>NW_027223766.1:32918133-33564496 GCF_028538775.1 Myotis yumanensis | reverse complement strand
CATAGCCCTGAATCTTAAATATTTTCATCTCGTCCCCCAAAGGCCTCCTACAACCTCAAAACCACTCATTTATTCAAGCTAAATGTTCAGGATCTTGCCAAAAGAGAGCAGGAAAGAAAATGGTAAGGAAAGAAAGGGGAAAATAGAAAAAAAAAAGATAGAAGGGGAATGAGACGGAAACTGTAGCCGAGCGAGAATGATCTCTCTGGATCACTGCATTGGGATGACAGGAAACTTGCTTTTCCCTTTTTCCTTTTCTGAGTTTAAAGCTTTTTTTTCTCTATTCTAATGAATTAGAAAAACTGGGCATCAATTCAAATTTTACTCTAATTCTGCTGACTGAAAATTTCATATCAAATAAAAGATTCATTATAAGATAAGCCTATAACAACAAGATGGTGTGGAAGCACTGTCTTTCATGGTAATGGAATTTTACCTCTAAAGCCTCCTCAACATACTAATGAGTTGTAGAGCTCAAATATCTGAAATTCAGAGATAATTTTTTGTTTAAAAATTTTAAGTGATGACTACACATTAGGCCTAGACAATGCACTTATTCTATTCATTGAATAAATAAGTGAATTATAATTATACATAATGTAATTGCCATGAATAATTGTTAATGTGAACCATACATTCAGTAGTCTAATGTAAAGTAATTAATGTCATTGGTGTCAGAAGCATACATTTAGTTTGTTGTTGTTTTTTGCAGGATAAAAAATGAGAAATTTTCAGAACACCTAAAATCTGAAAGACCATTTAAAGGCTAATTTTATAGTCCCCTCGTGTTTCACACAAAATAATACTGTGCAGAATTTACATTTGCCAGAGTGTTCAAAATTCTTCCTGTGTGATTTTTTTCCCCCTCCCCTGGATTTCTGAACAGGTCTAAGGCACTCACATTTTTGGGTGGCAGACCCAAAGTGTCTCCTCGATACTTTGGGATCTCTTAGGGAAGAGGGTGGTATTCTAACATCTATATAATAAAAGCCTAAGCAACCGTTATAGCAGAACAACCAGAATGACCGGTCGCTATGATGTGCACTGACCACCAGGGGGCAGACACTCAATGTAGGAGCTGCCCCTTGGTGGTCATTGTGCTCCCACCAGGGGAGCGCCACTCAGTCAGAATCCGGGCTCATGGCTGGCGAGGGCAGCAGCAGTGACGGAAGCCTCTCCCGCCTCTGCAGCAGCACTAAGGAGCAGCGAGCCAAGCAGTAAGGAGCAGCGAGCAGGCAGGTGGTAAGGAGTGAGGGGTCCTGGACTGTGATAGGGATGTCTGCCTACCGGCATTCAGACATCCCCAGAGGGGTCCCAGACTGCGAGAGTGCACAGGCCGAGCTGAGGGACATCCCCCTCCAGTGCACGAATTTTGTGCACCAGGCCTCTAGTTTTTCTATAGGTCAACTAGGGCAGTGATGAATAGAAATGAGGTCCGATCACAATTCCATCTCATATGATATAAGTTTACTAGGTATCTTCCTTTCTGTGTTTGTGAAAAGAGAGGTCTTTTACAGGAACTTTGGAAATTTTACTTGTCACATATTTTACCAACATTTTCATTTTTCTGAAATAGATACACAAAGATCTTGATGTGACTTCATTAAAATAACTGTCAAAAGTCATGATTTCCCCTGGCTGGTGTGGCTGAAACAGAAGGTCACGGTTCGATTCCCGGTCAGGGCACACACCCAGGTTGCCGGCTCAATGGTCGGTGTGGGGCATGCAGGAGGCATCTGATCAATGATTCTCTCTCATCATTGATGTTTCTATCTCTCTCTCCCTCTCTGAAATAAAGAAAAAATATATTTTAAAAAAAGTCATGGTTTTTATGCTCCTCTGCAAAGAAGTGGGGAAGTATTAAATACAAATGAGAAAAAGCTTCAGGCCAAAAAGGAGAATTTGATCAAGGCTCTCCTACACTATTTAGAAACATGTATCTCAGCCTTGACCTAAGAAAATACCTTGATGATGATGATGATGATGATGGTGATGATGATAATAATGTGTAATTATGTAGCTTAGAGTTCACAATGACCTTGAAATCTATTTATTTTATCAAGATAGCACCACTATTGAAGTAGACCAGTAATTCACATTTTACTTGTGATAAAACTGGCTCAAGTTCTGGTATTTAAGTCAATAACATATTACTTGGATTAGGAATTCTCACTCCAAGTTCCATACTTTATAAAAAAAGTAAAAAAAAAAAAGAAAAAGTTCACAGTTTTACTATGAACCATCTGTCCTGTTTGCAGACCCTGAGAAGGCTACTAAACAATGAACAGTAAAGAAAATAACTAGCCATTACAGTGGGATTTCAGAGAAAAACCCTCTGTGGTTTGCTCTCCTTCCCCATTCTGAAATAAAGTCTTCCAACCAGTGTTCATGCAAAGAGATTTAAAAGCAGTGTCATTAATGTGAAACATTGCATTTATATAAAGCTTCATGCACAAACCTTCCTCAAAATCCTATTTCCTCTGCTTTCATTCCCTAGTACTACTTGTGTACATATTTCCTTTTCCAATCAGATAAGCCCTGATTGCAGTCTGTTTTATTATTCTTATATCCTTGCATCAATGCCTAGACTGATAAATTTTTAGGAAGTCTTCTGAGAACAGTATAGGGACTTTCTCTGAGAGGTTATTTTTTCTTTGACAAAGCTCAGGTTATCATAACAAAATACCATAGACTGTGTGACTTAAAAACATACCTTTATTTTCTCATATATAGAGAGGTTGTCAAGTCTAAGATGCAGCTATCAGCTGATTTGGTTTCTGGTGAGGGCACTCTTCCTAGCTTGCCAATGGCTACGTTTGTGCAGTGTTCTTACATTGCAGATATCTATATATCGCTATTGAGAGAGAGAGAGAGAGAGAGAGAGAGAGAGAGAGAGAGAGAAGGGAGAGAGACAAAAAATTAAAAACAAAACCTCTGGTCTCTTTTTATAAGGACACTAATACCATCACATGGGCCCCACCCTCATGACCTCATCTAAATGTAATTACCTCCCAAAGAGACCACAACCAAATACCATCACCTTGGGGATTAGGACTTTATTTATTTATTTATTAATTTATTAATCTTCACCTGAGAATATTTTTTCCATTGTTTCTTTTTTTTTTAAGAGAGAGAGAGTGGAAGGATGGGGAGAGACACAGAGAGAGGAACATCAATGTACGAGAGACACATATATTGGTTGCCTTCTGCAGGAGATTGCCTACTCCCCTACCCCCCAGGACGAGGGATCAGCCTGCAAGTGAGGTGCATGCCCTTGACTTGAATCAAACCCCAGACCCTTCAGTCTGCAGGCTGACGCTCTATTCACTGAGCCATACCAGCTAGGTGGGGATTAGGACTTCAACATGTGGATTTTGTTGGGGGCCTAAACATTCAGTCCATAACACTTTTTTACCTATTTCTACATGTTTCGGGCAATAAAACATATTTTTTCTGCATAACATATTGGTAGTATTTGGATGATATTTGGCGATTTCCAAGAGTAGACCTCTGTCTGGTGGGAAAAGAGGTAATAAAGTTTCTAATAACCATTGGTAGGCAGAAATATGATAGGCATGCTGCATTCTTCATCTTGATAATCCTCACAGAAATTCTGTAAAGCATACTCCCTTACCTCAGTTTTGTACATAAAGATATCAATGTTCATAAAGTTTTAGTAGCTCTCCCAAATTACTCACCATTTAAATGAGACCAGATAAAAACACTTTTTTTAAAAAAAGTTAAAATACCTTATTTTATTCATTGTAGCATAGTAGATTAAGTGGGCCTCAGTGCAGGAGTTCCTAGCTTCCATGAGTATAGCTTATAGTTTTCAGGTCACACAATGGGTTCAAAGCAGTCATGTTTTTGTAGCAATAGTAATTTGTACACGGTAGAATGAGACAGAATGAAACTGATGAGTTATCAGAGATCCCATTCTGGAGAGGGCTGACTCTGAATTGAGATTTAAGGTAGAGATGAATCTACAAAGGTACAAGGCAATTTAATAGAAAAGGGATGAATTTTTTTTTTTTAACAAATTGTATTGGAGCCATTGGAACCTGTACTTAAAAAAGAAATAACTTCAACCTAAATCCCATACTTTATACAAAACTTAATTCAGATAGATCGTGAAGTTAAATGTATGTCTAAGTGAAATGTTTAGAAAAGAAACAATAGAAGGAAACCTTCAGGACTTGGAGTAGAGAAAAATTCTTAGACTTGACACTAAAATCATGATTCATGAAAGTAAAGTTAAAATATGGGACCTTATAAAATTATCGACCTTTGCTTCATGAAAATCTTTGTTAAGAAGATGAAAATATGAGAACATAATTGCAAATTATCCTAACACTTTTCAGGGCAGGTATTATATTTGTGTCTCTTTGTCATACTACATCTAAAAAAACCTGCCTCATTATAAATAGCCCAGTAAGTTTGAGAACGCCTGTTGAGATGAAACTTGAAAGTTGACTGATAGAAATATTCTTCATCTTCTTTGGTGTCAAGGAGGGCAAATTATTCTAGAATAAAAAGAGCAAAATTAGATTTGGGACATTATAATTTATGAAAGAAAATGTAAAACATTTTTGAGAGCTCCAGTTTTCTTTCGACTCAAAATGATGTGCATTGCTTACCACGGATGGGTCATACTCTAATGTCCCTGTTGACAAGTGTAATGGATTGCTACGGAAATTCTCTTGACAGGGCTCAGTCTGCTTGCTTTGCAGAATTTGAGTGTCCTACCACAGGAGTGCTTCAAGTCAATAGGAAAAAAGGTATCATTCTCCCTGAAAGGTCCTTTTAGGTATATCCTAGCTATCAAATGTCAACACAGCTGACAAAGTGGCCAGCAAACTGCAAGGACTAGATATCACATGGTGATTATAAAAATTTACAGCTGTCATCTCAAATGAGAATATTTCCCATGGGTGTGAAAGGAAAATGTGAGGATTAGCTGATGAAGCATTCTGCTCTGGCTTTTTCTTTTTGTGAACTAAGATCACAGAGATGTGACAATGTCATCCACAAGGTTCAACAAACTGTTCACCATGATTTAGAACTTAATATTGGATTTTTAGAAAACATCTTTTTTTTAATATATAAGACAGAATGTTTAAACTACTTTGAAAGACAGGGTGAAGTTGTTAACTGGCGAGAGATACTTCAAAAAAATTAAAATGTATCTTAATTAGCGTCATGCATTATAAACAATGAATTGCTTCTCAGAGTGCACATTAGTTGTGGCATCGGTATTCCTGTCATTTAAAGGATGACAGGAACAACTGCTAAGTTAAAGATAAAAGTAGGGGCATTCATTTTTCAATCATGTCTAGAGGGGTCTAGGCCTTCTGAATAAGTAGGGCTATAACTAAATTTTGATTCAATACCTGCACTTCTCTAAAAGGAAATTTTATGAGCTACCATTGTACAGGAGCATGCCTTTCTCAAGACATCTGGTTAAATTAAACACTTTCTTATTAGGATTTTGCCTGAATATGGATAGAGTCATATTTGATATAAGGACATGTCTAATTTAGTATGGTATATGAATCAGTGGAAAATACAGTCACTTTCTAGAGGTGAAGCAGACAGATAAAGAATGAACAATAGACACATAAAACATGTTTCCTATAGTTCACAAATTGCTCGCTCAAGGTATACCATTGCCAAATTTACGAGATCAGTCTGACTGCTTAGTACATAACACTCTAATCACTGCCTCTCTAATCTAACACTTTATTACTTCTTTTGAACATGTGCTAACTGGATTTCTCTATCCTCACTTCCTTTCCGTCACATTTACATCACCAGATTACCTTTACCAAAGCACACTGCTGATCATAATATTTATGTGTCACAAATTTGACTATCAAGCAAAGCCATTTCAAGTTAGTATGAAGTTCAAAATCATTGGCTCTTTGGCCTCAATTTATGATTGTAGGAATATTTTCCAGACTTTCCCATCAGTTATCCAAATGAATTAGATAAGCCATGCCTGGTACCCACTCTTATTGCAATGGCATTTCTCTGCTAGCATTTTTCAGCATATTAAATGTGGAACAGTATAAAACATTGGAGAAGCCACTTCTTATAATATATAGAAACATATTCAATATACTGGAATATATGTAACAACCTGCTGAGGAATGAGAATCCGGTAAAAACAAAATTTTTTTTTCTCAAAAATGTAAGGGAGGAAACATTAATTGGATGAATTAATTAGCAATGGGTATTGGTGCTAAAATATGCATACACAGGAACCTTGAAGCAGATCTTAGGGCATGAGTGGTGAAGGTTAGCTAAAGTTACAAAGAGAAAGAATATATAAATAATTAGAAGCAATGAGAACACAGCATTGTACAACACTTACAAGAAAAGGAGTGTTTAAGAGCAGTGTCAGCAGGCATGATCAGAGGATGCTAATTCCTGTACTGGAGGCAAACTCTATAAAAATTTAGTAGCATGAAAATGGCTCCGTAGAAAAGGAATTACATAACTATCTACTGTCTACTGACTATTCTTATTGAATAAAATATATTTTAAACTGTATGCCAAAATATTCCATTGTGGAATATTTTCACATTATAATAGAAAAATGTAAACTAAATAAACTTATTATGTGGTTAGGAAACATTTGGAAATATGAAATTAAAATTCGTTTTTTTGTTTTAAATACTGAAATAAACAAGTTCTATAGACCTAAACATAAAATTTGATGGGACAATTCTCTAAAAAGTTCATGCTAAATAAGGAAGTACTGCAGTCATCACCATCTGGTGATTGTTTCTAAGATGAATTGTACTGGGATCTGGGTATTTCCATTGGGATTTGATGAGTTTGTTAGAAGGAACAAGGATGCACAAAATATTCTCTACAAGTATTATAACTAGGTAGTGTCCCATTTCATGCAATAAAGGTTACTGTTATGTAGATAAAAGTAATACAATACAAATCAACTCTAGCTATAGCTTTGTAATAGGTATAGCAGCTACATCATTTATGTTTCAGATACACCATGTCTTTCAGAGAACTCTGTGTATGGGAGAGAAAGTTGAGTGGGCTGGATATTCAGGGGAATATTTAAGGACTGTGAAATTCTTCTTTGAAAAATTCTAATCAGGATTAAGTGATCATCTAAAATGAGTTAGTTTGGGCAAAATGATAAAGATGGGTTTTCAATGTTGAAAAATTCTTCATGTTAGCACAATGGCCACTTAAGCAAACATTAATTAATTGAAATTTACATTTTGTTATTTTTTTTCTTTTTCATGCCAGAACACAATTTTTCATTTTCTCTAATTAAATCATTAATAGGTTAGCAGTACATTTGTTTCTCTGAATAACTTGAGATTCTTTCCTTTTATATTTTTCAATTAATGTTAGAATTAGAAACTATGTTTACCCACAGAATAACTGGAAATTTTAACACTGCTGTCTTTCAGTATCATTGTAGGTGTATAAGTGATTATAGAATGAAAAAAATTAATTAGATAAATTTTCTGGCAAATTTCTCAAGGCATCTTAAAATAACTGGCCATATATTATACTATTTTATTTCCAATCTATCAGTCAAATCATTCCTACTTCAGTATTCTTTATTATTTTTTTTCTGAGCAATCAAACATAATCTAATAATATTGGTGACATATGGTAAAATTGTTTCATTTTTAAATTATTTGCTGTTTTGGCAAACGTCTATTTTTATAAGCATAGTTACTTATGAAAAAGGAGGAAACATACATATAGTCAGAAAAGGAAAATAATTATTAAAAATAATTGGAACAATAGAATCAAGATTTGCATCTAGAACACATAAATATATTATTGTGCATTAACTGACAATGTGGAAATATTATTTCTATGTGTTTATATTTTTATTTTATTCTACCTCACAATCATTCATTCATTAAATTTTATACATAGCATATTGAGTGTTCTCTTTCCCTCAAGAGTTTCTTCCATGAATGAATATGAGTTCCAGTGGAATTTCATGAGTACCATTGAGGTAAAATATTGCATTGGGGGCACTGTGGGACTGGAATGAGGATCTGAACTGGGACCAAGAGAGTACACTGATAGGACTACTTGTTTCAGAATGGAATATATTATTAACTGAGTTCCATTACTTTAGATATTACATAGCCTAATTTAAAAAAATATTTAGCAGAGAATTTTATTCTGTTCTATTTTATAAGCAATGGTTTCCTAAGTTCATGTTCAAGTATGTTGAATATATATATATTCAACATCTTCAATTGTTTATACTTAAACAGAGGAGAGAATCTATTTTAATTTGTTCTTCTTTGGCTTTATGTTGGAAAAGCATAATTACATTTTATTTTATATAAATCTTATGCCTTGCTGAGCATCAATATTTCCAGAAAGCCATACGTGTGCAAAACAAAAAAATCTATGTGCACAGTTACACTTGTCTGATTTTAGAATTAAAGAGAAACAGAATCAGCCTGTGATGAAAGAGATAAAATTGTATATCAACTCATCTACTTCCTTCAGTTTGCTTCCAGAATGAGATGTCTCCTTTGCTAAGCTTTGACAATCTTCTTCCTCCTTCTCATGATTTTTATCATGAGATCTACTGACATATTCACTGTACATCTGGTAGTTTGAATTTTGAAGTGAAAGAACATTAATAAAATATTAGAGAACTGTTACTTTATGTTGTAGTCTAAGATGTACACTAATTATGCAATTAATAGAACTAATAAATATTCTATCAAAACTCTATCTGTCTTGGGAATAAGAAGCCGTGAAAGTGGGCTCATGAAGCCCTAAGATTTTTGCAAGTTTGTATGTGTGTTTGGGACAAGTTATAGGCACAGTATAGGCCTGATTATTTTTCTTCTCTTAGTCGCTTAAAAATTTTCTTTTATGAATTACAATATCACTAAACCTTTATGACTGTTAGCACATATATGAAGTCCCTGTTATAACAACTTTTTTTACTATGGAGTGTCTTAAAGTGCAGTCTGCCTATGACAGATGGACCTAGAAACCCAGGCCAAGATGTTCTAAAACTCAGCTACTATTATAATAATAATACTGAGGTTATTTGCCTTTTCCATTGTATTGACATTTGCACTGATAGAGCAAAAACAATGGTGAAGGAAACTGCTGGTGACTTCATAGAAACCAAGGTAGTGGTCCCAAACTGTAGTAGTTGTCATTTTGTTCTTCACTGGCAGGATGTCTATCATTTTTTTAAACAAACAAATTAAAAAACAAACAAAAACAGTTCCATTTAAGAGTGTCCTTGTTGAAAATGGAAAAAATAATTGTACTTACCCTCATCCCTAGTGACAAGAGAGCAAGTACTGTAAAGCACCTACCTGATCATAGGTAAAAATGATGGTTGTTTGGAAAAAAAATTCTGTGATTGTGAGACTTGTGAGCTGAATTAGCACCCCTCCCCCCCCCTTTTTTTTTACAGAATAACATTTTTATTTAAGAAAACAATTAACTGTAATTATTCACACTTGGGTATTCAACTGACATTTTCTGGCAAAAAAAAAAGGTGAAAGAAATGAGTGTGTATTAATTGAATATTGTGTAAAATTTTTCATCTGTAGGTTCCACTGAAATCAATATTGTGTAAAACAAACTATGATACTTATTTCTAACAATAAGATTCAAGCTTTCAAGAGAAAATTTGATTTTGGTGAAACATGTTACTGGGTGATTGACAGCTTTCCAATATTTTCAGTCTCTTTTGATGAGGGCAGTGTAATAATGATAGTGATTTTTTGATACAATGAATTTTGTTAAAATATGGGAGATCTGTATAACTCAGTGAAGCAATATTTTCCATATGACCAATTCATAATATTGTAATGCATAAAGTTAAAAAATGAAATAGCAATGCAATATGTTACAAAATTATTTATAAGTAAATGATCCAATCAAAGTGTAAAAAATAATTCAACATTGCAAGATACCTTAAGAAATGCACACTTCTTGAGTGTTGGTATAATATCAAAGAGAAGTTTTGATAATTATCTTTAAAATATATTATAATACACATTCCTTTTTTTACCTCCTATCTATATGAAGCCAGATTATTTTCATATATTTCTACCAAAAACACATCATCCCATACTGAAATGCAGGCATAGTTATGAGAAACCAATTACCTTCTATTAAGCCATATATTTTAAAAGTTTCAAAAAATATAACAATTGCTTTCTTAGCCATTTTTTTTTGTTTTAGAAAAAGCTATTTTTTCATAAAAATTGGTAGTTTATGATAACTACAATGGGTTTATTATTATATTTAACTAGAGGCCCGGTGCACAAAAATTTGTGCACTCAGGGAGGGGAGGGGTCCCTCAGCCCAGCCTGTGCCCTCTCGAAGTCTGGGACCCCTCAGGGGATGACCACTTACTGGCTTAGGCCTGCTCCCCGGGGGATTGGGCCTTAGCTGGCAATCAGACATACCTCTGGCAGCCTGGCAGCCCTCGGGGGATGTCCACTTGCCAGCGGGGAGCAGACCTAAGCTGCAGTTGGATATCCTTAGCGCTGCTGAGGAGGCAGGAGAGGCTCCCACCACCACCACTGTACTGGCAGCCATCAGCCTGGCTTGTGGCTGAGCTGAGTTCCCCCATGTGGGAGCACACTGACCACCAGAGGGCAGCTCCTGCATTGAGCATCTGCCCCCTGGTGGTCAGTGTGTGTCATAGTGACCAGTCATACCCAGTCTTTCTGCTGTTAGGGTCAGTTTGCATATTACCCTTTTGCTATATAGGATAGAGGCCTGGTGCACGGGTGGGTGCTGGCTGGTTTACCCTGAAGGGTGTCCCGGATCAGGATGGGTGTCCCGCTTGGGTGCCTGGCCAGCCTGGGTGAGGGGCTGATTGCTGTTTGCAGCTGGTCACACCCCTTTCAGGGTGGTGGTCCCCACTGGGGTGCCTGGCCAGCCTGGATGAGGGGCTGATGGCTGTTTTCAGGCTGGCCACACCCCTTTCAGGGTGGTGGTCCCCACTGGGGTGCCTGGCTAGCCTGGGTGAGGGGCTGAGGGCCGTTTTCAGGCTGGCCTGCGACTGAAGCTCCTAGCCTCTCCTTTTTTCTTTTCTTTTTTTATTATGGGATTTATACCTTCTATAATTGAAACTCTGTTGCCTTCACTGGCGCTCCCAGCTCTGAGGCTGTGGCTGGCTAAAAGCAGGTATCTGGAGTTTGTTTGGCTTCTCTAATTGAAACTTTGTTGCCGTCTACTCGCTCCAGCTCTGAGGCCCTGGATGGCTGAAAGCAGGTATCTGGGGTTTGTTTAGCTTCTATAATTGAAACTTTGTTGTTTTTGGAGCTGTTGCTTTCGGAGCTCAGAGCCGGGCCGTGGCAGGTGGGGAACCTTGGTTTCCTCCATCACTGGAGCAAGCAAACCTCCTGCTCGCTTCAGCTGCGTGGCTGCCAGCCGCCATCTTTTTTGGCAGTTAATTTGCATATCTCGCTGATTAGCCAATGGGAAGCGTAGCGGAGGTATGATTAATTACCCTTTTTGTCTTTTATTAGATAGGATAAGTTATAAATGAACATTTAAAACCATTTTTATTTTCTAATGTAATATAAATAAACATAATCCACAGACACGAGTTCTCTGATGTCCTCAAAAACTTTCAAGAGTCTAAAGGATTCGTAAGAACAAAAATAGTGAAAGCCAATGCATTATTACAGCTTTACCTTCACAGAACTTATGTCTTCATATTTGACCTATAGCTGAGCTAGTTGGCAACAAAAATTCTACAATAAGACACGACTTAATTGTCATCTCTCATGTGTGAATTTTATATTTTTAAACATGGAATTTAAAAGGAGAAATAATGTTATGTGATAATCGTATGATTTCAGTAGATACTAAAATTTGATGTTAAGATATTTACAGGTCTTGATCAAGTTTTATTAAAGATTTTTATTTTTTTACTCTGAGTAAATCACTAAAGTTTGTTACATTTCAGTTTCCCATTATAAAAACTGCCTCCACTATTCTTATTAAAATATAATGTGTGTCAGGAGAATTAATTAACAAAAAACTGTCAAATAATTTTTCATCTGTAGGTTCCACTGAAATCCTAAATTATAATAAGAAAATTCCAATGACACGTAAAAAAGTTAATAAAAAATATTAAGATGATATGTCAAAGCAATAAAATATTAAAAATTAAAATATTTCATATTGTTTAGTTAATTTAAAGATGAGAGAGAAATATAATCATGCATGTATTAATACAAATGAATATAGAAAAAATACTGTACTGGACAGAGATATCTTTTGGAGAAAAATTAAATAATAAAATAGTATTCCATGTAAAATATTTCAGATTGCAAGAACCAAGGTATATAAATGACTTTTCAAGAAAAAGTAGCAGGAAGTTTCATTACATAAACAATAAGAATGAAAAGCATCCATAAAAATACTAGGAATACTTAGAAAGAAATTTCCCTAACATATATGTCTTGGGAACCTTATATAATTTCCATATCTAAAATCTACATTGAAATTAAATAAAACATGCTTTATCTTGAGAATTCTAATTTAATAAAATATTCTATCTTACTAGTATATTTGTTGAGCTTTATTATTTTTCATTTTTATTTGTTTCAGAGAGAGGAAGGGTGAGGGAGAGAGAAAGATAGAAACATCAATGATGAGAGAGAATCAAGATCGATGGGCTGCCTCTTGCATGCCCCTTACTGGGGATCTAGCCTGTAACCAGGGCACATACCCTGACTGTGACCTCCTGATTCATGGTTCGATGCTCAACCACTGAGCAACACTGGCCAGGCTCATATTATAGTCATTTTAAGAGTCAAGTGCAAAACCAACACTATTTCAAGGACTTGAAATGGCATTGTACAGTATAAATGTATTTATATATGTTTTATATATTTGCCTTGGCCCTAGGCAATTAGATCTGAGGAGTAAGATAATGGTGGTAATGGCATCTAACATTTCTTGAGGGTCCAGTATACACTGGCATGGAGTAAAGTATTGCCTGTTATCTGTAAGTTTGGAACTACTCTGTGCTATAGAGATTGAAATAACTAACAAGGACACATTCACCTCTGCCTTTGTATCCTCTGGGATAAAGAACACCAGGACACATTAGGAATAAATTCTTCACCTGGCACATTATTAAGCACCTGGTATTTAAGTCAATAATATAGGAGTCAAACTAGATCCCATGATTAAACTGATTCAGATAAATTTATAAAATATACACAATATCTATATTTATAATAATTTAAATAGTTGTCCCTCAACAATTATATTCCTATTAAAAAAACAACAACCCTGCCCTACCTGGCTTGGCTCAGTGGATGGAGTGATGGCCTGCGGACCAAAGGGTCCCAGGTTCAATTCCAGTCAAAGGCACATGCCCAGCGTTGCAGGCTTGATCCCCAGTGGGGGATGGCAGGAGGCAGCCAACCAATGATTCTTTCTCATCATTGATGTTTCTATCTCTCTCTCCCTCTCTCTTCCTCTCTGAAATCAATAAAAATATATTTAAAACAAAAACAAAAAACAAACCCTATGAACCACCCAAGGGAGATAACAGGATTAGAAAGAAAAACCTTACCAGGTCAGCCAGCTCACTGCTGTATTTGTAAATCCTAATTGGGCTAATCTTGCCTTGTAATATCTGAAATATTTCATTCCTTCCTTCCTCCTAACCAACGTGAAAAAAATCCTAATTTTAAAATTTTGCATAAAAAACAAGGGGAGCCCTGGCCCAGTGGCTCAGTTGGTTGGAGCATCGTCCTGTACACCAAACGGTTGTGGGTTCCATCCCAGGGCGGGGTGTGTATGGGAGGTAACCAAACCAATCGATGTTTCTCTCTCTCTTTCCCTTCCTCTATATAAAGTCAATGAACATATCCTCAGGAGAGGATTAAAAAATAAAATAAAATAAGGGGAAATGTACATTTTTAGCTTTTTCCACCTTTACCTTCATTTACCCGAATTCAGATGCCAAGACAAGTTTGTACAAGGGAGACTAAGTAATCCAACGAAGTGGGAAAAATAAAAATGTAAAAAAAGTTTTATGCAAATAATGATAATTTAGGACAAGAACATCTTTTCGAGCATGGAAACAGAATGAGGGGGGTGGATTTTATTTTATATTTCTTTGTCTGAGTTAATTTCCAATTAACTTACAAGTTTAGGCCTGTGCAAAAGCAATGATTTCAGCAATTCATGTTTGGGAAGGGGGTCTTTTTTTACACCACACAGCCTTTTTAGACTGTTTCCTTATTTGTTTGGCTAATACGATTTTCTCAAAAACAAATTCAAGAAAAAATGAAATACCTATTTCCCCCATTGTCTTTACCCTATGTCATTAAAGAGAGAGCAGGTAGGAGAATTAACATAGTTATATAGAATGTGATTTCAAGTGTTAAACAGAAAACATTCATGGCCAAAAGCTTTTCTGAAATAAAAGGCTTACTGAGCCAAATGTTAGCCAGAAAAGGGCCAGGTCCGGGGCATGAAGTCTAAACCTCCGGCAGTAGGGCTAGGTAGACAAGAGAAGCATGCCCATGGTTCTGGAGTGGAGGGGCTCTTTTAAGAAAAGAGATTGGTAAAGAAAGACCTATGTTGTTTGGAAAGAATCTGCATTAGCTGTAGGTAAAGGAGGTTGGAGAAGGTGAAGCAGGGCTTGTTCTGGGATAGGTACATAGTACGTCAAGAACAGTTTTACTCCTTTGAATTGGGAGTGTTCACGTCTGGAAAGTTCATGCCTAAGTAAGAAGCAGAGATACTTGGCGGGCAGCGGCGCCTGGCTGTTCTCTTTAATCTCGGAAATAGCCACCTGGAAGTGAATTCGAAGTTTCAACATGCACTCAAGACTGTAAATAATCTTTGGTTGGTTTTGCCCAGTAGTTGTAGCAGATTAGCAACTCTTGTCTCTTCTGTCGACCCTCCAGCCTGCTGCAATTTAATTTAGGGCAGTTCAGAGTTTTACTCTGGTCACAAGTAAAATGTCGAATTTCTGATGCTCATTTAGTAAAAACAAAACAAAACAATAACAAAAAAACACCCTCTAAAAAGCAACAACATAAAACCCTTAATATATGTCAATCACTATACTATGATAAAGGAAGAAAGAGAAACAGATTTTTGACCTAATGGTCAACATGTAGGGAGAAACATTCTTTTACTTTTGTTTTTATACTTGGTAAGGACGCTTAAATGTATTTATTATAATTACCATACTTCTCTTTTGTACTGTGCTGGATGTTGGGAAAATAAAGATACCAAAGCCTATAGTCTAAAGGAAGACAGGTATGTCAACAAGTAAAATGAAGCTAATTGCCTTACTTGGGTCAGTGTCCCACAGGAAAAAACGTAAGTTGTACCTTCTTTAGCACACAGGTTACAATTCATTATATGTGTGCATGTCTGTATTAATGTGTGCATATATATTTATTTATATGTATGCATAATCTTTGCCATTCTGAAGCTAATTTAAAAACTTACTAGGCATAGTATGAACTCCTGTGATCTAGCAGAAACATTCTTATTAAACAAACAAGCACACATACACAAAAAGCTGTCTTTGTTGGTTGCCTTTTCAGATTTTACTATCCAAATATGCATCTGGTGAAACTTTAGAAACTCTTTATAATTTATCTTTAAGTATAAATGCCATTTTGGATAATAATCAAATTTGTTTTGTTCCAATAGTGTATTTTTATGAATTCAGTCACTTCCCTTCTCATGATTGAAAGCTATACTGATATAAAATTCTCTGTGATGATAGAAATTTTTATATGTGTTTTCATTACGTCCATGAGACACATGTGCCTTTTGAGCACTTGAAATGTGTCCAGTGTAAGTTGGAAGTAAATTTTTAACTTAATTTTATGTACATTCAGGTTAAATTTAAGTAACCACATGTAGCTTATGGCTTCCCTATTGTAGAGTACAATACAAAACTTTGATCCTGCAAATAACTTTTTCCACTTAAACTTTTTTTACTGGTTCATCCTCATCAAATAAGTATATTATAGAATCACATATATTAAAAAAATAAGTCCTTCCTCAATCTCAAGCCATTCTAGTATGGACCTAATTTTCTATGCTATTTTTTTTCCTCAAAGAATAATCCAGTTTTATGTAGTCCCACTTGTTTATGTTGCCTGTGCTTATGGTGTCATATCTAGGAAATCATCGCCAAGGCCAATGTCATGAAGCTTTTACCCTATGTTTTCTTTTAAACTTTTATAGTTTCAGGTCTTATGTTTGAGTCTTTAAGTTCTTCCCTGTTTTATTTAAATACAGTTGACATACATCACTATGTAAATTTAAGGTGTACAGCAGGGGTCTTCAAACTTTTTAAACAGGGGGCCAGTTCACTGTCCCTCAGACCATTGGAGGGCTGGACTATAGTTTAAAAAAAAACAACTATGAACAAATTCCTATGCACACTGCACATATCTTATTTTGAAGTAAAAAAACAAAACGGGAACAAATACAATATTTGTATTTGCATGTGGCCCGCAGGCCGTAGTTTGAGGACCCCTGGTGTACAGCATAATGGTTTGACTTACATATTTTGTGACATAATCACCATAGTAAGCTTAGTTAGCATTTATCATCTCCTATGGACACAATAAAAAGGGAAAAGAAATTACCTTGTGTTGAGAACTCTTAGGACCTCAACAGTTTCAACTTTCTTAACAGTTTTCATGTACATCATACAGCAATGTTTACCATAGTCAGCAGGTTGCACATTACATCCCCAGCACTTACCTTGTAACTGGAATTTTGTACCTTTTGACCAGCTTTCTCCAATTCCCCCACTCCTATCCCCTGCCTCTTGTGACCACAAGTCTGATAGCTTTTTCTATGACCTTGGGGTTTTGTTTTTTATGTGATTTGTTTGTTTATATTCCACATATCATTGAGAGCATGGATTATTTGTTTTGTTTCTGTCTTATTTCACGTAGCATAATGCTCTTAAGTCTCATTCTTGCTGTCTCAAATGTCAGAATTTTCTTCTTTTAGATGACTGAATATAAAAGGTGTGTATATGTATGCCACAATTTCTTTGTCCATCCATTGCACGATGGACACAGGTTGTTTCCATGTCTTGGCTATTGTAAATGATGCTGCTGTGAACATGAGGGTACAGATATCTTTTTGACTGAATGCTCTCGTTTAAAAGATTTTGAGACTTTTTTTTGTAAGGTGAAAGATAAGGATCCTATTTTATTTTCTTGCATGTGGATGCTCATTTTTCCCAGCTGAATATTTTTGAAGAGACTGTCCTTTCCCCATTGTGTGTTTTTGTCACCCATCAAACTAAAAAGCTTCGGCACACAAAGGGAACAATCAACAGAGTGAAAAGGCAGCCTACAGAACGGGAAAATACTTGCAACTCATATATCTAATAGGAGATTAAACTCCAAAATATATAACTAACTCCTACAATGTGATAAAAATTATCCCAATTAAAAATGGACAAAGGACTTGAATAGACATTTTTACAAAGAAGACATACAAATGACCAACAGGTATATGAAGAATGTTCGCTGTCTCTAGTTATCAGGGAAATGCAACATAAAACCACAGAGATATCATGTCACATGTGTTAGGATGCTGTTATTAAAAATAAAAAAAAGACAAGTATTGTGGAGGAATTGGAACCTTTCACACTGTCAGTGGGAATGTAAAATGATACAGCCACTGTAAAAAAAAACAGTAGGGAGGTTCCTTAGAAAATAAAAACTAGAACTACCACAGGATTCAGGAATCCAACTTCTGGGTATTTATCCAAAAGAATTGAAAAGTTTCAGCCCTCCTATGTTTATTGCAGCATCACTGACAATAGCCTGGATGTGTAAATAACTTATCCATTAGCAGATGAATAGGTAAAGAAAATGAGCTATGGACATACACTGGAATACTATTTGATCTTAAGAAAAAGGAAGTTCTTCAGTATGTAACATGGATGAACCTTGAGGAAATTATGCTAACTAAAACAAGCCAGTCACAGAAAGACAAATAATGCATGACTCCACTTATATGAATCATCTGAAAGTCAAATTAATAGAATCAAAGAGGGAAATGTTGGTTTCCAGGAATTAGAAGGGGGCAATGAGGTGCTTCTAATCAATAGGCATGAAATTTTAGTTAAACAAGATGAATAAGCTATAGAGATAAGTACAACATTGTACCTCTAATCAATAATAATCAGTACTAAAAAAGAGTAATATGCTAATTAGATGGGGAGACCTTCTGGAGACCTTCTGGACGTCCTTCTGGACAAAGCCGGGGGTTTGGCCAGCCTGCAAACAACCCCCAAATGGCCCTCAGCCCCACCCCCAGGCTGGTCACGCCCCCAGTGGGGACCCCCACACCGATGGGGGCGTCGCCAGCTTCAAAGGGCCATCAGTCCCTCACCCAGGCCCACCCCACCCCCAGCGGAAACCCTCACCCCGATGGGGGTGTGGCCGGCCTGCAAACCCCCAGCAGTTCCTCGCCCAGGCTGGTCCCACCTCCCAAGGGGACCCCTACCCTGATCTGGGACCCCCTCCACGGTGGACCAGCTGGCCCCCACCCATGCACCAGGCCTCTATCTATACTAATAAAAGGGTAATATGCTAATTAGACTGAATGTCTTCTGGATGACCATCCACATGTCCTTCCTGACAAAGCCGGGCCAGGGCTAAGCTGCCTGCCAGCAGTCCCAGGCACCAGCGCCTACGGCTGGCTGTGGCCTGGGAGATGGAGAAGCCACCCGCCCCACCGTCCCAGGCCACAGGCAGCCAGAGAAGCTGCCCACCACGCGATTCCGTGTACCAGCACCTGTGGCCTGGGAGAAGCCTCCTGCCCACCATCCCCTGGGCAGCTGCCAGCCCAGGTGAAGTCGGCCTGGGTCCCGGGTGCCTGTGGCCAGCCAGAGGGAGGGAAGCCCAGATTCTGGGTGCCTGTAACCAGCTGGATGAGGGAATTCTGGGTACCAGGTGCAGGGCCGAGGCAGAGGTGTTTAGGGACAATCAAGCCAGCAGGGGAGCAGTTAGGGGTGGTCAGGCTGGCAGGCAGGCAAGCGGTTAGGAGCTAGTGGTCCCGGATTGTGAGAGGGGTGTTTAGGCACGATCCCTGGGATAGAGCCTAAACCGGCAGTTTGACATCCCCCCAGGGGTCCCAGATTGGAGAAAGTGCAGGCCGGGTTGAGGGACACCACCACCCCCCCCATGCACGAATTTAGTGCACCGGGTCACTAGTGTATTATAAGAAAATTTAGGAGGGTAGGGACCATGCTAAATGTTCTTTGCACAATATAATAGAATGTAGAAAAAAACAAACAAACAAGAATCACCTATAGTCATTGTTTTAACCTCATATCTTACTTTTTTCTTTAACCCATTCCAATCGATCTTCAATCCTTACTACTCCACAAAACTGTCTTTTAAAAAGGTCAACATGACTGCTAGTCTGTAAAGTCCAAAGGTTATTTTTCCCCTTGTTCTCATCTTAATCAACTCCAACACAGTTAAAGTACTCCCTGTCTTAATTTAACATCTGTGACTCAATTTTCTGATTTTCTTTTAACCTCATTGTATTGTTTCATTTCTTGTATTTGATCCTCTTCCTCTCTCCACCAATAATGTTAGTGTCCCCTAAGTCAGTCTTGTTCAAGTCTGATGTAGATGTTGTCTCAAATGATCTCATTTATTACCATGTGTTTACATATGAAATACCATCTATATCCAGGTGACTGCAAAATTTACATTTGTTTGCACTTTTGTTCACTTTAAATTTGTTTCTTTCTGAATAAACTTTTTAAAAAGTGTATATATATATATATATATATATATATATATATATATATATCTCCAATTCCTAAAACCATTCATTGAAACTAGAATCAGAAAATCCAAACAACTTTTATCAGCTAACACTGTCTAAACCTCTCTCAATCCATCATTCACCTTTCCCCAGGTGCAGGTACATACGGTTTGATTCACTTTCTCACATATGAAACACTCTTTCCCACCGTAGAGAGTTTGTGGTGCTGGGACACCCCACACAGAGCTGGAGGAGTTGGCCTCTTCATTAATTCGTGTGTTACTGCAATGGCCATGTCAGTAGTGATGCTATCTCAGGTCCGCCAAATAGGAGAGCCCCCACTCCAACCTCTGTTTTTTTTTTCTTCATTGCTCTTAATATCTGTAATTATTGTATCTGTTTATGTGTTTATTGTCTTCAGTACACATAACAACCCTGTAGGATTGTTGTGAAGACTAAATTAGTTACTATAAATTACATGTTCAGAATAGCATATAGTAAATGCATAATATCTTTAACTATTATTATTTCTTCAATAGAATGCAAATATCTTAAGACTAGAAATGTGTCTTATTTTGGTTCAGCAATTTATTCTACAAATTCAGTATACCTAGCTCATGGTAGCCACTAAATAAACATCGGTAGGATGAATTACTGTAACTGCAAATGACAAGAGGATTTTTTTTTTTTTTTTAACTTCGAGATCATTTTCAGGGATGATTCAGAGGTCTGAAAATAAGATCTGCATGAAAAAAAAGTTAATGGAATTTTAACTATTCAACTTAGAATAAAGGAGGCCAAGTGTGGTTGTGAATAGTTAAATAACTATATAAAAGCAATCACATCATTTAATTCAGCCACATAACTTCTATTTATTTAAGTTGGGAAAAAAGACAAACAGGCCATTAAGAGACAAAAATAATGGTTGTTTTATGGAGTTTTCAGTTTTTAGCAGTTCATTTGATGTGTATAAAATTGAGCTAATAGAGATGACCAGCTGTTTTCCATTTCTGCTACGGATCAAAAAAAATAAAGACAAACTCAAATGAAGTCAGAAGAATAAAGGATAACTAAAAGGAAGGCATCCCTTACTGTGAAAGTCCTTGTAACTCATTCAAATGAATTGTAAAAAAAAGGTCATAAAAAACTTCTTTTAAATACTCTCTTCATTTTCACATCTCTATGAAAATATATCCACATATCTTATTCAGATGGGGGGATCAAGCAGATATTCTATACAGCCATTATATTACTTTGATTCTTTGTTATAATTTTAAAGATTCAATGTAAGATTTACAATAAATTAGTAATTATAATAAAGATGTAACAAAATATTTCTGTGAAGTCTGGAGTGCTTTCTAGAGAAAGAGTACATGATGTTTCTACAGGCAAATAAAATTTGATTACTCCTAGAACAATTTTATTTCTCAGAGCAACAGATCAAACCATGCAAACATTCTTAAAAGTTCAGTCCAGTTTTGTATTAACAATTGAATATCTTAAGTAAATTGTTAAGTTGTTTAATTTGTTTATAATATGTAGGTTATATTGAAATTCATTTGTATTTGCTGATCTTAACATTCACCATAGATCCCTCTTAATATCTTACTCGACCAGTTAAACTGAGAAGACTAGCCATTTTATTGTTTAGATTAAACTAAATGAAGCAGCATTTGAGTATTTTAATTATATAAAAATTCTTATCAAATTAAGGATCTTATAATGACATTAAATATTAGCTTAGATTCTCACAGAAATGTAGTCAGGTTTTTTCCTTCAGCATAGAAAATTTAACTATTAAGTAAAACAATGTGTATGTTGTAAATATATGTTTTTTATTTTAGAGAGGAAGGGAGAGGGAGAGAGAAACATCAATGATGAGAATCATTGATTGGCTGCCTCCTGCATGCCCCCTACTGGGGATTGAGCCCACAACCTGGGCATGTGCCCTTGACCTAAATCGAACCTGGAACCCTTCAATTCACAGGCCCATGCTCTATCCACTGAGCCAAACCAGCTAGTGCAATAATGTGTATTTTTTAACACTATACACATGTACTTTCTGTGTTACTCAACATTGCCTAATGATAGGAAGGCAACTTAACAAAAAGCAGTAAGATATTGCTTCGATTTTTTTTTTGAAAAAAAGATATTTTCTAGATATATTTTGTCTGAATATGTATTGAATTATATATTGTTTAAGTAGGCATTTGTATTGGTTAATCATAGTGTTTTCAATAGTCTAAATCATGTTATTTTAAAAATAATTATATGTTAACATTAAAATGATAAGAAATTGTAGTTCAAGATGGAAGAAATAAGTTAGTGCCATAAAAACAATGGGTGATACATAAACCTAAATGTGCAATATATATCCCCTTTATATGGTAAAGATAATGAAGAGTTCTTATTGTAAATCCATTATTCCCCATTACTCCATGCTGCTTCTCCATAAAGGATACATAAAACCATTTAGCTCTAATTGAAAAAAGCACAAATTTTAACTTACAGTTGTTTTTCCTTATACATCTTTGGTTCCTTCCCTTGTACAGAGCACAAAGTAGGCTTTGGATGAGACTACATCATTGTAAAAATTGAAAAGTGATGATACCATATTTTATACCCAATTAGATCTGCTTCCACCATGTAGCTACATGTTTACAATATCAATTTTGTACAAGGTGAGGTACATACTATTTAGGCCCCAATACAAGAATGCAGCATTAGCCTCTCTGTGATACAATAACAAAACCAGTACCCATTTTCTAATCCTATTTCTCTGTGGTGTAATTATTTGTCTTTCCCTAGGACAATGTTTCTCGCCTGGGGAGACATAATGCCTGTGGGTATTTTGGGATGGCACAGTTGGAGGTGGGGGATGTTGCTACCAACACCTAATCAGTAGTGGCCAAAGATGCTGCTAGATATCCTACAGTGCGGAGGCCAGCCCCTCACAACAAAGAATTCCGTGGCCCACAATGTCAAACAGAGCTGAGGTTTGAGAAGTGCTGCCCTAGTAGGACTGTGAGCTGTCTGTAGGAAGGTGAGGTATTTCGTGTGGCATCTACAGGACCTAGTGCAGCATCTGCCATGTGTAATGCATCTAAAAATGT
Source organism: Myotis yumanensis (assembly GCF_028538775.1). Lineage (NCBI taxonomy): Eukaryota > Metazoa > Chordata > Mammalia > Chiroptera > Vespertilionidae > Myotis > Myotis yumanensis. The sequence continues at coordinate 33,541,577 of NW_027223766.1, read as the reverse complement.
GTTGGTTATTGATGTTTCTCTGCAGACAGTTTAGAGAAAGGCCATGTGGCACATATGTACCTAAGGGGATTATTTGCATTATACTCTAAAAGCTCTTTTCTAAATATATTGCTTTATTCAAAGCCCCAGTTCCTATCAACCTTGATTAATATTGTCCAATCGTTTCCGTTGCCTCAGGATAAAGAATGTTCTGATCCATACTTCCTCTCCCACCTCATCTTGTTCTACTCTCTATTCTGTCTGCACTTCATGTACACTAGTCTTCTTTCAATTAAGCAGAATCGAGAAGGACTAAGAAATGCACAGTTAATAATGTACAATTTCTAGTTAAACCTATATGTGCAGTAACACTTTAAGCACACACACACACACTTAGGCAAAATTATGTTCATTAGCTGCAACAATCTTATGTGACGGGACCATTATTATTTCCGTGCCCAGAATGAGGAAGTAGGAGCACAGAAAATGGAGAAGTGGCTTGCCGGAGACACCCACAGGATGTAAATAAAGAAGCTTTGGAAGCACAAGGAGGGGATTACTGTATTCCATTTTGCGGGATCACACAAGAAGTAAAATAGGACCCACCAGAGCAGGACATACTAATAAAGCTAGAATGATACACTCGCTCACTTCATTGTAGGTTGTCCTTTCAAATATCCTCTCTCTTCTCTATCAAGACTGAAATGTTCAAAGCAGCTAATAGATACAGATGCAGATGATATGTAGATATAGATATAGGTGGCATAGACATAAATATATCTAAGGTTTAAGTTCCAGCATCTCTCCTCATTCAGAAATACATGTCTAAAAATGTGCAAAAGTCATCGTAAAAACTTTTGTGAACATTTGCTAAATAAAAATCAACAGTGAATTTGAATGTTTAGTCATAATTATTGTTTCTATTTTCTGTCATATCTGTTTAAACTCTGGACAGTGAGGGCTGTTTATTAATGTTGGGCCCATTTTATGAGTAAGGTAATATCAATAAATAAAAGCATCACTGATAGCCTTCAAGTCTAGTGAGGAATGAGGTACTTTATCCATAAATGAATGCATTAATAAATGAAATCCAAGCAGTATGCAATTTATTACTTAGTTATAATTATAGTACAAAATGGTTAGGCTGGAAAAATGGATGGTTTATGGATGAAAACTGTTAAATTCCTAATGTAATAAAATGTATAATGTCTTTGAGTGTTAGACTATAATGATACACTATAAAAATTGTGTACATGAAGTGGAGAATAATCCCCATGTAGTTTCCTAAGTTAGAAATACATAAATAAAATCTTAGAATAGCAACAGATGTTTGTTTCAGTTATATTTCTGTATTTTCACCTTGATATGCTGATTTCTCAGTATGAAGGAAATAAGATATCAAAGAAGGGAAAGTCAGCAAGGTATGTTTTAGACTTGTTTTCTTTTGAACTGCGTTTACTTTCTTTTCTTTTATTGTCTAAAGCAGTGGTTCTCAACCTGTGGGTCACTACCCCTTTGGGGGTCGAACGACCCTTTCACTGGGGTCGCCTAAGACCATCGGAAAACACGTATGTAATTACATATTGTTTTTGTGATTAATCACTATGCTTTATGTTCAATTTTTAACAATGAAAATACATCCTGCATATCAGATATTTACATGAAGATTCATAACAGTAGCAAAATTACAGTTATGAAGTAGCAACAAAAATAATTTTATGGTTGGGGGTCACCACAACATGAGGAACTGTATTAAAGGGTCGCGGCATTAGGAAGGTTGAGAACCACTGGCCTAAAGTTTTACATATGTCTCTATTTTCCCCACTTGACTCCCCCTGCCCCCAAGCCATTCCCACCCCTGGCAAGCCCCCAGTGTCTGTGTCCTTTGGTTTGCTAATATGCAAGCATACAAGTCCTTTGGTTGCTCTCTAACCCCCCCCCCCCCCCCTTTGTCCTTAATGTGATAAATTGACTGAACTACTTTGGACATACACTACACAATTGTGGAAACTTTAAAATGAGCAGTATTCTGGGGAGAGGAATACTAAAGTTATCTCAGCTTTACCCATTTCATTGTATGTGTGGTAAAAATCTAGCATCCGTTTCTCCTTTCCACATGCACCTCAAAATATCCAGATATTTTCCTTGGGTTTCCACTCCTTTCAATAATGCCCAGATGTAAACTGACCTCAGGTGTGGGGACAAGCCCTGATTAGTTGAAGCCCATGGCTAATTCAATTTAAGTGTATCGATCAGTATGATTTCAAGACTCGCTCTGATCGTACTTCTTGTTCAGCATTTTGTGTGTGTTGATGTGAAGCCTAAATGAAACTAGCTAGCCAATATGAAGGAGAGGGAGTTTAAAACAAGCTACACTACGGAAGGCAGAGGAGGCAGATGACAAGAAACTTGGCCCTTGATATCACACACATTGAGCTGCTGAAACAAAGCAAATTAATCCTCTACTTTTTTATTTCATTTAGCCCATAACCACCCGGATGTGTTTTCTCTGAATCTTAAAGCAGAGCTTCCTGTTTGATAAATAATGATAAAATGATTAGGACTTTAGAAATGGATTTGTACATATACAAATGATGAGAGGATAGGAGAGAGCTGTGAGATTCAACGACTGCATGATCAGGTGATAGAAAAATCCAAGTTTTCTAAAGGCAGCTATTGGTTCTCTGACAATCGAGGAAGACGGCCCATGTGTATAGCATAATTGTACCCATCAGGTGACTGCATGTTATGCAAGAATCAAGATCTGATGATAAAATTAAGAAATGGAAATCCAGAGAGATAAATTCAACTTACCAATAAGAGAGACTAATATGTAATGTAAACATAGAATAAAATATAATGAATTCCATCTGTTGTTGTAAAATAGTGATCAGATGGTATATGCATGGTGTACACACATTGATAAAGTAAAGCGATTACTTGCATAGGAAGTTAATGAATGAACCTGGTGTGCATTGAATTGGTCCTGTCATATTTTCCATTAATCTGAGAAACTCAGGTAATCATCCAGGTAAATGAGAGGGATGAGCATGTAGAGTACATGGTTATTACAACCCTGGCCTTTATTGATGCTGTGACGTACGCAGTTGATTTTAAGAGTATTCTGATGTTACATTAGCTACAACGTGTATAAAGCATGACAGTGTTTTTTTTCTAATTATCATTATTTTATTACATATGTTTTTCTGACTAGATGCACTACACAGATTGTGAATTTGGGACAATAATGCTAGAATTCAAACTGTCTTTAGGAAGTGGGGAAATCTAATGGCAATTTTATAGGTTAAAAATCTGGAAGTAAAGCTTGTGAGATCATTCCCATAAGGAAGAAATGCATCATCTAAAAGTAAATCAGGTATTCTATATACTAGGATTTACAGTGGTTTTCTTCTTTCTTTTCAAGTAACCATCCATTATGCTGTAGTAACTTGAAGAAAAGCCACCCAGTCTTGTTTTTATTTGTGCTTTATTTCTGAAGAGAGTAATTCATTAAAATATGTCTTACTTTTATTTTGTATTGTCAAATAAAAAAAGGACAGAGTAGAAGTCAATATATTTTGAAAATTGAGTCCTAAATACATATTTCAATGGAAATTTGATTTTTAGTTCACAGAAACATAAATCCAATTATTAAAATATATTGTAGCACAGGGAATAGTATGAATTCTTGTTATAGCTCATTTGTGCATACAACATAGTTGCACAGAAAGGCTTTTATGCAGATGTAGATTATATGTATATATAGGGGAGGCAGGGGAGGGTGGGGGGGGCGTTAAGAGATCAACCAAAGGACTTGTATGCGTGCATATAAGCATAACCAATGGACACAGACAGTAGAGGGGCGAGGGCATGTGCTGGGGAGTGGGAGTGGCCTGGGAGAGGTCAGTGGGGGGGGGGGGGGAAGAGACATATGTAATACTTTTAATAATAATTTAAATTAAAAAAACTTGAGACATTAAAAAAAAGAGTATGAAGGAGGGGAGTGACTGTTAAAAGAAAGTTTGTCCAGTACAGATAATCTGCACAGGGAAAAGGAGTAAGTAGTCAGCAGTGTGAATAATCAATTGTACTACCAAGAAACAGAATATGCCAGTATGCCCAAGACTGGGTTGCTTAATAATCCACAAAAGCTTTTGGGGTGAGGAAAAAGACTGCATTTGGAGAGCTACCATATCAGAGGGTGTGTGACTGCCAAGGAAGAGCTACTGATATATTGCAACTTTTTTTCCCCTCTCCTTTTTTTAAACCTCTCCATTCTCTGATAGCACAGGACATGGGGGTTAGGGGCTGGAGCCAAAATAAATAATGAAAAGGAGCTCTCCCATTTCCTGTCCATCCCCTATAGTCTTTGGAGCCTCAGTTAGGCTGGAATTTGAAGGGAGAAAATATTTAAAATAGTTATAGACAGATATTACGTTGTGCTAAACTTTAAGAGATTGAAAAGAAAAAGATTGTTAATATCTTGCTTAGATATAACTATCAGCAGTAATGAGAAAGACTAACATTGTTTTCTGTTACACATAATAAAATAGTTTGATGTTTCCCCTACACACACTCTGATGATGAAAGTTTAGTCAGCTGGTTTTGATAAAATAGTAATAACAAAACAGATAATTATTTTCTGCTGACTATTAAGGTAAATGCTTTATTGTACATATATTGATCTCTCAGTGATCTTAAAGGGTGGATATGATTAATGTCCCATTTGACAGAAATACAAATTGATACTGAGAGTGATTAAGTAATACTTTTAAAAATATATGGGGTTATTGATTTTAGAGAGAAAGGAAGGGAAAGGAATAGAAACATTGATCGGCTGCCTCCTACATGCTCCCTACCTGGGATCAAGCCCATAACCAGAGCATGTGCCCTGACTGGGAATCCATCAAGTGATCTCTTGGTACATGGCGGGGATGCTCAACCACTGACCTACACTGGCCAAGCAAGTAATACTTCTGAAGGCACACAGCCAGTAATAGGGAATGCCCACATTTTAATGATGCTTCAACCAACTTCAAGTTATAATGACTATGCTCTATGTGATCATTCTCAGTCTCATTTAATATACTCTCACTTCAAATACACTATTAGACAAACTTTACAACCAGAATAATATATGCAATTCTGATCTTACTCCAGGATAAAATTTTAAAAGAAAGGAGGGCGGGGAGGATACTTACTAGCATCACTTTTATGCATGTCTTTCTCCAGGGCTTTTTTACAAGCTCATTACTAGTATATGGATGAGATACAGGGTGGGACATGATAAACGTCAGCTGAGCAACTTCATATCAGGGCAATATAAAAATTAAACTAAGGAGCTTGTTTTAAAAGTTGAGCCAAGAGGTCAACTATGTAAATATTTATGCTAATGAATTAAGGTTCAGTACAATATCAACCCATGTGCAACTTTAGAAAACTGTATTAGAGTCTGTGTTTCCACTTGATCCTATATGGCTTTAAAAAAAATTATAGACTTCATCACTGAAACTTATAGTGAATCCTATGAATGGCAGAACAGCCTGTGGAACGACCAGTCGCTATGACATGCACTGACCACAAGGGGGCAGACACCAATGCAGGAGCTGTCCCCAGCCTACAGGCCCCAGGCCAGCCAAAGCAGGTGCCAGCAGGGCTCCCCGATCGCCCGGCCAGTCGCCTTAAAGATCGGCCCTCATCACCAGCCATGCCTAGGGACCCTGCCATTGCATGATTTTCGTGCATCGTGCCTCTAGTGGTAATATAATAAGCTTTTGAAGCAATTTTCTCAGTTCACTCTCTTAAGGTTTGTAATACCCAAAACTGATATAAATCGAATACGGTGTAGTGCGTATTTCTTCTTTCTAATGCACTTTTGCAGAATATAACTTCCAGTGGAACTAAGTTTTCATTTCAATATTAAAGGGAATACTTTAATTAAAGTAATCAGGCAGCCTTTCCCTATTGTTACAGCAGGTATTCATTAGGGTATTGGGCAATCAAGATATATTGTTACAACATAAATTGTGGAAAGAAATCCACTCAAAATCTAATTTACAAAACCTGCATGACACTTTTTAAATTTTCTTTTTAAGGACTACAGGTGCACAGAATTGGCTTAATTAAAATTCTTTCTTCCTGAAAGGTATCTTCATTTTCCATGAATGGTGTTATTTTTTATTATATTTCATTGTGTTCTATTTTACTTTATTTTTTAATACTAAAACGAATACCTATGTACCCCAAACCGAAGTATAACCAGTCACTTGTGTATACCTGTGTGCTCATCTGTACCCAGCATCTCCTTGCCATTTCTCCTGGCAACTGGTATTCAAATTTTATCTTGATTATTTCCTCGCTTTGTTTCTTTTACAGATTTAACTAATACATGTAAACGTTTATATGAAATATGTATTTATTTATTGTTTGTTTGCTTTTTAACGATAGTCTCTAAACTAAATCATGTCCACTGGGACTCTTTTTAAAAAATACTATGCTACAAAGTTTAATCAGTGCCATTGTGTCTAGTTTAATATAATTGATTTTCATGGCTGTACAACAGTCTATTATTAACATGATAATTTATTAATCACACCTCCTTCAGTGAACACTTACTTATATTTTTCTAGATTTAATTTTTACTATTGCAAATTAATGATGTTATCGTAAGTGCTCACTGATATGTATATGTCCAAGAATTTATTCACCTCAAATTGGAATTTACCTAAAATTGGAATTAGATGTGTGGTCAATATTTCTAAAAGTGTTTTCCAAAAGTTTTATCAACTTTCACCCGACAAGAGCAATTTGTAAGAGCTCCAATTGGCCAAACAGAAACATTTGATATAGTAAGATGTCTGAATATTTTATCAACTGACTAGATGTAAAATATTGTCTCTAATTTAGAATTACATTTCTCTGGTCATTATGAAGGCTTAACATCTCCTCATATATTAATTGGCCATGTGTTTTTCTCTTTTTAGTTTTTAATTCACTTCATTTTTAAAATTGTAATAATTGTATTATAGCATCCCCCAAATGCTAGAGCCCAGTGATTCCCCAAACTCATATTAAGCTTTGAGGATGAGGTAATTTTAAAAATAACTAAATATACAGATAAAATAAAGGAAAATAACTATTTTTTTTGGCTATTATCTGGGCCAGCAAAATACCTTTATTATCTTCTGTAAATTTACCTGTTATTGAAGGGAACATTTACCATGATTACAAAATTTGTTTATAATCATCCAAATATAGATATACAAAATAATAGAATAGAATGCTAAGTCAAGAAATAAATTATATTATACACAATTTAGTTCCAGATAAAGAAAACATTGCAAAAACATGGCTGAGTGAAGACATATTAAGTAGAGGAAGTGGAGAGGTCTTGCTTAAAATCTGAAAAAAAAAAAAAGTTGGGGAAAAAAAGAGGTTGAGTGATCAAAACTTCAGACCCAATGCTAATATTGATTTAAAGATAGTAAATAGATTAACTATTTAAAAACTATCAGTAAAAATAATTTAACAATTATTATTAATACAATTTATTCAGGGTTATATATACTGAATAAACTCATATATCTAAAAGAACGTAGTATTTGACTAGTAGATAAGGAGGCAAAGAAGATAAATAGGCTATTTGCAAAAAGAAAAACAAAAGAGGTGAGTGATTAATAGTTGTATCCATCAAATAAAATGCAATATACTTTTATACATATTTAGAGAAATGGATTGTAATACTCATTTAGGCATGTCTCAGTCAATCAGGTGACTGGTATTGCTACTTCATATGAAGAAAAAGCAGATTATGGATATGAATTAGGAATTATAAATATTTCTTAACCTTAACATAGGAATTGATTTCCGGGAAACTATCTTAAAATATTTAAAGAAGAGGTGTAAGTTTACATGGCAAGGAAGCAAATATTTCAAATTGTACACAAGAAATTCCTTTTCTGGTTTCCTGCCATTCTATCCGGGAACTCCCACAACTCCTTCCATCACTAAAACTAGTCTTCTGATATTTAATCTAATAGCTTCTTCTTCACATGCTTATCTTTGCCCTTTCTCCTCAGGACCAAAAACATATTTCTCTTATTCTGCTATTTTCTCAGGTTAAGTAATACTGCCATCTCTTTTCTTGTTTTATATACTCATGCATTCACATCCCTGGGGTGTGGAGGGGGCATCTCATATTTTCCCCCAATTAGCTTATAAAGTTATTTTTCTAAGCAGAGAACTCTTAAAAAGTAACATTTTCTACTTTCTGATATATGTTTACCTGTTAGCCTTTTGGGGCTAAGTATTTTCATCTTAAAATTAAGTGCTGGGTTACATTATTTTAATGTGCTTTTATGCTCTGTCATATTTCTTAGGAAATTATGCTTAATAAGCATATGTATCTTTCTCAGTTTTACTTTTCTTGATGAAAAGTTTGGAAAATGGCCTGGCCAAGTGCTCTGTGGTCGAGCATTGACCTATGAACCAGGAGGTCAAGGTTGGATTCCCTGTTAAGACACATGGCCCAGTGGGCTGCTGGCTCCCTCCCAGTAGGGGGTGTGCAGGAGGCAGTTGATAGGTGATTCTCCCTCATCATTGATGTTTCTATCTCTTGCCCTCTCCCTTCCTTCCTGAAATCAATTAAAACATTTTTTAAAAAAAAGAGTATTTTAAATTGGGAATTTGACCCACAGTTGCATCATGCTTTAATTTTATTTTTCTATTGAATTTGATCTAATTAATTTATTTATATGGCATTTACAATATTTTACTAGTACATACCTATGAATTGTATTTTGAAGAAACGTTCTAGAGAAAGATCTTTTTGTTAGTATTCTATTCTTTCCATATCAAATTTATCATATAAAATTTTCTATAAAGGACCTTGAGTGACAATGACAGTGTCCTCAGCAGCATTTATAAATAAGTCTGTTTCTTGCACAACACTTAATGAAAGCTGAATGTGTAACATTATAATAAACCCAATAAAGGTGATCGTGATGTAGAAGAAAATAGCACTTATTATGGCCATTATGCTCCAGGCATTCAACATTTATTATATCAATAATATTGAAATAATTATACCAATTTCAATATTATTGAGAGATGGGTAGTCCATCCTTACAGAGCATTTGTAAAACTTAAAGGTAAACATCTACTATTGGCCAAGTTAGAATTTGAATTCAGGTCTATCTGACTTGAAAGTCTCTAATCTTTTCACCCAAATTAAAGTAAATCTCCTGTCCTGGGCGAAGTCAATGTACTCCTGACATCCTGGGTAGTTAAAGATTATACTTCGAATTCTTGAAGGGGTGAATGATTTTATTCCATTAACATTCAAATTTCAGTATTCATCAGGGCTTGTTGAAACAAAGATTGCTGAACCTCGGTGCCAGAAGTTCTGATTCAGTAAGTGTGTAATGGGATCCTTGAATTTTCATTTTTAACAAGTTCCCAATTGTTAGTACTGCCTCTGTTATGGGGATTAAGTTTTCAGGATTATTGGTCTAAATTAAAGCGCTCTGTTATATAGCAGGTGGTTCCAAAGAAAGGAGCTTAGAATACTTAAGAGAACTCATTATCTTTATGGAAATAGAAAACTCAAATCAATAAAATAATAAAAATAATACAAACAGCAAGTGGATTAGTATTCCTTAATGGAAATATATAGATATATGGAAAAAAAGGATTAGTTGCTGTTAAGCACTTAAGGGTTAACAGGAATTCAGCTAATTGCTTTACATGGAAGATGAAGTCCTCATAATACCTTCAAAGTAAACAAGTATAGAGAAAGTGGTAGCATGAGTATAAGCTTTGTGAAGTGTGCATTGTGTTAGCTAACAGTCCATTGGGGCAAAGGAATTAAGCAATGGTTTGTGAAAGAACCTGAAAGACAGGTGAGAAGGTTTATTTTGCATTTGACTGCCATTATTCTGGTTTGTCTTCTGGTCTAACATTAGTTTTTGTTTGTTTGTTTTCCTTCTTTTCCTGGAGAAAAGAGTGACAAAATATAAAAATGTCTGAAAAATATATACATCTTTTAAAAAAATTATTTACTCTCTATATTACTCTTCTCTATCTCAGCTCTTCTCAAAATATTTTTTTCTCTTGTCTTTCTAAACTTTAAATTAGTGGTATTTAGTGTTTAATGTTTGACCCTTTCTATTTTTTTTCTATAAACCCCTCACATCTATGATGCTTCCAAAATATAATCCTTTCATAACTATGTATTTATGCCTTTGAACTTTCTGATTAACATTCTGTAGATGTCTTTTATCTTTCTATTTATTCATCTCATTTGTCACTTTTATAATGTCACTCCAAACTCTTTTGTAAAGTTCTTCTGTAATTTAAAATATATTTGCATATATCTTGAATATTGTCAGCATCAGTTTGTATTATTCTTATTTATTTGTGTTTCTGTCTTTTCCAAATAACTCTGAAGAGCAGCTCTCATGCCTTCTTAATAATATAAAAAAATATATTTTTATTGAAATCAGAGAGGAAGCGAGAGCGGGAGAGAGATATAGAAACATCAATGATGGAGAATCACTGACCGGCTGCCTCCTGCACGCCTCATTCTGGACATCAAGCCTGCAACACAGGCTTATGCCCTGACCAGGAATCGAACTGTGACCTCCTGGTTCATAGAGCAATGCTCAACCACAGAGCCATACCGGCTGGGCTTGCCTTCTTAATCTTATGCCCTTCCCTTCATGGCCTCAGAGAGTATCTGCTCCATTCAAGCAATGTAATGGATAAATGGTTGATATTGTCAGCAAATTATAAATAAAATATTAATATGCTCTCACAATGACATGGGTAAAGCTATTATGTAGAGATGACTAGAATATTGGAAGTGGTCACTTATTTACCTTCTATAGCATCTAGTGCTAGACTGACTGCTGTCTAGACCAGTGGTTGGCAAATTCATTAGTCAACAGAGCCAAATATCAACAGTACAATGATTGAAATTTCTTTTGAGTGCCAAATTTTTTAAACTTAAACTATATAGGTAGGTACATTATTATTAACTTAATAGGGTACTCCTAAGCTAGCCTTTGCTAAAAACATCTTCAATCTGATAGGTACGTTCGCTGAGGTAGACCCTTTCCAACTCTCCCATCCACACTCATCTTGTATACTTGTTTTGTCTATCTCCTTTCCGAAAACTGACTTCGGCGCATGGGCCACGAAGTTTCAATCGCACTGTACATGCATGCCCGCATGTGGTATTTTGTGGAAGAGCCACACTCAAGGGGCCAAAGAGCCGCATGTGGCTCACGAGCCGCGGTTTGCCGACCACTGGTCTAGACTATTCACCTGTTAGTCTACACCTCTCAGGACTATGTTTTCCGTTTCATTGTTAAATTTGTTCTGTTGGTGAAAAAGTCCTGTGATAACATCTACTTTGGGTGAGTGGACAAATTTAAAACACTTACTGTTCAGTTTGCAAAGGATTATACTAGTAAGCAGATAGTCAGATTTGAGTTAAAATATAGAGATATAGAAAAACTTATTAACAAAAACTCACTGGCCTATATAGGGCCATGTATAAGCATTTGGTATATCGAGAATAAGCATGAGTATATACTCATACAAAATTGAGTTAGAATTAGTGGATATAGCAGTGAGTAGCGGAATCTCAGACAGGGTAGTAGGGACCTGGAGACAGATACTCTCTAGGCCAAAATTAAGAGTATAGACTTTTCAATACAGGAACAAAAACTGTGATCAAATGCAAGCTTGTCTGTTTTTTTGATTCCTAAGTTAATCATCCCTACCTAATATTAGCATGTTTCTTGAATTTGGTTGCAGTGAGAAAAATGTGAAAAAATGAATAATGGCCAGAGGGGAGAAAAATCTAAGATCTGTAGACACTTTCTATTTTGACATCTATCCTTTAGTTTTCATGTATATGGCACATGGGTTTAAAACAGAGATATCTATCTTCTCTTTGTTGTTTTTATGATCTAATATAGAACACATAGAAGATTCTCAGCAAATGTATGAAACAATAAATAGATAAATGAATAAAATAAAAAATAGATGGCTTCTCACCCCAATACATTCTCTCAGTTTTCTTATACCAAGTTCAGCAATCATATCAATCCAGCATTTTGTTAATTTGTTTTTAATTTTGAACTTCTATGCTGAAAGTAGTGCCTTAGGAAACTTGTCCTATTTCTGGTGAATTGTAAGCTTGGAATGTCTTTGAGAGTTCCTCAGATCCATTATTTTGCCTCAAGACAGCACTAGGACTAAACAGACTAAAAGAATGGAAATAAAGTATCTGTAAAAACGTAGTTGTTTTACCCTGTAAAAGAGCATATTTCATAGTTTACCTTATGTTTTGATTGGTGTTAAAATGATTTTCAGGGTGAAGGGCATTTTGCCTGGACAGTGTGCCTCAGTGGTTGAGCATTGACCTATGAACCAGGAGGTCATGGTTCAATTCCTGATCAAGGCACACATCTGGGTTGCGGGCTTGATAGCCACTGTGGGGCGTACATCAATGATTTCCTCTCTCATCAGTGATGTTTCTATTTCTTTCTCCTGCTCCCTTCCTCTCTGAAATCAACAAAAAATAAATTTTAAAAAAATGAAGTGCATTTTTTACCTGATTCTAGCTAGATATTTTCTCATGGATAAATTTCAAGTAATTTTAAATAACCTATCTTATAGAGACATAATTTCAATTCATATCAACATCTGATTTAGTCTGCATTTTCTTGAAAGCGGCACAATATCAGTGTTCCAAAGTGTTAAATTATAATAACTTAACTGATTACTTTAAACAACTATTTCTTCTCTATAGGTTCTAAAATCACTATATGACCTATTCAATTGCATAGAAACCAGGTAAAATCAGAAAAAAAATATTTTAACAATAATTTTAGAAAAAATTAGAATTATATAAAGAGAATGTCTCCTGATTAGATGATTAATTATTTTATAAAATATAGTATGATATTATGGAGATACTTACATATAAGACTATAAATTTTATACCAACAGAACTCATTTGTAATATTAATTATTTATATTTTAACTGTGTTAATTGCAGCTATCGTGAACTAAAATGTTTCAGCATTTTAAAAGAATATAGATTTTTTCCAGTTACTAAATTTTTACTTACTTCCAAGTACTGTGTTTGACCCTAGGGATACATATTTAGGTAGACCAAATTCTTGTTCTTGGTGATCATATAATTTATTGTGGAAATATTCACCTAGATAACTTTAATATAATATTGTAAATATATATGTACATCTATACAGATAGATACAGAGTTGAATGTTGAATAAATATTAAGAGTCAGCTAAAAAAATTCAAACTCATTATCTACTTTTCTACATTTCCACCTTTACTGCCACTATCTTAGCCCACATCTTCAGACACCTATATTATTTAAAAAACTTTTCAGTCTCTTGCCTTCCTACAAACCATTTCTTCTATGGCTGCCAAAAAAAATATATTGCTAAAACGTAAACAAGACAATACCTGTACCCTATATATTTTCTAATAGCTTCCTGGAACTTAAAATGGGTTCCAAATGTTTTATGACCCACATAATGGCCTAAGCTATTCTAAAAAAATATGGCCTCTGCCTATTACTCTTCAGCTCCACTATACTTACGCAATCTGGATCTGAATTTTTCCTACTTCTCATAAACTTGTTCCCTATTTAAAGATTTTAGACTTATTCCTCCCTCTTTGTTAATAAGTTCCTTATGGCCGACTTTGGGGGTTTTAAAATATGACTCCCCTCCCCTTTTCTTTAGCATTCCTTTTACAGAGAGATCCATGTCTTGGCCTTTGGCATCAAGGGGAAGGTTTGACCAAGAGTGTGTGTAAGAATTGATGCTGTTTGACTTTTGAGATGCAACTTATGTCTTGCTGGCAGGAAGACTTATGTTTGGGTCTTTTGCTGTCATATAAGAACTCCAACTACTGTGAGGTTGCCTTGCTGAGAGTTAGCCAAGACACATGGTCCGCATTTATATGTTGTCATCGGCAGTAGAGGCCTTCAAGACATTCCATCCTGAATGCCATTAGTGTGACTGAATGAGCCTTTAAACCATTGCAGCTCTCAGCCAAAAAGTCCTCTCCAACCTTTGAGTCTTTCACGTTGAAGTCCCGGTTGTCATAAAGCAGAGGGCAATTCATCCAACTGCGCCATGTCTGAATTTTCCACGAAATTTATTTGCATAAAAAAATGGTTGTTTAGCTATTACATTTTGAGATAACTTGTCTACGCCACAACAGTTGCTGATAGATACATCATATAAATTGTATTGCTATAGCACATCCTCTGAAAGAGTTTCAGATCAGTTTATTTTAATTTGATCCCATCACCAAATTTTATTAAACATAATATGCAGAGTTATACTACTCACAATCTATAAATAACCCAAATGTTTATCTATAGTTGAGATAAATATTGATATATTTACCCAGTGGAATAGTATACAATCATTAGAATGGAGGATCTAAATTTGCACAAAAATCATCAATGAATTTCCAAACAAAATGTTGAACAAATGGAATCAGATGAAAAAGTATACTTCTGTGTGAATCCCTTTATATAAAGAAAAAACAACAACAACAGATGAAACACCCCATGTATATCTATTTCCTAAAAAAATGGCAAGAGGACAGCCTCTGGTGCACTGATAATGCCGGAATCTGAGTGCTGGTTGCAATCTGTCACTGTAGGTGTGGTATACAAGTTTACAATATTAACCTTCAGTTATTTCCTCCTTATATGTTATTTTATTTATAATTTAAATCATTAAAATTATCTAGTATTATCAATGTAATTATGCACTTATAACTCTGTTGTCTCCCTACTAAAATGCACAGAGACCAGGGCTTTTTCTTTTTTGCATGTTTTTTGTCAGTTAATGGAATTAATATCAAATTGTGTACATTAGTCCTCCTTTTATCCTTGGGGGATATGTTTCAAGGCCTCCAGTGGACACCTGAAATCATAGACAGTACTGAACCCTTTAAATACTGTGCTTTTTCCTCTATACATGCACACATTTTTACTTAAAGGAAGCACCTCACAGCTTCGCTTTGGCATTTCTGAATCGCCAGCATCACTACTCTTGTGCTTTGGGGCCATTATTAAGTAAAATAAGGGTTACCTGAACACAAGCACTGCCACACCCTATAGCCAATCTGATGATTGATAGGGCTGCTAGGTGACTGTCCAGAGGGTGGTGTATACAGCATGGGTATGTTGGACAAATGGATGATTTACATCCAGGGCAGGATGTAGAAGGAAGGTGTCAGAGTGCATCACACTACTGAGAACTACATGTGAATTAAAACTTATGAATTATTTCAGAATTTCTCCATTTAATATTTTCAAACCATGCTTGACTGCAGGGAACTGAACACTGTGGAAAAGAAACTGGAGAAGGGAGGACCACTGTAATATAAATTTTATGAAGTCCTTTGTAAATTATATTTTAAGATTTTATTGTATTATTTAATGTTAGTTTAGAAACAAAAGGAAAGAGCTATTTTGGAGAGAATCCTAGTAGACGGTACAATTGAATCCAAGAGTAGTTAACCTTTAATATCAGAAAACATGTATCTAGAAACTACTGTGAACAAACCATTGTGTCATATCTGAATTATACAAAACTAAATCACTATTTTATGCTGAACTTCCAAGTTTTAAGAGGAATATAATAGAACATATTCAGAGGAAAATAACTGGAAAATTAAAACAACTCCAGAGCATATACTAAGGAAAAGATAGAAATTTTTGTCAACTCTCACTTGAAACTCTATCTCCTATTTTATGCCTCAATGGATCCTACTTTATTTAAAAAGCATGGCAGTGCCCTCAATTTATTCTCTTGTACAGAAAACCTATGGGTTATTAATTTAACCATTCATTAAAGACAAAATCTTCACCAGACACTTTTTCATTTGTTTCTATTTGCACTTTGATCTCTGTCTCCTTATCTTAGTGAGCATCTCAGGGAGAATGATGAACTCTGCTTGGTTTTTCTCTCTATATTCTTGTGACTGCCTCCCAAGGTATGGCAAGTTCCTACTTTATTTCCCTTCTTCCAGGAACTAAAATCCTCTCCAATATGTGCAAACAGTTTTCTAGTTATTTACAATGAGAGGACAGGACTACTACCCGTTATCTATATATATATAAAAGCCTAAGTGAACAGACGACCGGATGACCAGCTGGTACCTATGATGTGCACTGACCACCAAGGGGCAGACACTCAACACAGGAGCTGCCCGCTGTGGTCAGTGTCCTCCCACAGCGGGAGCGCCGCTCACTGACAGATGGCCACCCAACGCCAAGCTGATGGCTGGTGAGCGCAGCTGCAGTGGCGTGAGCCTCTCCTGTTGACATTCCCCTTTCATGCCTGAGTGGTGGCAGTGGCAGGGGAGTCAGGATGAGTGCAAAGGGTGCGGCCGCCCAGCCCGGGCTCAGGCTCCTCCCTGGCCACCTGCCGCTTTATGCACTACTTCGTGCTGTGCAGTATTGACACGGACAGCGGGCTGTAGCCCAACGAGCTGGCGAGTAAGGCCAGGCTGTGGTGGTGTGGAGGTCCACTGATCCCCGCAGGCCAGGCCAAGGGACCCCACCAGTGCACAAATCCGTGCACCCGGCCTCTAGTTATATTATATTTGGATACAGAATCATCATCCTAGAGTTCAGTTAAAGATATAAATTTTACATTTACATCATATCTGCCTCTATCCTAGATTGCAGTCTCCAGGAGAATAGAGTCCTACCTGTCTTTAAAAATAAAAACAAAGTAACAACAACAAAAAATACTTCTTAGCCAGTCACTAACACTACTTAATCTGTAAAAGATGCAAAGTATATATATGCTAAATGAATAAAGTCACTCATTCAAAAATCATGGCAGAGTCCCCAATTTATTTTCCTCAAAAGAAAATCCATAGTGAGTGATTAATTTAACAATTCATTAAAGACAAAATCTTATTAAGCCAGTGAATGACTTACGTCATTTATTCAACATATATTTATTTTGTAGCTATTACATATTAGGTGGTATGTTAGGTACAGACACCTAAGTAATATATCTACAATATATATATATATATATATATATATATATATATATATATATATATAAAAGCCTAAGCGACCATTGTGACTGGATGATGGACGACTGGATGACCAGCTAGTAGCTATGATGCGCACTGACCACCACAGGGCAGATGCTCAACGCAGGAGCTGGTCAGTGTGCTCTTACAGCCAACCTCCTGCGGCCGGCCAACCTCCTGTGGTCCCTCCCCGAGCTGGCTGGCCCCAATTGGCCCCAATTGATGGCCAGGCCAAGGGACACCCCCCCCCCCCCATGCACGAATTCGTGCACCGGGCCTCTAGAGTGTGTGTGTGTGTGTATCCAAGATTCACTTTTTTACAAGGCAAAATAAATATATTTCCTGTCATATTTACAATTTTATTTAATTCCACAACCTTATATGAAATTACTACAGCCATAAGAAAAGTGAGAGTCACAGAATTTAAGTTTTCAAAATTTGTAAAACTAGTGTCAAAACGTGAATATGAACTTAAAATTTTTTGCTTCACCAAACTACCAATATATCTTTTATTGCAATAGCATGATTTGGTGTATCCAATATACCAAACTGCTTTGTAGTCAAGTTATTTTTCATGTGTTCATTATTTCACAGGAGTGGCATATGGTATGAATGTAAACATATTTGTTGGGTAATATATAATTATTGTTCCATCCATATGTTAAGTCTTTGAATGGCAAGAATGATTCCATACACCTATACAATATATGTATATGACATATAAGTAATTAATTCATATCTATTATTTAACTATTCATGTAATATGAGATTAGAATTGTTACACTATTTAATCACTGCTATCTATTTGTGCCATATATACTTAAGCAATAAACTGTATATCTCTGGATCTCACATCCACCCACAACTAATGAAATTCCACCCATTTCACCCTCAAAAAAAGAAATTAAAATGTCTGTTGTGCTCAAGTCAGGTACAATTGTGGATATACCCATGTAAATACAATACAATACTCTTTCTGCTCTTTTTTCCTCTCCTCATCTAGACTCCTTTCAAGTTGTATCTACTAAGAGCTCCTCTACAAGCAGGAGCCCTTTCCCCCCAGTGACCATTGTTTTTGAACATCATAAGGATAATAATATCCCAAATGCTACTTGTTTATCTTCCTTCTTTGATACAGATTATTACTCATATGCAAAATTCATGCTGAACTAAGATACATTAGTTTTTCTACCTGTATGATGGTTTTCTCCTAAATGTCTATTCAGGCCATTATTCTTATAGACACTGGCCTTCTCACTATTACATCAACAAATAGGATTACAACAGTTTAAGTATACAGTTTGGGTTTAAACTGGGACTCTAAATACATTTCATATATGCAGAACAGTCGCTGCTAATGTGCCATCCTCTGTTTTGCTTTTGTCTAGATTTATTTTCTTGTACTAGTTTTTATAAGTGATATAGTTAAAAAACAGCATGATAAAGATAATTAAAAAGTGACAAAGATAAGTGAGTAGGGCTCAATGTGAACTTCTTCTCTTATTCAAATATTTCCTTATCGACAAAGCAGATTTGGGAATATCATCCATTAGATGATCTCAAACTTGCTATATGATTTAATTAGTTGATGTGGACTTCTAAATGTGCATACTTTCTATTTTTGCAGGAAGGGTTTATATTAAAAAAAAACTTTGCTTGAATTAACTAAAGTCTCTCATCAATCTCTGCCCAAATGTGCACAGGAGAATTCGAAAACAAATAGCCTTTATGTGATAGTGCCATGAATTCTGGGGAGAATCAATAAATATTCATTGCAATATTAATTGAGTCATTTGAAATGAACACACAGAGGGCACTTCCTGGTGTTGCTTGCTTAAACTATTCATTTATTGTCAACCCAGGATTTTTTTTTAAAAAAATAGGCTTACAAAACAACTGCAAAATGGAAGCACGGTGCATGATAGAAAATTTGAGGGATCTTCTAGGCAACATAAGAGTAAATTCTTGTGGATACCACATGTGAACTAACTTTAAGATTGTGAACTCTCTACAACTGCATGTACATGGTAGATGTAAGTATATGCTCATGTGTGTTTTTCTGGAGTAGTTCCATTGTGTTTAACGAGTTCTCAGAAAAGGCCATTCGACTTTTTAAATTCTACCATGATTCCATATTGGTCTGTTTCAGCAATTCATTTTCTACTTATAGTAATGGATCAAAAATAGGATACTTGCATTGTGAATTCTCCTCTAGAAACAGAAGAATGGAGAAAGCCCTATTCTGCATGATTCTTGTTTCTCAAATTTATGTTTTCTAGTTATTAAAAGTCTTCATGTACAGATTGCTGGTTTAATGTATATAGCATGACTGATAGGGTCGCCTATATTCTTTGCACTATACAGGGCCCCATTAAATGGAGAAAGCAATGAATACCAAATTCATTTTTGAAGTAAATAAATAAATATAGGTGATGAAAGTTATCTGAGACATTATGCGCAGGCTTAAGGAGTGAAATGATAATCTGGTTAAACTCCTGGATTACTAGTTTGTAGAAGAGATTCAACAGCACTGCTCAGCATCAGCCTTCATTGTAATACTGCAGTTTTGAAATTCTGGAGGAGTTTTCTACCTTGGGAAAAAAGGATGAACTTTTTAAAGCTTTTGGAGGAAATTGGCAATATCAGGAAGAGTTAGTCAAATGACTTTTGGAAGAGGAGAAATTGTTCTTGTGACTCAGCAGTGATTGGTTGTGCAGATTGACTTTATTGAGAAATTAGGGGCAGAGTAGTTGTAAGAGTCAGTGTCCTGTGCAAGAGGGATGGGAAGGAGCAGATGCAGAGGTCAAGGGAATGTGAGGACCACAGAGATATTCCGTTGGTTAAAAGGGAGACCGAGTCTCATCATTCAGTTGCACTTGGGTTTGTTCAAAACTCTGGACTGCCGATGACCATCTACATTCATTGGTGACAATAGCCATTGTGGCTTCTTGTGACTATTTTCTTTGCAGTTGGATTAGTTGCATTTCAGTCATGTATCTGTGAGTGGCTAGAAGCATTTCAGCCTCTGGAGAAAACCCAAAAACTAACAGTAGAGAAAACAAGTATTAACTTGAGAGTTACCAGAAAGTCTTGGACAATAGCTCTCAGCCAAAGTCCTGCTACTGTTCGTATTAAGTAGGGAAGCAGTTCTTGTCCCAAACCTGGCTCAATAGGGAAGAAAACTTTGATATCTACAGATTTACAGAAACTTTGTTTATCCTCTTGATTTGTCCCAAGAACTGAGACAGAAGAAAGCCTTTAAAATCTCATTTTAACAATAAAAATTCCTAAGGCAACTCAGTGGGAAACTTACTTTTTTTAAAAAAGAAAGTTGTTGATATGTATGTCTAACCCATGCACTGGGGATCAAACCTGCAACCTTTTAGTGTATGGGATGACGCCGAGGCACATGCACTTGACTGGAATTGAACCTGGCACTCTTCAGTCCACAGGACCGATGCTCCAACCATTGAACAAAACTGGCTAGGACACCTTAAGATATTTTTATTTTTAGATCTCCTTTTGGTAGAGAAATCCAGGAGGTGAGTGTATTATATCTTTTTAACTGGAAAACATGTTTGTAAAAGTTGATTTCCTAGGGTTTCACTGCAGTTTGTGGTTATCAGTATCTCCCAATCAGGTTCAATATTGGTCTTATATTGGTGATGCAGCCAATAAACCAGGACTCTGAGCCGAAGGTCATATAGGGATGCCTATGATTTTATCCTAGGAAAAAGCCACTCTGACATGTTGATGACATGCTTGGGGATACTGCAATAAGACCCTACAAATGTAGTCATCATGACCCGTGGAACAGCAGAGTGAAAGACAGAGGGTTAGATTCCCAGTTGCATAATCAGTTCACATGGAGATAATCAGTGTTTTCTGTTGGAGTAGATCTGAAGGTTGTGAGATAACTAGGTTATCTCAGAAGTTTGGGTCAATATAACTGATGTTCCCTGGATAGCTTTGCAAGGTTTAGTTTCAATGTATTATACACTCATTTTATTTTCTCTGAGGAGTTGAAGTAATAGAGACAGGAGCACGTCAGCACAAAATGTATTTTTAATTTTTTCAAAAAAAGTTTTCTTGTAATAGAAATGGATACATATTTCTCAATATTTCAATTGTCATATAAGTTCATTTATGGCAAGGAAAGACTTTTTCCAACCAGAAAATACACATAGAATTATAAAAAGAGTAGGGAGGTGTGTACCTGAATAAACCCAATTTAGTTACTGTAAAAGCCTGTAGGTTTAAGCGCCAATTCATAGCCAATCTTTATAGTTTTTCTAATACTGTGGGATTGAAAGTTGAGACCTGAACCAGGGACATCCTTTTCAATCTTACTGAAAATTTCCCACCAAAGCACATTTATAATATGGTTCTTAAATTTTTATTTCCATGGTGGAAAGGAAAGTAACATTTTTAAGAGACACCATGTTAGCATCTTAGAGTAAACTGAGCAGTTGTCTTGTTGCCCCAAAAGACCATCTGGTTGTAGCAAAAAATATGATATTTTCCTGTGTGGTACTTGAGGATCAAGAGCTTGAGATTAGAGTTAACTCAAGACTCAATGCCAATAATCAAGAGTTAGTTTTGGCTTTGATGTTTGAACTTTGTGAATAGCCTAAATCTGTTTTAAAGGAGTGTATTTAGCATAATAATCCTCTAAAAATGTCCTTTGCTTCTTCAGTGTGCTGTATAGTGTGTGCCTCACGCAAAGGAAGCATCTACTAGGGTTTTATGTGGTACTATATTTAATAAGGGTGTCAGCTGCAATTAGTAAAAGCTACAGTTTGGCAGACCTCTACAGATGTGGCCTCTGGAAGGCTAGATTCAAATAATTTAAATGGGTTGTACTTGCAAATCAGGCTTAAAACTCTCTTTGTTCAGCTTTCAAATAGAAGCCATCAAAAAGAAAATCTAAATCTGGGTTATATAAAGAGATTTCAAGGAGGTTAGAAGCCAAAGCATTTCTTGACAAGTACATGATTGTCCCAGGTGATCATCCACCAGGAGAGAAAAATGGTTGGTAAAGTTCAGAATCTTACAGCAACGGATGGAAACATGTAGAAGGGAAAGAACAAGGATTAATAGGCTTTCAGTCTTGTAGCAGGAAAATGTCTGTTATAAGAGACTAAGAGATTATATGGAGATCTTAAGAATTCAATAGGCAGGAGTCTGTTAATTGGGAAGTTGCTGCAATAGTGCATAAATAGGAGGGTAGGTTTTGCCATGAGGTCAATAAACAATGATCTCTAACTTTTATTGTCCTGTTGAGATAAAACATCAAATCTTATCATGATCTTTCATGTACAAGTAGGAAGAAAAGCTCATGGCAATGGGAAAGTTCAACAGGAAGCGGTTTTTAAAAAGAAGTATTTTGTGTTACAGAATACAATCTATCATTGATTTCAGATTTAACTGATCGGCACAGGGCAAATGGTTGTGACAGTTTTTGTCAGATCAGATATAGGGCTAGCGGATTCAGAAAATTTAGAAATCCAATGTCAATAGTGCTTTTAAGACAGAGCAATCCTCTAAGATAGCTTTTGGTAATTAGCCAGGAAAAGTCGAGAATAACATCCAAACTTTGAACAAAAAGAAACAAAAACTGCTATAGATAATGTATATGGCAGAGGGAGGCTTAGACAATGGGTTCAGTGGTCCTTTTTAAAATGAACATTAGGTTAAGTTCAGCAAAGAGATAGATTAGTTGAAATCTGTAAGGGTTTACTGTCCCTTATATGTCCCAGGCCCTTTTATTCCTTTGGCTCTAATGTTAATGTGGTCAGATTTAAATTCTGAGATATGGGTAGGGAAGCATCAGATAGTAAATAATCAGTCCATGACATGATTGAATTATAGTCCAGGCATTTTTTTTCCTGGATGTTCCAGAAAGAGGCCTTCTGGTCCAAATTTAATAGGAGTACACTAATGAAAAATAGGCCTATTCTAAAAAGATTCAGCAGAGGGTACGTCATTGGAAGGCCTCAGAAACTCAGAGAGGCAGGAAGTGGCTGAGACAAATACAGAGTCTGAGGGTCATTTGAAAGTCCTACTTCTAAAACCCAATCCTGTTTTCTATTCCAAGGACAAATGATGGAAAAGTAATAGGTTTATGGTAGAGAGGACAGACACAGCATCAGACAGTAATAGAACATTTTGTATTTGCCGTTGTACGGAAACATCTCCCTATTTTATTAAGGGAAATTGTGGGTGATCAGAACAGCTAATTCCTGGGGGGAGGGGGGGTCATTTTGTCAGACAAAGTTTGTCCTTTATCTACTTTGTCTTTCAAGGAAAGGGAGGATAATTGTTCTTTCAATGACAATTTCTTTATAATAACTACAGGTATATTTGACTATACAGACTTAGACATGTACTTGTGCATGAGTTTATCTAGAGGCTTAAACAGAAGAGCTCTAAATTAGAGTTTAGTATTTCCTTTTTACTAAATTAAAGTATCTTGAAAGGACTCAGGAATCTCTTGTCAGGATTAAGCCATCAATGAAGAAAGTAGATAGGCCTGTTGTAGTAATTTCTCCCTGAATGAGAGTGAAATATTCTCTGAGGATAGAAATGAGATGGCCTGTATAATCTGAGAGCTACATTTCCCCCACATTACAGCATTGAATATTGATCAATCAATATTGACAACAACATCTTAGTGTCAGATACTGCGAGGTCTTCTCCTATTTTTATACTCTTTTTATATTTACTTTTGGTCAAATTTTGAAGCATATGTTAGATGTCATTTTGGTTTTCAATCCAGCCTGCCTTTTCTAACCATTTTTTTAATGTCTTGTCTCTATACAATGATGAATTCATTTCAAGACTTTTTATAAACTTCTAGAACAATTCTTTATTTTCCTGTAAACTTTAACTCTTCCTTATGAGAAGATTGTGACAATTGTGTGGAGGGAAGAAGTTTTGGGGATGGATTGCACAAGAGAAGGAGAATATTATAGTTCTTAAAAGGAGCCATGGCAAGGTACAAAAGAAACAAATGCAAAAGATTTTTAAAAATACATATATTTTTAATTGATTTCAGAGAGTAAGAGAGACAGAGAGAGAGAGAGAGAGAGAGAGAGAGAAAAAACATACCCATCAATGATGACAGAGAATCACTGACTGGCTGCCTGCTGTACCTCTTGCATGCCCTACACTCGGGATTGAGCCCTCATCCTGGGCATGTGCCCTGACTGAGAATCGAACCGTGACCTCCTGGTTCATGCGTTGATGCTCAACCACTGAGCCACACTGGCTGGGAAGATTTTTGTATTTTTACTAGCCTTTTATAAGGAGTCTTTCGGGGAAGCAACTTTCGAATTTTCCTGTCTTTTAGAAGCCTCTTCATATCAAAATATAATATTGTGCATGGAATATTTACTCTTTGAACTTTTAAAATGTAAGATGTGAAATTCCCCAAAGTGACCACTGAAATTCTAAAATGTCAGAAAAATCCCATAAGAGCTGTGGTGCCATAACTTTTGCACATGTATGATGCTGAACAATGAATGAGAGTTTTATTGAATGACTGCTGAGGGTATATATCCTGTGCAGTCTAGTTCTGAAAAACAGCAGGTTTAGAAGCAGCACAGTCTCCTCCCAGTCACATGAAAAGCTGTAGAAGATTATTAAATAGAGCATCGCTAGGCATAAGCTTTATTAAGAATGCCATGGGCTGATAACAATCTAGAAAGATTGGTCTACCGTGGGGAAGAAAGGTAGACTTTAACCAGATGGGTCAGCTGAAATTTATCCAGTTTCTATAATCATTGTTCAAAAACAGTGCTCAGAAGAGGGACAGATTGTTCTTGTAATTTAGCAGCTGTTGTTTTGCAACTTGGGTTTAGCAAAAAAGGTGAAAGGTGGGTAAGAATAGTTTGGGGGCCTAAGGGTACCCAAGGGTTATGCTGGAAATTTTCAGTCTGTCGGGATATTTCACAAACAAAAAGTTCATAACATATCCCAGGGAGAAAAGGATATGGATAATTTACAAAAAATATATATACCACAAGGACAAATACCAAACTTATATTTTCTCTCTTTTTGTCTTTTTCTAAATACATGAAAAATTGATATCTGAAATATTTAATATTGAGTTTGGTTATTTTGACTTAGGTTATTATGAGACTATTTTATCATTTTTCCTTTGTTTCTATGCAATTTGAGGTTTCTTCATTATTAAATACACATAATTTTTAAAAATATATATTTCTTTTATTGATTTCAGAGAGGAAGGCAGAGGGAGAGAGATAGAAACATCAACGATGAGAGAGAATCATCAACCGGCTGCCTCCTGTATGGCCCCTACTGGGGGTCGAGCCCACAACCCAGGCATGTGCCTTTGACTAGAATTTAACTTGGGACCCTTCAGTCCGCAGGCCGACGCTCTATCCACTGAGCCAAACCGGCTAGGGCTATACATTACTCTTAAAGCAATAAATTTTTATTAAAATTATGTTGATAGATAAAATATTTTATTAAAATAATGATTTAATCAATACATTAGGTTAAAAAATGATACCTAAATATATTATTTTGGTTTTATTTTTTCTTGTTAAATGTGTCACTTTCATGCATTTAAAATATTATTTCTGTTTACATTTTTTGGCCTATAATTTCTGTATTCTTTTAATAAAATATTTTCAATGTTTGCTATTTATAATGGAAAGTTAGAATAGTAGTTCTTCATAAAAAGGGAGTACATGAAAATATGCAGAGCTTCTAAAATGTGTGTACATGATACACAAGTTATTATTACACTCATCTATATATATAAAAGCCTAAGCGACCGGCTGACTGGTCGACTGGCTGACTGGTAGCTATGATGCACACTGATCACTAGGGGGCAGATGCTCCACGCTGGATCAGAAACCGCAGGCATGAAAACATGGAACAAACTGATGAATCTCGGGGGGGGGGGGGGGGGAGTAGAGGGAGGAAGAGATTAACCAAAGATCTTATATGCATAATAGAGGCCCAGTGCACAGTTACCCTGGCCTGTGGGGTTCAGGCCAAACTGGCTCTCCAACATCTCCTGAGGAGTCCCAGATTGTGAGAGGGCGCAGGCCAGGCCATCGGACCCCACCAGTGCACGAACCCATGCACCGGGCCTCTAGTACCAGTATAATTCCATAATCCATTTCTGAGGGTAAGCAGCAGTAGGCTTTCCTTCAATGTCAATAGGAATTCCCCTTTGATGTCCACGGGTGTGGGGAATGAAAATATCTAAAAGTAATGTCATATTTACTCGTAGAGTCAGATTTCCTCTAGAGAATTCTGATTCAATCTTAAGAATGTATCTCAGTACCTCTGCCTGTCTGTCTGTCTGTCTGGCTTGCTCTCACTCTCACTCATATGCTTTGTATTAAATGTCTAATAACAATAAATAACAAATGAGTGATTATTTATGGAAAGATATTTTTAAAATGTGCATGTCAATGTAGTCATTTCTGGAAGAGTGGGATTATTGATTTTCAAAACTTTCCTTTTAATTGAATTTTATAATTGTATGTAAAAAGAAGATATTGTTTTGTAAAAGTAATAACATAAACAAATAATAAATAAAATGAATGAGAAGGATTTGGATTTTTAAATAGGTTTTTTTTTTTCCTGAATACATGTAAAGCCAAATGTGCCTTCTCACCATCTTTGTGAAAAATTAGCTTACTCCAGCCGAAGCCGGTTTGGCTCAGTGGATAGAGCGTCAGCCTGCGGACTGAAAGGTCCCAGGTTCGATTCTGGTCAAGGGCATGTACCTGGGTTGAGGGCACATCCCCAGTGGGGGATGTGCAGGAGGCAGCTGATCGATGTTTCACTCTCATCGATGTTTCTAACTCTATATCTCTCTCCCTTCCTCTCTGTAAAAAATCAATAAAATATATTTTTAAAAAAATTAGTTTACTCCAAATAATTTTCTTTGTTGAATATTCACTGCTTATCGATTCCTTTAATCATTCAAGGATTTCAGAACATTTAGAATAAAAAAGGTAATACAACAAAACATTTAGTTGCAAATGAATTAAAAGCAAAGTAAATAAAAATAGTATGAAATTTCCACAATTCTTTAAAATGAGCATAGTACTTGAAGATGAAGAGTTATAAAAATGCTCTGTTACAAACACACCCACGTACACACACACACACACAAAACATGCACAGATATACACATGCACTTAAAGAAAAATTTTCATAATTTAACCAAATTGCCCTGTTTATCAATTTGTGTTTTTACTAAATTAAAAAAATTAAGCAAAAATAAAAATTGTAGCTTAATGAAACTTTTAACATGTAAATTTTTCTAGTAGTGCTAATTTCCTTCCAAGCACTTAAAATTTGATTAAGTATTAATACCAGTCATCTCAGTTTCTATATGAGTGATTTAACATTAATTATCAGTAAGCTCAGAACTGAATAAATAATGTGCTAGTAACATTCTTATGCTATCACTTTTATAATAACTTTCTACAGATAAAATTAAAGCAAGAAACAAATGGGGAAGGGAACTCCATAATAAAGAAATATCTGCACTTTGCTTTCATTTTATTGTCCTTTAATTTTTAGTAAGTTATCCAAACTCCTGTTCCCATAAAGTGTGCAAAAGTATTAGATTCTCCATTTGTGGATTCTTAACTTACACAATAGGACACTTTAAGATATCTCTGTTAAATATGATTGAGATTATTAAGTTACCTCTTCTAGTTTTCCTTTCTGACTGAAAAAGTTTCATTTTCCTTTCTGACTGAAAAGTTTCATATTAAGTTACCTCTTCTAGTTTTCCTTTCTGACTTAAAAAGTTTCATTTTCTATTTTTAACTAAATTATGTCAAAATTAAAAAAAAAGTTTTAATGAATGACTATGTAATGTTTTAGAAAAAATGAAACAGTGATATAGATGAGGTCATTTTTTCTTCCATTAGAAAAGGGCCCTTTTATCTCTAATAAGTGGGACAGAGACTATCCTAGATAATAAAAATCTGACTTACTAAGAAATGGCTGGGATGCTCCTTTCTCTAGAGAGCTGCAGATAGATGATCCCAATTGGCATCAGGGTACTTCACAGAATATTGTTTCTTAAAGAGGCTATCGATGTTATTAAAACTAAAGCAGGAAGTGGGATATGTCATAGTCTGTGTTGGTACCAACTTTCAGAAATGTGAACAATCCAAAACCTTGTTTGGATAAATTATTTTTAACATATTTTCCACCACTAATAGTCCTTAATGGAGCTTCACATATCTTCTCATACCTTATTATCACAAACGTCTACTTCTGATATAGCCAAAGGTGTCTCCCATGTGAAGCCAGGGACATGAACCAGAGAGACAAATTGGCTCTTGCAATATCACTTCACCCGGTAAAACAAGCAAACAAAAAGCTCCACTTTGAGAGCAGGCTTTTTGCTTCTCACGCTAATAATCTTGAATAGAACTTATATGCCTCTCAGTATTCCTCTAATTATCTGAAAATGACCGAGATCCCTTTACTTCTTTTCATCGGGCCTGGTGTCATCCGGTGGCTGGCATCACCATCAGGAGAGCATTGAATAGTTTATTTTTCTTTTTTCTTTTTGAAAGCACTGCTTGTTAACCACTTATCCCTACTTAAGAATCTTAATTACAGTTATTTATATAAAACATCTATGCAAGTATACACAATCAAGTAAGGCATTTAAAAGTATTCTCATGCACAAATTGATATGCCATTCACAAAAGCTCCTGTATTATCTTTTGAATAACTAAAATCTTTATAGTGGCATTTATAATGTTTGCCTTAATGGTTCTGCTTAGGTAGTAAAAATACCAACTGTGAGTGGCTCATTGGTAGCTGAAAATATCCATCCACCCACCAGTCCTTGCCCACTCTAGAAAAAAAGGCTAATTAATCACTTACTCTTCATGTCAGTTTTCCCTGTGAGAATTGTTTTCCATTTCTACGAGTTTGTATTTATTTTGTTTTAAATTAAATTTATTGGGGTGACATTGATTAATACAATTACATACGTTTCAAGTATACCTTATATATAACTCTTGAAATATCTTTACATATTGCATTGTGTATTTACCACCCAAAGTCAAATCTTCTGCCTCCATATATTTGACCCGTTTCCTTTTGGTTCCCTCTGTTAACCACGGGACGATTGTCTGTGCCCATGAGATTTTGTTTGTTTATCTTTCTTGTTTGTTCATTTGATGCTTCCAGATATGGTACGTATATACGATGTAATTCTACTCAGCCATAAGAAAGGATGAAATACTGCCATTTGCAACAACATGGATGGATCTTGAGAATATCATGGTAAAAGTGTTTTTAAAATGTTTTTTCATTCTCTACAACTGTACAGAACCATGTGGCCTTTTTGGGGATGGAGCATAGAACAAAGTTCTGGGGACACTTTTTTTTTTTTTCCAACAGCATCTGCAACTTTGATATATTAACACTGTAGAGTTCTGAATGAGATTTTGTTGGAAAATTATGCCTTACACCATAGGCTGAAAAGGAAGACAAGGTGACGACTCAAACTTTATATTAATTCTCCAAAACATGTGAATTCTGTTTCTTCCTTTTTTTATTATTTCTTTAGACTGTGTCAGGTTGATTCTAAAATTGATATGGGTCCAATATTAAAATGTATTATTTGTTTTTATATTTTTCTGTGTTTTTTATTAAACTTTGTTTTTATTGTTTACACTATTAACAGATGCTCCTACTTTCTCCCCCTTCGTCCACCTCCACCCAGCCCTTGTTCCCCCTTCCCACTGGCCAGCTGTCCTTTTGTCTATGTGTTATGCATATATGTTCTTTGGCTAATCCCTTTCCCTTCTTTTATCCAGTCCCCGCCTCCCTCCTCCCCTCTGACAGCTGTCAGTCTGTTCCATGTATCTATGCCTCTCTTTCTATTTTGTTTGTAAGTTTATTTTTAAAAGGAATATTTGACAACTATATTTAATTTTCACAGAAACCCAACAGAAGTAAATTTTAAAATTATCTGCTTTAAAGTGAAAGCATAAAAATATTAATATTGCCTTCTTCAAAATCATTCCCTTCCAATTTGCTAATGTGAAATTAAAGCTAACTAAATAATTTTAAAATAGTTTACAAAAAATTAATTGTGTGCATTATTTGCAAAGAAGTGAGCTGTTGTATACTAAGATCAATGGTCACAAGCTGGACATGTCCATATTAGACCCAGTTTTTTAATGAAAGACACCATCATTTATTAAAATACAAAATCAGATTAAGATTATTTGAAGAATAATGTGATATGGGCTAATTTTTTTTATTAATGTCCATGAAGACAGGGAGTGTGTAGTGTTCTTATTCACACTGCTGTGTGATTGGCAAGTTGTAAGCACGCAAAAGTGCCAGTTGAATAAATAAATGCATGTTGCCGAGTGGCTGAAACAAAACTTTAGTAGCAATTCGGCCAAAAGTATAGGGTAGAAAATGGACTTGGAAAGGCTAGTTTTAGAAGTTTGTTGTAGTTGTCTTAGTGAATGAAAATGATATCTGATGTGTGAAAATGTCAGAGAGAACAAAAGAGAAGGAATTCAATAATATTTCCAGATGTAATGCCAACTACATCTAGCAAGTTATCTTTGTGTGTTTAGTAGAGTCTGGCACTGAGTTGAGTGGGCTTCAAACAAACAACTAAACAGGTCAACTACAGGCATACTTTGCCTTCTTGTGCTTTGCTTTATTGCACTTTGTCAATACAGGTTGCATTTTTGTTTTACAAATTAAAGTTTTGTGGCAAAGATGCATCAAGCAAGATTATGGGCATCATTTTTCCAACAGGCTCAGATGATGGTTAGCATTTTTAGTAATAAAATGTTTTTAATTAAGCTACGGACACTGTTTAGTTAGCCATGTCTATTGCATAGTTAACAGGCTCTAGGAGAGTGTAAATATAACTACTGTATAGACTGTAAAACAAAAATTTATATAACTTGCTTTATTTCAGTGGTCTGGAACTGAACCCACAATATCCCGGAGGTATACCTGTATTATTTGTGCAGTCATGCATTACTTAACAATGGGGGTATATTCTGAGGAATGTGTCAATATGAGATGTGCAAACATCACAAAGTGCACTTACGCAAACCTAGACGGTACAGTCTAAAAACCTAGATGGTACAGCCTACAACACACTTAGACTTTATGGTATAGCCTATTGTTCCTAGGCTACATATCTGTACAACATGATACTGTACTGAATACTATAGGCAATTATAACACAGTGGTAAGTGCTTGTGTATCTACGTATATCATAGAAAAGGTACCATAAAAGTACAGGATAAGACAATTTAAATGGCATACCCGTGAGGGCATGCACCATGAATGGAGCTCGCAGAACTGGAAGTTGCTCCGTGAGTGAGTGGGGAGTGAATGTGAAGGCTCACTGTAGACTTTACAAACACTGTCCCAGGAGTCCTCCCCCTGCTTCCTTCCAAAAGGGTCCGAAATAGAACATCAAAACTGTCCATGCTGCTCCATGAACAGGGCTGTGGGCTAGATTGGCTAAAAATATTGAGGAGAATCTGGTATAAACCACCATAATAGTGGTTGTCAGGGAGAAGTCAAAGGTACCTTGAGAATCAGTAGAAATCAAGATATAGAGATAAAGGGACACCGGGGATCATCATGGTAATGTGGTTTTGGCTTTTGCATGTCAGAGAAGTGGTCAGATTAAGGAACTTCTTGGTATTCATGAAAAAAAATGTTTGACACGGAGAGGTTATAGACCTAAGGTCTCAAAATTTTGATTTCGAAAATTTGTTTTTTATTCCTTCGACCTTATCTGGCCCAAGGGGCTCTCTCTGGCATTGAGTTGATGGAAGAAATAAAACTTGTCTATGGTTTACATCATTAAACCTGAAAATATTTTAAAAGCACAGGGACAGGCTGGCTCTACACTACAACAGAAAGCTTTTATTGCAGTGGCGGTGGCACTTAATACCTGTTAAGGCAGCTCTTATGGACCTGTGTTCTTGTACATGATCTTAGGTCCTCAGCAAGGAATTTATAGCAACGTACTCTGAGGATCATCAAGCTACTAGTAGCCCTGGGAAGACTGCATTGCCCTCTGAATAGGCAGGACTTGAGGACAGGCTCCTCTCTGTTGCAACAGGTCAGTAGCGGACTGACTGGGCTGCCATCTGTAAACCCATATTGAGGTACTAGGACTGAGCCCCACAGATATTGCTCCCATCAGAGAAAAAGATATCCTCCTGAACCACATATCCTTCCTTTTCTTACAGGAAATTCAGCTCCATTATAATCCTATGAGGACCCTGTCATATGTGCTGTCTATTATTGACCAAAATGTCATTATGTGGTACATGACTGCACTGTGTTATGCTGGTTTGAGTTTGCTGGTAGATGGAGAAGGAATCAAATGAGGAAAGGCTTAAATGCCTTATGAGCAGAAAAGAGGAAGTGAAAGCTGGATAAGTGTAAGACAGCAAATGCAGGAATTCTCATAGAAGCCAGTTGAGAAATTTTTTAAGTCAGTTATCCAACAAAAGGGAAGGAAATAATAAAATTGAAGAAAAAGTTATAAAATGCTTCAGGCCTCTTATAAATATGAAAGTAGATTTTTAATATTATATTTAGAATGATTCTATGAACATTGCTATAATGTGGGTGAAACAAATATCATTAACATGGGTAAGGAGTGAAGTGATTTTAAACAATGAAAACTAGTGAATTATCAGGTTTTCTTAAAAAATATCTTTTTATTAATTTCAGAGAAGAAGGGAGAGGGAGAGAGCCATAGAAACATCAATGATGAGAGAGAATCATTGATTGGCTCCTTCCTGCATGCCCCCTACTGGGGATTGAGCATGCAACCCAGGCATGTGCCCTTGACTGGAATCTAACCCGGGACCCTTCATTCTGCAGGCCGATGCTAGTCTATCCACTGAGTGAAACTGGCTAGGGATGAGCTATCAGTTTTAATTATTAACTTAAAGTTAAAACATGTATGGAATCTAAATACTTGACAATTATGCTCATTTATGTAATTTGGGAAAAACACTACTTGAAAGATTGCCTATCTTCTTTGCCCATTCCGTCATCTCTTTAGTGTCTCTTATTGGCTCTTTTAACTATTTTACTCATCCAGAATAAATTATAAATAAGTTATGATGTTTTCTCTGTTTTCACTCTGTGGGAATTATTCTGCATCGCAGTATTACTGTTCCTTTATTTCTTAATTCCCGGTAGCCTTTTTTCCCTACATAATCAATCAATCCAGATATTCCTCATTACATTTGATTACTTTTAAGGAGAAGATTATATGCTTTTACGGAAAATTCTTCTCTACATCACTTTCCATTTGAATCACATCTTGATGTAATTATTTGATTGTGTTAAGCAGGGGAGGTCAAGCGGGAATGAGTACGGCACTTTACTATCTGGAATCAAATGGTCCACTGAGGACACTGCCATCTAGTGGTTAGTCTCTTAAAACGATTCCTGAATATCTTCAAGGGCTGCCAAACTGGCAGATCTTTACCAGTGTACACCAACTTCTGTTTAAATGGCCAAGAGTATTATAGTTTTCGAGTGAATCAGCTTATCCCTCTTTAGGAATGTCAACATGCTAATGCTAAAAAGCATAACAAAGTCCAATAAAATACATTTTATACAGGACAAAGCTAGCTATTTAAATACAGTGTAAATGAGTAGACTAGAGCCAGAATATGTATCTGAGTATGAAGACACGAATAGATTTCTACCATCTGTGTAATAACAATAACTGCTAATCTTTACTTAGTGTGTGCTGTTTATGAGACTCTGTTCTAAGTTTTTAATATCTATGAACTCATATAATCTTCTAGTCCCTTAGTAAGGTAGTTCTCTCTTTTTTTCCTCCCACCTTTCTTCCTCTTTTTCTCTTCCTCCCTCTCTCATACACACTATATGCTATATGTTAATATAGAATTATATTTAATCTATAATAATTATGTATATGTTTTAAACAGGATATGATTAGAGTACTTCTTAAATATATGTAATATATGTATATATATAATACATTTAGATATGTTTAGGTATGTTTATACTTACCTAGATTCAATTGTAAATTATAAAAAAACGGATCATTTCTTTTTATGACTGGCTCTTAAGTTTCCCTTCTCAAAAATGATCATTCTTCCAATTTCTTGACATTTTTATTCTGGATAAATTATTATATACTCATATATGTATGTTTATATATAATATGCATATATGTGTGTGTGAGTGTGGATGCACGTTCATGTGCATAATATCTGAGAAAGCACAAACAAACATATTTCCTTTTTTTTATGTGCTGATCTTCAATTTTTATCTGTGTGATTTTGAGCTATATACCTAATAGTCCTATGCTTCTGCTTCCTTTTCTGCAAAGAAAAACTGATTGTGTCACCTACCTCTGAGATTACTGGGAAAATTAAATAATAATGTTCATATAAAGTTATGTTTTTAGATTATGTCCTAGAATGTAAGTCTTTCAATTAACAGATACATTCTTGTAGTGATGTTTACTATTATTATTATCATCATCATCATTATCTTTACTATTATGATAATATAAAAAGAATTTCAACTAATTTTCTCATAATCCCTCTAAAGAAAGCAAATTCTAGAACTGTCTATTTTATTACAAAGGACTTTACATGTAGACTCACAGGACAGGCAGCCATTCCATATGCGAGATTCTTATAAATCAGGGCAGTTGTTAGTATAGAAACAGTGGGTCACATTAATATTTGAAAACCCTTATAAATATTTTCTTCAGTTACATAGAGTCAAAAACACATGTATCAGTGATAGAATGAAACTTTTCCAAAAATTATTATGTATCTTTTAGATAATAAAATAATATTGATACTCAATTAGTGTCCTTTTAAATAGTGTCATTGGTTTCTGATTATAGCTTTTGAAAACTCATTTTAAAAGGTTGGACAAGATTTTGAAGTTACTACAATGTCATCTCTTAAAATGTATAGGGTGTTCATGGTAAATTACTGATTGTACCAAATCAGGAAATAATTTCCTGACAGTCCCTTTTACCGCAGGTTAACTATCTCTAATTTTTATGAGGTGTTTTTATTTCTGGTGTCAGCGAATGTGTCACTGCATTTTCCCTAAAGTCTCAGCAGGGATGCCAGAGCCTGCCAAGAGGAAACATTAATTTCCGGGAATCAAATCAAGGTCTTCCTAAGGTTATCAAGAATTGCTAACAACCAGAAAACATTGTAATGTCTATATGTATGTCCGTGCTTCTCATTTAAAATAGGTTTTAATTAAATCTTATTTAAGTCAGTGTTATTTAGACATCATGATAACCCTTATATAATTGACCAATCAAAAACAAGCTTCCATTCCATAACTTAACATTTTCCCACTACACAATTTTCTAAAATGTGCAATTATTTTGCCATTTGGGCATAAAATAAGAACATTCGAAGCATGAAATGTCAACATACATCTGCACAGTTAATTTTAAATGTTTAATAATATCCTCTGATATAGAAAAGGGGAAAAAAAAAGTGTTTATTGTTTTCACAAAATGGAAAGTTGGATATAAAATTCATTAATTTCCCTGAGCTTTAGCTTTTCTTTCTGTGTCCTGTGCAGTGATATCCCCTTAGAACAAGTATTAAAGTGACTCTGAAAAATAAGACACAACATTTTGTTTTATTTATCAAAGCAAAATACAGTTTTATAACTATAACTTATATTATTTTTACCATGCTAAAAGGCAGGACCTCCATGGTTACACATGTTTGTTTTACTAAAGAAAAATATTTTGTGGGTAATTAATACTCAACACGCTTTGATTTCAATTGTGAAAATTATAAAACATTTATGGAACTTTATCTAGTTGGCATATTGACTCATCTTACCTATTTGGGTATATTTTCAATATAAAAATTAATATAAAATAGAATGTTTCCTAATTAGAACTGATATATATTTATATTTATTATTAGATGCTATTTTCACATACTTTATATTAAACTGGAAGAAGATTTCCCCCCAATATTCACAAAGATAACGAAAGGCCATGCACAAAGCATATATCCTTTTTTTAAAAATGTGTTTTTATTGATTTTTCTTTAGAGAGAGAAGAGAGAGTAGAAACATCTATGAGAGAAAAACATCATCGATCAGCTGCTTCCTGCATGCCCCCCACCAGGGATCAAGCCCACAACTCAAGCATATGCTCTGACCAGGAATCGAACCGGTGACCTCTTGGTGCATGGATTGAGCCACTGAGCCACACCAGCGGGGACTAAGCATATATTCTTTAGATGAAGTTGAGATAAATATCACACTTCGTTCCCACAGCTCTTGTTGAAATGATTCAGCATCTGTGTTAAAAAAATTGTCTCTCAAGTGGCCCTGGTTGATTATTAGGATTTTCCACTGAACACTGTGCAGAGTGTAAAGCATTTCAGTTCCTCTCAAAAAATTCAAGGTGAAAAGGATAAAGTAAGATATGTCTGCTCATACAGTTACGGAGCTCTGACATATAGAAAGAAAACAAGTCAAAACAACATGTGGAAAATAAATACAGCTGAGATGTTTGTATACATTACCTTTCCTCCTTTTATTCCTGATGACCGTATTTTATGGTCATTTAATTATCATGTTTCAAGTGTTTGAAAGTCATGAATATTAAAACTCTTTGGAAATAACCTTCAACAGTGCTTTTCCAGGTGATTTTGGGACAGTAAAGTTACTTGAAACGGATCTATAAAAAGGTGGCATACTTAGCTATAAATATTTGGCATCTTAGTTTTATTCATCATCTGGTCTATTCATTCAATGAGACCATTCTGAGATTATTTCTTCTGCAGGGAGTTTGGTGGCACACAATAATGACATGAAGTTTAAGTCACTACAAAGAAACTTCTTTTTCATCATTAATCTATAAACGCGGGTTATATAACAAAGACATTTGCATTACACCATTTAGCTGAAGGGGTTCCATATTTGGCTGAAGGGGTTGCCTTTTTATAATATTAGCAAATGAGTGATTTAACAGACCAAAGAGGAAAAAGAGACAGAAGAAAAAGTTGATGGAAATATCTCGAAGACATGGTCCAAATAGCCTACTCCAAACCACATCCCTTAATATACTGCTTTGTCTGTTAAGAGCTATTGGGTTTTTAGCTGAGATTTACCAATCAAAACGAGAATATTACATTTCTAGTAATACAGTCTTACCTATCTCTGGAAAATAATAATCTGATTCTCGCTTTTTCCAAGAAAAAGTGGTCTGAAATACCATGAGACAGTTTGTACTCTAATTCAAAGGTGAGCAAGATTAAACTTCAAACCAACTGCTTTCAAAGAATTGTCAAAAATTCTAAGACCCTTCTATCTCAATCATCTCTTGCTCTTATCTCCTGTACCCCTGTGTCTCCTAACTGAACATCCAAAATGACTGCACTCAGAGGCTTGTCCTAACACAGGGAGACTCGCTGTCAGGAGTGCCTTGCTAAAATTTAAATAGTGTTTTGGTTATCAGAGAAGAAATAATTGGTCAAGAATATGAAGTCTATTCACTCTTTGGAAGGTTTCAACTTTGATTTATTGACTAGCTCACACAATGTACCCACTCTTCTCAGACCTGCAACTAGCAAGACCCTAAAATGCAATGCTAGGTGGATAATGGTTTGACATCATGTTGAGCAGTTTGCTGGAAGCAGGATTTCTTTTAAGTATAAAAGGAAAAGGATCCTGTTGATTCAGTCCAAGGCAAAATAGCTCAAACACTGGTGTCAAATTCAATAACAGGTTTCAAACTAAAAGCCTCAGACACACACACACACTTAAAAATGTAAAGCATTTAATTAATCTATATCTCACATTTTCAATGTAAACATTTTTTAGCAAGTTAATTTACTCTTCATCATAAGTATCTACTACTATGCTTGTCATAAGGAATTGTATCAAGTGACATATGGTATTTTTAATTTCAATTTTACTTTAGGATTTTTTTGTCTGTCATTGCTATCATTTAACACCTGATCTCTTTGGTGAAAAGATAATAACAATACTTATTTCTAAAAGTAAAATTATTTATAATTTTCTCTGCATCAAAAATCTCAGCTATGCACAATTGGTAACTGAGAATATTAGTCTGTTTATACCATTTAATCTCAAACAGAAATGGCCATTGGAATGTGAACCTAGTTCACAAGTATTACATATTCATTTTAATTTATATTATATTATATTAATATGCCAGAACTCTTCAAAGCCAAAGTACATAGCGATAAATGAAAAAATTTTATGTTCTCAAAAACTCACACTCCCCTGGGAGAGAACAGCTATGCCCAAATAAAGCAATATGGGCTCTATAAAAGTTGTGTGAAGGGTGTTACTGAAGCAAGAAGAAGAATAGACTGAAGTTCTCTTGCTAGGAAGAACATGGAAAGCTCAGAGGAAAATATATTCATTTGGTTATAACATATAAACATCATGCGTGCTTTGCATTCAAGGTGAGGGTGGTTTTCAGAGGCTACAGTATGTTCTAAAATGAAGGCCCTATGTGGTTTTGGTGAAGAGGAAGACATTGGTGTGACAGAACATAGCGATTTCATTTCACATTGTTTAAGTTCTCTCTGCCTTACTTTCCCCAACTATACAAATTAGAATAATTCATATGTACAGTAGCTCCTTATTAATAGCAAACACATTCCAAGACCCCCCAGTGATGCCTGAAACCCTATATATACTCTGTTTAATTTATATACATACATGCCTATAATGAAGTTTAATGTATAAATTAGGCACAATAAGATATTAATAGTAACTATGAATAAAATAGAACAATGATAATAATGTGCTGTGATAAAAATTATGTAAATATCTCTCTCCCTTCAGTAATTTTTTCAATCCAAATCTATTCCTGAATCTATAACCATCCCTCACTAGTAGTAAATGGCTTAGTGTCACTCATTTTAGGGGATCCCTTGCTGAATTGAAGTATTAGGCCCAATGCTTTCTGGCACAACACATTGCTGTCAATCAAAAATGTCAACAGAACACATTTTCTGTTCATGTCTTACACCCACAAGTTTAATGCTTTTTCCATCTTAACTAGGCACTTATCACTCACTGTGGCCATAATTTGTAGTTTGAGGTGAAAATATAGCATTAAAGTCTTTTACTTTCTTCACAACTTCACTGACAGAAGATCCATGCTTAGAGCAAATCTTAGCAACCTCAGCATACATTATTTTTTCTTTCCTTCTTAAGTTGAGAACTTTCACCTTTTCACTTAAAGGGAGCACTTTACAGATTCTCTTTGGCCTATTCGAATTGCCAGCATCATTACTCTTGTCATTTGGGGCCAATATTAGGTAAAACAGGTTTGCTTATACACAAACACTGTGACAACCAAGAAAGCTACTAACTTGATAGAATATATAGCATGGATACTTTGAAAAACAAATCATTCACGTCAGGGTGGGAAGAAGTGGGAGGGTACGAGGTTTCATCACCTTAATCAGAGGTATTACAGTGCACAATGTAAAATGTATGAATCATTTATTTCTGGGATTTTCCAGTACATATTTTCCAATTCTGGGTAACTGAAATATGGCAAGCAAAACCGCAGATAAGGGGGGAACCACTGTACATAAAAGTAATGACATGGCTCAATGAATGGCAGCTACATTTATTACCAATATATAAGTGAGATAAATGATTTTCTCTGTAAAGAAAAATGCAAAGGAGATATAATCCTTAGGTTTAGTAAACTTAAAATTTTACTCTAGTCTTCTTGATTGCTTTCACATTTACAGAGATTGACAAAAAAGTTGTGATACAAA
The DNA here is from genome assembly GCF_028538775.1 of Myotis yumanensis. Lineage (NCBI taxonomy): Eukaryota > Metazoa > Chordata > Mammalia > Chiroptera > Vespertilionidae > Myotis > Myotis yumanensis. The sequence continues at coordinate 33,501,627 of NW_027223766.1, read as the reverse complement.
TTGCTAAATTGACTGAATCAGTATTAATTATTCACTTAGCCAGACTAAAATTTAAACAGACTTCTTCCTGACTCTGGGCCATGACCTCCCTTTCATTAGAGCACTTACTTTAGAAAAGCTTTAACTGTAAATTATTTCACTGCCCCTTTTAGATGTAAACCTTTCTAAAAGTTTCTTGCTGGCTTTTCAACCCAGGAATCCATCACCTTTTAACATAATCATCCATGAAGGTAACACCCCTGGCTCCCAGTTTCTGTAACAAGGTAGGAGTCTCACTTCTGCAGGTGGCTTAGTCCAAATTATAAAACTACCCCTGTTTGAAAGTAGGTAATTACTATTATTTTTCTTTTTTGTAAAGCAATAAAAATTATACCTATTTTTGGTTAGTTGTTGTGCAACTACTTTTCCTTTGTTGCACAACTACTGGTAAACTTTTTTTTTTAATCTTTTCATTATGCGGACTCCTACATGGATTAACATACTTAAATCATTTCCTATTTTTTCTAAATTCTACAAAAGCTTAGAATTGATTAGAGACTAGAAGCAAGAAATCTCAAATAGCCCTTCATCAGTGCTTTCTAGTGATGAGTTCCCAAATCTTTCATCAGTCATATTTAGTTTGAAACTGCTGTAAACATATACTCTACAAAAATAATAGTATTTTAAATATTGTAAAGGAAAAATAAATTTCAACAGCAGCCATATATGTAAATGTATAAAGTAACTACAATTTTCATTGTAGAGTACAAGAAATATATATATATTTTTTCTGAGAATTGTTGAATTATATTTGCATACAATGCTCTGACAGAAAGGGAATTTAATGAATTTTATTAAGTTAATGTAAGTTTTAATAATGTTCTTAGATTGCTAATCTGCATAACATATCTATGTAGATTTTCCATTGTGTGGACTCCTACATGGATTACCTGTACATATAGTTTACAATTTTCTCTAAAGTTCAACAAAAGCTTAGAATTGATTAGAGATTATAACCATAAATCAGTCAACATTTTAAATAAGGAAGGCAATATTGTTGCATATTGTAGATTTGGATATCTGTTAGGCATTGCCATAAAAAAGTCTGAAATAAAATGTACAATAATTTTTAATTTTATAACTGTGAAAACCTTAATCTACTCTTCAATATCTGTGTTTGTTGAGCATAGAACTTTTATAACACTCTTACCTAAGTATCTTAGAATGAGATCTATTTCAAAACTCTATAATCTATCTATATATCTCTATATCTATCTATATATCTATATTATATATCTATATCTATATCTATATCTATATCTATATCTATATCTATGGGCTAATATGCTAAGTGTCCTTCCAGGTAATGACAGCACATAGCAACGCCCGGCTTCCTCTTCCTAGCAACGACTAGCCTCCTTGCAGTTTCTTCAGCCCAGAAACATAGCCAGGTGAAAACACTTTACACGGTAACCAAATGTCTGTGAAGTGTTTTCCTGTGCCTCATCTCATTTGATCCTCACAGAAGTCCTGGAGTAGGTAGATAGGATAGTTGGTGGAATCCTATTTCCTCTTCGTTAGCCGGAAAATGGAGATTTAGAAAGTTTAGAAACTTGACCTGACTGAAAAGAAATAAGAAATGGTGGACCTTGAAAATGAATTCAGGCTCTCTCACTGCACAAAATATAGTCAAACACTGCTGCAGTTAAATATTTTACACTGTGTTCTCCCTGCGTGATCTACAATAATAATCCACTTCATGTTGATATTTACTGCTGTGTTGTTGACAATTACCTGAAAGAGAAGTTGGGGTGTTTCACTGGGCTGGATAAAATTAAGCTAAATCAGAAAGCAGGTCTAATTAAGCAAGTTTGTTCTATATCAGTGATGGTGAACCTATGACATGCGTGTCAGAGGTGACACGTGAACTCATTTTTTGGTTGATTTTTTTTTTCTTAAATGGCATTTAAATATATAAAATAAATATCAAAAATATAAATCTTTGTTATACTATGGTTGCAAATATCAAAAAATTTCTATATGTGACACGGCACCAGAGTTAAGTTAGGGTTTTTCAAAATGCTGACACGCTGAGCTCAAAAGGTTTGCCATCACTGTTCTATATCTATAAAAGGCTAAGTTGACCTGCTCATGTGTGATACATATAAAGCTCTCGCTGGTGCCAATTTCTTGCGTGTGTTTCCATCTGTCATTGTTGATCATGAATTTGATTGACACTTCTATTATAGAGAAAGGGCGAATAGCGATATTAAAATATTTCTTCTAATTAATTTTCTTTCAATGTGCACAAATTCATGCACTGGGCCACTAGTTTACAAACATAAAGGGACCTCAGAGATGTGTAGTAATACATCCAAGGCCAAAGAGTTAATTAGTAGGCAAAGTTAAAATTGGAAAATATTTTTCCTGTCTTACATGATTTTCTCTTTTTGATACAAGTTTAATATTATAGTGCAGTCTTAGAGGCATAAATAGTACAATGACTATTCTTCTTAAATGAATCAACCCCATGATTTAGAAAGCTCATAAATCATATATAGGCAGAGATACCTACCTTAAAAACAACTCATAATAAACCTTATGAAAGTCTGTGATAGACAATGTGTTTACAGTTGTCATTCACCCAGCAAGTAGTAACTAGGACTAGAGGCTGTATCTCCAATTTTAATACATGAACTTTCAGGCTGTCGAACCCGTGCATGTCAAAAATGCAGTTATACAAAGTATTATGCTTTTGGAATATACTGCATAACTCACCTCCACCTTCAGGCATCCTTTAGATGGATTCACAAAGCTGGAAGAAGAATTTGTTCATTCTAATAGTCAGCCAACCCATAAGTAATGTGTATCAGGAGATGAAGTTAAGTAGAAAGAGATTATTCTCCTCTAGGCATAGCAGAATTGCTTTTTCCTTATTCCATCTACTGTTATGGGGCTTAGAGATGATGGCATAAGCTATGGTGTAAACCAGCAATCTTCTTTTATATTTATTTATTGATTATTTTTTGAAAGAGGGGTGAGAGAGAGAGAGATTGTGTGTGTGTGTGTGTGTGTGTGTGTGAGAGAGAGAGAGAGAGAGAGAGAGAGAGAGACATCAATTTGCTTTTTCACTTATTTATGCATGCATCGGTTGATTCTTATATGTGCTCTGACCAGAGATCAAACCTGCAACCTTGGCATATCGGGATAACACTCTAACTAATTGAGCTACCTGGCCAGGGCCATACACCAGCGATTTTCACCATGGGTTGTGTCCTGGATTTTTACAATATATGATACCTGACTATTTAGTCAAGGGGACTGACCTCTTTTCCTTTAGATTGTCAAATAAAAATGACAATGGCCAACACAACAATAGCCATCTGATGTGAATGCTCTATCTTGAACCATAAATATAAACGTCATGTAATAGAGTTTCATCTTATTGATCACGTCTCAAAGCTGTGTTTGATTGTTTAATTCCTGGTACCAAAAATCTTTATAGACTAGCATAGGCATTTTTTTTTTAAGTCTGAAGCAAAAGGATGGGTAATTACTATTATTTTTTCTCTTTGTAAATCAATAAAAAATATAGCTATTTTTGTTAATTCAGCAAAAATATATTTTTTGGTGTGCCGCAGAATTTTAGCAATTAGCTTATGGATGCCATGAGACAAAAAAGGTTGAACATAGGTAGTATAAGCAGTCATAGAGAATATGATACGCATGCCCCTTTTCACAATATGAAGAACAAAGAAACATTTTCAAAACAAGGCAATTGATGCTTATTTCTAATGTCAACATAGATTTTAGAGTTTACCAAAGCATTTGTTGTTTGGTTTAACAAAATATTTCAGTACATTTGCTCTGGAGTCATGCCTAGGTCTGATCTTGAGAAGCAAAAAATCCAAAAACAAAACCAATAATTTTGTGACTTTGGGAAGGTTCTTTAACTACTCTATCATTCAGTTCTCTCTTCAGGAAAATTGGGCTGTTGATGTCTACTTCATAAGGTTGTTTTAGGTATTGAATCTGTTACCTGTGCAATAGCTCAAACATGCCAGGCATATAGTAGGTGTTCAGAAAATCTTAGTTTTTCTTATGAATATTTATAGAGTCTCTAACTCAAAGTTCAAGGTAATACAAAGTAAACCATAGCATTTATGCTCAAGGCAGAGCTGTCATCACCCATTGTATTATACTCTGTACTCAAAACCAAAGCAACGTCAAAAGAAATGTAAAACTAGAAAATAAAAAAGATATTTATATGCTCAAAAGCAAGATAAACATCTCCATGATCCAGAAATAAAACAGAAACCAGAGGAAGTGAATGGATCTGAATGCAATGCTCTTCAGGCTCTGAACTAGAGACCTGCAGTGGGGCCATGAGATTATGCAGAACACACTGCACTTGAGACATGGGATACAGGGCCCAGACTCACTGCGTTAGGCAGTGGCAATAGAAGGCCTCATATATGATGGTGAAAAATTACATGCCATCATTTGGCTTTGAGTTTATCAGAAGCAGTGAATACAAGATAATGTAGGACAAGCAGGGATGATTTTCAATGGCTACAAATATATAAGACTTTATTCTAGATTAGAAACTGGCCAGACAGAAAAATATAATACAGCTACCAGGAAGAAAATAAGAAAACACATATAAATAACAATAAAAGCAAAAAAGAACAATGAATAATTCTTCCTACTCAAAATAAGTCTGCAAACCAAAATTACATAGCACATGAATGAATAAAATACTACATACATAACCTACAAAGTCAGCATGAGACAAATTCATTTCAAATGACTTTAATTTGTAGAAAACAACCTGACAAATATTTAAAATGAACATATTTAAGAAGTTCAAATTGATTGTTAAAATCATTAAAAATAAATGGTGAAACTAATATAAGTACATATGAAAGAAGAACAGATGGGAATGAAAAAAGTAAACAAATCAATGTTTATTAGAAAAAATTATTTTCATTTAGTTTGCCTCTGAATTTAATTGAAGTATAATATTTAGTAATTAACTCATAATTTCACAAAGAGATAAAGATCAAATGTATTAAGAAAACATAAGAGACACAAACTGGACAATGCCTGCATTTTTCAAAAAAGAGTTTTAAAGAATGTAAGAAACATCAGTGTTACGATGTTTAAAGAGATGATTACCAAGAGTTTAGCAGAATTTTTTAAAAAAAGAGGAATAAATTTCAAGTGCAGAATAAATATCAACACACTTAGTAGATAAGCAGAAAAGAAACACATAAAAGAAGAAAATCCTAAGAACTACTTAAAGCAGACTATTTACAAGAGAACTGCAAGTAGACTGAAGCAGATGTATGACTAGCAATAAGTTTCATGTATCTAATATTCAAATATTTGTCAAGTGTCTACAGTTTGCCTGACATTGGTATTCATGCCCTGGAGAAAGCTATAAACAAAATAGACAGAAGATCCTGCCCTCATGGAACGTATTACATTCTAGTTTGAGCACAAGGAAGTAATAGAATATATTAAAAAGTTCTAGGGCAAATAACTGTGAATGTAGTATTTAAAAAACAAGCCATTATAGAATGATAGAGAAAAATAAAGATATTTTCAGACATGTGAAAATGGTGAGAATGTATATTAAGAAAGATTATCAAGTAAGAAATAAATAAAAAGAGGGAGAAAGAGCTTGTGGACAGGGACAACAGTGTGGTGAGTATGTAGGGGGAAGGGTGTGGGCGGAGATAGAGGAGGGTATAGGGGGGATAAATGGTGATGGGAAAAGACATGAAATCTGAATACAATAGTAAAAGACCAAAAAAATCAAGAAACACTTTTAATCACTTCAAAAATATGGAAAAATTCATTAAAATACAATGCTTTTTCGTGATTTTATTAAGATAATTACATGGTATCAGTTATACCAGTATATGGTGGGAGAGGCTGAGATGCTAACCGGGAGACACTGAGGCAATCTAAAACTTAAAGGAAGCAGGAAGCTATGATAATTGTTCTTAGAAAAACTTCAAGAGTATTAGATAAAGCAGTATGAGTATAATCTTCACTGGGAAGGGTTTCTTAAAACACAAGCATGCTACATTACAATTAAAATTTACTTTTCAACATGACAATATTTTTTTGAAAATTCATTTAAAAGGAACATTTTCAGTGCCTCTAACTTCTAAAGAATTCTTCTCCAGAATATAAAAATATCCTAAAATTTATCAAGAGAAGATAAAGAACCTAAAATATAAAGGGCAAATAATATGAAAGAAAATCTAAAGGACCAATAAAATATAAAAACAAAATAGTACTACAATATATAATCAGGCTGTCCTCATCAGGTTGGCATAAATTTAGAAACATGAAAACACAAGTATTGCTGAAAAAGCAGAGCGAAGGAAATGCTCATAAATTGCTGCTGGGATGTCAGAACAAATCTTACGAGCAATTTAGCAATACTAAGTGTCATGAAAAATGTATTGAGTTGAGTCTTAAGAAGATTATACAATTTGCCTAAGGTGCACAGTCAGGATGCAGAAAACATGATTTTGAATTGTTATCTTAAATTTTGTCCGCTATACTCTACAGAACTATGTGAAGAAACAATTTAAGAATATTTACTATAAATGATAGTAAGTTCTAAAATGATTATTGTTTGAGTGGCTCAATAAATTTTGTATACCAAGGTAAGAGGTTCTGTAAGCGGAGGTAGGAATCTGGTGAAAAGAAGGTAGAAGGCCTGAATTGAGGCAACTCTGTTCACAAGAAAATGCTCTGGTCTAAGATGAACAAGCATTTTTCTTTCTTAATAAAGTTCTTTCTAATAGAGTTTCTTAGAAATTTTAAGTTCTTCCAGTCCAATTCCCGAGTGTATATTTTACATGTCACATACTCTCTTATCAGATGTATGATTCCCTCATTCAATCCTTATGTGGAGTTCTGCTTCTTTACCCATTCTTCTCATGGCTGGAACTAGGTTTCTTAGAATTTCCATGTTTCTGATGTCTGTCAGTTTATTTCTCCCAGAACTTGTCTCCCTTACATTCTTTTTTTTTTTTTTTTTATTCCTAGACAGAAATATTTTCTCCTTCACAAAGCCCTTGTTTTCAGTAGAAATACTTCTTTCCCAGCTAAGGATACTGACATACTCTAACAGACTAAGAAACCATGTGAGCCTTAGTGCTCAGATAGTTCCTAGAACCACCTCAGGTTTTTTGTAGGTTATTTTTTCAGTGCATTATTTCTGCCTTCTACCACCATTATTCCAGTGGAATTGTCATCAAATCAAAATCACAAGGAGAAAAAAACTAACTCAGAAAACTTGAACAGGCCTATTTTCTATCAGAAAACTAGATAACCTGTTTGTCACAAAGCACTTCCCCTATCATTAATTCACATTGACTTCAGTTCTGTAATGGTATTTGGGTGCCTAACTTTTATAGGTTGCACTAAAATGTGTGTTTAAAAATCTTGTCTTATATAAGGATAAGAACTGGGTCAAATGTATTTCTAAAGACTATTTTAGCTCTGAGATTCATATACTATATTTCACTTACTCATTTGTTACCACCACCTGTATTTTGCAGGGATTTTAGAAAATATTAAGGACATTCACCGTAGACTATAGTCATTGCTTCTGCTACAGCACCAATTTTCAAGTCACCCATATACATGGCATTAATCCATTTGTCTGGGAAATTTTATAGATTAATTTCTATAGTAAAAAAAAATCTTTGCCCTGGCTGGTTTGACTCGGTGGATAGAGTGTCGGCTTGCGGACTGAGGGGGTCATGGGTTCAATTTCGGTCGGGGGCGTATGCCTGGGTTGCGGGCTCAATCCCCAGTGGGGGCATGCAGGAGGCAGCCGATTGATGATTCTCTCTCATCATTGATGTTTCTAGCTCTCTCTTCCTCTCTGAAATCAATAAAAATATATTTTAAAAAATCTTTAAAATTACTGATATTTAATATTAGATTGTTATATATCTGCATAAATTATAACATTTGTTTCAAAAAATTTGCAAAAACACAATATTTCTGTTTGTAAATATTTGTACATGTAGATAAAGTGAAACACGTGCACAATTATGATCTATTGATTTGTAATTGTCATTAAGAAACGTGTAATTTTATTTTAGAAAATGAGCTAGGAGACAACTCACTTTTAATACAAATGCTCTGTCAAAATTAAAAAGGTACAAGTAAGATTATTTATATTTAAATATTTCTCCCTGTTAAGCAAAGTAGTCCTTTAATATTAAATGGTTCATGCTGAAGATAATGCGTTTTCAGGTTAAGAGTTGCCATGTTGCATTTTTTTTTTTTTTTTTTTTTAGCTTTGAGTTAGAATATTCTGGTAAGATTAAAAGTATCATCTTGTCTTCATGTCATGAACGTGAAGGTAAGCTGAGCTCCTCTGATAGGAGATTGCTTCAGTGACAGCAGGAATGAGTTCCCTGTGGTGAGCATTTGGCTCTGACAGTCTCGAATGCTGTGGGTTCTGAGGATTCTTAGCAGGGTGGGAAACAATGGGAGCAGATAGAACCAGCCAGCTGACAAGGAGCTCACTTTATGTAATTTGGTTTTCAGTAGAAAGATGAACTGAAGTCATTTTCCCCACACAAAATATAATTTCATCACATAATTAAAGAATATCTACTTTAGTCATTTAATTTATAATAAGTAAGATGGTTTTTGAAATTAGTAAAAAGAGGAACGCTACATCAATAAAAAAAAAAAAAGAGGAATGATGAGACTATCTGGTGACTTAAAAAATAGATTTGATTAAATATACATCCCCATTACAAAGTTTAAACATTCAAAATGATGGCCATTTTAGTGAAAATAATTGGGTATCTGCTACATTTTATTTGTGATACTATATGTGGTACTTTTTGAATGTAATGTTGATTCGTTATGGAGGATGAAATCTCGAGCTTTGGAATCAAACTGAATTAAGTTTAAGTTTTAGCTTTACCACTTAACTTCTCTAAGCCACACATTTCTTCATCTGAAGAAACATCAACATTGTTAATACTGGCACATTGTGGTGGTGTCCGATTTAATGGGAGGACACAGATTGAGCATCTAGCACAGTGAATGGAATTCAATAATTGGTGAGGTTAGTCCACTAATTAGTCCAGCCAGATTTGTGAACAAATATTTTAAACATTAGGCTATTTTACCTTTATATGTCGGATTAAAAGTATTAGTAAGTATGTTGCACTAAATAATTATTTAAAGTAATTTTTATTTGCTCTGGCTTATTAAGGAGTTTATTTAGGTTTAGCTGTAGCTTACTTTAAAAAAGTATAACCATGCCCTGACCGGTTTGGCTCAGTGGATGGAGCATCGGCCTGCAGACTGAAAGGTCCCAGGTTCGATTCCAGTCAAGGGCATGTACCTTGGTTGCAGGCAAATCCCCAGTAGGAGGTGTGTAGGAGGCAGCTGATTGATGTTTCTAACTCTCTATCCCTCTTCCTTCCTCTCTGTAAAAAATCAATAAAATATATTTAAAAAATAAAAAAAGTATAACTAGTCTTGAACTTGTACATGTACTTTCTCCTTTGAATTAATTTTATAGAATTTGGAATGTTTTCCCATAGAAATAACATTTTAAGTATATGTTTTTATTTTTCAAAACTATATCTCAAAGACCACTGTATTGAAGGCCTTACAACACCAAATAGTTGTGTTAATCTCAGTTTCTGTTTCTGCATAGATGTCATAGAAAAGACAGGGAAAGATGGAAAGGACTTTTGCCTCTCTTCCTCACCTCTCTTTTAGACCAACATCAACACTGGAAAACTTCATTTTCTACTCCTTCTCCTTTTGTCTTCTTCCTCATCTTGTTACTGTTGTTATTAATATGACTCTAGTCTTTGACTTGTTTTCCTCTCCCACATTAACCCCATTACACTTCTTATGGTACCTTTTGCCAAGTTGCCAATAAAGCAATACCCTGGCAGTAGCACTCTACTATAATATAAAACCTACTGTATACTCCAGAGTGCATCAGTCTCCAAATTATGCTTCTCGTGTCCCTCTCAGACCAAAAACATCATTTCCATTAGGCAGATCATGAATTTGAAAACTAGATGCCTGAAATTAATTCATGGTAAAAGCAGGAAGGATTTTAAACTCTTAAACCTTCCAGAGTTATTTCCCTTTAAAAAAAGAACTATTCAATCCCTTGACTCGCTAAATATTAATATTTCAGACATTCTAATATCACTGATGTGACTGTGTCCAAGGAGTCATAAGAGAGTAATTTATTGGCATCAGAGCATCAAAACGCAGCCCAGGTTCTTCGAACGTCTGTTCCTAGAGGGGCCTCCCTAAGCTCTTCCTGGTTTTCACAGATTTGTCTACTGTGCTTGGCATCGAAAGCAAAGATGCTGATAATCAGGGGCACAGGGATTCTTTTGAGAACAAACATTTTTAGGGCAGTCATTCAGGGAAAATAACTGCAGAGACCCAAAAGCAAGAGGTGGTGGGAGAACAAGAGGCAGATGGCTCTTATTTGCAGCCTGACTGGTAGTTTGAAGAATACTACTTACATGTATAAATAGAAGATTCTTCAGGGAATTAATGTCCTTTTATAGTCAGTTATTAATTCACTAATTCATTCAATCTTTTTATTTTTTATCAAGCCCTTCGTGTGCTGTGCACTGAGGCTGTAGTGTTGATTAAACAGGCAGTTTGACTTTCAGAGATCACAGAGTCTAACAGGGAAGACAGATAGCTAAACAGGTTTTATTTTAAATTAACATTTTTATTTTAAATAGTTGTGAATTTATAGGGAAAATACAACCACAGCACAGAGAGTTTCTATAATTCCGTAACCTATTTTTCTTATTATTAATATCTTACATTAGTATAGTACATGTGTCACAAGCAATGAACCAATATTGTTAATAAAAAAATATATGTTTTTATTAACAAAGGTCCATAATTTATTCAAATTCCCTTAGGTATTACCTAAAACCTTATTTTGTGCTAGGATTCCATCAAGTATTACACTTATTATCATATCCAGAGTTTCTTGGACTTCCCTTGTTTTTGATGCCCTTGACAGTTTTGAAGGGTAATAGATATTTTGTAGGAACCTCTTTGTTGGAATTTGTTGTATGTATTTTATTTTCTAATTATTCAGAGAATTTTTCCAGCATTTTGAAAACAAAACCACAGAGGTAAAGTGCCGTTTTTGTCACTTCATACGAAGGGAACACGCTATTCATGAGTTATCACTTCTGATGTTCACCTTGATCCTGTGGCCAGAGATAGTGTTTGTCAGATTTTTCTAATGTAAAGTTAACCTTTTTCACCAGTCCATACTGTACTCTTTAGAGTATAGTTAAAAAACTTGTACTAAACAGGTTTTTAACTATAAAGTGGGAAGAATGCTAATAAGAAGGTACAGGGAGTTGTGAGAATGTGTAGGTAAATAACCAGGAAACAACCCCTGTAAGAAAGTATTCTTAATTGATATTTATGGATGGAAATTAATTAGTCAGCAGATGTATGAGATAGTTGGGAGCAGAATAGGTATGCAATTAGATCTGGCATTTTTATATTTCCTGTTCCTTTTGTATAGGTTAATGATCTCTGCGATGTATACATATTTTAATATCTAATGTCAACTTCAGTTTAACTATCTGAATAGATTGTATTTCAAATAATTTTTACACTGGATTTTCTATCTAAATTGAATATTGTACCCTATGAATGATGATAAACTTATGAAATGTATGTAGACTTGGTTTATAGATTATATCTCATTTCATAGCAAAATGCACTTTTCTAAATTTTACTTAGGATAGCCTTTGGAAAGTCAAGTCAATCAAGTTAATATAAGCTATTGGCATGTGTTTCTACTAAGTTCTATATATCCTTCATAATCTTATAAAGGCAGGTGTTAACACTGATGTTTTGAAAGAAAGGCTGATAATTACTTGTAAGAAAAAATGATCGAGGCGGTACAAACGGGCTGGGTGATAGAGGGAGGGGTGGCCTAAATCCATTGTCCTTATTTATTTTTAATTAAATTTATTGGGGTGAAATTGGTTTATAAGATTATATATGTTTTAACTGTGCATTTCTATGATACATAATCTTTATATTGCATATGAAGTGGGCTCAAGTGAGCCCACCATCCAAAGTCAAATTATCTTCTGTCACCATTTATTTGGCCCATTTACCTTCTTCTATGCATTGGTTTATCCCCCACCGCCTTCCTTGTGCTAACCACTATTTTATTTTCTGTGTCTATGAGTTTTTGTTTCTTGGTTTTTCTTGTTTGTTCATTTGTTGCTTTCAGTTTTATATCAGTTTGAATCAGTTAAATCATATGATTCTTAACTTAACCCAACTCCTGAATGTCATGGATACAATACACAAAAGAGAAATGAGTAATTGCCAAAATTTGCAACTGTTCTATCATTCAGCAGGAAATATTAAGACCCTACTATGGAAGAGGCAATATTATTTATTATAATTCATATAATGAGCATACTTCACATAGCCCAAGCAACTTTAAGGTTCTAAATACAAACATACTCAAGGACTTGTTTTTCACATTCTACTACTTAACTATCTATGTAGACATAAGTCCATAAGGCTAACCAGGATTGCTTCTCATATACCTTAAAAGGCTACATTCCTTGAGAACATAAGGAAGGGTTTGTGCAGAACAGAAATTATAATGGCACATAACAAGTTTTCTTAAAATAACATTCTCTAAAACCAGTGTCAGGATTAATAGGGCTGATATGGGGTGTGGAAGATAGAAGTGAGAGCTAGAATTCACCATAGGCATAAAGAATAAGAATTTCTGAGGGGTAGGGCTCAGAAATTGGCATTTTGAGCAAGTTCTCCAGGAGATGTCAAAAGCACTAAATCTTGAGACCCCCTAGGACTGGCTCCCAAGATATATATAACAGCAAGAAAAAAGAAGAGAAAACAGACAAGAGAGTAGAAAAAGAGAAAAAAGGGGAAATAATATATTTAATTCATTATTAATAGGCACGCTCAGAGCTCCCAAATATTTAAGAAGTAGTCAGAAAAGTACTGCTTATAAAATAGTAAATGAGTTTATGAATCCTAAAGTACTACAAATACATATTGAATATGATTTTGGGGGTTGTTTTTATTTAATTTATTGGGATGACATTGGCTAATGAAAGTATATAGGTTTCAGGTGTACAATTCTATAATATGCCATCTGTATATTGTATTGTGTGTTCACCACCCCATGTCAAGTCTTCCATCACCATTTATCCCCCTTTTACCCTCTTCAACTTCCCCCTACTCCTTCTTTCCCTCTGGTAATCCATATGGTGGTCTTACCTTTTGTGACAGCAAAGATGGACCTGGAGAGCATTATGCTAAGTGAAAAAAGCCAATCAGAGAAAGACAAGTATCATATGATTTTACTTATCTGTGGAATTTAATGAAGAATAAATAAACTAGCAAACAAAATAGAAACAAACTCATAGATACAGAGAACAGACTGATAGCTGTCAGAAGGGAGGGGTTTGGGACCAAAAAGGTGAGGGGATTAAGCAAAGAAAAAAGTTATAGACACAGTCATGGCTTTTTTTTTTAATCAGAAGAATGGAAATATGTAAGTTCATTGGCTAGGGCATAGGTATGCTGTGAGAAATGATGAGGAAACAAAGGATACTGAAATATTAATAAAAATTGCAGTTTTATTTTGTCTCTGCAAAAGTTAGTAGAAAATTAACTATGTACAATTCATTATAGAAACAAAAAGTAATGCTTCAAAATGCTTTTGTAAATGTCAAATCCTGAGCAAGCACAGTTAAGGTATAATTGTTCAAGGAAACATTCGTATGTTCTCACACTTCGTCTTCTTTGAAAGGGCGAGGGCTAGGCCCTCCACCTTGCCCCAGGGTAAGGGCTAGGCCCTCCACCTTGCCCCAGGGTAAGTGCTCCATCTTACCTTGGCCATGTGCTTGGCAAGGAGCTTCTTCCCGGAAGTCTAAGCCTCTGCTAGCCACACCCAGGAACAAGACACAGACTTGTGCCTGGCCAATCGGCAGAGCACAGTCCTTTCTCCTCCCCTTCCTCCAACGCCCCCTATATAACCCGTCTCCACACAGAGTTATCTCTCTCTGCTTCCTGTCGCTGCGTCGGCAAGGTGGGGGAGCCGAGCTAGCTCGAATAAAGACTCTTATGCTTTTCATCGGACTGGCTGGCTCCCTGATGTGGTTTCTTGGGGATCCTGAAATCTGGGCATAACATTCTTGATACTCAGGTCTCCACCTCTAGCAGTCTTTTTCCTCAATCCCATGTCTTTTTTAAAATTCAGACTTTAGTGAGCAAGCTGGTTAAGTCTTTTTAAACTCCACATGCCTGTTTGTTCTCATAGATTAGCCTGTTGTTCTGACCCTTATTTAGCTTCCCCCTTGTACTTTCTCCCTTCAGATAGGATCTGACCCATGGTATCCTGTCTGCCTTCCAAATGATTTGAGCTCTTGCCCCTTGCCTGGAGGCTCGGCTTCAGCTGTTTCTGGAGGCCTATCGTTAACCTTTGTCAGAAGCATTTACGGGGATTTGGTTTTGAATCAATTCTACGCTGCTCTAGTCTGATGTCTCATTCTTTCAACAAGCAATCATTGAGCATTAACTGTGGCAGATTCCAAGCTCAGCATTAGAAATGAAGACATCTAATTACCAGCTGTACCTGGAAGAAGAATTAAACTTTGATAAACTCCACATTCCTCTCCAGAAAAAGAGATATAATAATGCTGCATTGTAGGTTTTAGTGAGAATTACATAAAATAATAAATGTAAAGTGAAAGGCTCAGTACGTGATGCTAATGGAAGACTAAGAAGCACTATAAAATATTAACTTCTATAAAATGTTTAAAATTTGCTATTCTACTGAATATCTTTCTATGACCAATTTATGACATAATTCCTGTTTCCTGTCTTTACAACTCATTCAAAACCACAGTCTCTTTGAGATTTAAGCCTATCTTGACCACTTAATCTTATTAGGATCCCCAGTCAAATCTCAGATTATATTTGGATGACCAGAACTATAATTTTAATCAATGTATCCCACAAATAATCAGTTTTATTTTATTAGGGATAATAAAAAAATAAAGTGATTGTTACATTATATGAGGAAGGATATGGATAAAATGATTGATAACATTGATTTTGGCTACACAGAGCAGTGTAAATAATTTTTCTAAATTTAATTATACATATGTATTCTAATGAGGAACAGTTCATTGTGTAATGTCTTAACTTTTATTTAATGAGCAATGGTTTATAATGATTCAAGGGCAAGCTTAGATTATCTAGAGAGCAAAAATGTCTTTTATTATTGTAATAAGTATGATTCTTGGACTTACAAATGTTCACTAATTCTGTATTCCATTTAGTGAAGCTCTTAAATTGTAGTGCTCCAATAAGGAAATAATATGATCAATTTTATCCAGAGTGCCATATATTGGCATTGTTGTCTCAAGTTAGACCAATCTAAATATGCTGCTTTGCATAACTAACTTCAAATTTTAAAAAAGTATACAAAATATTAAGTATTATTTTGGTTTTCAAGAATTGGTTGTTCCAGTTTTGTTTTAGAAAAAGATGAAGATGAACAGCTATAATAAGGATAAGTAAAAAGAAAATCATAAAATAAAGGCAAGGCATAATATATAGAGCAGTGGTTCTCAACCTTGGCTGCACATTAGAATCACCAGGGAATCTTTTTAAAATCCTGATTTCTGGGCCTCATCCTCCGGAAATTCTGTTTTTTTTGCTATGGGGTGAGGCCACAACATTAGTAACAAAGAAACAGAATTTCTGGAGGATGAGGCCCAGAAATCAGGATTTTAAAAAGATTCCCGGGTGATTCTAATGTGCAGCCAAGGTTGAGAACCACGATATAGGGAAAGCTGCCACGCTGTAGATTTCTGCAACCATGAAGAAGGAACCTTATTTGTGTGCACAAGTCACAAATAAAATTGCGAGTGGAAAGGCACAGAAGAGTCAGTGATAGACAAGCATTTTTTGACATAGTAATTTGAGAGGATAAATGAAAAGTTTCACCAAAACTCTGACAGTCTTCATTATTATTTAGCTTTTATCATTAATTAGTGATAAAAACTTAGGGAAATGTCCAACCTGGTTTATCTTTGCCCTTACGTGTACAGTTATGATACAATTTATTCGCAAACCAATTTCATCCTATTAGAACAGCGGTTCTCAACTTGTGGGTCGCGACCCCTTTGGGGGTCGAACGACCCTTTCACAAGGGTCACCTAAGATCATCGGAAAACACATATATAATTACATATTGTTTTTGTGGTTAATCACTATGCTTTAATTATGTTCATTTGTAACAATGAAATTGGGGGTCACCACAACATGAGGAACTGTATTAAAGGGTCTCGGCATTAGGAAGGTTGAGAACCACTGTATTAGAATAAAAGAATGAAAGAGAAACACTTTGAAAATCTTAAGGCATTATAAAACTATAGGAGATTATTGTCAGATCAAAACATAATTTATAAGGAAATATTGTGGAGAGTACAATAATTGGCCAATTATGCAACAGCTTCCAAACAATTTCTGTATATGGTAAGCCACAACAAATTATTTTCTAATAACAAGCATGTCTTGGGGTATCGATACATTTTTTTTCATTTTTTGTATATTTATTTACCTAAATTTATTATCATTAGGGACCATTCTCAAAAGCATTGATGGGTACCACTATTAATGGCCATGTATTTTAATTTTATGTACTTTGAGGAGAAATAAACTATCATTAACTTCAAGCTTCAACAACATAACTTGTAATAACATCTCAAACAGATATCAAAATTTTGCTTTCTCTTTTATCACTCCATGGGGGTTTCTTTGAGAAATTAAGCAATTATATCACTGAATAAGTCAGCAATTTGTAAACATGACTGAGCATGCTTTGGTTTTAATGTTTTTAAGTGGAAATAGTTGTGTATGTTTATCATTTCAGTAAGTATTACTTTTTCCACTGAGATCTCATTTATTCATTGGAATCAGGGTTTGGAACTTTTCACAGGCTGTCAATGCTTAAAGCAAATAAATTTAATCAAGAAACATCTTCATAGATGATTCTGCAAAAAATCTCAGTCTTCCTGGCTTGAAGAAAGTGTTCAAAAGGATCTTTTTTAAACTGATTTTTAATGACTTTGCTTATATTTTAACTGACTAATAAGTAAACTTTTAAGAATTTTCACTTGTTGATAATTTATTTTTTAATTATTTAATAAGAAATTGAAAATAAAACTTTTGTTGAGCATAATACAATATTGAACATACCTAAACAAATGTTCTTATTTTAATTTAAAAAAGCTATATTGGCATTTATTCACATCTATTTGTCTAATTTCTTGAACCAATAATTTGGACCCATATTCTGGGAGAGGATTTGTTTCTGATGATTAAAAATATGAAATGAAGAACAATTCAATAATCTTATCTTGATTTTCTAAGACAGACAGATAATCACAATATGGGAGTGGTGAGCAAAAAATAGTATAAAAAATAAAAGGCAAAAATATTCAGATTTCAGTATCTTGGATTTTGAAATCCAATGTAAAATGTAAAAGTATGGTGCATTTCATCAACCTATATATAAACATAATAATTTTGTGATCATTATATTAGGTGCTTCCTCTTTAAATCAATACATGACATAGATATATAATACATATATTTAATGTGTACATTTTGAAAAGTAACAATTTATATATGAGCTACAGTTTTCTGATGAAATAATAGACTACATATTTACTACATCTAATAGTGGGTATCTCTGATAGGAAGGTTTGCATTTATCTTATTAAAGGAAGGAAAACAGAAGAGGCTACTGAAGGCTACTCTATGTTACCAGATGTCAATGAAGAGAGAGGATTCCTATCACTACACATAAGAATGAAAATAAGCATATTCTGTAATGAATTACAGTGATTAAATTGATGCCCATGCACTGTAGTCCAAGTGAAAGCTTTATGTGTTCTCCTCAATTAAAATCATATATGAGAATACACCATAATTCACCATATGGATGAAAGAATTCCATGAATTGAGACCGATTTCTTAGATGATGTATTTCTGGATTATCTTTAAACTTTATATTCTTTGGTGAGGCTCTTTACAAGGTAGTGAGCTTTGGAGAATTAATTAGAAGATACTTCTAATAAAGGACTACAGTATAGAATATTTAAAATTCTGACAGGGCTATACTTTCTTGGCATTGTTATAATTAAATTTAATTTAGTAGCTACATTAGCATTTATGGCTCAAATAGTATTAAAATAAAAAAATTATAGGTCTATGGCTGTTAGTGGATTTACTTCATTTGTATTAAACTTTGTAAAAAATAGTGATTTTATACTTTATTTTTCTCCCTCATAAGCAATATTCCAGTGATGTCAATTATATTTCAGTTGAAATAAAAGGCAATAGAGAAAGAGAAATGTACATTAGTATATTTCACACTTCAAACTGAGATTAAAGATCTGATTTCAGTCTATATTTTCAGTAAAGCTACTATACCATTCATTTTCTAATTTTTGCTCTTTCCTCTCATAATTATTACTTACAAAAAGAAAAGAGTCACCAGTAATTAAACATTTTGACAAAGGTTAAAAAAGATAGTATGTCATGAAATAGGTACACAACAAAAAAATGGCAATTTATAATGGGTCACTCAAAATCTAAAACCTCAACATGTTGATTATTCTATTTTGTCTGTCTTTGAGCTAAATTCCTTCTCCTTTGCACCTAAAAAATAAGGCATACTGTTCATATTGATATTATTAGAGATAGAACAGTATTTACTTCCAATCCAGTAGAATCTTATAGGATATGAATGATCACAAGTGATCAATGAATATGAAAGAATTTATCTTAATACACAAGTTGATATTCTCAAGACTTTTCTTTCCCAAGTAGCCCAGGTTGAATAGAATAAAATGTGTTTATATTTTTCTACTTTAAATGTAACAGTACAAACTTTTTAAAATCTAAAGTATAAACAATAGAAACCTTGACTATTAAATTATTATTTTTTATTTATATAAGTATAGTTGGTATGCAGTATTTTATTAGTTTCAGACGTAAAATATAGCAATTCACCACTTATATACCTTATCATGTGAAGAATATACCACACTCAGCCTAGTAATTATCCATCACCATGCAAAGTTTTTACAATATTATTGACTATATATTCCCCTTCTATCTTTTCCACACATCTCCCCACATCCTTCCCCTCTGGAAACTATTCTTTTGTCTCTGTTTCTATGAGTCTGTTTTGTTTGTTTGGTTGGTTGGTTGGTTTTTTAGATTCCACATATAAGTAAAATAATGTGGTATTTTTCCCTGTCTAACTTATTTCACTTAGCATAATACTCACTAGTTTCATCCATACTCTTGCATGTCTACTATTTTATTTCAGTACACAATTAAACGAGAGTTCATCCCTATGATTTTACAGCAGTAGTCCCAGAAATCTGTACCAGTACATTTTTTTTTATCAACTTGTAAAAACTTGCCTGTGTAACTTTTCCCTCCCACATTTACCACAAATTCTTTCTTCTTTGTTCTTTGTCTCTGAAACATGTTCTTTTGAGTATTTCATTTTTGTATTGGTGTCCAGTCCTCTTCTTAAATTTTAGATTTTCACATGTATTTTTTGCAATGCAGTTTTCAGAAAATACTCATTGGGAAATTTTAGAAGTGCTTACTCCCACTCACTGTGCAGCTATGTGCTGCAGGCCAAACATAATTAAAATTATTGCAGTCCTCTAAATACTAGACTGTTTTCTAACAAATTAGCATTAAAATGCCTGAAAAAAAATGAGCCAAGCTGACACTGCTAGATAAAATCCATTGGTAAGCTTTCTTCATTTTTGCCTTAGCAAGATCCTTTCAATTCTGAACTCCTAACAGCTGATCAAGGTCTGTATAGAAACATTGATAAACTAGATTGGTCAGCAAAATGTGGATATTTTTTGTTTTATTTTTTCTAGCTAATATATTTACTTGTACCAGATGCTTAATATTTTCTTTCCTGTTCATAACACAGATAATTGCTTGTTTTGTAATCTCACAATCTTTTTAATTTTAAAGATTCTTTAGTTCCTCCTATGGCATTTTACTAAGATGGTACTTTGACGTGTTTAATCATTCAGTATATTTTATTAAGTCCAGATTACATGTCAGCTATAGTATGAAGTGCTAAGAATATAAAAGACACAGAAAACAATTTTTTTTTTTGTATGAGAAAGAGCTCACAGTGAAATGTGGTGGACATAGAAGTAATTAGATAATTAGAAAACAATATGATACTCACATAATTGAAAAACAAGCAATATACTTGCAAGTTTTTCTCTTCATCTTTCCCTTGTCTATTGACTTATATATGTTTAACTTCTTGAAACATTTGTTCACCCTAAGGTTACAGACATTATCTGGCTTAACGTTAAAAACAGTGGTAGCAATCAGGACAGGCAGGTCAGAGTGATTTTTATGAAATGATGAGTTTCAAGTGAGAAATTCATCATTGTTAATTAAAAAACAAACCTACAAACAAACAAACAAAAAATCCAAGAGCTGCCAGTATCAGTTATGTACATCTTCATTAGTGCTTTGTAAACAGTGTTTCTGAATTAGGGTGGATGTTGTCAAGTATATTTCAGAGGTGTTCATGCACCACTGGTCCCCGTTCTGACTACATTTCCTCCTCCAATTGTAATCTCACCTAGTTTATCGGTTGCTCTTTTGATTGCTTACATTTTCTAGTTTAAAACTGTTCATTTTAGAGGCTGGTTTCTCCCTACTTTCTCACAGTTACTTCTTTGTTGATCTCATCCCATATTACTATTGTACTACTAATTATGGGTCCCTGAATAATTTTTAAAAATATATATTTGTCATTAGACCACTATCCTGTATTACAGGCTCATATAATAATATAACTTATAACAATTTACTCCTGATGTTTTTGTTCAAAATATGCTCCAGAATTAACTTTTTTAAAAAAAAAATTTTTTTATTGATTTTAGAGAGAGGAAGGGAGGGAGAGATAGAAACATCAATGATGAGAGAGAATCATTGATTGGTTGCCTCCTGCATGCCCCCTACTGGGGATCGAGCCTGCAAACCAGGCATGTGCCCTTGACCAGAATCAAACCCAAGACCCTTCAGTCCACAGGCTGATGCTCTCTCCACTGAGCCAAACCAGCTAGGGCCACAGTTAACTTTTCGTTACCAGTTTCATAAGCTGTAACTCCTTCATTTTGATTATTCAAGGCAAAGGTTTTGGAGTTATTCTCCTCACTGGTACCTCCCATATATGTTATGTTAAGTTTTGATAATGTATCCCAAATTTGACCACATGTTTTTCACTACCACTGTTATCATCTTCATCTAAGCCACCACTATCAGTTAACTGTTGTTAATAAACCATAACCATAAAACTTCAGTAGCTTACACAATAAACATTTGTTCTTATCAATATACTAGTTGGTGTGATTCTCCTTTATTTAAACTGTCTTGGCTGGTCATTGGTGATCAGGCAGGCTCAGCTCCATAGCTCTGCATCATGTGCTCACATCTTTCTCGTGAGACCTGTGCACCAACTGCAGCATAGTCACTTAATGAAAATTGCAGAAGCATAGAAGTACAAAGGGTGATACACAGGTCTCTTTAAGGCTTGGGATGAGAATGGCTAAGCCCCACCTCAAGATGGTATAATATACTCCACTCATGATGACAATGCAGCAAGAGTTTTGATGTGAGAGGAATGCAGCATTTTGGCTAAACATTCATTCTCTCATGGCAGTGAATGGAGAGTTGTCCCCCTGATATCACTGACCAAATCATCTAGAGGAGAATGTTAACTGGCTCATTTTGGCTAACATCCAACAATCACATAACCAATATTACAAGCAGGATGGAGTAAATCTGTTTGCTAGCCATTGGCCATGAACCCAACCCAGTGGATAAGAAAGGATAGGGTCAGCAAATCCCATCAAATAAAATGTTATGTCAGGGAAGGAAGATTTCTTTTGTCATAACATGGGGAAAAACTTGGTTTTCTTAGTAAACTTTTATCTGAGTCTACAAAAGAACAAATGAGGTGAGCTAATTCAAGTTCAAAAATGCACTGATGGACAAGCTAATAGTTTCCTTTGTTGTGTTTTCCCAAAAAATCTGCAAAAGAATAAAGCTTATAAATATTATATTTAGGTGTATATTTCTTTTAAACAATTTCAATCATGCACAATATTTCTCTAATCTTTATTTAACTTATTCCCTAAAAAATAATATGATGAGCTATAAATGCAAGATTTTGGATTTCTATGGTTAAAAATTTTTTTTCTTCTGCATTGTTAATTTTTTAATGTCTAGTATATTGATCTTTAAATCCTTGACACTTACTTTAGGCACTTCTTTTAAACCTCGAGTTTAAAAATTCATATGCTTCTATTGGTTCACACTAGTTCTAGGAATATATTCTAAACACTTAAATAATAACTTCCTTCTGGAATAAAAAAGGATTGTTTTATTTTTGTTTTGATTCAAATGGCTCATATACCATTTAAAGAACATATTGCTGACGGTCTTCATTTTCTACTCATTATCAGTTTTATAGAGCCCAGCATGCCAGGGCCTTGTGACTATTCTAGAAAGAGATGGCTCCTTTTTAAGGAAGAAATTATAATGATAAATTCTTACAATATAAAGGGCTTCATAATTACTTTATCCCTGATGTAACATTAATAGAGTTTGTTTAATAAATCAGGTTTATTGCCCATTAAAAACCCATGACTCCGGGTTGCATTGTAGTTGCAGTCATATCTGCATGGTGCAGTTATACCCCTTAGATGGTTGACTGTTGCAAAGACATAAATAAAGATTAGGTAACAACAAATCCTGGAATTATGCCAGTTGCTTTAAAATTGTAACTTTATTACCATTAAATCAGCATTTTGGGGGGCATGTTATTTGTGGCAAGGAAACTCCAATGGTTTGCAAAATATAACACTTACATACATGATAAACTATTTATAATTTGTTTTAGAGAGATGCTTTGTATTAGAATGGTAAAATATTACTCAATTATTGTCATTATGAAAATGATTTGAATATTAACAGTTTACGGAGTGTGGCATGGTACCAGAAGTCCCCAAAATACATCTTGTTTTCTCTATCTCAGCAGGGAGATACCCTGGAGGGGAGCTCAATAAAGATGGTTTGAATCCATCTTAGTCAGATTTAGGTTAGATGAGTTTATCAGGCATTCATCAGTTATATCTGCTCTGGAGGAAATATCACCTCCTGTTGTAACAATCTTTCTCCCCCAGGCTTAGGGATGCTTCCCATTGCCATGACATAGAGTTACCCACATCCCTTCAGCATCCCAATCACAAACTTTGATGTTTGGCTTTATTTGTTTCTCTTCACCAAAATGGATAACCAGTTGGAAAATAAGTAGAAACCCTACTTTGTTCTACTCTAAATTAAAAAAAGTGACACACACACAGTGCAAGGTAGGAAAGATTCTCTTTTTATGACTGCTGAATTTTCACAAAAGTTATGCCAGCTAAGAAACAGTTGACGTGGATGAGTGTTACAAACACACTCTATTTCATACCTTCCACCTTTTATTCCATGACTCATGTAATATTTATTTGGCACCAATTCGGTGGCAGGTACATTAATCTGGTTGAGTACCCATAGCTCTAAAAGTCGGTTCATTTCAGATCCTTGTCAGAGAAACAGTAGGTGATGCTGACATTTAAAGCTCCCGTCTCATGATACTGCAGTGTGCAGACAGCACTGACTGGGAAAATGGAAGGAGACAGAATTATTGCCTTGGAGGAGTTATCAGTTCATGCAGTGGAAAACTTGGTACAGCAAAATAAACTCTCCAAGCTCTCGCTTCTACAGTCATGATTTGGATAGTAGAATACTGGCATTTATACACACTTTCTGGATGTATATCTATTTTCTGATATGTAAAACAGTCTCTGGCTCAGTTGACTATGAGAACCTGTCAAAAAAGCTGATTGATCAATGAATCACACAGTTAGGGTGATCTGATGAGAGATAGGAGGAGTTCTCTGAGAAGAATGGAAGACCCATCCGCGTCAGGCACTTCTCTCATTTTCTTTATATGGACCAGATTGACTAATAGTTATCTCAAACCTATGGCAGAAGTGGGAATCATATTTCATAGATAAGTCAACTAAGCCACACATCTGTTATAAGTTAACTCTAAGTCAAATAAAGTTGGTCAGAGTCTAACAACAGAACACCTAGGAAAGGCAAAAGTGCAAATTTGGAATGCATTGAGAGTTTTGGAAAACTTTCACTAAAAATATTTGCCAAGAAAGAGAGAGAGAGAGAGAGAGACTTGTATCCTTGGACTAACATGAAGTTCCTTAGCACCTATATAACTGGTAAAGTCAGATGTTGATTGAGAACTAAAAATTAGTTTTTGCCCAGCTGGCCTGGCTCAGTGGTTGTATTTTCCTTTTACTCCCCTCTCTAATGTTTATCTTATTTACATCATTATTAAATTCTTAAGGAAAGACTGTCTAAAAAATGCATACTTTTTGTTAAAAAGTTTAATTTTCATGTAATCCTTGTGATTAGTAAATGGTTGCAAACAGAAAATAATTTCTAGAATACTGTAGGGATTAATATTCTGAGAAGACCATTTATCGTAAGACTTACCCAAATAATAGTTCCAATTTTAAACTCAATAACAAATTCAAATTTTATAGAGATTTTATAATTAATTATATTAATATTACTTCCTAATAATCTGTGGCCTCTTGATAGAATTCATGTACTGTTATAAATGCTCTTTAAACAGAGGAGAACAAATAAATAAGGCCTTTTTATTTATTTATTTATTTATTTATTTATTTTTAAATATATTTTATGGATTTTTTACAGAGAGGAAGGGAGAGGGATAGAGAGTTAGAAACATCGATGAGAGAGACATTGATCAGCTGCCTCCTGCACATCTCCCACCAGGAATGTGCCCGCAACCAAGGTACATGCCCTTGACCGGAATCGAACCTGGGACCCTTCAGTCCGCAGGCCGACGCTCTATCCACTGAGCCAAACCGGTTTCGGCAAATAAGGCCTTTTTAATGAAGTTTAAATTCTATTGAGGGAAGTTGAAATATAAACATAAGCAAATAAACAGCATGAAAATATAAAGAAGCAATTTGAGAATGTTCATCAGAAAACTACTTTAGATGCTCACTTACCAAAGGTTTCTTTGTGGAGATAATGCTTCAGACAAAATTTAAGTTATGAAAAGGTAGCAGCTATGTGACCTTTAGGGCTCAGAAAAAGAAAAAAAAGAACAAAGCCCCAAATATAACAAATGTGGAAAGTTTAAGACGCTGAGGAAGATGAGTGAGCAAGAGAAAAGATTTTAAGAGAGAAGACAGTAGAGGTAGGTAGAAAACAAATCCTGTTGGGCCTTGCAGGTCACGGTCAAGACTTTGGCACTTAATCTTGAGGTCCTGGAAAGTCACTGGAAGCCTTCTGAGTGAAGAGTGAAATGACCTGATTGATATTTTTGAAGGAGGTTTTGCCTGCCGTCTGGAGAATGGATTATAAGGATGTGAGAGCTAACCTAATGAGTCCTGTTGGAGAGTTACTGCCTCCGTCCAGATGACAGAAGATGAGGGCTAGACTTAGAGCTGTAGTAAGAAAACGGAGCCTGGTCAGGTTTGAAACATTTTATTGATTCATAAAGTATGCAGTATAGGGTTATGTATGGAACAGCACATCGGATAAATGGCCTCCACGGTTTTGCTGGCACATATGCAAAGCCGTGGTCTTCATTGGTCTTTATTGTCTCTGCTCCTGGGCCATAATTGGTACTTGGTAATGCTTATCAAATTGAAGGGATTGAAATCAAAGGGCAACAGATATTAGAATCTGATTCAATAAAACAAGTAAAATTAGGCTTTTTTATTTTTTTTAAATATATTTTATTGATTTTTTACAGAGAGAAAGGGAGAGAGATAGAGAGTTAGAAACATTGATGAGAGAGAAACATCGATCAGCTGCCTCCTGCACATCTCCTACGGGGGATGTGCCCACAAGCAAGGTACATGCCCTTGACGGGAATTGAACCTGGGACCTTTCAGTCCGCAGGCGGACACTCTATCCACTGAGCCAAACCGGTTTCAGCTAGGCTTTTATTTGTTGTTGTTGTTGTTGTTAATGCTCACGCAAAATTCAAATCTTGCGTGAATTTTGGGACACCCTATATTTTGGAGCTAGAAGGCATAGCATGAATGGTTAGCTTGCTGGGGAGCCTGAAAGCAAGAACAGGGACATAATGGTTTGTCAATGGTGTTACTATAGCATCACTTTCCCTTTGACCTCCAAGATGAGCACAGAATCAGTCTGACATCTGAGCAACAGAACTATTTAACTTTCTAACAAGCTAACATTATTTCTGTTCACATGCCTCACGTTTCATCAAATTGAGATCATCATAGGTAGAAAACAAATCCTGTCAGGCCTTGCAGGTCAAGGTTAAGACTTTGGAATTTCTATTTTTTTCTAATGCACTTCACTCTGCCTAGAATGATCTTGACATTCATCTTTGCCTCTTAAAATTCTGTCAGTCCTGGCTGGTGTGGCTCACTTGGTTGTGCGTTGTCCCCTGCAGCTTGAGGTTGCAGGTTCAATTCCAGGTCAGGACATATGCCCAGGTTTCAGGCTCCATCCCCAGTATGAGGTATGCAGTAGGCAACCAATCAATATTTCCCTATCTCAAAAATGTTTCTCTCTCTCTCTCCCTCTTCCTCTCTTTCTAAAATCACTTAAAAACCTTTAAAAATCAACATTTATCAAATAAATGCTAAACTTTATCAAAGTTTCTCTGAGCCCTTTGGATATTGTTCTCTTTAAGATACCCAAGAATTTAATTTATAACTCTGAAATTATTAATAGTAAAATGCATTTCAGTTATTTGAACAATCGTCTCTTCGATTATCTATTCAAAAGCATGAATACTGCTTTGCATTTTTTATAATTTACTTTATAATAATCATTCTTTTATATAGTACATGCTCATAAAAAGTATATAAAAGTAAATAAAAATATATTTAAAGTAAACTAAAAATCCACAAATTGGTTCAAAGTTAGTTTCATTATTTAGCAAAAAAAAAAAAATTAAACTTGCTTTATAGTGCACTGCAAGTCATTTTTTATACTGAGACAAAATACCAGAATTTTTTTTTAATAACTCACCTGTAACTGAGGAAGCCATCTGAAGAATGGGCCTCTCAGCAGAGGTCACCCATATTCAATTAGTTTTAAATAGGCAGACCAGGGCCGGCGACAGGGGAGTAAAATAGCCTGGCCCTCTAGCACCTGAATCAGAGCCAGCTCTGAAAGGTCATCCTGGCTCCAAAGCTTTCTGTGGGATTGGATTTTGCAACATAACAACTGTTCAATTTCTCTGTCTGCCCCGTCCTGTTTCTTACACTCTCTTACAGGTATTGTTAGTAAGTGTTGCCACAAGGAAACTTCTGTACATGAATCTTTGTCTTGGGGTTGTCCTCCAGGAAGAATGATCCCTCAAGTACAAATAAATCTAAGTAAAGTGAAAGAAGCAAAATATGTATTACTAAATTAAGCCATGCAGTTGCATGAACTTTATATTTAGGAACCTAAAAAATATCCACTCAGACCAACTAACTTTAGAGCAATATTTTGATCAACTTATTGTGTATGTTTTCAAAATATCTTTTGAATGTTATCCTATAGAATAAAAGGCTAATATGCAAATTGTCCCCTCGGGAGTTTGACTGATCGGGAGTTCGACCACTCACTATGACATGTGCTGACCACCAGGAGGTGGTGCAGAATGAAGGAAGGCCCCAGCCAGCAGCTGGCAGTCGGAGGAAGGCAGGCCCCGACGAGCAGCCAGAAGGCCCTGATAGGCCCTGATCGCCAGCCAGGCCTAGGGGCCCTACCTGTGCATGCATTTTGTGCACTGGGCCTCTAGTATATACATACTTTGTTCTATTCTTTTTCCTGCTGAGTTAGAAAAATATAACTCGTATGGCATTAGGGATAGTAGCAAGCAAGCTTATGTGGACACCGATATTCTGGTAAAATGTAGATGAAGATTTAATTATTTCTTAAGTAAACAAAGGAACAAACTTGGAAAAAATGGATACTTCAAATATTACTAGTGAACAAAATTACTGATCAAACTTTGGTTACATTAACATGTTTCTTTTAAATTTGTCCAATCATATATCACCACTTTCTCTCTGTAGTTATCAAAGAAACTCTCAAAAATTATAAAATTGGGCCCTTGCTGGGTAGCTCAGTTGGTTAGAGCATCGCCCCAATACACAGTTGTGGGTTTGATCCTCAGTCAGGATACATATAAAAAGCGACAAAAACATGCTCAGTCACTAATCATCCGAGAAATGCAAATCAAAACAACAATGAGGTACCATCTCACACCTGTCAGACTGGCTATCATTAACAAATCCACAAACGACAAGTGCTGGAGAGGATGTGGAGAAAAAGGAACACTCGTGCACTGCTGGTGGGAATGCAGACTGGTGCAGCCACTATGGAAGACAGTATGGGGTTTCCTCAAAAAGTTAAAAAATGGAACTCCCATTTGACCCAGTGATCCCACTTCTAGTAATATATCCCAAGAAAACAGAAACACCAATCAGAAAGGATATATGCACCCCTATGTTCATAGCAGCAAATTTACCATAGCTAAGATTTGGAAACAGCCTAAGTGCCCATCAAGCAGATGAATGGATTAGAAAACTGTGGTACATCTACATGATGGAATACTATGCTGCTGTAAAAAAGAAGGAATTCTTACCATTTGCAACAGCATGGATGGAACTGGAGAGCATTATGCTAAGTGAAGTAAGCCAGTCAATGAAAGAAAAATACCACATGATCTCACTCATTTATGGATAATTAAGACCATTATAAACTGATGAACAAAAATAGATACAGAGGCAGAGCAACATCGAACAGACTGTCAAACTACAGCAGGAAGGCCGGGGAGGGTTGGGGGGGTGGGTAAGAGATCAACCGAAGGACTTGTATGCATGCATATAAGCATAATCAATGGACACAAGACACTGGGGGGTATGGGAGGCTAGGGGAAGGTCAAGGGGAGAGGAAAAAAAGGAGACATATGTAATACTCTTTGTAATACTTTAAGCAATAAAACAAACAAACAAACAAAAAAAAACTGGTTGCCACCAATGGAAAAAAAAAAGTATGTTAAAGCCATAAATGAAATGTAATATTATTAAAAGTGACAGAGTACAATATTTATTTATATGAAAAGATATTCATGCCACTTGATGTGAAAAAACTATTAATCAGTATGCAGAATTATTCTATTTTGTGAATAAATACAAATGTACTTAGAGATATACGCAAATTATCAATTGAAGCTAATTATGAGTAAAAGAATTTATGGGGAAAAAAAGAAATAAAACCATCATTGCTCATTCATCCAAAAAAAAAAAAAAAAAAGAAGCAACCGATGAACGTATTACTAAGTGGAACAACAAATCTCTCTCTCTCTCTCTCTCTCTTCCTCTCTCTCTCCTTCCCTCCCTCTCTAAAATCAGTCAATAAATTATGTTTTAATTATACAAATGACAACCTCTTGAGTCATTTAATAAATGTCTTGATTATGCACAAAATTTTAAAAAGTAACTTTCAGCCATGAAAGAAAACATTAAATCTATTTTATATTCTAAATCTTTTGTTAAGATACATCACCTGAGCAACTCACTTTAAAATACAAAAATAGTCTTGACTTTCACTAGTGTTGAAAAGAAATGTGTAGGGTTTTTAAAAATCTCATTCCTCCTATAAAAAATGTTTGTGAGAACATTTTTACTCAATAAAGAACAAACTGAATATTGATCAAGTAGAGCCTTGAATTCCCTGCCCATTTTTTTTCTCACGAACCAGAGATGATTAGCCTCTGTCTCAATGCTTTAATAATATTCATAATTTTCACTAGATCCTTCAGAGTTGTTGATCACTGTCTATGCTCTTCGAATAAAGTGGTCTTTTCATTAGCTTTCAGGAAAATTCCATTTCATCTCTAGCAAGTCTTTGATGCTGAGGGATATATAGTGGTGCTGTAAACTTTTTAGTACAATGGCAATAATTATTTAGAGTGGCTTCTACAACTAGAGATTATTATAGTGACTTTATCTTATATAAAATATAGTTTAATCTTTTTATCTCATATATTTAGAGTGACTTCATATATTATTTATAACATAAACTATATGTTACTGGTGGAAATAGAAAAAGTGTCTTTGTGGAAAATTAACTTGGAATTAAATACTAAAAATATTTAGTTTAGTTAGGCAGAAACTTTACCTAAGAATTTAATCAAAGCAGATATCAGGCATGGAAAGTAAGATTCATTTATAAGCAAGCATTGATTTAATACCAACAAAATGGTATTAAATAAGATGTTAATGTGATAACATATTTAACTTAGTATTTGATTAAATAACCTTGTTATAATCTAGACAAGTTGATACCTACATCTGATCATCATAAACATTGTAAAACATGAAAACGTGCACCTAAAAAGCAAGAAGTAGAATGGTAGAAAATGCTAATATTGGCTTCCCTTGCTTGATGAAAATACACAAACTAAAGCATTTTGGATATATTCAACTATCTTAGAAAATTCACATTTTAACATGATAGGCTGTGATTACAAACTATTATCGCTAATAAATTGGTGAGTGTCTATAACTTTTTAGATAGTAATATGTATTTAGTTTGTTTCTAGTTAAAAGTCATTATGCTTGAAGAAAAAAAATAACACTAACCAAAAAAGCCTGAGTCAACTGAAAAGAATAACATTTTAAACTCTGTCATATAATATATATATATATTATATAACACACACACACATACATGAATTCAACAGTTGTTAGGTGAAGTAAATATATATATTTAATTATATCTAAATTTGAAGAAAGTCACAGAATCCACCAGTGAACTTCTGGTGCAATTTACTATATCATTAAATAATTGCATTCTGTTCTTAATAACTAGTAATTTGAATTTAATTGCCACTGATTTGGGAAGTAGTAAGTGTTTTGTAGTTGTCTTTGCTTTTGATAGCATAGAGTCTTTTTGAGCATAAATTGTATATGTAAAGTTACTAAAATTAAGGCTATTACTGTGCCTTAAGAATGTAAGCAGCCGAAACCGGTTTGGCTCAGTGGATAGAGCGTCGGCTTGCGGACTGAAAGGTCCCAGGTTCGATTCCGGTCAAGGGCATGTACCTGGGTTGCGGGCACATCCCCAGTAGGAGATGTGCAGGAGGCAGCTGATTGATGTTCCTCTCTCATCGATGTTTCTAACTCTCTATCTCTCTCCCTTCCTCTCTGTAGAAAATCAATAAAATATATTTAAAAAAAAAAAAAAGAATGTAAGCAATAGGTCAGGTGAAAGAGAATTGATTAATGGATCTTATCAAATGGCTTTTCAATTACACTGAAACCACCACATTTTAAGTGTAGATATTTCAGTCATGTGGTCCTTGTTTTTTATTAGTATATATTATGCATTTAGTGGCTATATATATATATATATATATATATTTCTATGATTATCTGAGCAGAGTGTTTCTGGTAAACCTAACTGTATTTCCTCTCATGTGAATTTTACTATTCCTTTCTATTTCTATTCCTATTGGAGATTTGATATTTTTCTTCATAAAATTATGTGAGTGAGATCCTTATCATATGTAAAAGTCATATTATGTCAGTTATAAAAAAAGACTACTACTATTTCATCTTAAGAAATTTTATAGAAAAATATAAGAAGTGGTTGTTTCAACATGGTTATCATTACTAGGGAAGGTACTCTATTGGGATTGGTATACGCTGCACATGTCTCATTTTTTTAAAACTCACAGAAGCAACATCGTAGTGTAACATTGGCAATGAATATAGTTGAATTATTTTAATTATGTAAGTAGCAGTATTTTGAAAACATATGTAGTGTATCTAAGAGTGGGCCATATACTACCAATTTGATATAAAATGCCTAGATATAGACATAAAAAAATATTCATTAATGTCCCAGGATTCCAAATTTAAACTCTGAAAACATCAACTTCCAATTTCTGATGTGCACAAATAAGGCTGTGGGTACAAGCACACACAAATACATGCAAAAAATGTCATATTTATATAACAGTTTACACCTTGGGGGAGACTTTAGGACTAACTTTTTCATTAATCAAAATAATTAAGTCTCAAAATGTAATCAATTTTGTAATTTTGTTTCTTGAGGACTATAAAAAAACACTAGGTCAAATAAATGTGAAGAATAATGAGTAGCATCTATTAGCTGAAATTCTGCAAAGGAGATAGCAGCTCTGAAGTGGAATGTAGATACAGCAATGTAACTAATTAGACAGCCATCTGGCACCATTTAGATCAGGGCAAGAAGGACTCCACCTCTTAATAGTCCTTTAAGGCATTATTCTCCTCCTGCAGTGTGCTAATTGATAGTCTGAAGAAGGCTGCCTTAGAACAGGAATGTGAGTTATGCTCTGCATACTCTGATTAAGATGATTAGCAAACTACATTGTCAGAAGATGTCAAAACAAGTCATTAATGTTTCCAACAATTTCAATAATTATAAAAGAAAGAATGTAAGTGCAAGATGCTTTCTTTGAAAATTATTTTCATCAGAAATTTTACCTCCTTCCTCTCTTCCATCCCACTTCTTTACTTGTCTTGAGAAGTTCAAGAACTTAAAAAATGTCATGCCACATCAAACTATATGACTAGGGAGAATTGTGAAAGACACATGATTTTCCTTTCTAATGCCTGGAGTTGTGGATGAGCCACCCAGGTAAAAGGAAAGTGACAATGTGACTGAAAATGCCATTCATGTCTTGAACTAACTGGGTTTTTGGCACAGCCTGCCAAGATCCATGTATTATACTGACTGTGTGAAACCTCCCTTCCTTCTCAAACATATGATTGCCCAGCAAATCCCAGTTACCTCATGGATTTTGCTATTTTCTGCTGTGTTCATCTGTCCATCATTATTTCATTACTGATAGTTCCAGCTTCTCTGACGTCTGCTGGAGTTGGTTCTATAAGCAGGAGAGACAAGGTACTTTATTTTCTTTTAAGGATTGTCATCAGAATAGCTTTAAAAAAATGCTGGAATAGTGTTAAGAGGTAAAATATGTACTTTTAAAACAAGAAAAGTGCTCAGGCAAGTACATATATAATTATTAAATGAACAGGAAACTCCCTAGTGTGTAAAATATGTTGTCATTGGGAGGCAAAATGTGCTTCTCTCTATAATATATAGACTGACTTTCCTTCGCCTCTAAGTCCTTTGGGGACTATTTATCTGTGGCACTTGTCTGGCAGGCAGTTCTTTCGCTAGGCTATGTGACTAACTTCCCCATTCTCCCCGGGGATTACACGGAGAGGACATGCCTATCAGATTGGCTTTCAATGGATTTAGTTGCTTTAAAATTACTTGTGACCAGTAAAGTGTGGAGGTGGTCACTCCATAGGTTCTAAATCTTTGGAAGATTATTTTCAAAAATATCCTTTTAAGCTGCTATGAAATGAACTCTTTTATTTAGAATGATGGGAGAGCATCACAGAGAAGAAGCATGAGGATCACCCTTCTGATAAACTCCTGGGATACGACTTCTTGCCTAGCTAAGGATAATGCACCAGTTCTGTGAAGGAAGAAGCTTATCGAAGAAATAAAGTCCTAAAGGCATGCAGATAGCACATCAAAAATCACAACAAGAATTAGGTCTCTAAAATGTGTATTATTTGATGCAATATACAAATTATGACTAGGTTTTTACATCATACCCCTTAGATCTCAAACTGTGTTTTTAGGTTCATTTTTCTTTGGTACTGTCTTTGTACCAAATGCCTAAGTATCTCTAAGACTAACATAGGCACTAAGCTGTTCTTCCTTTGAGAGCTAATTTATTTCTTAAACTTGTAAAATAAAATACTTTTAGCTCAACTTATTTTTGTTTCCGAAAGATGGTACACCTTTTCTAACTAGTTATATGGGATATATTGCTTATATCCTAATTAATTTTGCACATGTCTGTATATTAGAAAAAAAAATAAGATCCCTCCAGTTTATGAACCGACTTACTTTAATAATCTGTCGTTTTCCCATTCCTGTTTATTTTCTGGCTAATAAAAAGGTTGCACCATATATTGGCACACGATAGAATTTGAGTTTTTAACCTAAGGTACAGTGACTCATTTTAAGGTATTTAATGTCTTTTCAATGCTATGGAATAGTTAGTGTGTAAACCTTTTATTCCTGAGAAGATGGCACATGGCTTCCATCCAATTATCCATACCCCAAAAGGCATGGAGAACCCCTGCCATAGATGAAGTGGGCGGGCCTTGGAGGACCTGCCACGTGACTGCACATGTGACCAGTGCGGGCCAATGAGGCGCCGGGGCCAAGGAAGTATCCTGAGAAGGCGGCTTCTGCCACTGCTGACCCCAAGCCAAGGGCCACAGCCAGAGGTACCCGGGCACCACCGGGCCCAGTACATCCCCGGCTGCCGGTGCCTGGGCCCCCAAATCCAGGGGGAAGGCAGGCGCAGGGGCCGGAGGTGGAGGAGGAGGAGAGTGGAGGAGGGCGGCGTAGAGCGAAGAAGACAGTGAGGAAGCAATGGAGGACGAGCGAGAGAGCAGGCGGAGGAAGACAGCCATGGAGATGGAGACTCCGAGGCGGGGGGAGGAACTGAGGCAGAAGGTGAAGTTGACCCAGAAGTAGAAATGGCTGCAGAGAGAGTGGCTCCGAGGAAGAGCAGGACCGTGGGCTCGCTCTGAGCGCCTCCTGCCCGGAAGCTACCAGCGCAGCTGGGCCCCGTGGCTGGGCCTTGGCCCCCAGGCCACCACCTCTCCACCCAGCACCAGCCTTCGGACAACCAAGCAGCAGAGACTCAGGCGCAGGAACAGTGGGAGGCTGAAGTTCACAAGCTCAGACCCCTAAGTGAGTATTGTTCGGAATTTGCTGAATATTGGCACCCCAGGCAGGGGACCCCCGATTCTGGGAAGTTCACTTGATGCCACTTTGCTTTTGGGAAAGACCAGCGTCCGTACCTGCTGCCACGAACTGAAAGAAACCTGGAGGGATTTTCGCTGTTACCACTTTTATGAAGAAAAGCGAAAACAGCCTTCAGCCTTGGCTGTGCAAGGCGCTGTTACAGGCAGCACAACCCCCAGGAGCAAGTGGCCCTGCCAGGCTCCTTCCTGAAGAGCCACGCTCAGCATCTCAGCATCAGCCGCCAGAGCTGTGCATCTGTGTTTTATTTCCATTCATGTTGTGATCCGTTAGCAGGATGTGTCCTAAGATACCAGGAAAGCCTAAGAGAGCTCCTAAGGGTGTTCCACTTAGCGTCAAACTGGTAATTGAGCTCAGCCGTGTGGCTCAGCGCTTGAGCGTTGACCTGTGAATCAAGAGGTCACCGTTGGGCACTTAGGCTGTTTCCAAATCTTCGCTATGGTGAATTGTGCTGCTATGAACATAGGGGTGCATATATCCTTTCTGATGGGTGTTTCTGGTTTCTTGGGATATAGTCCTAGAAGTGGGATCACTGGGTCAAATGGAAGTTCCATTTTTAACTTTTTGAGGTTACACCATACTGTTCCCCAGGGTGGCTGCACCAGTCTGCATTCCCACCAGCAGTGCACCAGGGTTCTTTCAAACCTCAGAGGGAAGGCAGGGGAGGGTGGGGCTAAGGGGGAGAGATCAACCAAAGGACTTGTATGCATGCATGTAAGCATAAGCAATGGACACAGACACCGGGGCATGAGTCGGGGGAGGGGGAACAATGGGGGGATAAGGACACATATGTAATATCTTAATCAATAAAGGGGGGAAAAAAAGAGGTCACGGTTGGATTCCCCCTCAGGGCACATGCCTGGTTAGGGTCTTGATCCCCAGTGCAGGGCATGCAGGAGACAGCCCATCAGTGGTTCTCTCTCCTCATTGATGTTTCTCTCGCTCTCTCTCTCCTTCTTTCTTCCTCTCTGAAATCAATAAACATATTTTTTAAAAAAACAATTCTAAAACAAAAATATAAGACAGTCTGTATAATTTCCTTATTTTTATTGACATCTCTTCGTGAAAACCTTCGTACTTTGCTAAGTAACAATAAGTAGGACACTTATCCAGCCTGTGTTAGGAGCTGAATTGAGACCCCCTGGATTCACGTAGTGACAACAAATAATCAATTTGAACCACGCTTTGATAGTGAAACAACCAGAATGGGCCAGAAGACAGGGCAAAGTAATTTTGCTTCATGATAACGCACCATCACACACTTCAAAATCAGTTAAAGACACGTTAAAAGATCTTGCCTGGGAAGGTATTAACCCACCCGCTGTATTCACTATACCTTGCTCCTTCAGATTAGCACTTGTTCCGATCGATGGCACACACACTTTCTGAGCTAGTTCTTCAAAACATATGAAGAAGTGGAAAATTGGGTCTCTGAATGGTTTGCCTCAAAACAAGAAAAGTTCTGTTGGGACAGTATCCACAAATTACCTGAAAGATGGGGGAAATGTGTAGTTAGTGATGGACATTACTTTGAATAAAGCACTTTAGATGTTTCTCTTGAAATTATCGTGTTTTTTCTTTGATTACAAAATTTGCATTATTAACCGGAATACCTAGTATATGTGGGACCCAGTTTACAGTTACACCAGGGAAGTTCCAAAGTTGCAAAACAACATCTTTTCTCCAAAATACTCTTGGACGCTTTTTTCAAATTATCAGAGTTCATTTCATATTCCACTACTCAACGTTGGAGAGTATATGAGTGGAAGTTTGATTAAATCCAGCTTTTATTTTTTTGTTTTTTTAGGACAAAAGTCTCTTAGTTAAAATTTTAACTGTTTTATTTATGTCAAAATTAAAAGCAACATAAAAATTTTAAAAATTCTGCAAGTCATTCAAATTTCACCATGTAAAATTACTAATTTTACAATTTAGTGAACATTTTTCACTACAAAATATGGAATAGGATCAGTAAATAGATAATCAGAAAATCAATTTTATTATAAGATTACAAATTATGTTACACATGCTATTTTAAAGAAATATTGATTTTATTTTTTTTTCAAGAAAAAAGTGAAAGTAAAACTTTTATTTACTGAAATTAGAATGAAAGTGTTTGTTAAAAAAGATGTTAGTCTTAAAGATTCATTTAAAATTAATGTAGGATATTATTTATAATTATTACACTGCTTTATTTTTGTAATAACATGTTCTTTAATAGACACTCCCAGTACTCAACTAGTAATGAGATTATCTTTCTTGTATGCATTTACACCTATATAGTTTACTGCCGGAAGCCGGTCCATCCTTGCTGCTTGACACAGTCGCTGCAGGAAAGAAACATCTGCACAGCATATGTTTCAATGGACCTGGCATATATAGCATACTGTTCTTAATATGTTTGCTCCCTTTAGCGCCATGTGTTTTAACCAAGGTCACCTCTCCGAGAAAGGTTGTTTCCCCAGGTGGGGATTTTTCCCTGAGGTTAGGGAGGGGATACAACCCCTTAATTAAGTGCCAGGCGGGTAGTTAAGCTACATAATCTTTACTCCCTGGAATGGAGATAAGAAACGCCCTAACCTTTGTAATAGAAATTGACAGGATTAAAATCGACTGGTATAAATATAGATGTAACAAGACAATAAACATCAGATCCTCATCAGTTCCTAACCAGAACTCTGACCAGAACTTTGGCTGGAGATCCTGGCTATAGGTCCTGACTAGGCTGCTGATCAACTGAAGGCTGTCTTCGTGTCATTTCTTCTTCGCCGACTCCGTCCACACCTTTGGGGAACCCTGGACCCGCTGGGATTGGACCCCAGCAGTTTACCAAGTCTTTTGATCAAATTTCAATAGGAGCTTGTTTGCTTACCGTAATTAACTGTGACATAATTTTACTATTAGCTGTGGCAGATTTTTGTTTTGTTTTAATCCACCCCTTGCTTGGTTGGATATTAGAACTAAGAAGTTCTTTTAAAAAGTGTTCAATGTGGCTATATTCTGGGACTGCTATGATTTTTGAAAATGTCTTGAAGTTGCCTCATACTTGAATGACAATTTGACTAGGTATAATTTCCTGGCTCACATTATTCTCTCAGTCTGACAAATATTGTTCCATTTCCATGCAGTTTTCAGCTGCCTTGAAGAAAACCTGGTATTTTCCTCCTTTCATTGGTAAGTACTATATTAAGGAATGTTTCCTTAATCTTTGATAGTTAATAATTTATAAGAATGGGTTAATCAGGATCCTTTTGTTTTGTTATATATTATAATATAATTATTACATAGTTAATATATGTTTACAAATATATATGTATAATATTGCTAAACATATGGGGGAAAATGTTAAGTAGTTTTTTTCCTTACATCTTAAAATAAATGTTAGTGAATTAAAAATTGTATGTATTACAAGACAACATAGGAAAATGTTCCAGTTCCCCAGCTTATAACACATTTTTAAACCTTGGAAACCTACTCCATCACAGCCCTTCGCACAGAATGAACATTCATGTCCCTGAGAGTAATTGCAACCTGAGATCTAGCATCTTGCTTAGCTTTAGAAACCTATGAAAATTTCTCACGTATTGATAAGAAAAGAGTATTTAACTGATATATTCTCACTAAGGGCATGAATATTGGTAAATCGTTTATTAATGCAAGATTGTATACATCATAGCATGAAAGGTGAAAGTGATAATTAAAACTAATGTAAATTGGGAATTTAAGCAATGAAAATTGAAGAAATCACACAATAGTAATTTCAAACTACCATAACTTTGAAAATTAAATTTTATATTTTTATGAGAGTATAGATGTCCTAATCTTAAATTGCAGATTATTAAATACTAGAGGCCCGCCACATGAAATTCATGCATGTGTATGGTCCCTAGGCCTGCCCTGCGATCAGCGCCCCCTGCCACCACCCACTAAAGTTCCCCGTTTGCCATCGGGCTATTGGGGCCTGTGGGCTGGGGGCAGCTCCTGTGTTGAGCATCTGCCCCCTGGTGGTCAGTGCGCATCATAGCAACTGGTCATTCCATGGTCAATTTGCATGTTACCCTTTTATTATATAGGATTACACTTCTATTTTTATGTACTGGTACTCAATTAATTATAATGTCCTTATTTTAAATAAATTTCATTGCCATATTTTCTAGGAAATTGCATGAGAAAAATTGCAATATATATATATATATATATATATATATATATATATTCCATTTTAAAACAATGCATGCAGTAGGCTGCTTTATGATCTCACTGAATTAGAATCTAATAAAATAAGACCAGTATTTTTGGACACATCTAAATTCATATCATTTTATCCTATATATTTGAACTTTTAAAATAATTGATTGCTTTTCTTTAACTTTTAACTGAAAATTAAACTCAAGTTTGAATAATTGCTGAAATATAAGCTTTAAAGTTTATGATTTTATTGAATCTGGGCAAGATTGAGATGTAATTAAAATAATAAATGAAACAGTAGTAGATTTTGATATGAACAAAGAAAATATATTGTTCCTTAGAGGCCTGAAGGAAGTGATAATTCTCTTTTCTAAGTGACTAAGTACTGTTGAGGATGAGAATAGATTTTTGGATAGAGCTGAACTTAGTCATTTGAAAAAAATAAAATAACATGGCATAGTAAGACTGTTGCCAGAGCATTAGCAATTCCTCCATTGCTAGTGGCAGTGGGATTCTTGGGGTACCGCTAGAATAAGAATTTCTGGAGGCTCCCACGAGA
The DNA here is from genome assembly GCF_028538775.1 of Myotis yumanensis. Lineage (NCBI taxonomy): Eukaryota > Metazoa > Chordata > Mammalia > Chiroptera > Vespertilionidae > Myotis > Myotis yumanensis. The sequence goes on along the minus strand of NW_027223766.1, from coordinate 33,461,699 downwards.
GGATGAGATTTGGTAAAAGATTTTATTTTTTTGGAGTTACATCCCTCAGTTTACAAAGTCCCATTGTGTTTAAACCAGTCCTGAGAAATGTGCTGCTGGGGTTTAGTAGAGATAAAAGCAGGGCCAGTGTCCAGAGTTTTCGTTCCATGGTGAAGCTGGGTCTGATGAAGCATCAGGCTAAAGTACATTAGTCCCTTGTGTTGGTCTCACACGGCCGTGGGCCAGGTGGGTCTTTACAGAGCATATGAGCCCTGAAAGCCAGGAGTCAGGAGCAAACAGCAAGAGAGAAAGCTCCTTTGTTCAGGAGCTTAAATATAAAATCTTTCCAAGTTTGCAGGGGCCATGCCTACTCTGGCCACTGACTCACTCCCAGGTGTGACTGAGAAGAAAGCATCTTCCCAAATATCCAAACATTACTGGACATGCATCTGTTGTCCAGTTCCTTCCCCCATTGATCTGTGGGAAATAGACCTGGAGAGTGGTAACCTGAAGCTTTCTAGCAAAGCTGTACAAATGGCATGCCCATAGTATTTGGCCTTCTCCCTCTTTCTTTTCTGTTATTTAATAACCAGGTTATTATAACAGTATCAAGACTAGGCAAGCTACACAGAGATGATGTGATCCTAAGAGAGATCATTCACACTATAGTTGTGACTGTTTCTCCCTGATATTTTTTCAGTGATTGGCAAAATAAGAGGATTAATAACAGAATGTAAACTTAAGGTATTCAGAACACTGCACCTTTCTACTAATATTACTATATTTTTATGATTCAATATTACCACATTCATCAAATGCAAAATTTGATTCCTAACATACAAAACATTAGCACCTATCCACTTAAGTACTTGCTTTGCTAATACCTTTCTCTGTTAACATCTATTTATTTGGGAATGCAAAAGATCATTTTGCAACATAAGCGCTTTTACAATTCCACCTTAGAGAAATTTTGAGAAAGAGCACATTTACATAGCCTAAGAGAAGTGTACGTCTAAAAGAAGGTCACACATTGAGTTAAATCTTGCTGCACTACTTGGTTCAAAGGGAATTTTCCAGAAGCTTAAGTATATGCACAATACTAATGAGGAGAGGGGGAAAATGAAGTGCATATGATCAGATATGTGGAAAAGAAAATTAGTCACTTCCTAGTGGGAGTGAACCCCTTCATTTCATGTTTCTAAGCTGTGCTTAAATCACCTCTGCAGGTTTTTAAGACTAGAATTTCTTACTGAATGGATAGTCCATTGTCAGTGGGAAAATGTCCATCTCCCCCTTCTAAAAATTAATAGACTGTATCTCATGGAGCAGCTTTAGGTTTACAGAAACATTGAACAGAAAATACAGAGTTCTTAGACAATCTGTCTCTTCACATCCCTATTATTGACATCCGATTGGTATGGTACATTTGTTACTATTGATGAAACAATATTGATAATTATTAACTAAAATCCACAGTTTATGTTAGAATCTCTTCCAGTGTTATATAGCTCTGTGAATTTTGCTATTTATCAATTATTGTTTTATAAAAATAGCTTTCCTAAAAATCTGCTGTACTCCACCAATTCATCCCTCCCTCTTCTGTGCCAATCCAAACCCTGATAATCACTTACTTTTCAACTCTCTCTATAGTTTGATCAAAAATGCCCCCTTTATGAATGCTATTTTGCCTTTGAGTTTAAATACTACAGAGATATTATGTAGTAAATTTAAGCAGGCACACATACATGGAAGTGGAACCCATATGTTTTCCATACAAAACAACCCACTGTGTGGACATCTAAAAAAAAAAAAATGGACTCACGTCTGGCATACATGAAGCAGGAGCTGGAAAATAAAAATTTCCATATCTTGGAAATGTTGAGGTATCTAGAATTGAAGGTAAAGAAAGATTTCCTGTAATTCCATTAAACCGTTATGACATGTACCAGGCAATGCACCTAAATAAAAAAGAAACCTTCTTAAAAGTAACTTTCTGAATTGTGAAGGTAGGTGACTAGTGCTTACCATTTCTCTCTTCTGGAGACCACAAGCCTGATCATCAGATATTTATTTACAAAAAAAATTTTCAAGGTATTGTTTAAATTGAAACGTTATAAAGGCAAAGGAATGTCTCATTGAAAATGACTAAACCTGTAATTCTAAATATAAATTTATTATTGACCTATACCAGTGATGGCGAACCTTTTGAGCTCGGCGTGTCAGCATTTTGAAAAGCCCTAACTTAACTCTGGTGCCGTGTCACATATAGAAATTTTTTGATATTTGCAACCATAGTAAAACAAAGATTTATATTTTTGATATTTATTTTGTATATTTAACAAAGAAAAATCAACCAAAAAAATGAGTTCGCGTGTCACCTCTGACATGCGTGTTATAGGTTCGCCATCACTGACCTATACAGACATCTTAACATAATTATGTAAAACAGATGATATGTTATGGGTTTCTGACATGCTTTTGCATGTCTGTCCTCCCTAAGAAAAATGTTGAAAGCTTTACAACAGATGATGACTAAGAAAAGTATTGCTGTATTGGTTAGAGCTGCAAGCTGCTATTTATTTTTTCAAGATTCTCACTTTTTTTTCTGCATTTGCTGTGTAATTCTTTTCTCGATCTTGGTTCAGAGCTGGAATATTGCTTCCTTATATCAAGGCCTTTATTACCAGAACATACATTATTTACACATGGTCCCCATGGAGGTGGTTTGGATATTCCTCTTCAATGCTTCTAAAGCCACAGCGAGCTTCTGGCAGTTGTTTCTTTCAGCTACTCATTATACACATTTTAGTCCTCTCAGGTGACTTAGGTGTTTCTTATGACCTTCAGTTAATCCCTAATTGTCTGCTGATGTTTATCCCCAGAGTGCTAGACCTGTACCCTTGTAGGTGTCCTGACAAGGCAAAAACCTCCCACCTTAGCTAACAGCATGATGCTTCCCTGTGTTTGCGTGGAAGCTCACATTTGCTCCTGTTTGGGTGTGTGGCTCATACTATCCCTGTCCAAGTGAAATGGTGGATAGAGAAGCTGTAGTAAAGTAAACATTATGCAGTCAACTCAGGATAGTGCATTGACTAAGAGCATTTGCATATGAAAGATTCCAGCCCTTGAGCTTTCTGTGTCAGCTGCCATACATTCTGGCATGCTAGCTCTCATTGCCTCTGAGGATACAATAATATGGAGAATGGAAACAAAATCTGAATACTAATATACTAGAGTTATTTGGGGAAAGAGTAGCTTTAAAATGCCTCTGTGTTGGGCGACATTAAATGAGGTATATTTAAATCTGATTTTGATCTTGCTCAAAAAAAATCTGAAGTATGGAAATTTCACAAACCATAGTGCCAAATTTGCCTCTCTCTAAGATACTCAGCCAAAGGCCTGACACTACACTGCAATGAGCAAAATAACAAAACGTTAGACAAAGCCTTGTTTTCATTTTATTCCTGATTAGAGAATAGAAATTCTTTTGTGAGACTCAATATTTAAAGTTATTTAATTCAGTTGAGTGATTTGGGGGGGGAGGGGGCGCTGAGAATCAACAAAGATGAGCATTTTTCTTTAAAAAAAAGCAGTGGTGACTCAATAATAATAATAACAACTATAAATATAATAATACACATAACAAAAATAATATACCAGCTTTTAATGAGTGCCAGGCTCTTTTTTTAAAAAAAACTTTTTTTTTTTCATTGATTTTAAAGAGAGAGGAAGGGAGAGGGATAGAGAGACGAAACATCGATGAGAAAGAGAAACATCATCGGTCAGCTGCTTCCTGCATTCCCCTACTGGGGACTGAGCCCGCAACCTGGGCATCTGCCTTGGCCTAGAAACCAGGACCAGGAATCAAACCAGCAACCTCCTGGTGCCTAGGACTACACTTAGCCACTGAGCTACACAAGCCGGACTGCCAGGTTCTTCCTTTTCTACTGCATTTAGTTCTCATAGGATCCCTCTGAAGCATGTCTTATTCATCTCCATTTTAAAACAGAGGAGCCTAAGACTTTGAAATGTTAAGTTTTTTGTCCAAAAGCAGGTGGTTACAGAATGATAGAGCCAAACAAAAACCCAAGTCCTTGTAACTCCAAATTCGATTATCTTAATCTTTTTAATAAGCTAGATATAATGATATTATTTTTAAATGCCAAATTTATATAAGAAATTTACATAAGTGACTTAGGATCATCAGTTAGCAAAAAAATATGCTTTATGTCATTTCATGTACTCTTAAAGATATGAAAAACATATTTAGAAAGATACTTATAATTTATTATATGTAAGTATTAATACATAATATATGGACATTTATATTCTATAATGAGTATTAAAGAAAACATTTCCTTCCCTCTTTTTTATTATAAAATCATATTAGTCAATTCATAAGATTTCAAAAGGCAGAACTGTACTAAGAAGAACATTTAAAAAAATATTTTTATTGATTTTGACAGAGAAAGGAAGGGAGAAGGAGAGAGAGAAACATTGATGTGAGAATGGAACATCAATCTGCTGCCTCCTGCATGCCCCCTACCATAGATTGATCCCATAATCCGGGCATGTGTATTGACTGGGAATGAAACTTGCAATCTTTTGATGCATGGGATGCTGCCCAACCAACTGAGACACACTGGTCAGGGCAAGAAGAACATTTTTTTTAATATATATATTTTATTGATTTTTTACAGAGAGGAAGGGAGAGAGATAGAGAGTTAGAAACATCGATGAGAGAGAAACATAAATCAGCTGCCTCCTGCACATCTCCTACTGGGGATGTGCCCGCAACCCAGGTACATGCCCTTGACCGGAATGGAACCTGGGACCTTTCAGTCCGCAGGCTGACGCTCTATCCACTGAGCCAAACCAGTTTCACCAAGAAGAACATTTTAATCATTGAATCATTCTACCTAGTAGTTTTCAGTGCAGTTTGCTGAATTTCTTTACAAGTTTGTACTCATAAAGGTGCATGCACCCCATAAATATATAATATTCCATTTAATATCTTTTACCTATGTAGAATCATACCTAATTTTCCATTTAATATTATATCATGAGTCTTACACAAACATTACAAGATGAATCAAAACTATAATAAAATATTATTTGTCATACTTTATATTAAGTATTTCCTGCTCTGCTAGATTATGTTTCCAAAACAACATACTTAATCATAAAATGTTAGAAGACTCTCTTCTAAAACCAGAAGCAAGGTAAGGATAAGACCTCTCACAATACAAAATGTATTTTGGAAAGGAAGAAATTAAACAGCCATTATTAATATGACAATCTACCTACAATGTCCAAGGGAAGACAATGGAAAGATTCTAGAATTAATGACAGGTCAACTGCATATTATGTTCAAATTTTAAATGGAAGATTTATTGCAAAAAATTATAGAAAGTATATTAGAATAACTTACTTATAACTACCATTAAACCTATGAAATACCAAAGTGTAAGTCTGAGAATTGCGTTGGACTTGTACAATTATATACTCTAATAGAGCACAAAAATTAACTAAAATAAGGAAAAATTTGGGTACAATTTCATGTTAGTGAATGGGAAAATTTAGTATTTTAAAATGACAATTCTAACAAATATAATCTATATATTCCATACAATTGGAATCAAAATGCAAAAGAAACCATTAGGGAATTTAATGAATAAAATGGCAATTTCACGTGTAAGCGTAATGGTGATCTCTTCAATAAAATTGTGTTGGTGACAATTGTTATATATTTGAAACAAATATATTCCTACTGTACATTGCATTAACCAAGAATTTAAGGTAGAGAAAATTTTCATAATCTTAAGAATAATTTTTATAATTCTAAATAGTAGGATAAAATATATAGGAGCCATAAGGAAAATGGCTAAGATATTTTACCTTAAAAAGAGGTCTGTATTCCAAAATAAACTAAAACTCCATTTATAAGGCAAGTGGCAGATTCAGGAATATGTCTGCAGCATATGCATTAGACCAAATGTTTGTATTTAGAATAAAAACCTCCTCAGAGGTATAAGGAAAAGACAAACTAAAAAATAGAATATGAGACAATTGACATAAATTGGCAGTTTACAGTATTTAAAAGTGATTAGTCTTACTACTTACTAATAAATAAACATATCTTTAAATAAATATGGATTTTTACCTACCAACTAGAACTATTAAATTGATAACATCAAGTGTTAGTGAGGGTGTGAAATAACATATACTTTCATTCTCATTTGTAGATGTACAAATGTGTTAATGAATTTGATAAAGCAGTATATTATTATATATCAGCACTATATTTGTATGCCCTTTAAGTCACCCTTTCTATTTCTATGAATCTATTTTGCAAAAATACATGTATATGAGCATTAAAATGCATGTATATAATTATTGAAGCTTTGCTTCATTCTTTTAAAAATAAAACAAGAGAACAACTACGCACCAATGGTGAGGAGTTCAATAAATTTAATATAACTATAGTATGCAGCACTGTGCAGCTGTTAAGAAAGGATAAATCAACTCAAATGTATTGATATAGAAAATCTTGAAAATGTTAAAATTTAGTAGTGATTATAGGGCAATACATAACGGGGTGCCATTTGCTTTTAAGGTGTGTATGTATATCTATCTATTCCTAAATTCATAAGAAAGTGGACTCTGAGTGCACACTGTACTGTATACTGGTTGGCTGACTCTATCAGTCCTATAAACTCTCCAGTCATATGTTTTAGCATTGGTTGGGTTTTTGTTCCAAGGGTGAGCCTTTTATGAGGTAAGCCAAACGACTGTGTAATTTATGATCCAAACTTGGATATGTTTCAGAGTGAGTGGGCACACTATTAATAATTATGCATAATAAAAGGCACAAACCATATCTCTCCCAGCAAACCTCACTACTGTTCCAGCCATTCGTGATATGTGATCTCTATAATTTATGCCAGTCAGTGAATTCTATTCTTTCCCCACCATTTTTTTGGATACATGCATCTAATCTAAAAAGAGTCAATTACAAAAACAAGACTTTTGTAGATACTACTACTTAAAAAACAAATAAAACAAAACAACAAAACACAGGTTGGCTGAGTTGGTGGGAGCATCGTCCTATATACCAAATGGTTGTGGGTTTGATTCTGGGTTAGGACACTTACCTATATTGGGGATTTTCTCCTGGCCTGGGAGCATATGGGAGGCAATGGATGTTTCTCTCTCTCTTTAAAATCAACAAACATATTCTCAGGTGAGAGTTTTTTTTAAAAAAAAATCCCCTTTCTCTGAACCTTGAATATACATTTTCCCATATATATGGCAACAAGGAGCTTGGATTCCTTGCAGCTATTTTGAGAGCACTAAGAAAAAACCTAGAGCTGTGTGTGCCCTGAATTTTGCTGATGCTGTGGCAGACCATAGAAACAAGTAAATCAAAACATTTTTTGGAGGCACTTAAATCATACCTCACTTGGAAGTAGTTTCAGAATAGTATCTTAATTTTTTCAGTTGCATTAAAAAGTTTTCTGTTTTGATCAGTTAGAGTTGGGTTTTCTGGCTTCTCTAACACATAGTACTAAGAACTACACACTCAGAATCGTGGTCAGTGATGGTAACCTCTCCTTGGTGTCTGGGAGTGGGAAATACATAGAGGCACAATAAGTTTATATTTTTTCATGTTCCATCTATGTTTTTAATATTTTTAATATTATTACCCTTTATAAAATAAATGGCAAATAAATACTCTTTAAGACTTTTATATGATAGATTAAGGATTAAAACGATATATTTTGATTTTGTGTTTTCCAAATTAGGAAAAGATTACATATTACTATATCTCTTTGGAGAATTCCTTTCTATTTTGAAATACCTTTAATAGAAACTTTATTTTCTTTCTTTGGCTTGCAATTACTGAGTTATTTTAGGTTATATTATTTTAATATTTTTATTTTAATAATATTTTTATTATAGATCATAAACAATTATGTTTATGATCTATAATATCTAACTGATGTTAATGCTCAGTATTATTTTTTATTTTACTTTATTTTTTAAAAGACATTGGCTAAATTTTTATTGAGCTTTTTAGTTTACAACATGAGGTAAAAGGAAAATGAGTTTTCCTTGACCCGTCTTTTACACAGCTGTAGTAAAATATTTTAAACTTCAGAAATTTATAACGGATTACATTTCTTAAAAGCTTGGGGAGAAAGAAACAAGTTCTAACATAACTCCTTGAATTTTTCCAGTTGACTCTTCCCTTACAACAGTAGCTAGCTGTCTTTATTTACATAAGTTCCTTCAAGGCCATTGCTGATGTCTTTAGAACTGAAGCATTGCTATTTCAATCAATACCCACTAATTCCACTTCAAATATGAGTTTTGCATTTAGTGGAATTTTGGCAGCAGGCTGACCTGTCTCTCTCCATAAGCCCATTCTGTTCAATCTCCAGTTGAGCCTTTTCTCCTTTACTCAGAGTCATGAGCGCTTCATCCCATCCTCTGATGCCTGCCTGTTCCAACCTTAGAGCTTAAAGGCTTGGCATTCTTCTTTCAACTCATTTGAATACTGGCATCAAAAACGGTGCCAGCTTGTAGTATCTCTGTATACCAGCAGTGGGCAACATCTTCCTTTTTGGGGAAGTCGGTTTAAAGCCCATCCCCTTTTAAGGACAGATTTTGTGTGTTGGTGGACCCTCATCCAGAGTCTCTTCAGTCTTGGTTTCTTTGGGTTTATCTACATTAAGCTTCACGTTTTTCATCTGCTTGGACACTACTTATACTTGCGATATCCTTGACACACTTTCAAAGAGATGGTTATAGGCTGTAAGCAAATGGTCCCTGTTAGCTATCTTGGCCACATTTTTAATGTTTCCTAATAGCTGAGGTTTTGCAAGAAACCGTGGCCCTGTAAGGACTTGAGTGTCCTTCTTGGGTAGCTGCTCACTGTACTGCTGCTTCAAGGGCCAGGCCTGTGGCATGCCATCTTCCCTGCTGTGCAGCTTGACTCTCATTTTTAAAATCTATATTTCATATTGTAAAGTATGATTCATTTCTACTGACTGCACTACATCTTTAAATCATGTTTTTCAAAAGTAATTCATCTGTTCTCTTGAAGTATACTCTATATAAACCTGTTACCTTTACATGAAATATAAAACTTGAATTAGTATATTTCTTTTAGTCATGCTTTTTATTTCTTTTTTTTTTAAATATATATTTTATTGATTTTTTACAGAGAGGAAGGGAAAGGGATACAGAATTTGAAACATCGATGAGAGAGAAACATCGATCAGCTGCCTCCTGCACACCCCCTCCTGGGGATGTGCCCGCAACCAAGGTACATGCCCTCAACTGGAATCGAACCTGGGACCCTACAGTCCCCAGGCCGACGCTCCATCCACTGAGCCAAACCGGTCAGGGCTTAGTCATGCTTTTTAAAAAAAATACTGAATCTTGTGCCATTCATTGTCAGGAAAAAAAACACAGTCTTCTAAACACTTATTTAAAGCTTAAAATATTATCTGTGTAGGTTTGAATTATATTTTGTCTTCAAATTTATAAATAATAAAGTAAAACAAAGTAATATTTATTGTATACTATATCCTGACAAACGGTTACATAAGTCAGAATCATCTTATAAATTCTTCCAGGCATTCTCTGAGCTAATTATTATTATGAATGAATGAATTTTAATTCACTTTTTTTGGAATGTGATAAACTTTTAAATGTATTCATACTTTAAGTTTAGACAATTTTTCTGACCATTGTTTTGAATATAATTGATATCCCAATTTTGTATTTCTTCAGAACAACGTAATTTTGCATACCCATTCTCCATCCTTCAGATCTCTCATCTTTTCCACTTTCTTTGTGACTTCTCTATTCTACTCTACAGTTTAGCACATCTTATTAAATTTTTTTACACAACACTGGCGGGGTTTTATATTTAAAAAAACGATAATACTTTTCTCTTTTTTATTTTCTTCATTATACATTTAAAATATATAATCTATAATCTATAATAATAAAAGCATAATATGCTAATTAGACCGAACAGCTGGACGTCCTTCTGGATGAAGCTGGGCCTGCGAGGACTGAACCTCTTGCACGAATTTTGTGCATCGGGCCTCTAGTTGTTTTATAAGTTCCCTTTCAATCTTTTTTTTAAATCAAATTTATCATTTCATTTTTAACTGTGGTATTTTCTATTCACTGCTCCCTTTTATCTTTTCTGTTCCATTCTACTTCAGTTTTAAAGCTATATATATATATCACTAAATAGCTCCATAAACTTCTTCTATTTAATTTGAGAAAAACTGTAAGGATTTCTGCTATAAATTTGAGGCTGTGGTGTAAATTTTCCTTCCTTGCATTCTACAGTATTTTGTTTGTATTTTAATGACTTCTAGGAGCCAGGCAGTCACATCCTTTGGCCCCGCTCTGTGCACTTAACACGAGTTGATTCCTTCCCTCTTGCCTGCATAGTGTTAAGGTCTATAGTTGTTAACCCAGTGTTTGATGTCTGAATTTGTTTTGTTTCTGCTGACTCAAGATGCTATTTTGTTTCTGCTGACTGATTCTGCTAACTTAAGATGAGGACATCTTCTAACACAATTGCTAGATTCTGTATTTGAAAAAAATCAAGACCATAAACCATTGCAATCTCCAGTTTACTCTCAGATCTTTCCTAATTTATGTTTGTGTTTTAATTATGGGAATTTCACTACCTACGTGAAATATTTTATTGTTATTACCTTACCTCTACTTCTGTGCCAAACCAAGATTCATTTTATACCAGATATTACCTTAAGGCTCTATTCTTTATCCTATTACGTATAAATTTCTGATACCAAAGAGGGTACATATTACCAATGGCTACTTGAAAATGCAGCAGCCGTGCTGGAAAAAATGACAACTATAAGATTTTTCTGATAGAAAGTAAAGATAGACAAACTGTCCTCCTGATCTATTTCCCTGCCAGGATGTTTGCTTTATGCCATGCCATGCATCACAGTGAGTGATCAATTGCTTCTTTCACTGACGTTCCTGTGTCCCTGTATAAAGTAAATTTTCACCTTTTAGATGGGTAAAGAGGTTTGATATGTCTAAACCAAGTATTGCCTTATGTGCCTTGTTTCTTTTTCTGTTTTCTCATTTCTGTTGGAAGTTATCAGATGCTATTTTTTAAAACAAATTAATACTTTCTAAGCATCATTTAACATTACTGGGAAAGGCTCGTTCTATAAAAAAAGATCTAAGGGAAATATATGTTGTCAATTTATTTGTAAATTATGGGATTGTGATTGACTTACATTTCAAATGCCTCAATTTCTATTTTTAATTTAAAAAGTAAAGTCATTTGTGTTCTATTTGTGTGTGTGTGTGTGTGTGTGTGTGTGATTTTCATGTCTATTTTAAAGAAAACCATGGCATAAATATGAACATGAATTTAATTTTAGAAACTGTCTGTGAAAGTTGAAACAAGCACTATATGTGCCTTGTGGTTTACTTGGCTTACATGGCAGTTATTGACAGAGGAAGAAGTTCTACATTTATAGACCTCAAAAATTATTCTTCTAGTGGCGGCTCAAGTGTATACATAGTTTGGTCTGAACTTCTGTCCTAACTTTCAGGGTAATGACCTCTGACATAGAGGATAATGCTCATCATTGCTATTGCTGTGGGTAGTATATAAAGACTTATGTAATACCATATTGGTAGGAACATGTCCTTACCAATTATTGCACTGGCAATGTCTGTCTGTCTGTCTGTCTGTCTGTCTCTCTCTCTCTTTGAGGACAGGATCATATTAGGATGATCTTTCAGTTCACCTTGTAAAAATTATTTTCTAATACTGCTATTATCTTGAAGATTATATATGAGTCATTTTATAAAAATAAAAATACATGTGAGTGTTAAGTCTATAGAGTTGTCACATGTTCTAATTTAACATACATAATTGGTTTCTATACTTTGTTGATACATCACAAATATCTCACAGGATAAATGTAGCTAAGGACAGAAATATTTTAATCACTGTATTTATTTTAGAATTGATTTACTTTTCATGTTTTTATGAAAAAGAATTGCCTTAAGTAGTATTACTTTTATATCTATAAGAATTTTCAAGGAAAGTAATTGTATTAAAATCAATTTAGATAGATAGATAGTTTGATATATTATAACAACATATGGCAAGTAAGGGAATGAAAAGAAGTATTACATTAAAAAGAAAAAATTATAGCATTCATTTGTAATTCAGAGAACTTTTGAAAGAATTAACTGTGGCTTTTTTATTAATATATAAAAACCCTTAGGTAACATGCAAACTAATAAAAACTCATTTATTAGTTAAAAATTATCTTTTTTGCCATTTAGTGTGAATAATAAATGTTTTATAACCATACTTTCAATATACACTTTCAACAATTATTAGGCTGTAAGTATTCCATTTTTTAAATTGTTATTAGTTGCATCCTTTTATTTATTCATTCTTTCCTCTGCTACTTCCTGTATTACAGTAATGGCTTACATCCACAAATATAAACAGCAAGCTAAAGAACTATAATCAGAAGTCTTTCTAGAGCATACAGCTCCAAGTAGTCATTTTTTAAGCCAACATTTGACTTAAAATGTGCACATCAGAAAAAATCTGTCTCTATTTTAGGGATTATTCATTGCTTTTAAATAGAAATCAGAGGCAACAATTCTTGGTGTGATATAAAAAAAAAAAATCATGCCTGGTGTAAAAAAACAAACCATGTAAACAGGAAGGGCAGGGGTGGGGGGAACTTGGTGATTCCACAGTATAAGAAGAGAAAATGTTCTTAGTCAGGATTGACTAAATAAAACTGGGTTTCCCTTTAGCAAATCACAAAGCAAAATGAGAACTAAAGTCATGGTATAAGGGAGGAAGATTCAGGAGAGTGATTTCAAGTTTCTTCATGTAGAGACTACTGTTTTTTTAAAAAATATTTTATTTTATGTTTTTTAAATTTTTCAGTTATAGTTTGACATATTAGTTTTAAGTATACAGCATAGTGATTAGACATTTATTTAATTTATGACATAATCAACCTGTTAAGTCTAGTATCCATTTGACACCATATAAAGTTATTACAACATTATTGACTATATCCCCTATGCCATACTTTATATCCCTGTGAGTGCTTTTATAACTGGAAATTTGTGCATCTCCATAGAGGATTTTTATATGTTTTAGATTGATTTTAAAAAGAGTGGAAGGGAGAGGGGGATAGAAATATCGATGAGAGAGAGACATAGATAGGGTGCCTCCTGCATAATCTTACTGAGAAGACAACTTTTCAATACAGAAGCTCAGAAATATTCAATAGAGAACATGATCAAATTCTAAATGGTTTAGCTCTTATTGTAAATGCAGTTTGAGTTAAGAGAGGAATAATTTCAACATTGGAATTTAAGAGCATCTCTGAACAGGCTCTGAAGTTTGAATGTTGGAAAGAAAGGAAGTATAAGTAGGATGAAAACTTTCAGACAAATAGCTGATTTTAATTGAGTGACTTACTGTATTAGTTTTCTATTGCATCCAAAGCAGATTGTCACAGATTTTTGTGTTATCTTAAAATAACACAAATTATCTCACTGCTTACCAATAAATCCAGGTGGGCACAACTGATTTCTCTGCTTCATGTCTTCCAAGGCCAAAATCCAAGCATTGGCTGTCTGAGGTCTCCCCTGGATGCTCTGGGAGAGAATCTCCTTCCCAGCGTTTTTAGGTTGCTGGCAGAATCCAGCTCCTGTTGTAGGGCTGGGGTCCCACGTCCTTGCTAATTGTTGTCTAGGAGCCTCTCTGATCTCCTTGATATCTCATGCATTTCTTGGTTTATGGTTGTATTCATCTTTATAAGTATCATAGTGGATTGAGTTTTCACACTTGAATCTCTCTGACCTCCCATCTTGGCCCCAGCCTGAAAGCATTCGATGCTTTGATAGGGTTCATGTGATAATATTGGACCCAAATAGATAATCCAGAATAATCTCTCTATTTTAATCTTCATAAATAAATTACATTTGCAAAATGTCTTTTGCCTTATAAGCTTACATACACATTAGGTTCTGAGAATTAGGGGGGAATTTTTATTACCATTTGGGAATGTGCTGATGGGACTGTCAAAACTTCATCTGTTTGCTTGAGGATATTTTTTGCCTTTCCAAATTTGTTAAACTAGTGTGTAATATGGGCAGGAAGTGCCAGAGAATTAATACTCCAGAGTAGCAAGCAGCCTTCAACTAATGAGTAAAGGAATCGGTATATTTTTTATAAAGCCTCCTAATTCATCTGATGAGAAACTAGTAAAAAATGTGTCCTACATCATTTCCCAGGCTTCCACAACAAGATTAAGGCCCAGTTGTCAATAGTAGTCACTTCTTTAAAAGTGCACCTTTTTTTTTTTTAATTTTCTTTTTTTCTTTTAATTCCTTATTCCCTAGCAATGTTTCCTGGGATTAAATTCAAAATAAACTACTTGCACTTATATTTTTGACCCAGGATGTACTTTTGGAATTTGTAAATTCAGACAGGTAAAATAACCTTTTTTTTCCCACTTTTGCTCACTGATTTATGTTCAGAGTGTTTTTAGCATACAAAATATTAACTAACAATTGAAACACATTTTAATACTTAGAAAGATCTATTCCCAGCTATTGCTGTAGTTAATACTTATAGAAATTTTCTTAGATGGGAACTTTTATAGCCCATTTTAGAGATGAAGAACATAAAATTACAGAGGTTGGGTAACTGATGACAGTCATGGATTGTAAATAATGTTAATTATATATTTAGAATCTCAACTCGAATCTACTGACATCAAATCTTTTACTTTTCCTCTTCCATACATTGTGCTCAACAAGATAAATGTCACCTATTTTACCTTATTGTGTGCATGGATATTTATTTACAGAGGGTTTATATAATTTGACTAAGGTCACAAAGCTAGAGGGGAACATAATCAATACTAGAATTTCAGTGTTCTTATTCATAATTTTGTTCTTTTCACTATATTGCAAGATGTTTAAACAAATTGAAGCCAACTATTATACATTTTGAATATTAACCAAAAGGTTTGGGAAATAACCCTCATGGCAATTAAATTGCATGAGAGGTTTTTGGAAAGTTAAATAACGAAAATGTTATTTTATATTGACTTATTTGATTGCTTTTGGCCAAAAGTCTGGCAAAGAGTGTTTTAAGTAAATTAATCTGCCAAAGGTATGCAGGATGATTTGGAGGAGTACAAGACTGAGGTCAGAGAATGTAAAGGAGAAGTTATTTTATCCAGGCATCAGGTGACAAGGACCTGAAATAGGCAAGGAGACAAGAGATGGATAAGTACCAGGGACAATTATGGAAGAAACTAGAGGCCCGGTGCACAACATTCATGCACTTGGGAGGGGGGGTCTCCTCAGCTGGGCCTGCGCCCTTTAGCAGTCCGGGAGCCTTTGGGGGATGTCCAACTGACAGTTTAGGCCCACTTCTCATGGGGAGGGACAGGGAGCGGACCTAAGCCACAGTTGAGCATCCTTAGCACTGCCACCGCTGTTGCACTCGTCAGCTGTCAGCCGGCTTGTGGCTCAGTGGCACTCCCCCTGTGGGAGTACACTGACCACCAGGGACCAGCTCCTGCGTTGTGCATCTGCCCCCTGGTGGTCAGTGTGCGTCATAGTGACTGGTCCTTCTGCCATTCAGTTGATTTGTGTATTACCCTTTTATTATATAGGGAAGAGTAGTAGAGGGGGTAAATTGATTACAAGAGAGATATGATGCTATCCTGTATAATAAAAGGGTAATATGCAAATTTACTCTAATGGAGGTATGGGGATGACTGGTCGCTATGATGCACACTGTGCACCAGGGGGCCGATGCTCAATGGAGGAGCTGCTCCCTGGTGGTCAGTGCGCACCCACAGGGGGAGGTCCTCACAGCCACAAGCCAGGCTGACAGCTGCGAGTGCAGCGGCAGTGGCAGGAGCCTGTATTGCCTCCTAGGCAGTGTTAAGGGTGTCTGACTGTGGCTTAGGACTGCTCCCCACCTAAGCCATAAGTTGGACATTCCCCAAGGGCTCCCAGGCTGCCAGAGGGATGTCTGACTGCCAGCTTAGGCCCAATCCCCAGGTGGACATCTCCCACAGGGTCCTGAACTAAGAGAGGGCGCAGGCTGGGCTGAGGTTCGCGCCCCCCCCCCCCCCCCCCCAGTGCACGAAATTTCGTGCACCGGGCTTCTAGTGTTATAATAATAATACATCTGTATTTTTCTTCACTACATATTAAAAAGTATTTGTTTTCCTGTGACAATATATATGAATGTGTGTATGCAAAATCTATAGTAGAAAATTTAAAGTGAGATCTTACTCAATTTTTTTGAGTATATGTATGTTACCTACTAATCTATCATCCAACAATCCTCTCTTCACACTGTTTAAAGGCCTAGAGATTCATTTTCCAAAAGGGAATAGGATTATAAGTCTCTTTTTTCAAAAATAGGTGATTACTAACATTATTAACATGCTTATCAGGGTTAGTTAATTACCTGGAATGCATAAGAAAATTCCAAGTTATATGGTATTACCTAATTCCCTAGTAAGACTGGAAGACCCATAGAGTTCTTCAGTCTGTATGAAAGAAGCCTTATTAATACCTTTGTTTTGCATATAGTTAGTAACTATACACTTTTGTATGTACTTTTGGTATTGTCATACCAGGTTATAAATACAACTCACAATACTTTATCATAAGTATTACCCTCATGTTTACATAATGAAAGAAAGGAAATAATCTGATAATTTACCTGTAATGCATTATCCTGTCTCTTCTGAATGTGTATAACAGAATTCCACAGGGTATTCCCAGCTTCCATTTTACCTGTCTCTCCTTTTCATAGTCTATTCTCAATTTATAGCAGCTGCAGAGAACTTAAAAGAAAAATAATCTTAAATCACTTCATGCCATTTCTCTACTTAAAACACTCCAGTAGCCTCCAAATCCTAATCCTTTATCATGATAAAGAAATTTCCATCATGCTCTAATGCATGGCCATGTACTTGACTTGATCTACTTCTCTTCCTTTCATGAGGTTTTAGCTCCCTTGATATTCTGTATGTTCTTTAAAGCTTCTTTCACCAATTTCCATTATTTTTTACCCCTAAGCCCTGCCTGAAACTTCCCAAAGGACTTCACATAACTGCTTCTCCTCATAATTCAGAACTAAAATCCAATATTACTTCCTCAGAGAGGCCAGCCTAATTGGTCTAGAATAAACCTTGCATAGCACTCATATCTATTAGAATTCATTTTTGTTTCATTGATTTATATTGTTTGATTCTCACTACTAGGATATTTCTCTATCACATATACCAGTCATAATAATGAGTAATCACTAAATAACTGTTAAATTCATTAATAAATGGAATAATAGAAGGCACTAACCTATAAATGATTGTATAATCATTTTAATTCTTATAATAAGCTGCTTGGTAGATATTTTAATATCTAAAGAACTTAGGTATAGATTATATCTAATTTATATCTGATCCTTAATAGAAGTTAATATTTTGAAAAGTATGGAATAGTTATCTTTACATCAAATGATCATTTTTAACTATAATAATTAGACTGTGGATTTTATATAATATTATGTGATTTCCTAATAATTTATATCTAAGTAGATGTTTACAAAATGTACTGTGGTTATGAGAAAATAGAATGAATTAAAATTGAATATGTTAATGTATGATATTTTTGAAAATTATTAAATTATGATAAGGAATAATGAAAGGTAGTATAAAAGTAAGAAAAGAGAGGAAGAAGAGAGGGAAAAGAAAGAGGTGGAGGGAGAGAGAGAAGAAGAGAAAGACAGAAGAAGGGGAATAGAATTAACAGATATTGTAAAACAAGTCTACTGTGAACCTAGCATTCTCACTTTTAAATAAAAGGACCATAAATTTAAAGTCATCATTCATCAGTATAGTTTATCAATAGCAGCAAAAATTGATTCTGAGATAGCATTGTTGATATCAGTTCAGACTTTTAAAAACTTAAACGTGAGGTAAGCAACACAGAGGCACTTTTTTTTTTATTGGAATTGAGGAATTAAAATCAATTGTGGCCCAGCCAGTGTGGCCCAGTGGTTGAGTGTTCACCTATGAACCAGGAGGTCACAGTTTTCATTTTTGGTCAGGGGACATGCCAGGTATCCCCCGTGGTGAACATGCAGGGGCAGCCACTCAGTGATTCTCTCTCATCATTAATGTTTCAGTCTCTCTCTTCTCCTTTTCTCTTGAAATCAATAAAAATATATATTTAGAAAAAAAAGCAATTGTGGTAGCAGTCACTTAGGCTATAGTGTCACATAAGTAGTACTGTGAAAAGGTCATTTCAGAATACTAATAATAAATTTTCAGTAGTGGATAGGGAAGGGAAAATGCAAAGCTTTAGGAGAAAAGATAAAGGGACAGCTTAAATAGGGTTTTGCAAGCTACATTAAATTGTCTGGATTTTTATCTCAAGTTCGATGCCAAATTTCATGTAAAGGCTTTATATGAACAGCATTGCATGTACATTTCTATTTTCAGAAGGATCACTGGGGTGGGGGAAATTGGACTTTTAAAAAGTTGCTGCAGGTATCTAGTTGGGAGATAATGGTGGTATGGAGACAGGTGGTATCCTGAGAGGAGGGACAAGTTCAAAACAAAGAAAACTTAAGACTATTTTATTTTACTGGAGCTAGAAATATTAGAATATTAAAAATAAGACATATCAAAATGTAAGTGATTTTAAATATCTGTTCTAAGATATTACACTGTGCATACTATGTTAAAATATGTTTTGTGTGTGTTTTTTTGTTTGTTTGTTTTATTTGTTTTTAGGTTAGTGGTTTTCAAACTAGAAACCTATAACAGCATTAGCACCACCTGAGAACTTAGTAGACATACTAGTATAAATGATTGTGCCTCAAGCTAGTCTTACTGAATCAGACACTCTGAGGTTCCTGACAGGCAATCTGATGTTAACACATCCCTTCCTCTGTCCCCTGCCCTGTAATTCCAATGCATACTAAAGTTTGAAAGCGCAGTAAAATCTGCATCCCTTGTCTTGTTTGTTTATTCGTTTTGTTTTGTTTTGTCTTAAATAGTCCCTCATTTGCTTTTTAATATACATTTCAAAACAGCATATCAAAATCTCCATTTGCAAAGTGAAGACTTTTCAAAATCATATGGAACACAGGACATTACACAAATAATTAGACACAAATAATCAAGGGCACAAGGCCTGATAATAAGGTGCTGAGTAAATAAACTAAAATAGCTTATAATGAACAAAAGCTAAGGACTTTGGAAATTAACCCCTTATCAGATATATCATTGGCAAATATGTTCTCCCATTTAAAGGCAGAACTTTTTCATTTTGTTGATGATTTCTTTTGCTGTATAGAAACTTTATATTTTAATGTAGTCCCATTTGTTTATTTTCTCTTTAGTTTTCATGCCCTAGGAGATGTATCGGTAAACACATTGCTGTGAGAAATGTCTGCGATTTTGCTTCCTATGGTTTCTTCTAGGAGTTTTATGGTTTCACGACTTACATTTAAATCTTTTATCCATTTTGAGTTTATTCTTGTGTATGGTGTAATTTGGTGGCCTAGTTTCATTTTTTTTTTTTTTTTTGCATGTATCTATCCAATTTTCCCAGAACCATTTATTGAAGAGACTGTCTCTATTCCAAGGTATGCTCTTGCCTCCTTTGTCAAATAAGAATTGAGCATAATGGCTTGGGTTGATTTCTGGGTTCTTGGTTCTGTTCCATTGATCTATTTGCCTATTCTTGTGCCAGTACCAAGCTGTTTTCAGCACAGTGGCTTTATAGTACCATATAACTTGGTATCTGATATTGTGATTCCTCCAACTTGGTTCTTCTTTCTCAAGATTATTGTGGCTATTCAGGGACTTTTTTTTGGTTCCAATTAAAAAATGTGTAAAGGACCTAAATAGATACTTATCCAAAATGGATGTACATATTTTCTATGTTCTAATATATTACACTCCATTACTGCTAGATTAAATTTTTTGTTAGATATTGAAATTTGTGTTTTCTTCATTTATCTCTGGATGCATTTAGCCCTGGAAAACAAATCTTTGCAATTTTTGGTAATATTTGAACATGATTTAAAATATACCAAATAACATGTCATTATTTCCTTTATCTGACAAATAAAAACAAGTAAACATAAAGTATTACTTAACATTCAAGCTTCCATCAGTGATGCGGTTTGCTGTAATCATCATAGATTATATTAAAATAATCATTATATTTGTATCATTAAATAAAAGGTCAATTCATTAAAGATTCTAATAATACAGAGCTTGGAAAAAATCACTTACAATTAAAAAGTCTATTTTGGCATTATCTGTGTCATAAATATACTTTTAATTTCTCATTTCAGCTAATCATCTGAGTAACATTTTACTCAACAATTAATATTTATTATATCAAAGCAGGGCTTTTTACTCAACTCTCATTTCTTTGGAAACCATGTTGAAACTCAATAATGGTGCTCATGTTATTCTTTTTTTTTTTTCCAAATTGAATAAATAACAGAACATTGTTGGCAGCACACTTCTTCTGTGTCCAAACAAATATATATTAGCATTTTAGGAAAGCCCACTCCTTGCTATGCATAGAGATTGTACTTCATAAAGACTCATCAATCTCTTTTCAGTCTAAATCAGGGGGGGGCAAACTTTTTGACTCGAGGGCCACAATGGGTTCTTAAACTGGACCGGAGGGCCGGAACAAAAGCATGGGTGGAGTGTTTGTGTGAACTAATATACATTCAAAGTAAACATCATTACATAAAAGGGTACAGTCTTTTTTTTTTTTTAGTTTTCATTTCAAACGGGCCGGATCCGGCCCGAGGGCCGTAGTTTGCCCACGGCTGGTCTAAATCATAGTGTACAAAATAACCATTAAATAAAAATCTTATGACTAGCATTGAATTTGGGAAAGAGAAATAAAAACACGCTAAGCCCATGTTCTTCTAACATGAACTACTAATATGACAAGAGCTAATATATAGTCTCTAAGTCAGGGATTTTGTCCAAATACAATTTAAATAATCTTCTAGCATGCATATATAATAATCATTGCTTTTCCACATTTGATGCATTAATTTTATATGAAGTCTAACTGTCATTGGGAGGAATTTTGCCAAAAGCGTTTTCTGCTTTCTCTGTGAGAATAATATTCTCATTAATATTATATCTGATTTTGCTAACTCCTTAAAAGAAGTTTGACTTGGGCATGTTTTTGCTGCAGTTGGGACAACTTTGAATGATGTTTCTGTTCTGGGGCACATTCTTGCCTTTAGCAACAAAATTAATCAATTTTGTATGAGTGAACATTACTTTGGTTTTCTTCTGGAAAACACAGTTTCCTGAGGTATTCTTTGCTTTATTTTAAAAAACGAAAAGATTCACATTATTGATGTTTCATGATGCTATTTGAAGTTTCATAAAAGACAACCTATTGGGAAATAGAATAATGTAAGTCCAATAAATTTCATATTTCAGATATTCATTAGCACACTTCTAACTCTCACTTCTTTTGCTTTGTTTTGGTTACTTGTTCAAAACAATCTCACTCACAAATGCACTTAGCTCACCGCTCAAGATAAAAAGTTTTATATTAAAGTTTGGTTTTCTCATAAATTTAATAATATCATCTTGATGATGTTTTATTTATTTTCATCATTATTTTAGCCCCTCATAATAATTTCTAAAGCATTGACTTAATTTTATAGCTCAGGTATAGAAATAAAAAACTTAAAATATAACAAGCATAGCAAAATAGAAAAAAAGTTATCCTATATAAAAAAAGTCTAATATGCTAAGTGTCCAGTCATCTGTTCAACTAATCAAAGCATAATATGCTAATGATATGCTAAGGCCATTCAACTGCTCGCTATGACGTGCACTGACCACCAGGGGGCAGAGAGTTGATTGGTCGACCAGTCGCTATGACATGCACTGATCACCAGGGGCAGTTGCTCTGACTGGTAGGTTAGCTTGCTGCTGGGGTCTGGCTGATTGGGACTGAGCGAGATGGGCCAGACACATCCTGGAGCCCTCCTGTGGTCCCTCTTGGCTGGCCAACCTCCTGCACCCCTCCCTGGCGCCAGTTGTGCACTGGTGAGGTCCTTTGGCCTGGCTTGCACCCTCTCGCAATCCAGGACCCCTCAGGAGATGTTGGAGAGCCGGTTTCATCCTGATCCCACAGGCCAGGCTGAGGGATCCCACTGGTGCACGAATTTGTGCACCGGGCCTCTAGTCTAATATAAAAAAATATTATGCTTTTTAAATGTTAGGGGATAAAAAGTAACAAGTAACAATTTTTATTCATATAATGAATGAATACGTTTTACCATGATGTTTAGTAAGGGGATCATGTCATTTCACTACAAATTATAATCTGTCATATATTTAAAATTTGTGAAATGTTTTCTAATACAATTGTTTTATTATTTTTCTGTGTTAAAACTACCATATAGCCTAAGAAAAATTCAATAGACAGAAAAACCACAAATGATTCTCAGACTGCATTTCTGCCCGCCTGCCCTAATCATAATTATTGTGATTTTATTAAATTAAATTGAGTACAGTTTAATCAATTAAACTTTTTTTAACTTTACTTTTATTGTTGGCACTATTACAGATGTCTCCATCGCCCACCCCCCCAGCCCATTGCCCACCTCCACCTGACCCCCGCTTCTTCTTCCCTCTGGCCATCACCACACTGTTGTCTGTGTCTATGTGTCCTGCATATCTTTGGCTAATCACTTCACCTTCTGTTATCCAGTCCTCCCCCATCTCCTCCCCTCTGACAGTTGTCAGTCTGTTCTATGTATTCATGCCTCTGTTTCTCTTTTCTTCATCAGTTTATTTTGTTCATTGTATTCCACATGTGAGTGAGATCGTGTAATAGTTATCTTTCTCTGACTGGCTTATTTCGCTTAGCATAATGCTCTCCAGGTTCCTGGTTTCAGTACACTGTCCTCAGGGGAAAAAGAAGAGGCAATTTACTGTGGCTTGCACAGCATTGCAAGATTAGGAAAAGACACACAATCCTGCAACTTCTCCCTTAGGAGGGAGCAAGAGGGATGGAACATACATCCAAAGTCCTACTCTGAAGGTGCACTACCCTAGGGGAAATGAGTGGGTGGCTTACTGTGGCTAATTCAGCTCTGCAAGACTGGGAGAAGGTGTTACAAGAGCCAACATATGGAAGCAGCCCAAGTGCCCATCAATAGATAAATACATAAAAAAAGCTGCAGTACATTTACACCATAGAATACTAACTCAGCCATAAAAAAAAAAAAAAAAAAAAAAAGACAACTGTCAGAGAGGAGGGTATTTGTGGGACTGGGTAAAAAGGTGAAGGGATTAAGCAAAAAAAAAAAAAAAAAAAAACCAACAACAACAACAAAAAAACAAGCACACACAAAAAACACACACATACAAAAACCCCCACAAAAAAACAAACCAAAAACACCCCAAAACTCATAGACACAGACTACAGTATGGTGATTAGCAGAGGGAAAGGAGGTTGGGGGAAGATAGAAGAGGGTTAAAGGGGGAAAAGTGGAAGGAGACCCAACTTGGGGTGGTAAGCACACAACACAATATACAGATGATGTATTATACAATTGTGCACCTGAAACCTATATAATTTTCTTAACCAATGTCACCCCAATAAATTCAATAATTTTTTTAAATGAACAAAAATAATCATCTTAAGGAAGCTCAGTGAATTACAGCACAAATAGACAATTTCTTAAAAAGATCTGTATAAAAAGTAATTAGAACATAAAAGAAATCTTCCTTTTTGCTGCACATATAACTTCCACTTACTTTCCACAGAAGTTGAGATATTTAGTTTATAAATGGGTTGAAATATAATAATATAATGATTAAGGCTAATAATGATAACTATATTATTATAATTATTTTATGTGAGTAGTGGCAATATTAGTATGATTAGTAGAGGAACAAGGATATAAAAACATACTCAAATTAAGCTTCTAGAGAATAAATTTACAATATCTAAGATAAAAAGCCATTGACTGAAAGCAATAGCATATTACATAGTGCAGAAGAGACAGTGAACTTGAGACAACAGCAGGAACTATTCAAGGTAAAAGGCTCTAGCCACTTTGGCTCAGTTGATAGAGTGTAGGTCCACCGACTACAGGGCTTCAGGTTCAGTTCTGCTCAAGGGCACATACCTTGGTTGTGGCAGGGGCACATGCGGGAGGCAACCAATTGATGTGTCTTACATCTATATTTCTCTCTTCTCTCCTTTCCTCTTCCACTCTCTCTAAAAGTCAATGGAAAAATAGCCTCAGGTGAGGATTAACAACAGCAACAAAAAAATAGGAGAAAAAAGGACGAACAGATTATCATCAGCGAGGGAATATATGTCAGCCTAATTTTCATATAACTGGAGTCCCTGAAGGTGAAGAGGAGGATATAATATTATTTTTATAAGGCTGAGAATTTTTAAAATTTAATTAAAACTGTATCCAAGAAGGCCAACAAATCTCACAAGAAACACAAAGAAAATTACACAGTTTTCACTCTAATTAAAATACTCAAAACCAATATTAAAAGCAGCCAGAGAAAAAAGGCACATTGCATAGATTCTAATATGATGTTGACAGCAAACTTCTGGACAGAGACAGTATAATCCAAGAGACAGGGGAGCCACATTTTAAATTAAGAAAGGAAAGAAAAATCCTCCCAGTATAGTTAAACCAAGCAAAAATATCTTCAAGAACAAAGATGAAATAAAGACAATCAGACTTCAGCAATTGAAAGAATAAGAATTAATCAAGCACTATAAGAAACTTTAAAGGACCTCATTAAAGCAGATGAAATTTATACCAAATAGAAATATGGATGAAGAGCACTAGAAATGTTTATTTTTGTGTCTGTTAAATCTCAATATGGTTTCACGTATACAGGTTGGGGCAAACGTAGGTTTACAGTTGTTTGTATGGAAAATAACATAATACTTAATAAATAAAAATACAAGAATAAACTCTGCTTCACCTACTCAGAACTGTAAACCTACGTTTGTCCCACCCTATATTAAAGAAGTGAGAAATAAGTGCACCAGAAAATGTGTATAGAAATGTTTGTTAACACCAGAATTTGTCTTTAAAACTGGAAATAGTTCAAATGTTTATCAACAGTACAGTACATTAATAAACCAAGATATGTTAATATAATTAAATTACTATTATATAAAGTGCATGAATCTTGCAAACATAATATTAAGTAAATGATGCTAGAGCTAAAATATACATGTTTATCTTTCATTTATATAAAGTCCAAAACTGTCAAATCTTCGATCGCTTTAGAGGTCAGCACAGTAATTACCTTGGGATACTTGAAGGTTTTTGATTAAAGGGGTTTATAATGAAGATTCTGGTGGTATAGCTTATAATATGCATCCCTGTGTATTTATTATGTGTTCATTCACTATACTTTTATTATTATTGAATATTTTAAGGATTATGTTATAGTTATGTTAAGAGAATCAAGAAGCTATAAATATATATTATGCTGGGAAGAATAGCATACTACATTTTTATCTCCACAATAGAATTTAAATAGATAATATTCATAACTCATATCTTTAAAAATAAATGTTAATATTTATAAATGTGCATTTAATGGCAAAAAAGTTACATAATTGCAAACTTTTTCCTCTCTGAAGTAGTAAAATATAACCCATATAATATTTTTGACTTTCAAGTCTGTAATTACATGTTTAAAAATTGTTCAATTCTTAAGGATCTCACATTATATGGAGCAATAAATATGCTATACTTCTTCATATTTTATTTTATTATATTACATATTTACTTATTAATTTTCTTTACTCTGTAGTGTATAAACTATATTACATTAGGAAATTTATGAGATTCTTTTGTTATCTCTGAATAACTCAGAATGATATTTAACATATAGTACCACCGTATAAATATATATGAAATTAATGTATAAATAAACGTATAGATGACAAATATTAGTCTTAGACTCAGAGAAAATTTATTTCATAGAAACATAAGTAAAATAGTTTAAAATAATTGAGGGGAAAACATTAGGCTCAAAGATTTAGGTAGAGTCAAATGTCAATGTCAATCTTACCAAAGTGTCAATTACCTCACAAATACATGTTGTTTTTATCTTTCTTGGGAAATCTTAGCAACATGAAAAATTGGCCACATTGATTGAATATAATGCTTCTATTAATATTTTATCTCTCTATTTATTCCATTATCTGAGGACTCATTAATTTTAGATTTAAGCTTCTCAAATGATTGTCACTGATACAAAATAACTTTCAGTAAAAATCCATTTGTGCTGTTGATTCGTTACAAATATACATATTTATTGATTTTTCTATTATTTCTATGAGTTTAGTACCTCCACCACTTTTACATTTGTAGGACCAATGGGTGAGTCAAACATGGCTATTGTGTAAAATGATAGCTTTAAGCAGCCGCTCTTTTCAGCAATTCAACAACTTTTTCATTACCACTACATGTGAATTATACGAACACCGGGGATTACATAAAATAATTACTGAATAAAGAACATGATCACAGACATCTGTCTTTTTTAATAAACACAAATTATAAATGATTAAAAGTTGCTTAGCAAAGTTTCTTAGATGATATCACCAAGGTACATTAATTATACTTGGATTTAATTATAAAGTTGGTTGTGGGGCAGCTAAACATCAGGAAAGCAGTTGTTTCGGTGTGGTATTATATTTTTGATACTGAACTTTGAGGTCAGTTACATGCTAAATGATATAACTCCCAATTCTGATTGCATATTTTAATTGTATTATGCTATCATATCAAAATGTAAATAAGATTAACATGAATCATTACTGTTGGTGTTAACCTTTATTATTTGATTAAGATTAAATCTGCCAGTCTTTTCTAGTGTAAAGTTACTATTTTTCCCCTTTCTATCCTCTATTATATGTAAGGCAGTCGCTAAATCGAGTCTCCTCTCAAGAGGAGAGGCCTTATATTACTTGGAATTCTGTAGAAAGATGTGAATTTTCTAACCCTCATCTTTTAATTAACCATTGGCCCTGTATTTTCTACAGTCTAAAGTACAAGTGCTTAACAGAATGTATATTCCTCTTTAATTAGGTACTTGCTTGACTAGCTAACCTGATTTATAGATTACTTCCTCTAATAATCTGAAATGACCAACTCTAATTTGGTGTGAGTGTACCACCATGTTCCAAACCTCTCCTTCTGCTTATATTCATCTGGAATGACCTGCTCACCTTGGAGATTACCACTGATGACCTTCACTATTGTGTTTGACAACATTCTCAGAGGGAATTGACCAATTATTTCTTTGTGGCATAGTTCTAGGACTGGACCCTAAGAACACATTTACTAGTGCCTTTAACAACTTTTTTAAAGTTTTCATTCAATACAAGATTCTAGCCTGTAAGCTTCCTGCACACTGAAGACATTTCTATTCATAATTTCACTGACAGATTTCAGATTTTCTTCCATAATTATACTCCGTAAATGTTTGCTTAATGGGTAAGAAAGCTATGTTAACATCTTCTAAGGTTATTGTTACATGCACATGACTAAAGTTGTGTAGCACTTAGGTGGAGGAAGAAAAAATTAAAAGAAAAGTGGTAAAGAGGAAGGAAGGAAGAAACCAAGGAGGGAAGGAAGAAAGGAAGGGAAGGAAGGGAAGAAAGGAATGATTAATGGAGGAAAAATTTAGTACAGAGAAAAAACAAATTCTATCTTTCTGGGAGATAAAAACCTAAAGTCCTCCAACCACTCTCATCCTTCCCACTTGGATTTGTGTTATTTTCTATGTACTGCTCCACTCTAAACAATCATTTCATGCATAAAAATTACTTTTGCCAAAATGCCACTTACAATTGAATAAGTCAAGTGTAGAGGTTCACGCCCAGAGCATTTTCCATTAAATTTATGTTTGAGGATATTTGTGACTTTCACTTGCAAGGCAATTCTGGACCATGCATGGCCTGTGTCAGCATATTCCCTGTTTTTTTTTCATAGTAGCGTATCACTGATCATTAACCTGAGTAAGATGTGTGCTTGGGGTTTCTTTGCATTCAAATAATTCATCTTAAATTATGATAAATGTCACTGCCATTAACTCTCCATCCCACTTATTTTACATTTCTTAGATTGCATGTGAGATATCTCCTCTCAATAATGCTGTAATAATATTTTAAGATTTTTCAGAGGCAATGCATTTTTCTTGTGAAAACAGTATTCATGTTTATTGCTAAGTAATATTTTTCTCTGTGGTTTTAAAATTAACTTGAAGACAATTCTTTCATAGTACATTCATAATACATTACTCTGGCTCTCTGTGCATCATAGTGATTGATCATTTTGTCACAATGGCATTTTATTTGTTTTTAAAACCTGATATACATGGGTGGATATATTTTGTTTCTTCAGTAAAAGCTGATACAAGTGACTTTTTAAATAATTGATCATAAGAGCAAAACCTATATAACAGTTGTTTGCAAAGAAAATTTATATTAACAAATATTAATCCAATTGTTCAGATGTGCTGTTTTTAATGAAACCACTCATTATAACCATTTCTTTCTCTATAATTTGTCTTAAGCTGCAGATCATTTTGCATTTTCCTGTAAGTAGATATATTAAAATTATTTTATTATTATACATTTATGGTAAAATTGCAAACTTACTGTGATATAAATTATTAAGATATTAATGATTGAATTTACTTTTTACTCACTAGAAATAAAAATAACATAAGAATTATAACTTTATAATGGAGTAAGACATTTCTACATATGAAATTAGTCAATAAAGCATTTATTTCAGTGTTTAGAAAGAGTAATTGAGACTTTAGGCAATAACATATAAGCATTCTTGGTGAAATAAACATGTACTAGTAAATAGGAAGCTATGGTGTTTTGCTTAACTTATACTTTTCTGGTGAAATAGTACTTATGTACCTTTAGGTTTATATTTTCTCTTTCTCTCTGCCTCCCTCTATGTCTTCCCTGCACCTGAATGTATGTATCTATGTATGTATGTATGTATGTATGTATCTATTCATCCATGTATATTAAAGGGCAAATATTTTAAATATAATATTGATGGCTTAAATTCCATGTCAGATTGATTGGATGTAGAGAAAAATTGGGAAGCTATGTTATGACTGCTGTTTCTACTTTGATAGTGCTCTAAGTTAGTGACCTTTGAACTGGCTTATTCATGGCCTAGAGGTACTCCAAATTTTTCTTAAGTAATTTTAAGTTAATCAATATTTAGGTTTATAAAATTTCTCTCTATTATATGCTGAAATAGATTTGCCAGAGAATGTGCCTGTGGTTATTTTTTCTCCAATTTTAAGAGAGAGAGGCATAATCATATGTCGCCCATTGTTATATTACTCTGGTACATTGCCCAGCTTGTAAAAATGTCCTTGTTGCCAACAAAAACGAGACAATTATAAGGATCATTGCCTGAACTGGCACTTATTGTTAACAATAAAAATATTTTAAGATAAGACAATTTCCAATAATTTATGTTCAATTATATTTAAGAAGGAATAAGGCATGTATTTTGATGACAAACATTATGTAAATTTAAAAATAAAATTTGGGATAAGCTCAAAGTATCAAGTGGCATTTCTCTAAGAATTCGTATTCCATTTTTTATATTAATTTATATAAGGGTTTCTCAATAATTTAAACTATAACAGAGGAAGAAATAGAAAACCCATTTCAATCTAGCGATACTAAAACCATCTATGGAATTATAATGATGTAGAATAAAAAAGCAGACCCATCTAATCCATTAGATTACATATTTGTAATTAACTTTTTATTTCTTATAACATTATTAAATTACATATTGGTGTTGTCTTGATCAATGATTTAATACTAATATATATAATGAATACTCAATCCAGAAGAAAATGTTAACACTTAGATTTTTATAGTGGCAGAATAATTTAAAAATATGTTTATTTTTACATAAATATTTTTGATGCAGAGAAGTATGAAATTATGAGCATGACAATTATATTAAGAATTTTACTTTATTATATCTAAATGTATATTAAAAAAGCATGGGTTTATTAGAGTGGTAATCTGGTTCAAGCTGGAAATAGAACTATTTAAAGTTCTATCTATTGAGATTTTTAATATATTTTATAAAGGATATGACAATAATCATAATACCTACCAACTAGAAGTGCTTACTTTATTTTTGGAAATGTCCTAAGTACTTTACTTATATTATAATAATATAATACAACATATTTATATTAATTATTTTAATTCTCATAGTAACTATATAAGATATGGCATTATTTTCCTCACTTTAAAGAAGTGGAGACTGAGGCAAAGTGGAGTTAGATAGCTTGCCTGTAATCACACAAATAATTAGGGAAGAACAAGTGTGAAGCCAGACAGGCTGGCCCCATAATCTTTACTCTTAACCACTTTGCTAAACTACTGGATTATCAGATTTGTGTGGCCTTTATATTATATTATTTTGAATAAATTTAAATTTTGAGGCTACTGTATGTTTTACAATTCAATTATTTAAAGAAATTGCCCCAAAACATACTTTTCTCTTATTCAAAATTATAGAATATTTCTGATGTTACCTTAAAGGTGTATAAAGAGGTAATTTGCTTCTAAGTTATTAATGGCATATATGAGGAAAATATTTGAAGTCCTCTTATAGCATTATGGTTAAGCATGAGTTATTTGCAGCCAGACTGAAAGTATAGGTCAATGGGTTTATATACTGGGGTTAGCCACTTCCTACTCATGAGTCTATTGGCAATTGGCAAATTCTTACGGGAAAAACAAAACAAAGAAAATACACACACCAAAAATCCTGACTTGTGGGAAAAAAGTGAATTTCAAATTAAATATATCCAATTTGAAATTCCTGAAGGATATCCTAATATAATATAATATATTTAACAACATGGTCTTACATACAACTTTGGTGGCTGATTCCTTCCAGTGGAATTCAGAAAAGACGCCTTTACCTGAGGTCATAGTTAACTTTCTTCTAGTTGCTAACACATCCCCAATGTTTTTAAACGGAATTGTATTCACTTCATCCTGACTTAAGCAGACTGAGTCTCTTAAGATCAGGATATGTATCTTGATTCATCTTTGCAACCCCTGTTCTTACAGCAAGCACTATCAGAAGTTAGACCTTCATAAGTTGTAGTAAATTGGTTAATCAGTTTATAGATGCTGTTAGTCAACAAGAGTTTATGACTTTACCCAGTGGTATACTATGGGGTACAGAAAAAAGAAAAGAACCAAAGGTTCAATATGAGGAAAACTCATACAGTAATCTAAAGATTGTGTGCTAAATGCATAAAAATAACAGGTATATTCAGTTTTTACAATATTCATTCAGTTGCAGTATTGGTATCACTTTTGGTTGTTATCTGAACTCTGCCTTTATATATAATACAAATGTAGCTAAAAATTGCATTTAACATTGGGTTTGTACAAGAAAATAATGACGTACAGAAACAGATGCTGACTACCTATGAAGGCAGCACCGGAATTTAAGGGCAGAAGCACTGGATTCAAATTTACTTACCACTTCCTCCAAACTGGGATCCTGGCCAAGTTATTATCATTTCTGTATTTTGAGATTCATTTTCTTTAAACTGAAATCTTAACAATACATAGTTTATGGGGAAAGCGAAAGGATTAAATCAGATACATGTAAAAATGTAGATCATGGAAGCAGGCACAAAATAAATATTTGTCACTGTCTACACATTTGAAATGTGCAGAGAAGAAGAGAGAAAAGAGATGCTAAACCTTCTATCAAGTTATATTTCAGAATGTATCTAATGTTGAAATTTGTTAGATGGTAAAGTAATTTGGTATTAAAATCCTGAATACCAAGAGTATTCTCTAAACACCTTTTCTTTGACTCCCTCATCTTTCTTTTTGTATGTGTCTGTGAGTTATTGATTGATCGTTTAATCCCTTCACATTTTCACTTAGCTCTCTGACAGTTGTTAATTTGTTGTCTCAATCTATGAGTCTCTTTTGTTTGTTATTTTACTTTGTTCATTGGATTCCACATAGGAATGAAATCATATGATACTTGTCTTTTTCTGACTGTCTTATTTCACTTAGCACAATGCTCTCCAGACCCACCTTTCAACAAAAAAAGTTTGTGATGGCAAATTCTAAAATCCCAAATTGATCAAATATCTACCAGAACAGGCATGTGGACTCAACATACATTGTTTTGTGATTACGTCGTCATCTCCCATTTATTTATTAAAAAAAAAAAGTTCTGTCATTTCGACTTATGTACATATGTGCTTTATGGTTTTTTTATTATTTATTTACCACAAGTAGAGGTCATTGTTTTCTTTTAAATTTTTTTTACTGTTTCACTTCATTACTGCTGTGTATGTGCTCCATGTGAGTGACGTAGGTGCTTATTATGTAGGTGGGTTCTGACTTACAGCGAAAATCGTGTTATGTGGAACAGATCTCCACGTAACCCAAGGACCTACTGTATTTAGTACTTCAATGGGTTGGAAGTTTATTGATTGCTTGCATCCATCAAATCAGTAAACTGCAGTATGGGCATATTTCATTAATAAGTATGTATAGATTGGCACTGCATCTCTTGGCAAAAATTGAACTTATTTTATTAGGGAAGATTATCTTGCTTTAGAATTGCTGTCCATGCTGCCTCTGTGAACTGTCTATGCAGCTGCAAACCCAGTGGCGTGAAGGGAAGAAATGTAATTATTTGGTGCTATCTACATTGCTCAGGAAAGATTAGTGTTTTAAATGTGAGTTAAAGCTATAGCAATTATGCTGCCTAAGAACAAGAAGCAATAGCCTTTTACTCTATGATTGATTGGAGTGTTGTTATGAACCAGATTTGATTCTTAACGTGGTCCTTGAAGGTGATAGTGTTATTTTTCTCATAAATATAGCTAAAATATTTTTTTTATTTTCAAAAATCATTTTTACTCACCCAGTCTTCGCTTGAAATATAAGATGAATATTATAAGCCATATTAGATTAATCTTCTCATGGAACATAGAAGACTGTTTCCTTGTGCTTCTATGCCAACAGATTTTTTTTCTTCCATATACCAGTCAACTGAATTTTGTTGAACCTCTCTTATTTGTGGGACAGTAATTTGGAATTTATCATAATTTAGATAGGTAATAAATTAGAACTTTTTTCTTTTAGCTTTAGTATTGTAAGGATAAAGTTGTCTACATCCCTAAACTTAGCTTACTCTATAGAAACAGACTTTTTAAAAGAAAAGTAATATAAAATATTATTAGAGAATATGTTTTTAAACTTTATAAGCTATGTGTTTTTTTAAACATCTTTACTTATTTTCCAGATATTTTTATAAAAATTACAAATAACACTTTATATTTTTGTGATAGTATTTTATTTACATGATTAAACGGATTTATATTAGATATTATTGTTTATTGCTTTACATAATTGCCTAATGTAATTCTCCCCCAAATGGGTTATTTCTCATCTCTACTATATGGCAAAATACATGAAGAACAGGATTGTATTTTTATTCATCACTGTACTCCCCTCCAAGCTTAGCACTTAATTTTCATCAAATAAATCCTTATTCTTTTGGGAAGTGATGAAAAATAGATCATGCTGCTTGTCAAAAATCATGCTTTCAATAAAAGTTAGAATATGGATATGTCTCAAACAATCTGATCAGAGAGCCTGAACTCTTTTGTACTTATATCTAACAAAATATTGACACCTATAAATGATCATTTATTTCCCCAGAATAATTCTTCCTTGTTTTAATATGGAAAAGTCTTTCCACCAAACTCTTAAGAAGAGGAGGTAAGCTTAGAATAAGGGAATTATTATTTTTGCTCTATTCTATCTGGGGTTAGTCTAGGATTTGTTACATATGGAATGCTGAGAGAAACATTCATGAATATTTAGATTATGACCATACAAAAATAGTATATGGCCAGACAGTTGTCTGAAAGCTACAATATATGTCTTGAGAACTAATTTTCCAACATTTTATTATTTTATACCAGGTACATTTAGATAATCTATACATATAAAAAGCTAATATGCAAAGTATCCCCGTGGGAGTTTGGGAGACCAGGAGTTCTGTCGCTCACTATGATGTGTGCTGACACCAGTGGGCAGCGCGCAATGAAGGAAGGCCCTGGCCGGCAGTTGGCAACCAGGGAAGGGAGGCACTGGCTGGCCTCCAGAGGCCCTGATTGGCCCTGATCACTGGCCAGGCCTAGGGACCCTACCTGCGCACGAATTTGGTGCACTGGGCCTCTAGTCTACTATATATAATTTATCCATCAGGGAAGACATTTTCCCTTTGCCCATAATAGCTAGACATGCTCTAGGTAGATATGTTTGTCAAAAAATAATAATGTGGAAATCAGTAAACCATACAGCATATCATTTCAGTGTTATCTAGAGATACTATTTAGCAAATTCACTTAAGAATTATTTCATAACTAGGAAAATTTACATGTAATTGATTTTGTGATTTAACATTTGAATAAACTGTGAGTTTATATGATAACTTGTAGATTTCTGTTCACTAGAAAAGATACCACCAATTGTTTTCTTTCTTTCTTCTTCACTCTCTTAGGACCAGTTTTCCATCTATTTTTCTCTAACAACCTCCTCTCCCCCCCCCCCCCCCAAATGAGTATTAAAAACCAGTTCCTCAAATGTTTTCTTTTTATTTAGCTCTATTATCTACTAATTCTCTTTGCTAATTAATGAATCGAATTAATATGTTTGACATCTGCTCATTCTATGTTTGTATGAGAGCCATGTTTATAACTTTGAATAATATAAATTGAATGATATATGCAATATGCCAATGCCCTTTGGCCAGAGATTACCCAGGGTACCCCTGTAATTGAGCAAGTTGGTTTCATTATGTCTTGCAATGGGGGAAAATGTATGTCTTAGGTGATTCAGTAAGAGTGGTAGAAAGGACTTAAGGGATTGGGATTTTATTTGGTGATATTGGAAGGGTTTGAGGGAGCAAAGTTTTACCCTAGATCAGATGCTGCCAGGAATCACGGGTAATTTTGTGTATCTTAATGGAACTTATCTAGAGGGAGGAAACAGTAGAATGAGGCTACACTATAACTGGAAGAGAACCAGCAATCATTTATATTAGCTAGGATAGGACATATTTGGAATTTTTGTACAATGATCTTGTTTTTGTCTGTACTTCGAAAAGATTGAGGAGTAGTCTGGTTTTATGGTCTCATTTTATTCTGGTCACAGAATATACAATGTGTTCTGTGGCATTGTTTCTGTTCAACAAGGAAGTACAGAAAACTAGCTGTGAGTACCAGAGCAGCTCCTAACGATATGAAAACAGACACGTTTCTGGATGTGAGGGGCTGCTTTCCTCTTTCTCAAAAAGAAAAGAAGAAATTTAAATAAATAATAATAATTATTATTATCCACTTTTTTTCTCACTCAGAGGATTATGGGAAATGGAAAGAAGAGGGTCCAGAGAGTGTGGAAGTCATATGTGAATTTTCCAATTTCTTACGAGGGGGGCTGGCACATTCAGGCAGGGGTCAGGCAGCTCTGACCCTGCCATGCTCTTTGGTATTTCTGATATCCACTGAAACATTCGCTAGGACTTTTACAGGGAGGGAGTATCCCTTCTCTGAGCACTAGGATCAGACCTCTGGTGAGTCACACTATCTTCCCTGTGAGGAGAGGTGAGGCGGGATCAGCTAGGGATTACTAAAAGGTTCTGCATACACATTCCCGCATGGCTTCAAAATTTGCTAGCAATTGCCAACTTTTCCAAAGTGCTTACAAAATTTTGAATCCCATCATAGTATTAGATTTTCTATGTTTTATAATGCCAGATATTTTTTTTCAGTTTGATAATATCATAGCGTTTATAACTCCTAAAGGCTTTGCTGGAAGTTCACTGTACCACACCTGGAAAGCAAGAAAAAATATAGAGAAAGAATGCATCTCCTCTACCTCTGTTTCAGAGCCTCCAAAGTAGACACATTCATGGATCACCTTAGTTAGCTTTGATTTAAACCAAACTATTTTCCCCCAATGTTATAAGTCTATGGCCAAAATCAGAAGCAGATATTGTAGCTCAATACAAAGTAAACCTTGTTTTGATTTTTATTTTAAGGGGAGATGGAACTAGTTGTATTTTTTATTCCCAAAGTAATGATTATGTATCCAATAGATGAATGGATCTAAAAGTTGTGGAAACCTAAAAAAATGAAAGAAACAAAACCACTGGAAAAACTTTAACCAAATAGGAAAATGTTTAAGACACCTGTTAGCAAATTCTACATTTTTCTCATGAGTAACTACTGTAATTTCTTATCTTTAAAATAATGAAAACCATGATATTAAATTTAGTTTCATTTGTTTTGATGTGTTTTTATAAAGTATCTTATCAAAAATTCTTTAAGAAAACAAGATGAGTTATTACTGGATGTGAATGAAAGAGAAATATGAAACTAATTTTGCTTGAGAAGGATGATTAGAAAGATTTTCTTTTACATTATTCATGTACTTATCCTTTGATGCAAAGTTGTGTTTTTTTTTTTAATGGAACATAAGTTTTGTAATGAAAGAAAACTCTGAAAATGGCATCCATACTTTTATGTGTTTGGATTTTTAAAAACTTTTAAGGTTTTTCCATAGTACATGGAAAGAAATCCAAACTCCTTAGCATAGCCTTCAGTGGTCCAATTGATCTGGCCTCTTTCTGCTTTGCAACTTCAACTTATACATCATTCCTCCTTTCAAATTCAGAGAAAGACGGGTATCATATGATCTCATTCATATGTGGAATCTAATGAGCAAAATAAACTGATGAACAAAATAGATCCAGAGACATAGATGCATGGAAGAGAATGATGAATCTCAGAGGGAATCTCAGGGGTCGAGAGTGATTAACCAGGAACTTATATGCATATATGCATAGCTCATGGACACAGAAAACAGTGGTAAAGGCTTGCAATGGGTGGGTGCGGGGTGGAGTGGGTCAATGGGAAAAGCAAACAAATGAACAAACAAAGAAAGAGGACATCTGTTATACTTTCAACAATAAATACATATTTTTTAAGTTTTTGAACTGTTTTTTCTTCCTCAACTCTAACAGTATAGGGCCAATGCACTTACATATCAGCTTTTGCACAACTAGTCCTTTCTTTTATAAAGGTCTTTGGAAGACTATTACTAGTACTTCCTCATTGAGATTTCCCCTATTCTCTCAATTAAAAAAGAGTCAAAATTTAACTTGCCACCTGGACTTATTTCTGTCATGGCATGACATAGTTCACTGACCCAGATGTCAATGATTATAACATACACTGTTATTTTACCAAACACAGAAAGAAAAAAAAAATGCTTTCATTTATATTATAACACAACTAGAGGCCCAGTGCATGAAATTCGTGCACTCGGGCGGGCGAGGGGGGAGGGGGGTGTCCCTCAGTCTGGCCTGCGCCCTCTTGCAGTCCAGGAGATATTGCATGAGTAGGGTCCCTAGGCCTAGCCTGTAATCAGGGCCATCTGCCCTGCTGCCACCACCCAGTTCACCGATCACAGCATGGCTTCAGTTCCCTGGAGTCTGCAGGCTGGGAAGAGGGACCAAGAGGTTGGCTGTTCTGCCTGCTCGCCAGTCCCGCCCTGCTTCCACTCACCTCGGTTCGCTGTGGTTCCCTG
Source organism: Myotis yumanensis (assembly GCF_028538775.1). Classification (NCBI taxonomy): domain Eukaryota; kingdom Metazoa; phylum Chordata; class Mammalia; order Chiroptera; family Vespertilionidae; genus Myotis; species Myotis yumanensis. Next base: position 33,423,836 of record NW_027223766.1, on the reverse strand, counting down.
TTTGCCATGTTGCGATCAGAGCCTGCAGGCCGGGGGAGGGACCAAGAGGTCGGCCTGCTGTTCTGCCCGCTCACCAGTCCCACCCCACCACCACTCACCTTGGTTCACTGTGGTTCCCTGTTCGCCATGCTGCGATGGGAGCCTGCGGGCTGGCGGGGACAGGACCAAGAGGTGGTCAATGCACCTCATGGCAACTGGTTGAGCGGTTGTTCCCGTCCTTACGCTTATGGCTGCTGGCCTTTTATTATATAGGATGATATCTTATTTTATGTGTGCTATTTTGTATCTTTTGAGACTCATTAGAATTGCTTAAAGAATTTTTACATGTAATATTTCTTTCCCATTCTTAGGTATTGAAATGAAATATGCAAACACTTATCTAAAACTATAAGAGGACTCTTTCCTGACTACAAATTCTCACTTAATGGTTGGAGGCAGCCATTAAATACAGGATTATAAAGGGTGTCAAATAAATTTGAGACTCAGTATCATTACTAAATAAAGACAGATTTCAAATTCCTAAATAGTTTTTATCCACATCTTTTCCACAACTTTATTAAGGCATGATTAACAAAAATTGTATATATTGAAAGTGTACAAGCTTATGCTTTGATATACATCTACATGTGAAATTATTAAACCAGTTAAGCTTGTTAACATGTCTATCACCTCACATTTTTTTGAACATGTGGTGAGAACACTTGAGATATATTCTTTTAGAAAATTTCAAGTGTTTTCTACAGTGGATTACTACAAGTGTATGGTTAATGTAGTTAGTAAAGATGTATATTCCACAAAATATTTTCAAGATCTGCTCTAGGGAAAATATTAAAATAATCAGCTCCTACAAGGTTTCAGGCACTTTACTGTCAAAAGGATCATTAAAAATAAAATTTACTTTTCGTAAAAGCTTATCATATAGTGGAGGACATTTACAAAAGGAATATAAATCCTTGCCAAATAACATCTATATATTTGTCATAAAAATGTTTTTTTAAAAATCCCAAGCATGTATATATATACAAGGAACGCTGACTTACATATATCTGTGCTTTGGGTTGGAATGTTTCTATTACTATTCTGGCTCTATAACTTGCAGTAGATCCCATATATATTTGGTGATATTGGTACTCTCCTCATATTTATTTCAGAGGATTAATGAGAGATTACATTCAAGCAATTATCACAGTGGCAAACACCACTCCCTAAAAGGTTAGGTTATTATATATTCTGTTTCATATTTTCAATAATTACAGGTAACATAAATTATTAAAAAATATTTTTATATAAAATATATTTTGCAATAAAACATTGTAATGATAAGGAATTTTGTTCTTTAACATTTCTTTCAATGTATCTGAATATTATCCATTGGGAATAATGACAAGATCACCATCTAGTGGCAACCCCTATAAATTACAGACCCGTGGTCCCTGGAAAACTAGAAAGGCTCTGGGGAATATCAAGCCTCCACACTGCACACAGAAAGACTAGATTTAATATGCAGAAAGATTAGATTTAATATTACATATTAAATCTGAAAAATGAAGATGTGTTTAAGTAGACCAAAGGGCCATCTCATTAATTACCAATTCAACATAGCACAACCATCCATTCTCAAGGGAGCAATTCATATAAGTTTGTTAAAAATTACTTTTAAAAGGCAAACAAATACTTGTAGAAGTCAATAAGAGGTAAACTGAATCACAAGAGACAGATGTAACATGGAGTATGTATGTAAGTGGCCATATATTTTAGAGTAGAAATAAGGCATCTGGGTCCTGGATTGAGCTAGATTCTTTATATACCTCAGCTCTGTAACTGTTTAATTTGGGGGCCTTAAGCAGGTTATTTCATCTCAAGTAATTATAATTTAATTCTCATTTTAATATATTTGTAAATAGTTGCAGTGCTATAAGGATAATGTGACATGATGAATAATAAGAACACAGAAAGTACTCAATAAAGTTATTTCTCTATACTGTTGTTTCAATACTATTACCAATTCTGCAAATAAAACAATCACAATAATGACTTGTGTATTTATTACCCAAGTTAAAATGAATGTAGTCAATATTTTATGTCCATGCTTATTATAATGATCTAAATAATATTACAGTTTTATTAGCAATAAGTTTATAACTTATCATTAAGATGTTAAAATAAAATTCATATTATCAATTACTTAGAAACTATTTATTCAACAATTGTACTGTCAAATTTCTTTAAATATAACAGTAGCAACGTAAAAGTTAGCACAATGTTTGTATCCTTTATAATAAAGAGCTAATATGCAAATGGTCATCACGCCCTCATTTGCTGGCGCCAGGGCTGGGGTACTGAGGCCACGCCCAAGGCACCGGGGCCAGGGGACCTGAGGTCATGCCCCCTGCCCAGCAGGGCTTGATGGGGGACCTGAGGCTGTGCCCCCCGCCTGGCACCTTGCCGGGTGACCTGAGGCTTAGCTCCCTGCCCTGCAGGGCTTGATGGGGGTGGGGCCGGCTGGGTCTGGGTCTTGTGTGATTTTGAGGCGCTCACGGGTGGGTGGGGACTTGACTCTGGGTCTTGCGGTGCACCCCAGACTCTGGAGGAGATTTTCATATACATTTTACTAATTTTCTTTCAGCTCTGACACTTCTATTATAGAGAGAGGGAAAATAGCAATATTAAAATATTTTCTCTAATTAATTCCCTTTTAATGTGCATGAATTTCGTGCACCTGGCCACTAGTATATATATAAATCAAATGTAATTTATTTTAATCCAATAAAATATTGTCTAGTATGCTGTTATAACTACCACCTGGGCACATGTCTGTATATTTTTATTTAAAATATTTGGTTTATTCTCAATTTGAGATTATTTGTTTGGAAAGGTAATTTTTATATTTTTTTCTGTTTTTAAGTTATTTTATTTTTATATTTTGAAACTAGTACTAAACTGATATATGTCAAAATACCCTAATAAGTTTGATGCAAATAGTGAAGCTTATTTTTGCAAAAGAAAACTTATGTTGTAAATAAGAATGTCTATTGGATCTATTATAGTTGACTATTGCACATTACTGAGGACATACGATAGAAAACAGTTTGGCATACAGAGATGGAACTAGTCTATTTACCTGAGTTCAGCTCTGCATTTTTCTTTATTTGTGCAGATCTGATTAAAATTGTGATGGCTTTCTCAATACTAGAGATGTTTTCTTAAATTATATTCATTATAAACTAGTCCAAGTAAACTGTAAGTGTGCTATTATACATATTATGTTCTCTCTAGATTGCTGCTTTAAAATCTACTTCAGGTGGTAATAAACTTTCGATTAAGAGATGAGGGAGAGAGAGAGAGAGAGAGAGAGAGAGAGAGAGAGAGAATAATTATGGGAAAAGAAGCTCAAAGTTTCATATCAGAATTTACATACAGGGTTAAAGTTATGAGAAGAGTTGAGAAAAATGTGTGAATATTAAAGTAATGATTTCTTAGTTTTCCTTTCTATTGTTTTAAAAGCTGTGCATATTTCATGTATAAAACTTGATGAGTTAGGAGATAAGTATACACCCATAAAACCATCACCCATCAACCTCAAGGTCATAAATGTATATATCACCTTCCAAAGTTTCCTACTGCCCCCTTTATTAGTATTATTATTTTTTTTTGCGGTAAGAATACTTAACATACATCTGCCCTCTTAGCAGTTTTAAGTATATAATATATATTGTTAGCTATAAAAACTATGCTGTATAGAAGATCTCCATAATTATTCATCTTATAAAACTGAAACTTCATATTCTTTAACTATCACCTCCTAAATTCCCCTTCCCCTACTTCTATGAGAGAGACTACTTGACTATTTCAGATTCTGCTTATAAATAAAATCATACAGTATTTGTCTTTCGTATCTTATTTCATTTAGCATAATGCCTTCCAGGTTCACCTATGTGTCACATAAATGTGATCAGCACACATTTTGTATTCATGGATTGGAAGAATTGATATTGATACAATGTCCATATTACCCAAAATAATCTATAGATGCAATGCAAGATCTATCAAAATCCTGATGGTATTTTTCACAAAAACCCGCCCCTGTGCCTTCTGCAGCCTCACAGCCCACAGCTCCTTTCAAGGTGCATGAATTCATGCACTGAGCCCCTAGTTACATAATAAGATTGTTCATTCACAGGCTACTATATTTAGAACTAAAATTTATCTAATTCAGTTCATCTGAATTTGCTCTACCTGACACTATTCTTTCCGTCCGGAAGACAAAACAGGCTGGGCACTTATTAAATGACATTTTCAGTACACTGAAATTTGCATTGTGCAAAGTTTCTCTAAAATTTGCATTGTGCAAAGTGAATATAAGTTTACTTTTTAAGAACAATAATATTGAAATATTATGTTTTTGTTTACTACCAATGTTATTTATGTTTGCATACTATTTTCTAATAAGCTTCAATACACTGCCTCATTCAACATCCTCATTATGTAATAAAATCTGTACATTTTTTGATGCTTCATTGGCCAAGGCAGAAGTTAAAACAATAGTTTTCCTTATACATTTTAATTTCTCTCCCTTCCTACCTATCTATATGTAAATACACAAAATATTGTAAAGTTTTAGTTATTGTTTGTAAGCCTCTAATTTTTCTTTTCCTGCAGATCTTTACAAACCTTATAAAATTGTACCAGGAAGCCTCCCATCTGCACTTTTTTAGACTATGCACTGTACAGAGACTCAGTAGTCTGGAAATGATTTCTTGCCTGAGATTAATTTGCTGAAAACTGTGCCATAACTCTGGAGGAAAGCGTGAGGCCTGTAATTCATGTGTTTTTTTGCACTTTGCACAATAATTCCTTGGCATATTCAGGAATCAATAAGTAGTAGACTGATAGTAATGGTGAGTTCTATCTCAGTGAATAGTGGAAATTATAGTAAGGAAAATATTTTGGAACTAGGCTATATTGAATACCAACCTTACAAAGCCCTATTACATTCAATACATAGCTTAGAGTAGCAGAGTATTTATTCAGGCATTGTTGATCCATTCCCAACAATTTATTATGATTTTTGATTACTAAAAATTTTTCTTTTATATGGAAGCTGTTCTTTTTATCAAAATATCTAATTGTTGTTAAGCTATAAAGAGATAAGTTCTAGCAAGGAGCTGGGGTTCCAATGCCTGATCATTTAAAAAATATGTTTAATTATAATTAGCATCCAATATTATATGATACTCAGGTGTACAACATAGTGGTTACACATTTATATACCTTACAAAGTCATCCCCACAAGTCTACTACACCATACATAGCTATTACCATATTATTGACTATACTCCCTATATAGGAATGTTCATTATATCCCCGTGACTTATTATGTAACTGGCAGTTTGTTCTCCTTAATTCCCTTTATCTGAACATTTTAAATATTGACTTAATTTTGAATTTTAAGGATAATAAGTTCAGTTAATTTTCAAATAAATGCAGAAATTTCTAAGCAAAACATGTTTCAAAGCTTCAAAAAGTATGTAATGGATTTTATTCTAACATGCCTTGTGTATAAGAGGTAACTGTTAGAAAATAAAATTATCCAGCCAAGTTTGAGACCTCCAAGTGGTTAGGGCTACAAAACAATCTACTGGATAAGAAAGAAAAAAAAAAGGTTCCATTACTTTAGAAACTATCCTGAAAATAGGACAAAATAAATCAGCATTTAAAGCTGAGAGAAATCTGTCTTCTGCCTGATAAGGTAGTAACACAGGGTCATATTGTGTTGGGTCAGCGGCAGCATGCTGATTTATGATCATCACTGATTAGAAGGCAACATGGATGTGTTTTATCTACACTGATTCTGATTTAGAGCGACCAGATGTTGTTGGCACCTTTTACCAGGAGCTTTGGTTCATTTAGTCACAACGATTAGTAGAAAAGCACATGCTAGACTGAATCTACTATCCTGTAAGCAAAGCTGAGGCAATGATGGAGCAAAATAGCTTATGCACAGCAAGTCAGCGGGAAGTTCTGTTCTGTCACCTCTCTTCATTAATCTGTACACATGACTGCTTGGAGAGCCGGTGAGTTGATTAGGTCTGCAGCACCATCAGCATGCAGACACTCATCGCTACTTCTCATTTTCATATGACCCAGATGGTGTAGCTGCTTGACTGCAATTTTCCTTTATATGTGTTTTTAATAGGTTCCTTTTTTAGATATTGACTCTGCACCCTCTTATGGATATGTAAAACCAAGCTGAATTAACTTCTCTTTTAGTAACAGCTTGATGTAACCACATATTGGAAAAAATACTTGTCTGTAATTTTCAAAAGATTGTTTGCTAGTTTTCTTTGTGCCTAAAGAAATCTCATGTGTCAAAATTAATAGTTAGCTGGTTTCTGCAATGTCCTAAGGAAGTATATTTGACATACATTCCCACTCTATGGTTAAAGAAAAGAAGGCAGTAAAATAAAATTTAAGAAGTAAGACTGCCTCTTAGGTAGGATCTTGCTATTATTCTAAACCAATCAACCGTTTTATAAATGAGCACATAAGTGAAGAGAATTTAAATTATTTGACAGAGATTGCGCAGACTGAGTGAATGGATTCAGTGTTATATTTCTGACTTATCTTCTTATACAAAACTTATGATTATCTATTATTTTTTGTTTTGTGTTTTATTATATATCAGGTTACTGGATTTTTGTGGATTTGTTTTTTAGCTCACTATTCTTTTTCAAGTTAAATTATTTTTCCTGCTCTAATTCCGTATTTGTAATACAATATATTTTTGAATTCAGAGAGGAAGGGAGAGGGAGAGAGAGATAGAAACATCAATGATGAGAATCATCGATTGGCTGCCTCATGTATGCCCCCTACTGGGGAGCAAGCCCGCAACCCAGGCATGTGTCTTTGACTGGAATTGAACTCGGGACCCTTCAGTCCGCAGGCCAACACTCCATCCACTGAGCCAAACAGCTAGGGCCTAAATCCTTTATACAAATTTTAAGTAAGTTTATAGAATTTCTCAAACATTATACAGTCAGCTATTCTCTCTTTGCTTATTTTTCACAAACTTGACACTCTTTAAAAGAGTACTGATTAGTTATTTTATAAAGTTTAATTCAATTGGCTTTGTCTAATGTTTTCTCATAATTGAAGTTAGGTTCTGCATTTTTTGGCAAGAATACCACATAGTTAATATTGTATTTTTAGTGCATCTTGCTAACAGGTTCTGATATTAAGTGTTCTTATTACTTGTAATGTTTACCTTAATCTGATCATTTGGTTAAGTTATTGTCTGCCAAATTTCTCTTTTTCTAGTTGATAAGTATCTTGTGGGAGATAGCTTGAAACTATAAAATTCTTCTTTCTCCTCAAACTTTCAGCCACTAATTTTAGCATCCAATGGTGAATCTTTTCAACATCTATTACTGAAATTTAATATAACTTCCTCTTCTTGATATTGTTTCACAGTTATGTAAAATTTTAACATTGGGAAGTGTGGTCAAGAATGTAGGTAAACTCTGTTTTACTGTTGCAACTTTTCTATAAGTCTAAAATTAGTTTAAAGGTTTTAAATAAATATAAAAGAAACCAGGATTTTATTTGGAATTATATTGAGTTCATAGATTAATGATCAGTTAATTAGAGGACAATTAACATCATATCATTTAATATCAGCTAACACCTTATACATTTGGTTGTCCCATCTAATAGTATAATCCAACCATCTTTTATGAATAAATTGTTTCATGGATAAGAAAATGATGAGTTTTCTCAAGTGATATTTCTATGTCAAAACATGTAAGAATTTAGGTTTAATAATTTTCTTTAGCAATGTGTTACTGGTTTTTGGTGACCTTCCTAAAGGAAGTATCAGTGGAATAATATAGTGAAGTCTAATAAGAACAAGTTCAATAGAGAATGTAGAGAAGAGAATTAAAAACAGCATACACAGTTATTTTAAGAGAAGTTTTTGTAAAGGAAAAGAGAGTTACAGCTAATAGCGCAGTTATAGCTGGAAAGATCCATGGATTGAAGATGTTTCTTTCAGTCTATCTTTTATTAAAGTGCACATGGTCCTGCACTGATGGCAGTCATCTGGGAGAGAGGAGGAAATTGATATGGGACATAAAGGGCAGACTTAGTTGGAACAATTTCACGAAGATAGTACAGTACACACGTAGGAAGTTGGCTAGCTAAAGAAAGAATAGTGAGAACTGTCAGTATTGTTGAAGGTTTCATTGAAGCCATATTCTATAATCCTAATGCAGACATAGACTAAACTGAAGGCTACATTTGGCAGGAGTTTGGGGTTTATTGTTTGTTTATTTTAAAGGAGCACAATAACATAAGAGAGAAGAAAAATTCTTGAGGGTAAATGCCAGTAAATAATTATGATGGTTTATTACAAAACCTAAGCTTGGAAAATGAGAGGTGAGAACATAAAAATGCTTGGGTACAGTAAAAAATGGTGACAGCCATGTATTATAAATCCCATTAATGTCAATAGTTTATGACAACTGGAACATTAGAATGAGGAAGCTTTCCGTATCTTTGATTTTTATGCATACAGTTGATTTCCCCAGTCATATGAATCTTGCTGTTGCCCAGGAATGTAGACTCAATTGCAGTAGTTCTAGTTTAAAATAACAATTCTTTTCTAAATACTATTTGTTTCTTCTACAAAGACAGGCTTTGTAGTAGATATCAGATAGATGATAGAAAGATAAGTAGATAGGTAGAGGCACAGACAAAATTTATAGATATGTATCATATAAGAGATCACTTGTATTTAAAATATAGCAAAAGGCCTTTTTGTAATTTTCAACATCTCTTTCTCTCTTCCATTATGGAAGTGCATGTGCTTTATGTCATTACATACAGTAACTTTTAGTTGATGACCATTTTTTTTCTCCTGTATCCTTCAAGGGAGCTAAAATTTGGTAGAGAGAGAGAGAGAGAGAGAGAGAGAGAGAAAGAGAGAGAGTCAGTCCTTGGAAGGTATAGTGTTCAAGTATAAATGTATTTAAGAATTACTTTATTTTTTTCTGTATGCTAACATAATATATTCATAACTTGGGTATTGATACTACTGCCTTGCATTCTGATTATACACTCAGCTATCTCTCCTTGCTTCTCTCATTCTTATACATAATATAGGCAGTTTTAAATTATTTATAGCTACAGCATTAGGGCAGTGCTAGGCACATGTGAGGTGCCAAATATTTATATACAAGATACATAAATACATGAATAATATGTTTAGAGTAAGTGAACACAAGAAATATCCTGAAGAAATACTCTAAAAATAATGTGAAGTATCTTATGCTTATATTTAATGTGAAGTATCATGAACTAGTGAGGGTGTTTTGCCTGACAAAACTAACTTTTTTAAAGGTACATGTACATACAGTTTTATGATAGTCTTCATAGGATCAAATCTTTCATTATTTGAGGAAGTATCAAATTAGCAATTAGAGATTCCTAATAAGAGCTTGCATAAAAACAAAGGGGTTTGCTTTACAAAGTATATAACAATGACCAGTAATGTTTAAACAGTGCACTAAATCTTGCTGTCATTAATAGTCATTTTTACTTAGTCCTTGTCCTACTTAATCCATAATGTATGAGGCTTTATTTTAAAGTTAACCTGGTAAATCTGAAATTCTAAGATCCTGTCTCACCATATTAAAGGTATGGTCTTCCAAAGATAGGCCAGGAAATCACTCAAAAATGTATACCAATAAAAAGTTATGTACCTTTATTGCCAAAGTAGGAAATAGACATAGAGCTATCATGGCCCTCCAAGAGCAGAGTCTTTGATGACACATTGAAGATCTCTAATGTTTAGCCATTTAGCTTTTATCTTAACATAAAAAATAGGAAGAAAAAATGACCATTTTTACAAGCTAAGTAAATATCTACATATTAACAGATCATATAAATATATACAATTTAGGAAAACATGATAGGTAACAGTTAACTCTTACTGCAAATTCACTATGAACAAGTAGCATATTCTCTTTGTTTTGTAGTCTTATTGAGATATTATTGATATACCATCACTGTATAAGTTTGAGGTCTACAGCATAATAGTTTGACTTACATATAATATTCAATAATCACTGCAGTAAGTTTCGTTAGCATCAATCATTTCATATAGAAATAATAGAAAAAATATTTTAATTTCTTTTGATGAAAATTCTTAGGATTTACTTCCTTAACTTTTCTATTTATCATACAGCAGTGTTAATTATAGTGATCATGCTGTACATTACGTCCTTAAGTACTTATATCTCTTATAACTGAAAGTTTATACCTTTGGACCACGTTCCTCCAATTCCTCCTCACCCCAACCTCACCTCAGGCAACCACAAATTTGATCTCTTATTCGAGTTGTTTTTTTTAGATTCAACATATAAATAAAATCATACAATATTTGTCTTTCTCTATATGACTTATTTCACTTAGCATAATTCCCTCAAGGTCCATCCATATTGTCACAAATGGCAGAATTTTCTTGCTTTTTATAGCTAAATAATTTCCCATTGTTTTGTTGTTGTTTTTGTTAATCCTCACCCAAGGATATTTTTCCATTGATATTTAGGGAGAATGGAAGGGAGAGGGGGAGACAGAGATAGAGAAGACACATCCACTGGTTGCCTCTCGCACGTGACGTAGCCAGAGATCGAACCTGCAACTGAGGTACATACCCTTAACTAGAATGGAAACCAGGACCCTTCAATCTTCAGGCCAACTCTGTCATCTGAGCCAAAGTAGCTAGGGCTCCCATTGTGTGTGTGTGTGTGTGTGTGTGTGTATTCTACAACATCTTTATCCTCTCATCCATTGATTAGTAACATATTTTCTTACCTTTCACAACTACATGAGTCTAAAAATTTTGATATTTTTATAGGGAAAGAAGGAGACTGTAACCTAGAAAATATTAAATCAGTGACACTGGATCACCTATGATGAGCAACAGCCATATTTAAAGTATTCTCAGAATTTTGTCAGTTTATGGTGAAAATGTGGCCCAAAATAAGTCACAGAGAGAATATTGACACATGGGAAAGTTGTGAATGCACACCCTCCCCGCCCCCTACTCAGTTGTTAAAAAATTTACCAGTAGCACTGATTAAATTACTCATAAAGCAAGGATAAATAGTAAGTGGCAGGCTAATGATATGAAACTACCCTCTGAAAGCCCATGCTCTTAAGCAGAGTTTATAGTCAATTTTACCAATGGGACTCTATCTGGCTGCAGATGGGGACCTGGGACTTCAGAGTTCTTCAAAAACAAAACCAAAACAATGATTGTTTTAAGTTGAAAGATAATGTATACTAACTGAACCTTGAGAATGATGCATTTGAAGTACACACAGTTTATATGATAGAATTGAAATCTTACTGTTTGTTTGGCATGACTTGAATATCATCCTCCAAACAATTGTCAAAGTGATCTCCCTGAAAAAAAGAAATCTATATAACTCCCATTTCAAAATTCATAGATGTCTTTTAATTCTTTATACATTGAACTAGAGGCCTGGTGCATGAAATTCATGTATGGGTAGGGTCCCAGGGCCTGGCCGGCAATCAGGGCCAATCAGGTTCCCCTCCTCCCCGCCTCCCTGCCTCCTCCTTTCCTCACTGCCTGTGCACCACCACCACATGGTTCTCTGCTTCCTGGCCTCCCACCTCCTCTTCCCTAGCTCCCTCAGCACCCCTAGCTGCCACCGCTGGTCACCCACCATGTTCCACACTGCCCCGTGCTGGTCAGCACACATCATAGTGAGTTATCGAACTCCCTGTCTCCTGGTTGAACTCACAATTTACATATTAGCCTTTTATTATATAGGATTCTAAGATTTTCTTCTGTAAAACTCATACAGAACTGCCCTGGCTGGTGTTACTCTGTTGGTTGGGCATCTTTCTGTGCACCAAAAGGTTGTGGATTCCAGTCAGGGCACATACCTGGATTGTGGGCTCGATCCCAGGTCGGGGGCACGAAGAGTTAGCCAATTCCATGTTGTTTCACCCTCACATGATCTCTCTCTTTCTCTCTCTCAAAATCAATTTTTAAAAACATATACAGTACACCATGGCTCACAGTTTTCTTAATCTTGTAAGTCCAAACCTTGTTTACTTTGTTGGTTGGTTTACATATGTATGTTTTAGCTTCATAGGTTATATTGTAGCAACAAAAAATCATTAAGTTACTGATATGTTTATGCTGTCACTTCCTAAAGTAATTCTCTGCTATCATTATTTTTAAAGGTCTTTATTTTTTTATTTTTTAAATATATTTTTATTGTTTTCAGAGGTAAATGGAGAGGAAGAGAGATATAGAAACATAAATGATGAGAATCATTGATTGGCTGCCTCCTGCACACCCCCTAATTGGGTATCAAGCCTGAAACCAGGGCATATGCCCTGACCTCCTGGTTCATAGGTCAAAGCTAAACCACTGACCCAAACCAGCCGGACTAATTTTTTAAATAATAATTCAGGAATACATATCTCATAAATTTATTCTGCTTTTATTTTGAGCCCTCACAGTAATATTCTCTTATCTTTATTGCTGTTACTGCTTGGCAATTTAACTGTTCGCTGATGTCTCCCCATCTGCCAATACTTATTAATGGATAACCTGTATTGGATATGTGGTACATACTGAATATGTATTAGCTGGATGAGTAAATTAAGAGGTAATAAGCATGCATAGAAACTTTTCTATGAATCCAAGAAATATCTTGTACAAAAATCCTAAAAATAATATAGTTTTATAAACTACTAAGGTATGATGAAATTATGAACTAATGACACATTTTGTTTTTCTCAGTGGAGGAGAAACAGCCAACTTTGTGGTTTCCTTTAAATCTATAATATGGGAATAAGAAAGAGCCACAAGCTGACTTTCTGGAAGGAAAAGGGAGAATCCAAAGCAGAACACTAAGGAAGAAAATTTTTTTTAAAACTTTCTTCAGTATCATCTTGATGTGTGGGAGAGCCACACTTTTCATGACAAGCAACATGACATGGGATATGACATGACAAGGAATATGCCAATCTAATGTCAAGGAATATGACATACATTGTTATTTTTTCCTGCTAATGCTCAAGCATTTCTATCTCATTAAATCTAGAAACAAAAGGGCTTGGTGGATCGAGAAACCAACCAAAATGATCTCTGTGAGCAAAGGAACATTTAGGAATACAAAGGCAGAAAAATAAGCAACAGGGAAAGAATTAAGAAACGGAGGGAAGAAAAATAAGTTGTTTTGTTGTTGTTGTTGTTGTTGTTGTTTAAATAGCTAAAGTAGCTTCTGTTTAAACTGACTGTCAGGGGAAAGCCCATCAGTTGGGTAACTCTTCTTTGAACCACTCCTGTGGAACCACCTGCCATATGGCTCACTAAGGAGCAGTTAGCTATCCTCAGTGGGAATGGACTGCTTGATTAGGTATAGATTCCTTGTTATGGTAATTACATCAATTACCTTCTTCCCCTGCTCACTTATGAAATTCACTCCTGGCAAAAGAATAGAGGTGGATATTAAATATAAGCTAAATTTTCATTGATCTTTCTAAAAATAATGCTACATACAGATTAGTGAGCATTTCCATTCTTTGCACTGTCAAAGTGAGACATGTTCTGAGAAACAATGCATTATTCAAATTATTTTAATTGTTTTAATCACCAAACGTTTTCACCAGTGGTTATGATAGGGTTAGATAAGGGCTGGGATAGAGGTATGTTCAAAGTCAAAAATGGGATCTACATCATAAAAGGAGAATTGTGGTAGGAAAATTAGATTAAGTCACTAAGACAAAAGAAAAATATTAACACTAAATACAACTCTAAACAACACAGTTGACATAGTGACCCAGAAAATATCAGCATAGAAGTTTTTCTTACTAGTCATCTTACCTTTTGACTTATTTATAGAAAGCAAATAATAACTCATTCTGCTTTGGGATCTTTGCATTTAATGTTCCTTCTTTCTGGAATACTTTCCAGACTAGGAATGGATTAATTATTTTATTCAGATCTCTGCTCAAATTTCACTTTTTTTTTTTTTTTTAAAAAAAGAGGACCTTTCTAACCACTCAAAACACTTTGCAAAAGCATTGCGAATCATAGCTTTCAAGTGTCTGCCTAAATATCAATGTCAGTATCCACAATTTCTATTGATTTGGTGTTACAGTTTATGTTGTAATAGACTGTTCTTATCTCAAATTTCTTCCTTAGTTTTAGGAATATAACTGAAGATATGCTTCTTTCTCTCTCTGAATATTTTAAAATTTTTCATACTGGAGTTAGCATATTCGTACTGTGAGTGAAAATTATTTAATCATAACTATGGCAGACTATATAATTTTCCATTTTCATGGGTCTTTAGCACAGTATTTTCTAAGCCTATCTTTGGCTTCTGCATTTAAACTCACCACCAATTGTCATTTTGGAAATCAGTTTCATATTTCTTTTTTATCTCGGCATCATTTATCTCATTTTATTTGACTGGTATTAAACATGGGCTCAAATAATTAAAATGTGTGATTTATATTCTATATGTGTATGTAGTATATATAAAGTGTATAGATATGTAGCATATATACCATTTAATGAATTTACTGACGTATTCATTGAATATAGTGAATCTGTCTGTCTTTCATCTGACATATCTCTTGATTTATTTCAGTGGAATCTTTGCTATCATGAAATTTTCTTTGATTATACCAATTAAAAATTAAGGGGTGCCCTAATGTGGCAAGACTTCATGAGCTTCACCAACAGATAGCAAAACTGCTTAGATCATTATCAAGTAAATTACTTAATATTAACAAATACATTCTTTAATGAATACTTTATAAGATGCATATAAAAATATATCACTTTCCACTACTGAAATGGTTCTCTTACATTTTCTTCCTTTTAGGGTGACTAGAAAGTACTTTATGTGCTCATTGCAATATTCTGTATGTTTAAGTCAGATTGCTTTAAAATCTCCATTTTCATAATGTATGGCCAATTAAGGTTTACTTAGGATATTCTTCATCTTTATCCTTTTAATAGTTTGTGATTTCTTGCCTTTTAGTCTTTCTCAGCATTTATGTTCTAATTTAGGCAATACTTTCAATACTCTTACTTTTCAGGACATATCAATTGCATAAGACCTATGTTTACACCCATTTCATATCTCAAAAAAGCAAACTGTCAATTAACTCTTAACAGTTCATTTTCCTTACTAAGTATAAAAATATATGAATAGTAGTTTAAAAAGGAGCAAAGTTGCCTATTTTCTGTAGAGATCTTTTCCCATTGTGCCACTGTCCGGTGGCTATCTTCCTGATCAAAAGCATCCATCTCTTAACAGGTTGCTTTCTCCAAACAGGAACAGTTCATTCTGTTTTCTAATAACCACTGTTCTCTTGCAAATTTTGGCATACTGATGGTAATGCCTCCTAACTATGATTAGCCCTGGGGCCTTCATGATCTCAGATTAGTAATTTTCATTAACACTGCTCACATCTTTGCAAAATTAAACTTAATTAAATTTTCCTCAGTCACCATGCTTTATCCCCTTCTGTTTCCTGCCAGGATCTTCAATTATACGTTTATTGACAATTGAATGATGCCTCACTTCTTTTTTTTTAGCGGCTATATGTGATTGTAAAGACAAACAAAAAACAGAACCTGCTGTTTAAAATCTACTCTTTATCTTCTCCATTTCTAACCTTTATTCCAATTCTAGCAGAGTTCACTGAGCAGTTCCACAGAAAGTACATGGAAATTTAACACTCTGTAGTTAGAGTGTATATTGCTCATTCTGTGGATAACTGTGTGTTTCTTTCTCAGAGACATGCTATAAGCGTTATTGACTAACATCCCTTTGCTCATTGGGGAACAAGAAATAGAAATTAATGAAAAGAAAAAGATGTTTATGGAGTAACTAATATATATTAGGCACTATGCTTAACACTTTTCAAATGCTATTTTGTTAGCTGACACTTTGCTCAGGGAAATCTTTATTCATCAAGTGCAACCTACTTCTGAAAGTGAGTGAAGATACAAAGAAAAAGGATTAATTTGTTTATTGATTTCACTTAGAGTAATAAAAAGACTTTCAAATCTTACGGTAAATCCTTGTGGAAGCTACAAGGAAAATGGACAATCAAGCACAAGTATTGCTCTTATTCCTATTGACATGTACCATCAAGAAGAGTAATTTAAGACACCCTCAAGATCACTAGAAAAGAAAGTGATTTCATTAAAGCTATCAAACTTGTCTCAACCATTGTGTCTCTGATTACACCATAACTCACTCTTCTTTAACTAAAATAACGCTGAAATTTGTATTAACTCTAAATGTGGTTACCAGCAGATAATTCTTAAGAAATAAAACCAATACATAATAATTTTCCAAATAGTAATGTGTGAAAAGGTAGTACTATTATGAAAATAAATAAAATAAATAGATGGCATTGTCCATGCATTTCTCCTTTTATTCATAAAATTTGAGAAAACGAACCTAAAGACAATATATTCTTATTCTACTATAGGGTTTTAAATGATACTAAGTAAGGGGTTAGACTCTCCAATATAGATTTCTCAATTAAACTTAATGTGAATCTGGTTGAAACTATAAAGGATGTGACAAATACATATAAAAGAGTTCATTATTGAATACACTTATGTCTTTTGTTGGCACAAAATCATTTTTATGTTGCAAATTTAGCTTCTCTTTATTTTTACTTCAAGTATATTTCAAAATATAAATATAAAATGATTGCAAAACACAAAGAATAATTACATATACTTACCTTAAATCAGAAAATCCCCAGAAGGTGCCTGGTGTCGTTCAGTTGGCATGGTCCTTCCTTCCTAGCAATTATTACCACAGCCTATAATATGCCAATATTTTTTAAATCTGGGAGGAACTGTTATAGACTATTCTCATCAGATTTTTCTGCAAGTTGTATAATACACAAGTTTAAAGATATAAATTGAGTAAAAATCAGAATCAATGTCATATATAACAAGTTTCTACATTACTCATTCTGTTAGTGATTGGGGTTACCTGTTTGGGACCTTGGTTCTTGTCTTCTTGAGGGAAAGATTTCAGTCAAGAGACAAAAGTGTAGAAAAGCAAGCAAGAATTTATTGACCACAGCAAAAATATACTTAGGAGAGTGAAACAAAGTAGGGCATAGAAGAAGCAACAGGAGAGCCTAGGCTGGGCTGCGTTAGCTCACTGAGAAGTCAGAGAAAATGGGGCCTTAAGACAGGTTCAGGGGGTTAGTTTGGGACAAACTGCCGCTGCCCATTTCTCCCCTGGGGTCTCATGGGGTCCCTTAGAGGTTGGGGGATACGTGCCAGTGGGGGAATGGCACTGGCATGTTCCTTGGAAGGAGAGCATACACTGGCTCCTTTGTCCTGAGCATATTTTTCTCTCTCGCAGGTGGAAATCTTAGGGAAGGTCTCAGGAGGATCTTAATAGAATATTCATCAGCTTTCCAGGTGTGCTCTTTCAGGGCGGTGTTCTCCACTGATTGGTCAGTGCAGGGCAGGGGTTCATTAGTCAGTGTAGCTGTTCCTGAGGCAGCCACAGTTTCACTTGTCTGGTTTTGCTGATTTTCTGGGCCTGGAGCTGGAATACAACTGAGGCCTAAATGTTATCTTTAAGGAGGAAAAGTGGTTTTTTTTTGGGGGGGAGGGGGTGTCAAAATTGCCTGACCAGGGATATGAAAGGTCAGGGTCCAAGTCACATGACCAGTGATATGCTAGGGGAGGATAGGTTACCCTGCGGGCAAGGTTCTTATTTTCCCAGTTTTGCCACTTGTGAGTTTCTTTTTGCTCTGGTGAATTTCTGAACCTGGTTCATCATCCTTGCTCTGCTCATGTCTAACAATTCATCATATTGAGCAGTAAGTATTTGACAGTTTCTCAAGGATTAAAGAAAAACCCAAATATGGTCTTTAAGCTTATGTAAATACTAGAGGCCCAATGCACGGAATTCATGCAAGGGGATCCACAGCCCTTGCAGCAGCAGCCCTGGAAGGAAGTCCAGAAGGACGTCCAGTGTAATTAGCTCATTACACTTTTATTATTATAGATTTACCAATTTTAGATACTTCTTAAGATTTTGACTACTATTTTTAGAGATGTCAGAATTTTCAATAAGTTAGCCCAGAGAGAATATTAATAATCAATGATCTGATTGTCTCTATAAATAGATAAGATGAAGGCTGGTTGAGGCATTAGATTCCTCAGATTCACCTAATCTTAATAATTTTGTCTCAATGGCCAGATTACTAGGGGTTCTGAAGTATAGTAGAATGGATGTTAAACTTCCATTATCATTGCTTCTCTGAAATAAATGAAAAAGAACACCATTCTCATACATTAAAAAGAGACATTTATCTTTTAGTGCTTGGTGACACAGAAATAGACAAAATTTTTCTTATTACAGATAAAGTCAAATAAAGTTTATTTTTCTACCAGAGGACCTTTTAAGGGCATGCAATCCTTAGAGAGTAGAAATATTTCAGAAAAGTTAAAATTATATCTCAACATGCTTCAATAATTTTCTTATTGTTTAGAACTAACTATACCACAGTTTATGGGTGTAACTTTAGAATTATAATATTTATCATATTACAATATTCAATTTAATACTTAGTCATTATAATAAAAATTTTAACAAGTTATACCCTCTAATTTTAAATGAGCATGGGAAAGTTTAATAATCTAAAATTAAATGATTAAAGTTTAAAACAAAGCAAATCACTCTAATAAGAAATGAGAAATTTTGTGTCATTAGGCATTTTTGATGGATTAATTAGCAAATTTAAATTACAAGTCCAACTCTTTATTTTTCTTTTGTGTTATTCAGAATTCCCTGTATGACATACAGTCTCAAAAAATAAGTGCATTTTTCTGTGAAGAATTTTTGAAAAGAATTTTTAAGTGATATTTTTACATATATACTTGTTTAAACACATTGGAGTAGCATAGAAGATAATGACTACAAGTACATTTTACAAAAGACATAAAAATTCCCTCTATAAACTGAAAATTATTTTATCAATTTTTCTACAAAAACTAAAAGAAATGAAAGTATTGTAATCATCTATTTGTTGAGTACTTGTGCCAGAGAAGTAGTAGGTAGATAGGTAGGTGAAAAAGGTGAAGGTGAATGTAGTGAATAATCTATATATATAAAACCCTAAACAAATGGATGACCAGACGACCGGCCAGTAGCTATGATGCACACTGACCACCAGGGGGCAGATGCTCAACGCAGGAGCTGCCCCCTGGTGGTCAGTGTGCTCCCACAGCAGGACCTTCGCTCAGCTGATGGATGGGCACCAGACGTCAGGCTCACGGCTGGCGATTGCAGCTGTGGCGGGGTGAGCCTCTCCCTCAGATACTCCCCCTGCACATTCCCTCCCCTCAGACAAACTGGAGGGTAAGACTGAGCTGCCACTCAGTGAAGGTCCACTGATCCCTGCAGGCCAGGTCTAGGGACCCCACTGGTGCATGAATCCGTGCACCAGGCCTCTAGTAATATTATAACTTTGCATTGTGACAAATAATACTAGACTTAGTGTGGTGATCACATCATCAGTTATATAAATGTCAAATCATTCAGTTGTACAGCTGAAACTAATACATATATTGTAGGCCAGCTATACTTTTAATAAATATAGAATAATGTTTGTGAAATTGCTTAGAATAGCTTTGCTTATAGTACATATATATTACACTTTGGTTGACTCTGTAGAAAACTTTGTCTAGAAATTATAAATAGGCAGTAGATAGATAACACTTATTCCCTTCTGTTAGGGAGATAATTTAACTAATAAAAAGATATGCATACACTTAAAATAATTGCATATATAAGTTAACCTTTGCTATTGTGCTATAGCTATATTCAGATTTAAGAAAATTTTCTGTCTTTGAATAACTTGGACACTTTTTGTACCCTGTTTATATTTTTTCTTTATGTCCTGTGTCTGAAACACACACACACACACACACACACACACACACACACATTCTATTCTGTTGTATAAATACTTGGCATCAATTTAGTAATACACTATTACTTTCTTTATATAATGTATGTTGTATAACTGTTCCGTAGCAATGACAGTGATAGAAGAAAGGTGGGAAGAAAGCACCATAAGTGCTTAGTAGAGGAACTTAAGCTAGACCATGGAGACTTGGTGCCACTGAAAAAAAATATTCAGAGAATAAGTATAAAATTGTTCCAAAGAATAAAACAGCATGACAATAAAGGAAGCAGGTGTGCATGTGGCATGCTTGCGAAACAGTGATTACACAAATTTGGATGAAATTAAGAGTACTAAAAGATAAACTGGGAGAAGTAATTCTGCTTAAAACACTAATACAAAAAGATGTTCAAGTGATAATAGTAGACAAAATGTATAGAAATCTTATTTTTCTGATGAATGAACAGGGAGGGAACAGCCTAGGTTTGGCAGAGCTGCCCACAACCAGAGAAACTAAGCAATTGGAATCACTCATTAATTTCCGTCTATTCTTTTCTGGCATGCAATTCAGAATAAACTGATTCTATAACTATATAATGCTAAAATCTGACAGCTCTCCTAAAATAAAATTCTTTCTAGTACTCTATTTTTAAGTGGTTTTGCTTCACCAGCTGGCAAAGGCCTCAGAAACGTCTCTTACATGAAACCATTCTCATCTTTTCAAGTCATTAGTTTCTTGGTGAAAATCATGGCAAGCCAGACCTCATGCTGAGGACATCTGCATCTGAGCATCACAAAGCAGCCTTGATACCCAGCAAACCTGAGATCCAAATGGGCTACCACATTGACTTGCATGATAGCTCCATTTTCTTCTTCTTTTTATTAATCTCCAAATAATTTGATCTGAGAGCCATTTCAAGCTATATTACAAAGTTAGTGAAACTTAATTACTCATAGAGCAAAATGTAAAAAAAACAAATGAATAAGTAAAATTAAGGATGCAAAGGAGACAACCTTAATATAATAGCCCCCATGTTTATTTCACTCATCTATTATATAGAAGTAAGTTTTTAAATCCTTATTTCTTTATCATTTCCCCATCCCTTCCTCCTATACTTCAATGTGAAATTTTGTTAACATCATACATTAGCTGTGTGACTTTAGCTAATTTGTTTAAACTTACTAGACCTCAGTATTATACGGAAATTAGAAAAGTAATTCATTTCAGAAGTTTTTTTTTGAAAATTAAATGTGATTCAGCATATATACAGCTTCCATCACAATGTCTGGTATTTATTATAAATTACTTTTCTTCTCTGTTCGTATTTGAATTTGACCAATTTAATTTTATAGTACTATCTAGAAGCGGTATGAGTTTTATGAAAGGTTGTGCCACTATGTAAAAAGACTGTTAAAAGGTAATAACAACCAAATATATATTAAATCTTGACAAAGTGCCAAGTTTTTAAGCGCTTTATGTGATCTCATTAAGTCCCAACAACAAACCCATTCAGATAGTGAGGTGAAATAAGGTGCCCTTGACTACACAGCTATAAAATGCAGAGATGGATTCTGATCTCATGTGGTCTGATCAGGAGCTTTTAACCACTGGATGCTCAGTGAGCACTGAAATATAAATCTAACATTGTGTGTGTGTGAGTGTGTGTGTGTGTGTGTGTGTGAGTGTGTGTGTGTGTGAGTGTGTGTATGTGTGTGTGAGTGTGTGTGTGTGAGTGTGGTGTGTGTGTATGTGTGTGTGTGTGTGTGTATGAGTGTGGTGTTTGAGTGTGTGTGAGTGTGTGTGAGTGTGTGTGTGTGTGAGTGTGTGTGTATGAGTGTGGTGTGTGTGTGTGAGTGTGTGTGTGTGTGTGAGTGTGTGTGAGTGTGTGTGTGTGTGAGTGTGTGTGTGTGTGTTTAAAATCTTACCAGGAATTGTACCTTAAGGTTAGTTTCAAGAATGCAGTATTAGCATATATTCCAACATTTTTGTGATTAATGCTTATGTAAATTAACTTTCTTTTAAAAAAAAAAAGGAAAATAAAATGCTTGTAAAACGTATAGTGGTACTAATATTACCATTCCATTTCCAAACTACATTTTTAATGTATTGAGTCAAAGCAAATATAATTGAATTTTTAGATATGTAAAATTTAAGTACAACAAATTAAGTAAAGGGACATTTTACATGAATCCAACACATTTTTAAAATGTTTTTACTCATGCCTCAGGAAGTTTATTTTGGATAGATTGTTCATATCCTTAAATTCCCCATGATTATTTCATTAAAATTTAACCAACATAATCCATGTTGTCATAAATTAATTTTGTGTTGGCTGAATATTCTGTGTAGAAAATGTTCTATTTTAATAAAAAAGAAATGTTCCCTATTTGTCCTATAAATGTAAAATACTTTTATATTTAACAAATGCATATTTCCAAAGTAATTGGATCATTATATAATTATAATTATTGCAATGTGATTGTTTTTTATTTTAATATAAATATCTCCATATCAGTATTATATATCTACCTATACATCTGCTTTCATTATAATAAATGAGATGGATACATGGGGAATATTCAGTTCTAGTTCCAACAATTTTCAGAGTATAAGTAATAAGTACCCTTTAGTCAATAGCATATACATTATATTTATTTTCATAGTTAAATGGCTAGATTATTTGATATTCATTTCTCCTTGTATCTTTTTATACATAAATTTTAGCATTTTTTCAGGACAACAACCAAACTTCACATGTTTAGTTACACAGATCAATCAAATAAGCCAATAGATAAGATCTTATTTGGCATTCAAGTCCATTTTTTTACAGTATCCACCAATGTAAAATTTTATAAAATTCTATTTCAAGACTATCAAATTTAATCAGGTAGTTATTTTTGAGCCCAAACCTTGTACTCCCTACATTTTAAGCTTGTCATAGTAATAGAATAGAGGCTCTGGCTATTTCCATTTTTTAATTGTATTTTGATCACATATAAATAAGTAAAGCAAACTATAGCCCTGAGCCAGTTTGGTTTTCTCTTTTGCCATTAAAATTCCCTGCTCATGTCTGCCACCTGACTCTTCTTATACAATTCTGTCATACACAACATTAACATTCAGATAGTAAGAAAATGGATGGCATCAATTTGATTTATTTTTCTCTCAGGTGAACAAAACACATGTTTTACAGAAACTAATAGTTGTATGTGGTTTGCCTACAAAATGGTATAGCTGATATTTCAAGCAGTTATTTGCAGTCTGCTAGCTCATTAATTTTTTTAAAAAAATATATTTTCTTTGATTTCAGAGAGGAAGGGAGAAGAAGAAAGATATAGAAACATCAATGATGAGAGAGAATCATTGATTTGCTGCCTCCTGCCTGCCCAACCGTAGGGATCAAGTCCACAACCCTGGCATATGCCCTGATGGGAATCGAACCCTGACCACCTTGTTCGTAGGTTGATGCTCAACCACTGAGCAACACTGGCCAGGCAACTCATTCATTTTTGCTTATTATTTATATTTTCTCTCTCTCATTGCTGTTTCTCTACTCTGTCTCTCTCTTGCCTCTCTCACATACACACATACATTGTAAATAATACTAGAGCAAGATAAAACTCAGTTAGATACCAGTATTTCCATTCACTCTGTGACAGTGGATAAGTTACTTAATGACTCTGAGCCTCCTGTTCCTCATCTGGAAATTACAGATAAAAAACTCATTTATATAGTTTCTGTGAATATCTAATGAGGAAATAAATATCTATAAGTGCATAGTGTGAGGTTCATACCATATCAATATAAAAGTATATAAATTTTCAATTATATAAAACTATTATATATATTAAGAGTTTCCAGATTATTAATCATTTTGGCTGTTGTTTATTTCAATAGCACAAATTTTTTGTTTAGATTTATAACTTATCAACATATACTTAGACCTCCACAAAAATATATTAACTACTGCAGAAAATTGGACTGTAATACCTAAGAATGATGGAGTTAAGGAAAGGTGAGAGTTAATTAACAAGCAACTCACTCCAACACTGTTTGGTGGGTGGCTAGCTGAGTAAATGACCATAACTAGACCTCCATGAAATTGTCTTTAAATAAGCCTCTTTGTGAATGGGAATCCTGACCAGTGTGGCTCAGTAGGTTGGACATTGTCTCATGCACCAGAAGGTCAGCGGTTCAGTTTCTGGCCTGGGATGCGGGCCTGGTCCCCAGTGTGGGGCATGCAGGAGGCAGCCGATTGGTATTCCTTTCACATAGATGTTTCTCTCCCCCCTCTCTAAAGTCAATTAAAAAAAAAACATTAAAAAACCTGTCAATGGCATTTGCTAGTAGAGAAAGGGGTTCCTATCTATAATATCACAGGATTATCCCCACTTAGATTAAACTGTTTATTGTAAAAGAACTAGACTTTGTTTATTTGAGGGACCCTGGTGGTTAAAGAATGGTAGGTAGCCAAATATACATGTTCTAGTTGGTAATCAGCAGTGTATATAATGGAACAGTATTTAATCCAAAATTGTTCCATTTAATAAACTGGGTTTTTTTGGCAGTTGATCTGGACCCAGATCCTCTATCACTATTTTCTCAGCAGCCTTGAGCATAATAATAAACTTCCGTGAGCCTTATGTGTTTGTTTTAAGTATGCAAAACTACACACATGAAACATCTGTTGTATAGTAGATACTTTAAAAAGATAACTGAAAACTAGGATAAATTCCATTAAATGTAACCCAAAATGTATCCTTATGCAGAGACCAAAAAAGATGTTTGTTGGAAGCTGCATCTGATGGATTTAAGCACTTAAAGAAGATATCATCTCTCTGACTTTGAGTCTTAGGGGAGTTGAATGCATCTGTGATGTGTTCTTTGACTTGACATTTCAACCTTTTGTGTTAACACAGCATTCAATATCTATCAACCTCTCATCTGTCTATCTCACTCTCTATTTCTAACGTAAAAATTCCTTATAATGGCCCTGACCGGTTTGGCTCAGTGGATAGATCCTCGGCCTGCTGACTGAAGGGTCCCAGGTTTGATTCTGGTCAAGGGCATGTACCTTGGTTGCGGGCACATCCCCAGTAGGGGGTGTGCAGGAGGCAGTTAATCGATATTTTTCTCTTATCGTTGTTTCTAACTCTCTATCCCTTTCCCTTCCTCTCTGTAAAAAATCAATAAAAATATATTTAAAAAATTCCTTATAATGGATTACTATATGATACCAGTAGACCAGTAGTAATCTATTTCTTTCCCAACTTTCCATTTCATCCTAGTCAAAATCACTAGGAAAATGAAAGCTGTCATATGCAAATCTCCACTTCATAATTCCATGAGTTCTGAATCTTGTATTACCAAATAGATCTTACATAACTAGTCTCTGAATTACATGGAACATCCCAAAATAATAGCTATCTGATCATTAAATTTTAGAAATTTCTGGAACCTTTTTCATATATCCTACTAGATTAAAAAAAGAAAGTAAACAAATACACACACACAAACTCTTCGTGTTCTCTATTTGGACTGCTAACTTGTGTGAGCAATTGAACCTTTCACACTTCTCCCAAGTGTACTCCTACTGTACCAAGCTTATATATATATATATATATATATATATATATATATATATATATATATAATATGCAGAGGGTCCCCTTGAGAGTTCGACCCACTGGGAGTTTGATTGCTCACTATGACGTGCGTTGACCACCTCAGGGCGGCACGGAATGAAAGAAGGCCCCAGCCAGCAGCCGGGGAAGGTATGTCCCGGCTAGCAGCTGCTAGGGAACCTACTCATGCATGAATTTTGTGCACTGGGCCTCTAGTTATTTCACAATGAGTTTATGTTCCTAAAAATCAAACATATGCTGTCATGCATAAGATTGTCTTTTACTACTGTGTAAGGGTGTAGAGAAGAAGAGGAACTTTACAGAGATTCCCTTAGGTTTTAGATTGGTGCCGCCTGATAAGGTAGCTACTAGCAACTTGAGGGCTACTGTTGAACACTTGAAATGTAGCTAGTTCAAGTTATGATGCCGTGTGAAAGCAATATGCCTACTGGATTTTGAGGACAATACAAAAGACTAACAGGATGTATAATAACTCATTAAGGTTTGTGTTTATTTTGTTTATGATATATTAAGTTAAGTAAAATAGATTATTATTAACTAGAGGCCCGGTGCACAAAAATTTGTGCACTCGGGAGGGTCCCTCAGCCCGGCATGTGCCCTCTCGCAGTCTGGGACCCCTCGGGGAATGTCCACCTGTTGGCTTAGGCCCGCTCACTTGGGGATTGGGCCTAAGCTGGCAGTCAGACATCCCTCTCGCAGCCCGGGAGCCCTCAGGGGATGTCCACTTGCCAGCGGGGAGCAGGCCTAAGCTGCAGTCGGACATCCTTAGTGCTGCTGAGGAGGCGGGAGAGGCTCCCACCACCACCGCTGTACTGGCAGCCATCAGCCTGGCTTGTGACTGAGCAGAGCTCCCCCTGTGGGAGCACACTGACCACCAGGGGGCAGCTCCTGCATTGAGCATCTGCCCCCTGGTGGTCAGTGTGTGTCAAGGTGACCAGTCATTCCCAGTCGTTCTGCTGTTAGGGTCAATTTGCATATTACCCTTTTATTATAGTGGATTTTTTCACAATGTAGTTATTAGAAAAATTAAAGTTGCATGTATCTAAAATTCATACTTAATATTTTATTTCTTTTGCATAGCACTGTTCTAGATACATAACAATAACACCTTGAGTTATGGATAAACATTATACTTTGTAACTGTCATGGAGTTCGGGCATGCAGGAGGCAGCTGATTTGGTACTTAAGATGTCACTTTGATTAGTTTTGTAGTGTGGAATTCACTCATTTGTGGAATATAATGAACAACATAAACTGATGCACAAAAATAGATCCAGAGACAGAGAAGCATCAAACAGACCGCCCAATCTCAGAGGGAAGGCAGGGGAGGGATGGGGTAAGAGGTAAACCAAAGAACTTGTATGCATGCATATACGCATAACCCATGGACACAGACAGTAGGGGGGTAAGGGCATGTGTGGGAGCCGGCGGGGGGGGGGGGGGGGGGGGTGACCAGGGAGACGTCAATGGTGGAAAAAGGAGACATATTTAATTCTTTAAATAATAAAGAATTTAAATTAATAATGCTACAGACTTATACCAACACCTATTTATCTTATTTTTTAAAATATATTTTTATTTCAGAGAGGAAGGGAAAGGGAGAGATAGAAACATCAATGATGAGAAAGAATCAATCATTGGCTGCCTCCTGCACCCACCCACCCTCACCGGGGATTGAGCCTGCAACCTGGGCATCTGCCCTGACCAGGAATGGAATGGTGACCTCCTGGTTCATAGGTCAGTGATCAACTACGAAGTCACACTGAGCAAGCAAACCAACACCCATTTATGATTTTATATTTCCGCATGTCACAAGTCCAGTGTGGTTAAACTGGATCCTCTGCTAAAGGTCCTGTACTCAAGATAGTGCCGAGTGGGGCATTTATCTGGAAGCTCTGGGGAAGAATCCACTCCAAGCTCATTCAGGTTGTTGGCAGAATCCACTCTGCTGTCTGCTGTTCCCTGGCATGTAGCCCCTTCCATCTTCAAAACCAGAAATGAGAAGTCAAATCCTTCTTGTCCTTAAATATTTATTTTCTTCCTCTATCTCTGACTTCCAGAACAAGATTTGAAGAGCTCATGAGATTAGGTCAGTGCCACCTGTATAATCTCCCTTTTGAGTAACTCCAGTGAATTTATTAATAACCTAAATTACATTCCCCAAATCCTTTTTCTACATCTAACCTAATCACAAGAGCAATATCCCATCATAGTATGTCTTTCTATACTCAAGGAAGAAAATATACAAGTATGAGTGTCTTGTGGAGTTTGAGAAGGCATGTGTATTCTGTCTTCCACATAGCTCATACTGATGTTATACAATGTAGGAAAGTAAGTCATACACATGCATTATTTTTCCATGTGGTATAATCCCTCTTTTGAACATTAAAAATAAAGTTTTAGCATCCTAATTTACTTAACTCATTCCATATTGATACTATCCACATGTGTTTTTTTATCATCATATTCTTTTTGCAAATGAGAAACATGATAAGTAAAATTAATTATGATTCTAAGGTACAACAGATGGATAAACTGATCACTTGGGAAATGAAAATTGAGGGAAGAATGCAAGAGCCACTTCCAAAGTAGATAGAGCAGCTGGTCAAGTCATTTAATGTAGCTGTTCTCTTGCTCATTGGGGTCATATATGGGGGTTGTGAAGAAGTGGCTTTCTACAATACCTTCCAACATTCCAAAAAAGCAGAGCCAGAACACACTCTTATAACTGTATCTTTTATTAGAGAGAGGCACATACCCTCATATATCCATCTGGATCTGCTTGTTAATTAGGTTGCATGCCTTAAAATGGTGGCGGTGTTGGTGTGTGTGTGTGGGGTGGGGGGGTGGGGGTGGACTAAAGGGAAATTAGGATGAGTCATCCTGAAATCTTGTTTCATAAGAGATTTGTGAATAACAGGTATCTTTGTTTCCATTTCTGTTGTCTTACTTAATAGCTTGATAATAGCCTAAATTTTTCTATTTTACCAGTAAGTCCCTATTGGTAAAATAGACACTGGTTTTGGCCTTCACTATTATAGTAAGTTTTCTCCAGATAGCTGACTATGGTGTTTATTCTTATTGTTAGCTATACCTGTAATCCTTGCCCATCAGAATGTTGCATGTCTAGACCCTTCTCATTCATATCATGACTTATTCTGGTTTGCCCCTAAGTTGCCCATTTTTGCATCATGGGATTTTATAAAGAATATATATATATATATATATATGTATATTAGAGTATAAATATATATGTATACATGTACATGCTATGAAATACTTATACAAATATAAATAATTACTGTAATTTACAACGTGCCTTTTTATCTACCTTTCAAATTCATGGCTGCAAAGTTTTGCCAAGTCTTTTTTAGGTAATTGCTATAATTTTGGCAGAATTTTTAAGACAACATTTTTTGTCCTCATGGAACTCTTCGTTTAAAAGAGAGAAAACATAATAGGAATGCAAATGTATTTTTAGAAGAAACAACCACTCTGAAATATGTTGGAAAGCTAATTGTCCTTCAGACTTTGTACCTGGAATATCAAGTCTTCTCCTCTAGAGGACACATTAAACCGATGGTACAGTTTCCATCTCTAAGGGAAACTCAAGTTATACTTTATGCTCCTTCCTACTTGGCAGTTAAACTGAACATGTTTGAGTTGCCTGTAACCTGAACACCCTTTTGTGCAAATGGTTAGCAGATAAAAGCAGTTTGTTCTGCCTTCTGGAGCATTGTTGTACTTAAATCAACTCAGAGAAAGAGTTCTGGAATCAAAAACCAAAATTCAATATCTTTATCTGAAAATTGTTTATCATGGAAGTGCTTTAAAGAGAAGTGAGAATAAATATTATTTACTAAGGAATTCAGTTTTAGGAAGAACATGTGTATGAATATATGGCCTTCATTATTTCCCATTCTCCAAATAGTTTTAAAAGCTATCTGTCAAGCACTGGACACTGCTGCCTACGTGTTCAAAGTTTCGTGAAAATTTAAACAGACGTGTTTCTCACCTTGCCTTCATGGGCTTACATTTCAGCTAAAAACTGAACCAGGGATTTTTTTATGCAATGATAAATGGTGTGGGCAAAAATAAAAGAGAGATAGTGAATGTCAAGGTAGGGAGTTGCCCTTGTAATGACATCTGGGAGTATTTCCTTCATAATGTGACATTTGAGCAGGGAGTGAGGAAGTGATCCATGTAGGTAAATGGAGAAAGGATGTAATAAGTAAAAGAAAAAGTGAGCAAAGGCCCAGAGGAAGGCTGTGCATAGCCTAGATTTTGAACAAACAGGAGCCCAAAATGACTGGGGAAAAAAATGAGCATTTGTTATAGAAAGAGAAAAGGAATTTAGAGAGATAGGACTATTGCTATGATGCAAAGTCATTACATAAGTGACCTGAGAAATTTGTGATTATATCTACCGAGGAGCTTATATTTTATTCATTATTTTATTTGGAAGTACTTAATCATTATATACATAGAAAAAATGGAGGTACAAAGAATACTAATCTATGAGAAATATGAACCTGAAAACACAGTGTAAGTGATATGCACATATTATTTACCTCTTATGATTGGTATTTTTATTGATGTCATCATTTGTATCCATGGTTTTATATGTAAAATGCAAAACAAATTGAAAAAATATCCCCTCTATAAATTGCATCTAGTTTTCTATGTGTGTTTTTTCTCTGTGTCCGTGTTTTTGTTAATCCTCATTGGAGGATATATTTTTCCCATTGATTTTTAGCGAGAGTGGAAGGGAAGGAGGAGTGGGGGAGAGAGAGAGGGAGAGAACCATCACTGTGAGAGAGACACATTGATTGTTTGCCTCCTGCATGCACCCAGAAGGATCCTGCAACCCAGGTACATGCCCTTGACCAGAATAAAACCTGTGACCCTTCAGGGCACAGGCCTATGCTCTATCCATTGAGCAACCCTGGCCAGGGCTGCCTTTAGTTTTTTGTGTGTTTTTTTGTAATAAGGTTTAAGCTAGTACGTTTTCCATTACAGTTAATTTTGACAACATGTATTTTAATGCTCATACTATTAAGATCCCCTATACTTTGCATTTAAGAAGCTTTTATTATTCCATATAATAAACAT
Source organism: Myotis yumanensis (assembly GCF_028538775.1). Lineage (NCBI taxonomy): Eukaryota > Metazoa > Chordata > Mammalia > Chiroptera > Vespertilionidae > Myotis > Myotis yumanensis. The sequence goes on along the minus strand of NW_027223766.1, from coordinate 33,393,062 downwards.
TGTGAGTGTAGGAGCAAGCTTGTACATGCATACACACACACAGTGTAAATATTTCTAATTATTTCTTTAGCATACATTAGAGGAAATTAGATTTTGCCTTACATAATAAAATAATGTTGGTGTCCCTTGTTCTCCAGTTGCTTACTACAATTTACATATCTACCAACACCGAGTGATATCATAAGCACTTTATAAACATCAGTATTATATAAAATTCTTTCTGTGCTCCCAGTCTCTATATTGTCATTAATCATGTATTAGCCAATTACCTTTAAGAACTCTAACATAATACAATATTTTATAATTGCACAGAGATTCACCATTTCCAGTGACAGTCATTCTTTGAGTAGATAGAGATTTCCATACTGTATCTTGTGTTATTCCTGAAGGATTTTACATAGTACTGGTCTATAGTTTATTATTTCTTTCAGCATTTGTATATCTGAAAACGTCTTTCCTCTACTTTTAAGAAATATGTTTTCTGAATAAAACAGTGGAGTTTAGCAGTTTTATTATTTAGTAATTGAAATATGTCAGTCTACTGTCCTCTTATATTGATTCCAAAAGATGTCTGCTTTAATTCCTTTATTTTTTGTTTGTTTCTCTAGACAATATTCCTTTTTCATCTAGTTGCTTTTAACATACTCAATTTATCGGTGCTTTTTAGGAAATTAACTTTTATGTGACAGTGTAGTTTATTTTATGTTTGTTCTGTTGCTTTATGGTTTCAATAAAATATGAAAAGTTGACAACCATTAATTCCTCAATTTTTTTTTTACTTTTTTGTTTTATTATCTCTTGGAAATCCAAATTATACATATATTTGGTCATTTAAAGTTGTCCCACAGCTCACCAATAGTCTGTTTATTCATGTTCAGCCTCCTTTCTCTCTGTATTTCATTACTGCTTGACTTCAAGTTCACTAATATTGCTGTGTTTTGTTTCCTGCAGTTACTAATCCACTGTTTATTTCATAGTGTGCTTCTCAGATCTTGCAAATGTATCTCTAAAAATTTACTTTTATTGACCTTTAATAGTTTTTATATTTATTAATATGCTTAATCTTTTATCTTCCTTGTTGAACATAAGGTGTTTAATTATAATAAATATTAGAATGTCTTTGTTGACTGACTCTATAATGTTATTTCTAGGTCTGATTCTACTGAATCTTCTCATTAAGGTTTGTATTTCTCAGCTTTGTGAATACCTGGCTCATTTTGATTAAGGGTTAGATATTGTGAATTTTTGAATTTTACCCTACTGGCCGCTAGATGTTTGTGTATTCCCTGAATTATAATCGAGTTTGGTTCTGAGACACACTAAATTTCTTGGAGACAGTTTGTTTCTTTCAAGGCTTGTTTTTAAGCTTCTTTTGGGACCCAGGCAGCTATCAGTTTGTTGCTCATTTTTGCCGTGACTGAGTCAGTATCCTTCTGAGTGCTCTATCTGATGCCCTGTGATTTACAGTTTTCCACTACAAGTAATACAAACAGTAAATCTTTTCCACTTTTTGTTAGCATCTGGGATTGTTTTTTCTGCTTTTTTTAGGTGATTATTTTCCTGATCTTACATAGTTTTTTTCTCACTCAGATGCTGATCAGCCCTTAGCTACATCTTGAGATGGGCAACTTGCTCGCTTTGTTTTCTGCACCTTACTTTTTTTCCAATATGATTGCCTGCAAAATCTATATGCCTTGGATTTTCCAGACTCAGCTTTATCGTCTGAACTAGTAAGAGTCCTGAGCTCCACATTGGTTCCCTTTCCCTGTGCTGCAGCCTAGAAACTCATTCCAGGGCCATATGCTAGGGCAGTGGTTCTCAACCTTCCTAATGCCACGACCCTTTAATACAGTTCCTCATGTTGTGGTGACCCCCAACCATAAAATTATTTTCATTGCTACTTCATAACTGTAATTTTGCTACTGTTATGAATCACAATGTAAATATCTGATATGCAGGATGTATTTTCATTATTACAAACTGAACATAATTAAAGCATAGTGATTAATCACAAAAACAATATGTAATTATATATGTGCTTTCCAATGGTCTTAGGCGACCCCTGTGAAAGGGTTGTGCTTGACCCCCAAAGGGGTCGCGACCCACAGGTTGAGAACCGCTGTGCTGGAGGATCATAGGACCAATCCCATTCATTCCCTCCTGGCTATGAATCAGTCCCTGCACTGTCTACTATCTAATGTATGAAAACTGAAGATATTTTATCTTTAATATTTTGCCAGTATATTTAGTAGTTTCTAGCAGGAGGATAAATCTGTTCTCTCTTATTCTACACTTCCCTGAAGTAAAAGTCTCTTTATTTGTAATATTAAGAACTAAATTTTGAGGCACCACCTGTTTCAGATTCTTTGTATTCCTAAAGAATGTAATACAGCAAAACTGTGGATGATGATCCATGCTTACTGTATCAGTGATGTACTAGTATTCCAGATACTATTATAGTTAATATTTTTATATATCACTACTTAACCAATGTCACTGGATTTTATGTATATGTGTGTGTGTGTGTGTGTGTGATGTAAAAAGCAAAGAAAATATATATTCTGATTTAAATTATAGATTTAATCTACTTGGTAAAGACCAATATAAAACTGAATGAAACTACCAAGCAATTTCTTTGAAAATATAAGCCAACATATTAGAAGTGTAATTGGAAATGACTTAAAAAAAATTAACCAAAAGAAAATGGAAAGAAGAAAAGTTCACTGTAATTCCACTAGGGAGCATAAAAATACATTTTACTGCCAGACTATTTGCAAGTTATATTTAAAGATAGCATCTCTGTGAATATTTATGTACTGTGAACATGACTCCTCTTCTGGTAGTCAGAAATTTGTGTTCAGCTGTCACTCAGAGCGGTGACTTCAGTATCCAGCTTTGAAAAAGTCATTGAAAGTTTTAACATCTTTCTTCAAGGACATCCTTTTCTAGGATGCCAAAGGGTGCCCTGGGAAACCCGATACATCTTGATGTTCTCTTTTGATGATAGTAACCTAATAACCATTCCAACAAATTTCAGTTACTATTTACATCTTACATATGATAGGGAAAGTAGGGCCTTGAACGTGGATAATACTTTAGAATATCGAGTATCTTTTCACATGAAGAACTTTCTACCATATTGTTCTGTTTAACCAAAAATAAAATATTGAGTGAAATATTTTACTCTTGGATTAAATGAAGTAAAATAATTATCTCTATAACTTAGATTTTTTTATTTGAAATTAGTATTTTTACCTACTACATGAGTTTTCCCTGAAAATTTTTTAGACATTTACTATATTTTAATTTTGGAGTAATTTCAGATTTACAGAAAAGTTGTAGAGATAATACAATGATTTTCAATATACTCCACATCCAGTTTTGTCCTTATTAGCATCTTAAATTAGTGTGGTATGATTAATGAACGAATATTGATTCGTAATTATTGACTAAAGGTTATACTATATTAAGATTGCCTTAGTTTTTAGTTAAAGAGTCCTGTTCCTATTTTAAGATCTATGTGTGCTTTTTCAGGCCTCACGATAGGCAATTACAAAGGCTTTATCTGGCAGACCACATGGAGAAAGCTGTCCTTCCCACACCAGACTCAGTATACAGCCATTGCCAGAGCCTCTACAGTGTGATGTGTGCAGGGACTCAGGCCCCACTGACCGGTCATGTTCTTCATATGTTGACTTTCCTAGGCCTGTGCCTCTATTCCTGGATCTCTTTATATGACATCTTCAGGCACCTTTGCTGAGACTTCATTATGTGAGAAGGAAGAGAAAGCCTTAAAGACACTTTTCCGCACTCTAACTCGGTTCTCAGTACATTTCCACTCCTAGCCCTACCCCTCATCACGCTCCCAATCCCAGCGTCATTAAAACCGCCATAGCCGTTTGATCAGGGCCTCCTCATTTGTGAGAGGATCCGGACTTCTGCGCTGATTTACCAGACTTTCTACTGCCCTTCCGCTGGGAAAATAGAACAGGGAGAGTCAGCGCTTCCTCTGGTCTTAGACACCGCCAGAGTAAGTGGTTGAAGGCTAAACTCTTTCATTTTTGACATGTAATTTGCTACTCCATCACCTTGGAGTTTAGGTCTCTCTCTTCCAGCTCAGCTGAGCTCCTCACACTAGTCATTCCCTTCACTGTGTCTGTTAGAAATAAATCGTTTTTAATTTTAATGTAGTCAAGTTATAAATTCTTGCTCCCATGGATTGTGTGTTTGGTGTTATATCTAAAAACTCATCTCCAAAACCAGGTCATATAACTTTTTTGCCATGTTTACTTCTAGATATTTTAAAGTTTTGCATTCTGTATTTAGATTTATGACCCATTTTGAGAGAGTTGTTGCATAATGTGTTAGGTCTGAGTCCAGATTAATTGATTTTTATATGGGCATTCTGTTGTTCTCATACCATTTTGTATAAAGTCTATTCTTTCTCCATTGAATTGCCTTTTTGTGTCAAGTAAAAAAAAATAGAAACAATTGACTATATTCGTATTGGTTTACTTTGTTCATTACATGTATGAGTCTGTTCTTTTGATTATTGTTGATTCAGTGTAAATCTTGATATCAAGTAGTGGTGATCCAATAATTTTTATCTTTTCAGCAACCTTGTGCTGACCATTCAGGTCTTTTGTCTTTGCATATAAAATTTAGAATCAGTTTATTAATATTGACATAATCATTTTTATTCAATATCTGGAAGTCTGTACCTCTTTATTACCTTTACCCATTTTGCCTACCACCTTAACCCCCTTCTCCTCTGGCAACCATCAGTCTGTGTCTATGACTCCAGTTTTGTTTGTTTATTTTTGTTTTGTTTCATTTTAGATTCGATGTTAAGTGAATAAGTAAAATCAGATGGTATTTGCCTTTCTCTGATTGAATTATTTCACTTAGCACAATGCCCTCAAGACCCATCCATGCTGTGGCAAATGACAAGATTCCTTTTTTATGGCTGAGTAATATTCCATCAAATATATATCAACATCTTTATCCATTTATCTATTAATGAACACTTAGGTTGCTTCCATATCTAGAATATTGTAAATAATGCAGTGAACATAGGGCTACATATACCTTGTTGAATTAATGTTCTCATGTTCTTTGTGTATAGTCAGAAGTAGAATTGCTGGATCATATGGTAGTTCTATTTTTAGTTTTTTTGAGGAACTGCCATACTGTTTTCTATAGTGGCAGCCCAATTTCTAGTTTCTTTAACAGTGCATGTGGTTTCCTCTTCTTCACATTATCATCCACACTTTTTTTAAAAAATATATTTTATTGATTTTTTAAAGAGAGGAAGAGAGAGGGATAGAGAGTTAGAAAAATCGATGAGAGAGAAACATCGATCAGCTGCCTCCTGCACGCCTCCTGCTGGGGATGTGCTTGCAACCCAGGTACATGCCCTTGACCGGAATCGAACCCGGGACCCTTCAGTCCACAGGCCGACGCTTTATCCGCTGAGCCAAACCAGTCAGGGTTTCATCCACACTTTTTTTTTTTCTAATGACCATTCTAACAGATGTGAGGTGATATCTCATTGTGGTTTTGATTAGCATTTCTCTGATGAATTAGTAGTTGTACATATTTTCATGTGCCTGTTGGACATCTTTATGTCTTCTTTGGAAAAATGTTAAGATATTTGCCCATATTTTAATTGGAAATTATTTTCTTTCTTTTTTTTATTGAGTTGTAAGAGTTCTTTATTCTTTATTTAATTGTGGATATTAATGCCTTATCGGATATATGATTTGCACACATCTACTTCAATTCAGTAGGTTGCTGTTTTGTTGATAGTTTTTTTTTTTTCTGTGTAAAAGCTTTTTAATTTGAGGTAGTCCCTTTGTTTATTTTTCCTTTTATTAAACTTGATTGTGAAATCAGAGCCAAAATAATATTGCTAGGATGTATGTCAAGGAGATTATTGCTTGCATTTTACTAGCAGTTTTATGGTTTCAATCTTATATTCACGTCTCTAATCTATTTTAAGTCAATTTTTGTGTTGGTGTAAGAAAGTAGTTCAGTTTCATTCTTTTGCATGTAGTTGTTCAGCTTCCCAACACCATTTATTGAAGAGACTGTCTTTTTCCCATTGTATATTCTTGCTTCTTTTGTCAAAGGTTTATTGACCATACATGTGACCATTTATTTCTGGGCTCTGAATTCTGTTCCATTGATCTATATACCTGTGTGTATTTGTGTGTGTGGTGGTGGGGTTGATGTCATTTACTTCTGGGCTCTGTAGAATGTTCCTTTGTGTGTTAGTGTGTGTGTGTGTGTGTGTGTGTGTGTGTGTGGTGCCATTACCATGCTCTTTTGATTACAATAGCTTTGTAGTATAGTTTGAAACAGGGAGTGTGATATTTTGCTCTGTTCTTTCTAAAGTTTATTTTGGCTATTCGGTGTCTTTTGTGGTTCCATGCACATGTTAAAAGTATTTGTTGTAGTTCTGTGAAAATACCATTGGCATTTTGATAGGAATTGAATTGAATCTGTATATTGCTTTGTGTAGTATGGGCACTTTAACAATATTAATTCTTCCAATCCATGGTCAATTACCAATATAATTTTTGAACTCTCTTAATGAGTATAGGTATTATTTAATTATATATTTATTTAATTATTTTTAAAACAGTAAAATTATATCATCAATATTGGTTTAGGAAATCCAGATGGTATGGCCACTAGACATACAGAATTTATAAACAGAGAATTGATTGATCTTAATTTTGCTTCTGAAATTAAATGCCTGACTAATATTACCCTAGAATATTATAAATCTTATCAGTGGTTCTCAATGTTGCAACTAAAAGGTTTGGTACAAATATATGCTGCCATTTTATGGAAATAGTGTGGAAAGGAATTTTTTACAGGAATTGACCCACCAGTTACAATTTTCAAAATGAGTTGCATCATGTAAAAGTAATGATAGCCAATATTTTTGAAGGCTTACTTCTCTCATACACTGTTTTTTGATCTTCAATGTGTATTAATTGTTTATTTCTGCACAAACACACATACTCAAATTAAATACTATTATCATTTGTTGTGCAGAAAGAAACCACGGAGGCAGAGAGCTATTAAGTCACTGTCCAAGGTAAAAGAGCTGGAAAATTGATAAAATGTAATTAAAACTTAGGCATCTGACCCCTCAAATTTTGTAGCAGGCCCTATGTGTAGCCATTCTCATTATGAAAAGGTATACCTGCTGATTGCTATTCTACATAATAAAAGCCTAATATGCAAATCAACCGAATGGTGGAACCACCAGCAGAACAACTAGTCACTATGATTCGCACTGACCACCAGGGGACAGACACTGAACACAGGAGCTGCCCCCAGTCTGCAGGCCCCAGGCCAGCCAAGGCGGGTGTGAGCACTCCCATACCCCCAATTGCCCCGCTGGTTGCCCCACAGATTGGCCCTGATTGCTGGCCAGGCCTAGGGACCTTACCCATGCACGAATTTTGTGTACCGGGCCTCTAAAGTAGAGATAATCTGAGGAAAATCCTCTCTATTACAGTAACCAAGATGTATTATTCAAACCAGTAGGGGGAAATAGAGCTATCAGTAAATAAAATATTAATCATGGTAGGTTTGTAGCAAAGAATGAACTGCAGTTAAAAATTATAATGAAAAATAAAAAAAAGTAACTCATGTCACATCTTACTATGAATATAAAGCACAAGTATATGTTAATTATTCACATGTACATCATGAAAGGGAAGATTCAGAAAATGAAAATATATCTGGAACTTCAAACACACTTCTGTAGCCAAAAGTGTTATGAGGGTAGTGAGAGTGTCTCTTTGAAAACTTAGAAGGTATAGACATGGTGCTTGACAGTAATATTGCAAATAAAATCTAATTAGTGAATATGCTAATTTTTCTCCCCACCTTTAACATTAACAGGAAATGATATTGTTTTCAAAAGCTAAAGACATAAAATTAACTTTTTATATCATATCAAAAGAATTGAGGTAACATTATAAACCTTAACTTTTCACATATTCATATAGAAAATGCATTGTTGTTTCAAATTTTTAGAATTGAACTGTCTAAAATTAAAAACAGTATCATTGCAAAATCATATATATATGTATGTATGTATATATATGTAAACATATATATATTTATTTTTGCTGGGTAAAAAAAGTGAACAAAATGCAATTCTTGGTAAATCATGAGTAGGTTTCAGAGCATACTGAAAACAGAGAAAAAGAATAGCACAAAGACATGAATATAACATTTACAACCTCCATAAAGCTTTTTACAGTGTTTTTGGCAGAGTTCCTCATTTAAGTCATGTAGCTTAGAAACAGTGTCATTTTGAATAAATAGTTTTCCTTTACAACAACCTAATACAGATTTTATGGGCAATTTATTTACATTAAGTTTCTGTTATGCAATCTTACATTTATTAGAGTTTTATTTTCACTTATATGATATATTTATGTTGATCAATTGGATTTTTTATCTTTTAATGTAATTCACCTTATATTACTTTGAGTTCCAATTTATCAAAGTAATAAGTAACTTTCAGTGATTATATCTCTAGAATACAGAAAATCTATTTGGCATATGTAATTACTCTGACTAAATCATCTCAGACACTCTTTTATAGTTGAATCCAAAATTCGTGTACAAAATTTTATATAATGTACAAAACTCTCCATAAATACTTATCATCATTTTATTTTTTGAAACCCCAACCAGTATCACTAGTTATCATCTCCTGATATAGAAAATAACTAAAAGATCAAACAATGTATTGCAGGATACTCAGTTTAACCGAGCTAATTTGTCTAACAACAGCATGAAATATTAGTAGATGTAAATCACAGAAATAAGTGTCATTAAGTTCTAAGAGCATCTCCTTTAATGATACATCATAAGTCTTAATGTATAACTGAAAAATATTAAAATAATTAAATTTATGTAGAATGCAAAATCTCTTAGATATTTTCAAGTCTCATTAATTTTGCATATTCCTGTAATCCTTTTAAGACAGTCTTTGATGCTTTTGCTATGAGGCATTCTTAATATGAACAATGCTCTAATGCAGAAAATATGGTAATACTTAATGGAATTGACAACTGTAGAAAATTAGTTTCTATTGCTGGAGAATGACCAACAAAACAAAACTTATACTGAGTACCAATCATATGCATAGTATTCTGGTAAAATTAAAACAGCTGGAAAGAAAAAAAAATGGTTCTATTACTTTTGCAATAATATTAAACTTTGTGAACAAATTAGAAAACAAGCCAGATACTTGTGGTAGCCATTGAATAAAATATAGTAAAATATAGGCTTTTATTGTAACAAAGGAGGGAAGAATTGAATAACCTAAGTGTTGGTATGGAAACCTAGGAAAAATGTCTAAGTATGGGCTTCCCAATGTTTGCTCATATTTTATCTATTATTTATTACACATGACTGTTTCTTTTCCCCTAAAAACAAACAAACAAACAAACAAACAAAAACCCCACTAGCTTTCCTGCTAGTATTCTTGCCATAGGTATCACTTCTATATAATGGCTTCATTCTTGTCTGAAACCCACTGCATTACTGGTCAGTAGTTACTCTTTGTTTATTTTTGTCATAATTTTAATTATTCCAATTTATTCCTTTTATTTAATATTCCTTTTTGCTATATTGAGCCACCATTACTAAAATAGATCGATGAGAATCTTAAAACCTAAATATATATCTTCTTTAATTTACTATCCTTATGGTATAGATACTATATTCTAATTCCTTTTCCCATTGATTATAAAAAATCCTAGAAGTATCTATACTTCACTAGTCTTGTTTCTACCAGTTAATTAAAAGCCCAAAATGTGATTGCCACCTTTTTTCAAGATTTAACTCTAAATCAGTTTCTCTACAGTTAATACAATTTGTGATATTAGAAATTTTGAACTTTCAGAAGAGATTAACCAAAGAACTTGTATGCATATATGCATAACCCATGTACACAGACAATAGGGTGGTGAAGGCCTAGAATGTCGGTTGGAAGGGAGTTAGAAGAGGTCAATGGGGGTGGGAGGGGGCATAAGTAATACTTTCAACAATAAAGAGTAAAAAATAAATAAAAATAAATTATGAACTTTATACAATCAGATAAATAAGGAAACAAGAAAATAATTTTAATTATAACTATCAAGTCATTTCAATATCTAAAGTAGGTTTTCAGATTTCTCTTTTTAGAAAAGACAAATAATTATGTAATAGAAACCTACGCATACGAACTTTATGAGCAACTCCGATAAGTTATGGAGTGACTGTTATAGTGAATTTAGAGACAAGAATATATCCCCAATAATGGCCAAAAATCTTTGTTTGCCCTGGATGGGAATGTGAGATGCAGAGTTGGTGGCTTTCTCTGGTTACAATGACAGTTCATCTGGCTGTCAAACGTTTATTGGTCAAACATTTGTTTTGGAAAACAACCTCAGAGTGGGGAAGTTCTCCTTTATTTTAATAATATTTAGAATGAAAATAGATGATGCACTATTTAACAACAGCATTTTAAAAATAATTATGATATTTGATGTATATTTCTAATCTTCAAGAAAATTTATCCATTGGATAACATATTATACTTGCGATTTCCATTAATATTTTCGTGAAACAAATGAAAAAGCTGTTAACACAAGTTTATATTTCACAATATACAGATATTATTGCAATAACTTAAGATAATATATGTTTTTCATTCAAACAAGTAGTTGGGAAGGTTTTGGTAGTCAGACAATTGAAGCATATAAATTTAAAAATATATTTATAAATTGAATTTAAACTTAATAATGAAAATTGATTAACTAGGTTGTAAGGTTTTCTTAAGGGCTTAGATTTTATTAGCTAGACGGTGTATTCAAGTAATTATAAGTTAATACCAAAGCTTAGGGAAAAACTCACTTTTTAAATTTATAATTTGAAAAAATAAAAAATCAGTATTTTAAAAAATTTTCTTAATATACTATGCAAATAAATATTGCTCTTAAGAATGTATGTAAGTTCACATTTATATATGACTGCCCATTTTTTGCAGAGTTTGACATTTACTTGACCTCTTTCCACATGCCAAGAATTTCTCAATTAATACTCTATTTCTACTTATTGGAATATGAACCAAACTTCAAGGTCCAAGCTTAATTCCATTATCTCCATAAATATTTTTAACTTGCTCCTTTAAAATTAAATATCCTCTTTCTCTGCATTTTTCTGATTCTTCTCATTGATACTACTTTCTTTACTATATTGAAATGTTCACATACATCTATCTCTTTCTCTATGTTTCCAGTTCCTTGTATTGAAAGAAATGTTACAAATTTGCTTTGAATAGACAACTGCTTGATTCTGATATCAACAGCAACACAATGTGCAGCAGCCCATTAACACTTAGCTTTGGTCAGAAAAGAAACAATATACAGAATTTTAGGTGGATGAGTGGAAATTCATTAACATTAGATAAATTGAATTCAAAGCATACTTTATTACATATGAATATATTTAGCATAATTTTATTATGAAAAAAAGATATTCATTTATTGTTGAGAAGCCCTTTTGGACAAAGTGATCTAGTAGATTTCATGTAGTGAGTAACATTGAGTTGAGTAAAAGGGTTATGAATAACTGTGGAATCTATGAACTACACAGTCGATAAATTGAACCAATGTTTGCTCATTAGTTTTCTATGTGCTCTATTTTAAAGCATACAGCTAATAAAAAAGAAGAGCCAAGTATTTATTTAGTTCATTGAATAAACGTTGGTTGTAGGAATAACAAAGAATAAAACGTAATATAGTATATGATGTGACATTAACTTTGTTAAAATATGCATTTAAATGTGTCTTTATATCCTTAAAAACTATCAAATTTATCATACATGCTAATCAGACTATTCAAAAACTAAATGTGTTAGATTAAAATGTGACTCTGCTTTTGAAGAGCAGTACATTTAATGTATTACATGAACAAAGGTACCTATATCTATAGGATTTTATGAATATCAAAATCTGATATAAGAACAGTTGAGTAACTCCATAGTCTTAAAATATATTGTTATATTACATTTTATTTTTTTATAATTCTGCACAGATTTTATGGTATAGTATCTTTTCTATTTATGTGAAAAATACCAATGGAAATTTTGATAGGGATTGCATTAAATCTCTAGAATGCTTTGGGTAGAATGGAATATTTATTAACATTATTTCAAATCCATTAACACAAGATATCTTTCCATTTGTCATCTTCTTCTTTTATCAATGCATTTTAGTTTTCATTGTACAGATCTTTTACTTGCTTAAATTTATTCCTATGTATTTTACTGTTTATGATACTATTGTGAATGGGATAATTTTCTTTATTTTTAAAAATATTTTGTTGTTGGCCAGGTTAGAATTATCCTGATACCAAAGCCAGATAAGAACACTATAAGAAAAGAAAACTGAGACCAATATCCTTCATGAATATTGATGCAAAAATACTCAGCAAAATATTAGCAAGCCAAATTCAACAATACATTAAATGAATCATACACCATGATCAAGTAGGACTTATCCCTGAGATGCAAGGATGCTTTGACATAAACAAATCAATATACTAGTATGTGGTATACCACATGAATAAAATAAAAGGTAAAAATCATAAGATCATGTCAAAATACATAATTTCATGATAAAAACCTTCAACAAATTGGCAATAGAAGGAACATATAATAAATATGTTCAATATAATAAAGGCCATATAAAACGAGTCCAAAGCTAACATATTTAGTGAAAGGTTGAAAGCCTTTACTCCAAGGTCCAAAGCAACACACGGTTTCCACGGTCACTAGTCTTGTGATCATACTCCTGAATGGCCTAGCTAGAACAATCAATCAAGAGTAAATAAACAGAAGTCTTCAGAATCAGAAAGGAAGAAGTAATATTGCTTTTATTTGCAGATGATATGATCTTATACATAGACAATCCTAAAGACTCAACCAAAAAACCATTGGAACTAATCAACTAATTCAGTAAAGTTACAAGATATGAAACCAACATACAGAAGTTAGTTGTGTTTCTATACACTAATAATGAATCAATTCACTTTGGATTGCTCCTTTTGAACCTGTAATACTTGACAATGAAATCACCTTTATTTTCAATTAGAATTTACAATAATAACATGTTAAGATAAAATTCCCCATATTGTTTCTGCATGACATATCAATTTTTATTCCAGACTATCTTTTCAAGAAAAAATAGAGGTAGTGTCTCCCTCCGGGTCAGAAGACAAATTTGTTTCCTGAACAGAAAATTGCAGGTAATGTATTTTCTGAGATAAAATTTGGGTGGGTTTTCCAGTAATTTCTTTAGAAGATTCGGAGATTCCTAAAATCAAGGTCACTAATCTTAACATGAATCCACTGTACATGTAGTATCCTCCCGGGCTGTTCCAAAAATCTTACAAGGAACTTAAGAAGGCAACAAAAGGGTACATAAACCTATTGCTTACATTGCCTGCAGTGTCATGAGTAATAGAGTCTTTTGTTTTTGATCTAGAAATCTCACATCTTCTGTCAGCATATATGAAATTGTGCAAGGTCTTATGTAAATTTGCAAGTATAGTAAAGTCTCAGACTCCTTACAGTCTTGACATAATAAGCTCAAATGTGGAATACATTTTAAAGATGACTTATTTGTCTGATGAGGAAACTGAGGAACATACTTGTTCATTGATATGCCAAGATACCAATTAGTGAAATGACCCATTTGATGTTTGTTACTGCCAGACAATTTCCAATTCACTCAGATTCTCCTGTCTAAGATGAATATTTATTCTTTCTCCTCTATTCTCAAATCTACAATATCTTGTCTCCCATCCTCATTCATAATGACTTTATTTTTTACCTTTTTGAGAAATATAAATTAGTTGAGAATAGACACACACTTTCTACCCCTACTTACATGCCCGAGTTTATATTTTTATACAGTGCTTGAACTCCTATTTTACATCTACTGAACTCTACTTGGTCTATATAAAACCTCTTCCACTTGTATACTAAATCCTATTCCCTCAATAACTGAAAGATTTGTTGTAACTAATGTTGCCTTCTAGCCATTGACTTTAATTAATGTTTTCTTTCCATTGAATTATTCCTACCAGTAAAGATACATGCATAATAACTACCATTTAAAAGAATCACTCACATTGTATGCCTTTTCCTTTTGTAATTCCATTATTCTGCTCCCTATTTTAGTAAAACTTACTGAAAAATATATTCTCCCATATTACCTACTCAACTTTATTATTGCTAGTCCATCAGAAAATAACCTAAGGTCATCAATAAATTCACATTGCTAGAATCAAAACTCAATTCTGAATCTTCCTCAATCTTTCTGTTTCATCTCAAATGATGCAATTCATCCTTTCTCTTTTGAAGATAACTTCACTTGATTTTTAGAACACTGTATTCAATATCTGCTTCTCTTCCTACTTCATTAACCAATCTGTCCGAATTACCTTTACTTGTTTTGTTAACTGCAATGTTGGACCTCAGTTCATGAGTTCAGCTAAGAAAGAATTCAAACCCAGGAACTCTAACACAAGAAGTTTATTTAGAATGTCACAGAGGTGGAAGAGCCAGCTTGGTGGTGTGGACTCCAGAAACAAGTTACAGAGCCAAAATAAGAATCCTTAGAGCTTAGGAGAAAGAAATCAAAGTACAAGTCTGAGAAAGAAGGTGTGGGCATGCTTGAGAGAAGGGTTGGGGGTCGGAGAGAGCATTCCCTGGGTTCCTTGTTTTAAGGGTTTTTATCTGTTTTCTAATGACAAGAATTTCAGGGGAGGATCTCAATAGAATATTCATCATTTTTCCAGATATGTCCTTTTCAGTGCATGGTCTCTAGGCATTGATCAATGCTAGGATAGGGGGTCATTAGTCATTGCATCTGGTTCTGATGTCAGCCATGGCATCTCTTTGTCTAGTTTTGCTGCTTTACATAGACTAGAGCTGAACACAACTGAGACCTAAATGTTAGCTCTAGTTTGACGCAAACTCTGTCTCGGTGGTTTTGTTCCTAAGATTATTTGATGCAGTCAGAATCTCACTGTTCTGAGAACATAATGATTAAGGGAGTAGTCATGCAAGGGCTTCTGTGAAAATCTTATGAGGCTGTTCTCCAGCCCTCTTGTTCCTCCTCGAAGGGGGTCTAAACTGCATGAATAACTACATGCTGGGGGAGGAAAGATTACCTTGGGGGTAATGTCCTAGCCTATAATACTTTTCTCCCCGGTTTTGCCTTTTGCTAGGCACCCAGGATTTTCCAGCCTGGTGACATTCTGTTCCTCGCCTATCATCCCTGCTCTGCTCATTCCTGTCCATTGCTTCCCAGAGCTCAACACTTAGACCTCTTCTAAACACAATCCCTTCATGATTTTATCCAGTTCATAAATTTAAATGCTTTATATGATGATAACTTCCAAATTTTTATGTCTATCCTGGACTTACCCCTTTAACCCTGCCTTGTAAATTTGAATGCTAAACAATTTGGGGTTAAGGCTTCAACATATTAATTGTGTTGTGGGGGAAGAGTAACACAAACATTCAGTCCATAGTAGTTTTCCTTTTTTGTTGCTATTTTTCTGGTTTTGACCCTTCTAAAGTTTTAGGAATAGTTTATAACCCTTTTGTGTGACATGTAAGGTAATTATCTTTCCTCTTTGTCATTTTTAAAAATAAACTTGTACTTACTAGTATGTATCAATGTATTTTACATGCATTTTTTAAAAAAGGATAGGTTTTCTTTAATTGCCTCTTAAATATATATCAAAGTTAATATTTCCCTTATTCTAAGACTATAATAAAAAAATTCTTTAAATACTTATAAAGTTTTTTTTTTTTCTTACTAAATGAACTGGTAAATATTTCTAGCTAATGATTAATAATAGTGGCAATATTTTTAGCAGATATACATGTTTGCTTTTGACATTAACTATAGCTCTTTGATATCTCTCTATTAAAAAAGATTATAGTTGGGAGCAATATGATATGTATCATACATATACACACATTCAAATGCATGTATGTGCTGTGTATGGAGCCACCTATAGAAGCCAGATGAATTCCCACCCAATATGTATTTCAGATGTCCAGATTTATGACACCATACATGAACTAAAACTCAGTAAAAATATTTTGTTACCGGTTTATAACAACATAGTGAGGCTTTCTGAAGAAAGTAGAATGACCTGCAACCAGGAAAAATAGGCTTGTTTGAGTTTTTTTATTGTGATTAAAGGGTAGTGCCAGAGGGCCCAGAGGTTTCTTATCAGCATATCTAGATGAGGGTCAGAATAGGAAAGTGGGGGGAAAAGGGTTGTGAGGCTTAACTGCTGTGCTCATGGCCTGGTTAAGTCATCCATACAATGAATGGTTACTGAGTGTCCATTGATTCATTCATATACAAAATATCTATGGATGTTAGATGGCAATGACAAAGAATCACATTGTTAAACGTTTCTTGTACAGCCAAATTGTGATAATTTGGGAAGTGGTGGCTCAGAAAGAAATTATTCATTACAAAATAAAAACCAAAAGTGGGATGTAATGTTATAGGCAGAAGCAGTCACGCATAAAAAATGAAGTTATACACTTTATTAAAATATAAATGTGTCATTTAGGCTGTTCTGTTTCTAATGGAAAATTATATTTTCTGAGAAAATTAATCATTTTATCCTATCTTTATACTTAATTATATAGACTATTTCAAATTACTAATACATTTATTTGCATAGTCATTTCAGCCTCTCATAAGGTATTTTATTTAATTTTTATTTTATTGTTTAAAATATTACAAATAGTAGTTTCATGAGGTATTTTAGTTTCCTGTGTTTCTATGAGCATTTTGCATTCACAATCCTTAATTTTGTGCAGCAGCAAATTTGTCCTTCTAACACTCATAGGTTTTGTTATATAAAAATTTGTTTATTTTTTAAATAATTAACATTTTATTAGTTAAACTATCCTGTTTATGTATTTTCCTTTTCCTTTTATCATTTGTTCTGCTTTATTATTTTACTAGCATAATGGATTGTCTATTTAATAATTATCTTTATTAGTATTAGTTTTTAAAGTTCTGCATTTTCTCCTAAGCACAACTGAACTAAATTAAGTAATTAATTCTACAAATTGATTATCAATGCAATTTTTAGCATGTTAACAATATTCTCTTTTGTTATTAATTTCAATATAATAAGCCTGGCTTAGGAAGAGGCAATCTTATTATTTTAAAGATCACTAAATGAAGCAAAATATTTTTATAATATAGGCAGCTACAAAGCATTTATAAAGCACATAACAATTTTATCTTAAAAGCTTATAATAGAATTGATCACATAAAATTTGAAGTAATATTTATAAAGGTAATAACTGAGTGAAATGAAGTGAATTCTGACAACATTAAAACATATACAGCCCTAGCCAGTTTGGCTCAGTGGATAGAGCATCAGCTCACACACTGGAGGGTCCCAAGCTTGATTACAGTCAAGAGCACATATCTCAGTTGCAGCCTTCGTCCCTGACCCTGGTCCCCTGGTCGGGGTGCAGGCAGTAGGCAACCAGTTGACACTTAGATGTTTCTCTCTCTATCTCTTCCTCTCCCTTTCACTCTCTCTAAAAATCAATGGAAAAATATCCTCATCCTCAGGTGAGGATTAACAAAAATATTTTTAAAAACAAATAAAGTCATATACAAACATGCTAATATTATATATAAAGAAGAAATAAGCTTGATTTGATATCTTATAAAATCAAGCACATTTATAATTGCAAATAATCTATTTCCAATACTATTCTTTGGTTGAAATTAGTAAAAATTCTTTGGGGCTTAATTTTCATTAAGAGATATTGTTTTAGATGTTTTTAAATTGAAATAAAGAATGCATGCATATGCAAGATTATGGGAAATTGATTGGCATTTATGATACTACTTCAAGTAATGTGATAGAATTTCATTAGAATTAATACTCATGAGCCTTTCTTGTTGCGTTTGTATAACTAGATTACTGATAAAGCATTAGTCAGGTTTTATATCCTTTATTTTTTAAATTTTACGTAAGAAACATTTTTACATAGAAGCACTTTTTCAATTAGAAGTGCTGTACAATAACTTGAAAACTGTCCTGTGATTTAGAAACGGATTTGTTTGCCTGACTGTACAATACAGGTCATGGAAATGCTACCCACGTGTGATCAGGCATGATATCTTTTCATCATCAAGTGTGTTGAAGAATAGCTTAATGATTTTAATTAATAACATCCTTTGCTTTTAGTCTACTAAATAACATTTTATTTTTACTGTTTAACGTCATTTTTAATCACGCCACATCCTATCCCTGCCATCTTTTTCTCATACTCAAGTTTAGGTCACTCCCTGATCTTGCCTGGTACAATGACAATTTCTTTCAGCCTTTGTACTCATCAGGGTTGTCCCTTTCAACTTATTCTCTTTTGTCTTTTCATGCAGGCTGTGCATTTTTGGTCACGTCCCTTGTTATCCATAAGATTTATAATTTTTTGCTGCTGCTTTGTTTTTCATTGCAGCACTTGGTATTTTATTTTCCTCCAGACTCCCAACATTTCTCAGATGCATACTCATGCATCTGTATTCTAATTAAAGTTATATATTGACGCACTCTTGGCTTCATTGGGTAGTATATCACTAAAGTAGAGAGTGAGTCAGAGAGTGAACGTTCCCAAAGCATTTTATAAAATGTTACTCCTTGAAGTATCTTCCTTTACAGCAATTTTGTTTGTGCCAGTATTTTTTATTATAAACAATAGAATACCTAGGCTTGTGAAACAGAAATAATATTGATAAAATTATACAAATAAATCCCAGTAATATTTTACTATACCACAATTGTATTAATTTTTAAATATATATCTATTTACAAAATTTGTCCTGGGATGAAGCTATTCTTAAATCCTCTCCCCCCCCACCACCACCCTTTGTATTGACTTGTCTGCATGGATGAGATCCAAGGATAGAAATTTGTATGGATTAGATACATTTTGAACTATTTTCTGTCTTTGTTGCTTTATAATGGGTTGTTTTCCTTTTTATTTGTTAAACATTTCTTACAAATTCAAAGTTACATGTGGAATTGTCCCTTTTTGGTCATCATTATTTTGTAATGTACACATATCCTCTCTTAAAGTAGTTCTCTTTTAATCTTCCTTCAGGGTTTGTTTTGCTTTGTTATGTACCCAATTTTGTTGCTCCCCCCCGGCCCCCCCCCCCCCCCCGCCCCGTTCAGACATGAACATTTTTTTTTATCAGCAGACATATAAGGAGTCATGGGATTGGAATGCTATCTATTTCTAAACTGGTGGTTTCCTTTCTGATCTTACTTAGCATATTACTACACAAATGTTGAAGCTTCTTTCTCTGGGAATGGCTTTGGAAAAGATGTGAACAGAGTTTAATAATTCCTTGGAATTTACTGATGCTAAGTTGGCATAGATATAGTAAGGAAAAATGTTTGGGTATAAATTTTAGAAAACTAAAAGTACTTTATTAATACAAGTAACATGATTCTGAAGATATGAGAGTAATGAGCTATTACTATGTAGCTATCGATATAAAATTTATTTTTTACTAATACTGTTTTGACAATAGATATGAAATAATAATCCATAGCTGTTATAAAAAGGAGATAGATCATATAGGAAAAGTAATTACCTCTATTTTTGTAATGGAAATACTTTTTAAAAATTCATTTGCATGTAATTTATTTTCTATCAATTAGCACAATTCTCTGTGACACCTAGAGCAAGACAGTTGCTTTTTCAGCTTTTCTAACCTTCAGATATTTGCATATAATTATTTTATCCCATAGGGCCCTCCTTTCTAATCAATATTTTTTTCATTGCTTTTAACTATTCCTCTATGGCAGTGCTCGGCAAACTGCTGCTCGCGAGTCACATGCGGCTCTTTGGCCCCTTGAGTGTGGCCACGAAGTTTCAATCGCACTATACGTGCCCGCACGTGGTATTTTGTTGAAGAGCCACACTCAAGGGGCCACAGTTTGCCACCCACTGCCTATGGCAGTGGTTCTCAACCTTGGCTGCACATTAGAATCACCTGGGAATCTTTTTAAAATCCTGATTTCTGGACTTCATCCTCCGGAAATTCTGTTTCTTTGTTACTAATGTTGTGGCCCCACCCCATAACAAAGAAACAGAATTTCCGGAAGATGGGGCCCAGAAATCAGGATTTTAAAAAGATTCCCAGGTGATTCTAATGTGCAGCCAAGGTTGAG
The DNA here is from genome assembly GCF_028538775.1 of Myotis yumanensis. NCBI lineage: Eukaryota > Metazoa > Chordata > Mammalia > Chiroptera > Vespertilionidae > Myotis > Myotis yumanensis. The sequence continues at coordinate 33,372,731 of NW_027223766.1, read as the reverse complement.
AACCACTGCTCTATGGCATCCTTAATTTTTAATTTACAGTGATGCATATGTAAAGGTTTGACTTACAATGTGCATCTGCAGCCTAGAAAATAAGAGAACACTGGGGGAAAGGTATTTTTAGGAAGGGACATAGATGCCATTTGTGGCATCTTTTGAACAAGCTGTGAGATTTTCCTTCTTTTTTTATAACAAACACTAATGAAAACTTAATTTGCTGTCTTTCAAAATCTTCTAAAAGGGAACAAAATGAATTATATCAAATGTTGACTCACCTTATTTTTCTCAATGAAAGGAAGATAAAGTACTATAAATAACATATAAGTAATTTGTATTGTACTAATGAACCTTTAAGTGTCTCAATGAGATGCCTTCAACTATCTTAATTTGTCATCACTGTAATTTTTTGTTGTTTTGGTTATAATTTTATATAAATTACTTATAATTTAATGTTGCATTTCCAATATATATAGTTTCTAGTTTTTGTGATATGTGCAATGAAGTCACTAAAATCTCAGGTGACCATTTCTTCGTACTTTCTAGTACTACATTGATACTAGCATTATATTTTAACTAGAGGCCCCATGCACGAAATTCGTGCAAGGGGCTTGGCCCCTGCTGCTGTGGTGGCTTGCCTCAGTTCTCACAGCCCTGGCTTCGTCCAGAAGGTCATCTGGCTATCCATTCTAATTAGCATATTATTATAGATATTTTATTATTATAGATATTTTATCCTTGCTCTACTTGAAATAATATTGTCCTGTGTCTTAGAAACTGGTCCATATATCTGTTGGTCCAATGGAGGTCATGTAAATGCTACCCACATGTGATCAAAGTTCATCTTTGTTCCATATGGATATTCATTATTTCTAATTACATCTATTAAAGAAAACCTTTTCCTCCAACTGATTAGTCACCATCTTTATCATGAATAAAATTGCCATATATATCTGGACCATGTTTATCAGTATTGTTTCATTTTAAAATTTTATATCTGTATCAGTTCCACAGTGTAGTTTTCTGATAGGCTTTGAATTGAATTTGTCAGTTTAGTTAAGAGAAACGTGGCTCTTTATGTCTTTTTAATCTTCTGTTGAAAAATGCCGTTATAGAGGATGCTACCCATATACTGTCTTACCCTTTATCCTTCACTTCAAGTTTGTCCCTCCCTGTCTTTGTATTGAAGAACTGCCCTCAGGCTGCCAGTGTCCACTGTGTTTGTGTTTGGCACATGTGAACAGGAATTTATATCACAATTGGTGGCTTGTAACTAAAGCCCGAGAGATGAGGGAGCATTATTAACACTTCAGATCCCTTTCTGCTGATTGGACAATGCCAAGCTATGACCTGTACCATTTCCAAAGTGCTCTTGCACAATTGAACCATGGGGAACCCTCTCTGATATTATTTCCTAGCTTGGCTGCTTCCCATTCTGGTCCTACTTTCTGTCTCCTTTACTGAGTTTTCTTTCGGAACTAATAATTTCCTTCCACACGATTTTCCCTCTCTGGGTTTACTTCCAGGAAGCCCAACTTGGGACATTTTAAACCAATTTTTAACTAATTTTCCGATAGATTTGGGAAAATGGGTAGAGAAAAGAGGAAAGGGTGATTTCTAGTTTTTCCATCTTATTCCTGAACAAATGAATAAGTGATGATGCCATGTAGTAATATGGGAAAAACAGAAGAAAAAAAGTTAATAGAGGAATTCCGAAGTTTACTATAGGAAATGTCATAGTTGAGAATACTAATATCTATCCAATGTCAAATGTGCAGTGCACTATGCAAATCTAGAATTTAGGAAGCAGTTAGAGCTGTATATGTGGGAATCACCACATATTAAATGGTATTTAAAATCATAGGACTAGATACAAAGATCTAAAGCAATGCCTTGTCAAGTTTTTTTAATCCACAATATAAAGCATTTTACTTCTTAACCCATAGTCATGTAAAAATGCTGAAATAAACTTTTCACAAAATTAATTGCATTGATTATGCAGGATTGAATATTTGAAAGAACTCACAAGACTTCATAGTTTGGATACTCATTAAAGCTTTAATAAAGTTAAAACATGCAGTGCAACAGGAAGAAGCATTACAGGCAATTATCGGTGGCCTGAGAGATTTCTCAGCACAGCTCCCCAGCGTCCTTTCAAAGCTACACAGGATGCAGTTCATCTTTAGTTTATGAACCACCGAGACATGCACAGGGAATCTTTGTCTTAAAGGAGCTCAGGAAATAGTTTCCATTCCCAGTCATCTCTTATACCTCACTGTCACATTCCCAAGACAGATTGTTCAAGAAGTCAAGCAAGTGAAAGCTATCAATTTGTATATTGCTGAATAATGTAAATAAGCTTGTCCTGGATGCTTTTCAAGGAATTTCCACCTTCAAATAACATACATATAATTTATTAAAACTCATTCTGATCTTGACCTAGAGTTAGTACAAGATTTCAGGCATTCTTAGAGATAAGCATAGAGCTGTCCCAGTTCAGTTGTCAAATAACTTTATCTCATGCACTTTCTATGTATGAGATTCACTGATATTTTTAATTCAATTCTCAATTTGTTCTTGTTTTCGGACCTCAATTTGGTAAAACACAGTTAGAGAGAATGTTGATGGAGAAGGGAAGGGGACATAGAGACAGGATCCTTGGAAATACCAATACCTAAAGATCAGAAATAGAAAGAGGAGATAGGGAATAGCTTTGCTGTTCTAACCTCCAATATGAACTATGTGCCTCTTCAGTCTTTAGGTAGTACTTTCCTTGCCACTTCCAAATACAGATGGGTAGCATTTTCCTTGTCCTCATTTAATAGAAGGAGCAGAAATTTTATGACAATTTTATGACTACTCATTATGCAGGTTGTTCAGTCTTGTTCCAATACAAAAAGTTTCCTGTGTGGAATGGTCATAGACTCCTTGGCTTTCAAGGAACCATGGCAACCACAATATAAAATTGAAATGTCTTGAATGGACATAAAAGTTACATGAATATAAACTTCCATCCCACTTTTCACTTGTAACTCTTTTATATCCCTTCTACTACATTCTTTTTATTACCAGTGTAGATGAAAGTCTTTCTACAGTGATCTATTTACTATATAACTTACTAGCCTGACTTATGACTCCTTCCTTTTAAGTGTTATTTTTACCTCTTTAATATATGCCTTAACTTTATTACCTGATCAATTTCTATCATTCTTTAAAACCCTGTTCAAATATCATCACATCAATTAAGCTTAACCCATTTCTTTATTCTAATTTCTGCATACGTACTAGTATACCTAAATGTTTATCAATATTACTGCTTTTGAAATTACTTTCATCATGATATAGCAATTTGCATATTTGTCTTGTTCTCTAGCTTGCAGTTTAATCAATAAGAGATTTTTTGTCCCTTTGTTTGTTTGTACTTATATTACTTAATACAATTTCTGAATATAGGAAGCATTTAGTAAAGTGATTGTAGAATATGTCAGTGAGTTAAGTGATTATTTAGCTTTGTGGCAAGGCAAATATTTTATATGGGTGGCACAGCACTATGGTACGTAATAACTTGAAAGACTACATATAAATTTGGGGTCTTCTTAAGAACATACATTTTGTTTTATTTTTTAAATAAATGGTATAAAATTCAATAAACAAATATATCAGCTCTCAGATATGGTGTTTATAGGGACATAAGCAATTCATTAGTCATTTTTAATAGGTAGAATTACATGAAATTGCCATTTATGTGGTCACATGTTGAATATTATCAATTTCATGTGTTTCAAACTAAATATCTTTCAGTACAGAAAAAAAAAATCTGCATGTACGTTACCTCTCTACCAAGTATCTTATAAAGCTATTTAAATTCTTTAGCAAACTTTAAGTGCACACATTTAATTTATGTCAAATATAATTTAGATAGGGGTGATATAATGTGTGTATATACAGATATATATCTACATATATATATATATATTATTGCCTTTTTGATGAAATTTTGCATAGTAAGGATCTTGCATTTGAACAATGCTGAAACAGCAAAATATCATTGTTTGCAGTGACATCATAACAGCTCTTGGCAGTAATTGTGCGCTCGGTAATGCAAATATAGTGCATAATTAAGGTAGAGGATACACCATGATCAGCAGAACGCCTCCTCTGGATCCTATTTGATGTCCCTGTACTATTGCTATAAGAGCAATGACTGCATCGTGCGCCTCTGAGGAGAGCATATAATGGGCAATGTGGGAGTGTCATAAGTGATGGAAACTGACGTGCAGCAGCTGTGTATCTTGGTTTCTTCAGACATTTATCCATTGAATACATATTGCTCTTTTTACTCTGCCCAGATAGTATGAGTACTCAGCACAGAATAGATTAGGGGGGAAAAGGCAACTACACAAATTTCTGTGACGGACACTGTTTTAAAGTACAAGCTATTCTTGGTCTTATGAACTATTTCTCAATTTACAGTGCATCAAATGACAAAATATTGTATTAATGTTCTAAATGCTTCCTGTAATACTTTAAGATCACAAGACAAATTCTACTTCATATTCATATATTGATAAACCTTTTACTGAGAGACATAATCTAACTTAGTTAACTTTTTAATATTTCTATTGTCTCATCTATAAACAGGGATATGGATCCTCTACATTTAAACTAGATAATACACTATAGTTTTTATTTAGTTCTGGGCCTATAACAATGCAGATACTCAGTGCATTTTATTGATTTATTTTTATTTTTTTAAATTTTATTTTATTGTTTAAAGTATTACAGATAGTAGTACATGTCTTTTTTTCCCCCATTGACCTTCCCCCGGCATCCCCTACCCCCCGGCACATGCCCTAACCCCCCCCCCCCCCCCCGCAGTGTCTTGTGTCCATTGGTTATGCTTATATGTATGCATAAGAGATCGACCTCAGTGCATTTTAGATATTATTATTACTATAATTATTATTTGTTAATCCTGACCTTTTCTCTCTTATAAACATTTACAGTTAAATGATGTCAGTTAATTTTTTAAAAATGCTTATAACTAATAATACCCACAGCCTTTAAGAGGAATCTTCAAGAAAGAGTGGATTACTTTTTATGTATATCCTATATCCTTCCCTGTGGTTTTTACCTTACTAGTTACAACACTGTTGATAATTCTGTATCTCTAATGAAAATTATTTGGTATTAAAAACAGATTTTCCTCTACTGCCAATCCTCAAAAAATAATGCATTTATCTTCTAAATTATTAAAGTAAATAATTATGAAGTATACTAATTATAAAGTAGATAATGCCTTGCACAATTACTCCAGGTTTGGAGGGGAAAAGCAATCACATTTCACAGTGAACACATTAATGATAACATATATTCACTCAACATTATTCTTTTCCTCCCATAATTGGGAAAACTGAAAATTTTATACCCATAAGTACAGAACAAATTGATCATCTTTTTGCTTTTATATTAAAGGCATCCTGAAATTTCAAATATCAGAGCAGATTCTACTCAAAAGACCTTCTTATGCGTCCCACAAGGTTGGCTATCGTGGAAATCTTTAAGCATTGCAGAAGCATAGGGGGCACTTTTCAGTTTGATTTTGATTTTCTTTCTGAGAAAGTAGATACTGGCTGTTCAGTGTCAGAAAGCAAGAATTTGAAACACTGCCTTTAAAAAAAAAAAAAGTATTATACTGACCCAGCTGATCTCTATTTCTATGGAAACAGGGTGAAAAAAGAAGGCAACAATTGAATAGGACAGATTTCAAATGTTGGTTGCCTATAGAAAAAAATTAAGTTTTAATATATCAAAAATTTTTAAATGTTCATAACTTTTCTCGAAAGTCAGAGTGCTTTTTTAGATATATTTGAACATGTCATTTGTGTATTTCTAAGTTTGCATGCTATCTTACAATGTTGAATATATGTAGTTGAATTCAGAATAAGTGTATATTATATCTATATATATAAAAGGCTAATATGCAAAGTGGCCCCCCAGGAGTTCAACTGGGAAACTGGGAGTTCTATCGCTTGCTATGACATGCACTGACCACCAGGAGGCATTACAAAACGAAGGAAGGCCCTGGCCTGCAGCCGGGGAAGGGAGGCCCCGGTCGGCATCCAGAAGGCACCAATTGGCCCTGATTGCCAGCCAGGCCTAGGGACCCTATCCGTGCATGAATTTCGTGCACTGGGCCTCTAGTGTATTTATAATTATATAACTAATAATATGTATTTGTATATTTATCCTTAAAATAATTTGATCTTATTTTATTTTCTGATAGACCAGGCATTAATTGAATCATTGTACATGCTATATGTGTTGCACATCCTTTAGTTATGAAACATAGGTGATTTTAAAATTTCTACTTTTGTTCTCACATAGCATAACTTCTTATACTTTTAAAATAATCTTAGCCTAGCCAGTGTGGCTCAGCGGTTGAATGTCAACACTTCACCCATGCACCAAGAGTTTGCTGGTCTGATTCCCTCTCAGGGCACATGACTGTGTTGCAGGCTTGATCCCCAATAAGGGATGTACAGGAGGCAGCCGATGGATGATGTTTCTCCCTCATCGATGTTTCTATCTCTCTCTCCCTCTCCCTTTCTCTCTCTCTAAAAAACAATAAAACCATTTAAAAATAAATAAATTAAATGGCAAGATATATGACAAATACAAAAAGGAGGCCCTGACCATAGTCAGCTGAGCTGTAGTGGCTTAAATAGCTAGGTGTCAGGGCACTCCTTTATCCAGAAACAATTCCACAGAATACCAAAAGCATCCAAGGTCATTCCGTGATCATGATGGAGTGAGACAGATACAAGACCATTCTCTAACAATGACTGAGCACAAAGGAAAACTGAAACTGTCCAAATCACACAAATGATCTAATTTCCACTCTACATCATCCCTGCTAATATAACTGTTGCTTCTTTAGCATGTAAAACTTAGCCCCACTTCATTCCTTCTTCCTTTTAGGAAAAAATTGTTAAGAGACTCTGCCATGCCCTATGTAGAGCAACACTAGACTTTCTTGAACCCTCTCCAAAATCATATAATGCAAGTCAAAATCCTCTAACTATTCTCTCCTATGCTCTTTCACTGAAACACTGAATATCCACATTGTCAGCTATCTCACTTGTTGGAGTGAGACAACAAACTAGCTTTATTCTGTTGTAGGTGTGTTCCCGGTGGTCTTCGGGGAGAATTGAGAAAGAAAACCTGTAAAAGATCTATGCCTTTGTTGTATGCTATTAATCATCTGGTAGCACTGTGCATTTTTCTTAGAAAAAAAATGCTATGTATAGATATGGAACATTTATTTTCTGCCAAATATCTTTGGCAATTTACATATTGTATCTTAACCAGTCTGTGAAATTTTGCAATATAAGCAACTGGGTCAGTGGTAAATAATAGATCAGTAAGTGAATTAGTGTCTTGTCGATAAAGAGTTTTATACTATGCAACACATGTATAGCAATGTCCTATTTTCACGTTTCTTACAATTAATGAATACCTAAGACAAGCATGCAACACAGAAAGAAACCTCTTCTATCTAACAGCACATATCTAACAGTGGATTGCTTAGAGCAACTATCTATGAAATTTTCCACTGCTCCAAACTCCAAGATTTCATATTTTAAAGATAAAAGTTTTAAGGTTTAGAAATTTAGGAGAGCTGCCCAAATGTATATTGCTGGTAAGTAAATTAAACAGGATAATCAGTCTTTTGCATATATTTTGATCCAACATTTCATATTCTTGCTTTTATCATGCTCCCCTTTACAACTCTGTTTTCAACTAGAAGCTCTTTTGGTAAAGAAATATGTACTTTTGATGTACTCAAAGAGTTCAATAAAAATCGAATTCACAATAGTAAAAATATCTTAAAGCCTACAATCGTTAAATACTATTATTAACTGTATTAATTTTACACATTACATTATTTAAAATATACTAGCATTAACTTAATTTAAGTAAACCTTTGTTCAATGGCATTTATGCTTATAGGTAAAATAGTTTATGATTCTTGGGAGATAGTAATCAACCTGTATAAACTTAGGGACAAATTTACAATAGGATTACATGTCATCCAGACCTAAATTGGGTAAACATGTCAATTTAACAAATGTGGACCTCTCTTATTAAGTAAAATTAATCTAAAACATCAAGTAATACATTGTTATAAAGTATTTATTGGAAATATGAATGCATGTAAGCAAATAAAGCTTCTTAAAAGATGATGAAAAAGTTTGGAGAAGCTACAAATCACAGTTGTGTACTGATATAAAAAGAGACATCTTTCTAAGTAGAAAATATAAGTATTGAAAAGATCAAATATTCCTACAAATCAGTTTTGCATAAAACAAAATGAAAATTTTAACAAAATAAATATATAAGTGAAATTCTAGCAACTGTGAATTAATAGAAATACTCTACAGTATTTACATTATATATCCAGATACCTTATATATTTAGAAACACTAGGACACAGTATGATGCTGGGCCACAAAAACTGAGGCTCTTCTGAAGAAATGGTAGAAAAAAGAAGTACAGAAATCAGTGCAAGTAAAAGGGAAAGTTTGGTTTTGAAAGCTAATAAGATAGAATTATAGCATTATAAAATATGATCATTGACATTAACAATACGAAAATCATCAGGGTTATTGGTGAGATGTTGAAGATGGATGCAAAATTAGAGTGGGTTGAAGGGAACATTTATATGTGAAATAAGGAAGAGTGATACATGGAGAGTACGTTGAGATGCAAAGGAATTGATTTTGAACGCTCAGCTTTGTTTGTTTTAAAAGTGGATTGCTCAGGGCATGTTTGAATATTGATGGCAATGATCTAGTAGAGTGGGTACATTTAATATTCAAGAAAAACAAGAAATAAAAATCCTGGGAAAAGATCCAGAATACAAGGGAGGGAATTGACCTTTGAAAGGAGGAAATGCTTTTTCTGTGTTAAAGAATAGAAGGATTAATTAAAGGTAGACACAAATATTATTTGTTTGTTACTGTTGTGTTAGAAACTTGAGGAAATTACCATATTTTGGCTCTTTAATCCTTCTGAAGTACAAAGTGAGGTCAGCAGCTGAGGCTGAAGAAGTAAAAAAGAATCTTCAAAGTGTGAAAACTGAAGGGGTGGCGGGGGAACATAATTAACTGCCCTTACCACCCATACCCAAAAATGTAACCAGCTCATCCCCAATATCAATGTATCTTTACCAACACTGTTCTATGCTTTCTTTGAACATGGCTTTCAAAATATTTCAGTTTTGAATCTTTATATTGTGGAATGCTATAAAGATGTATGATTCTATCATTTATCTTATAACTTTTCCATTTTAATCCAAAATGCCTAATTATTTCTTGATTTCAATCTTAGCATCATGGCACTTGAAAGTATTTAGAAATTACCAAATTCAATTTTCATGAATTAAGATGTAAAATATAATTATATCTCCCTACTTTAAGAACTTTTAATTGCTTCCCATTGCCCTTGGAATAAAGTTCAAATATTTTCCAGTGGCTGATGATGCCCTGCATAAACTATTTTCCCATCCTCCTTTGACTTTCTCTATTCTCATGTAGAACATTCCAATCAAAGTAGCATCCTTGACTTAGTAGCATCCAACTTCCCAAACTTCTTCCTGATAGAGTCAATGACATTCCTTGTGCTTAGAGTCATTTTCCTCTTTCATCACCCCATGTGTATCCATCCCTTCATATCTCAGTGACCATGTCTATTCCTTAGAAATCACCTCTACCTGCACACTCCATCTCTCTATTTTCATCAAACACTTCCTTTTTTTTCCTTTTGTGCAATGCATCACACTGAAATAACAGTTCCGTAGCACTTGTTTTCTCCAGTATGTTAAAAGCTCCAAGAAGCCACGGATACTGATTCAACTATATGGGGCTCTATTCTCACTGCATTGCAAAGACCCTGCCACACTCTATAAACCTAATAAATACTCTAGATGATGTGTATATGAATAAACTCCACTCTAAGGCTGTCTGTTGAGTGTATATTCCTGTATAGTGAGAAATTAAATGAGAACATACTTAAATAAAGACATCACTTAGAGATTTAACCAAAAATGGCATTTATAATAGAGATTTAGAGTAAAAAGGAGTGGTGACATTTTAAGATGCATGAATAATACTTCCTTTTTAAGACTGTCATATAACACCAAATTATTTTACTGTCCTTGCAGAATGGTATTTCTCTGCTCTCATGACCAGTTGAAGGATAACCTAGTTCTTATTGCGATTGTTAAATTTACTAATATAACTTCAATGTTTTATGTATTAACATTGAATAGGAACTGGGCTAATGTAACCTCTATTTCATGATTTTATGGACCTGAACAACAGTTTGAATTACCTGAATAACAGTTTGATTATGTATGAATGTTATGACTCCATATACAATGAGAAATACTTTCTTAAACATAGCTTCCATAAATTATTCACCCTTAATAAAAATATTTTTGTGAAATGCAAATTTGGGCAATGATAGTTAGCTCTCCAAATATTAATATTTATGATATTAGCTACATACAAACAGTTATTGGTATTGTGACTGTAAGCTATATATATACATTTAAGTATGTGTGTAGGTATATTTCAGTAGGAATATGGCCTTTATCATAAATATTAAATTTATTTTACCAGTCTGTCATCAAAGTAATTTTAAATGCTCTATAGGCATACTTTTTTTGAAGCTCTGATATTTGGAAGTCTTGTCATGTTTGCCTAAAGAGTTTTTCCATCTTTCTGCAAATAAAATGAATAATTTTTAAAGGAATCCAAGAGATTTTCTAGTAGTTACTTTAAACTGATAAATCATAATAATATTGTTCATGTTAACTGGGGATAAGTTATAACACAATGTCTTCACCATACACTGATCTTACTACCACTTCTTCTCCAAGAAGTTAAGATTGCTCAGATCTGATCCTAATAAATTAACCTAATACTCTCAGCTTTAACTTTTCCTGTCACACAGCTTCACCTTCTACATTGGCAAGGTTTGTGATTTGAATAACATATTCATTAAGTATTCCAATCATTTTGGAAAACTGAACTGGGTAAAAACTGAACCATATCTATGGCTTTTCCAACACTCACATAAAAACACATATGTGAACAAAGGAACAAATTATACTCATCTGCACACCATGTGCCTTTCATTAGACAATTTGATTCTAATTGGTTGTGTATGGACCTTGTTATCTAATTATAATCTCATTTTTTAATATAAAAACTGTTACATTGGCCATCTCCAGTCTTAATCATAGACATTAATATACTGTTCATTGAAATTCAATTTGACAGCCTCTTTAAATTCAAGATTGGCTTGCTAGAGACCTCCAAGGTCATGATCCGTCAAAGCAGTTTTTGTCAAATTGCCCTGACACACCTTCTGCATGAAAAACTACTCTTTGATTATTAATGTAAAATAGAAAAATGGCATAGCCTTGCATACTGATCTTATAGATCAAGAAAAAAATTGAAAAAGTGAGCAGGCAAAAATATCTTGAGTTAAACCTTGTATATATGATGAATGCAAAAAAAGAGTATGATATAATACGTGAATCTTTACTTCTGAAAAAAGAATATGAGCAGAGAACTAAAAAAATAAAATTAAAATAAGTAAAAGGTAGTACAAATATGCTGGGAGATAATACATGATAGTCGTATCCTCAATATGAAATATATCAAATATCTGCAGGTAGATTCTTGCCTTCACAATTGAAAACAGTAATCGATAACATTGATTTACAGCAAATTAAATTATATAAACTAGTTTCAGTTTATAAGGAAATAAGTCTATTCCCTTCTGCTACATTATGTTTCAAGTCAATAAAAATATATTCACCTAGCATATATTTCATTTACCTAGTATATAAATATATGTATATATATTTAATAATATTACACATTAATAATTATTTTCAATACTGTGAAAAATATGCACTAATCCTTAGATTATATTATAATGCTTATAATTAAGGGGTATTATTTTTATAAAATATGTTTATAAATGATTTGATAAATTTTTCATGAAGTTGATATTTATAAAAAAGATACTTATCAATATCTCTTATAAGTGTGCATCCATATATATATATATGTGTAAAATACTAATATAATTAACCAGTTTGCTATAACAGAAGAATTATAAGTTATAAGTAGATTGTAATTATACATCAGAACTTCCAAGGATAAAGAAATAATTCCAAAAATTCTAGCAAAGAAATAAAATTCACCTGGTACCTGATTTCTCATTGGTAAAGTTATACACCAGAGAACCTTAAAAAATGGTTTCCAAGTTGTATCACTCACATGTGTAGAACATAATCTACTTTGTATCATAATGCAAGTGCCTGTGGTATACACTTAATAGATACAAATGTAGAAGATCAAGTTTCTACCCTCAAGGAGCCCATTTCTATCTATCATTCCACTCTGCACTGTCTCTGTGCATCTCCTCCTACAGTCCCCAGAATCTAGCAGAATTGCTTCTAGCACTTAAGGAAGGCAGATTTCCTATACCTATACTATTTTATATAAGCCCCATAAAAACTTTACTTTTTTCATGAACTTCTGTCCAGCTACTTAAAGTTAACTTCTTCTGAATTGTTTATATGGTCTACATACAAAAAAAAAAATATTTTATATCATCTCTCTCAGTAGAAGTAAACATAGCAACATGCAAACAAAAATGACAAAAGTTATCTTTAACTATATGTATTGGTAACATGGGGGATAACTTTAATATATTAAAACATTATATAATAGATTCATAGTATTTTTTAGTTTAAACTCCTTTTTTAAATGGTGATAAGCATCTGGAGGGGTATGTTGCAATTCTGCTATGCTTAAGAGCTGACCCCTCCTCAGTTCTTGTCTCTCTCGTAGGAAAAATTTCAAGAGTGACACTGGACAGCAGTGCGAGGTTCCCCTTTTACTTCGTTGTGGCTTTTCTTAGGATGTTTGTATACACACCTGATCTTCTTGGCAAGTCCTAAGACTGCTGGCTTTGTTCAGTGGGTGAGATAAAACTCTCCCTTCTTTCTTTCTCCCTCCCTTCCTTCTGTGATTTAAGCTATGTATTTTCTGGTTAGAAAGGAAAGGTATTATTCTCAAGTGCCCTTGGGTAGGGAAGATAAGGTCTTGATGCAAGCTGGCTGCAAGATGCCCAGGCTGTTTGGCCTTGTTTAATTGTCTTGTCTTAGTTTCTCTGTTCCACTTGCCCAGGCATTTCCCTAACTTCTTGCTATCTTGTTACAATACCTTATTACCGTGTGCAAGAAAATTTAAAAGAAATATGTAATAGATTTCTTAAAATTCTCACATAGTTCAGAGGGATCACTGAATTTTGAACAATTATCCATCCTCTGAAGGCATTGTCTAATTAACATTTTTTTTTAATCAAGAAAGTCTTTGGTTTTCAATTAACATGATTCATTCTTTTAATTGAATTGTGAGATGAACTTTAACAATCTCTAGAACAGCACTTCAGTTACTTAGATCATAAGCATGATTGGGGCTGGTCTTGTAGATTAGCATATTGTTTGCATCTAACACAAATATAATTGTGTTTTTCTTTTTAAATTGAGATCAGCATGCTTCTTTAGAAAGTTTGAAATAAAAAGGGGGTTTATAAATATTTCCCAAGCCCCATGACAGTGGTTAATAAATAATAATTATTTTTATAATTCCATTAGTTTGAAGATATTACCAAATAACCTAACACTTTCAAAATAATCTATTCCAGAGATTTCATAAAGAAAAGTCATTTAAATAACCTGGATGAGAAAATTAAATTCACAGACCCATGTAATATGCTTTGTATTTTAAAAATATGTTCCCAAATATTTTGGAATACTGATTTTTTATAGCATCAAATCTCAGACATGAAGTCACAGTCTTGGCACTGACTCTTTTCATTTAACATAACCAATATCAAACCAAATATCTTCATATTATTGACTACGATAAAAATACTCCATTATTTCCACTATCTTTCCTCAATTATAAATTTATGAAAACTGACTAGATTTAATGTTATTTACATCTCAATATTTGTGTTTTTGGTAGTATTTTTTAAAAATTCTTTATTGTTTAAAGTATTACACATGTCTTCTTCCCCCCCCCCCCCACTCCATTGACCTCTCCCCAGCCATTCCCACCCCCCCCAGCACATGCCTTCACCCCCCTACTGTCTGTGTATTAATTTTTATCACTATTTTATCTTTATTATAATATGGGATGCTGGTTTATCTTTAAAAGTGATAATACAAAGTTTATTACATTTAAATAAAAATTTGTGCCCATTAAGGAAATAATATTTTAGATAGTAGTGTGGTTAAGACGTGGCCGAAGTGCAGGAAATGATACCTAGGAAGTGCATTTTCCTAGAAGGAATGATTAAAGTTTGAGAAACCTGACTCAGAGCTTCGAGAGGACAATAGAATTTTAAACAGAAGTTTATTCTCAAGAGTTATTTTTCTTCTGTGTATTAAACTTTTATAAATAACTCTTCTTGTTCAGTTCTAAATTCAAATGCCCCTGTTTTACCATATTGCCATGTCATTGATAGTGATTTAAATTAATAATATGTATGTTACAAGGCTTTTCTTCCCCATTTCTTAAAACATTGTAAGATTTTTCATTAAGTGACAATTCATATAATAGGGTATTTTAAGCTTCTCAGTTATATGAAGAAGGCTTTGAAACATTATTCTTATCACCATGTATTATAGTAATATCCAAAGTTTGAAAATGAAATTGCTACCTGCCATTTTAAAGCATAGAATGTACTGATTGCATACTTATGTTCTGTCAGAATGTTTTTACAAAATAACTGTCTTTTATAAAAATCTAACATTTCCTTGAAATTACTTTTTAAAATTTCTAACACATACAATTGAAAGGCTCTTTTTGAAAATTCAGAATATTATTCAAATGAAGGAGGAATGATAACTGGTTATGTTGTTTAAGTACAAATGAATATTCTGTATCTATAATATATAAAAATTCTATAATAATCATATTTATAGCCATGATCCATAACTTTTAAGCAAATATTTCAAAATAAGGGTACATGGTCCAATTTCAGTGTACATTGATACTGTGAAGAAATTGGCCTTAAAATGAATTAGCTCTCCTGTGGCCAATACATACAAGCTTATATGCATATAGGCATAACCCATGGACACAGACAATAGTGCAGTGAAGGCCTGGGGAGGAGGCAGGAGTAGGGTGGAGGAGATCAATAGGGAAAAAAGGTGGACATCTGTAATACTTTCAACAATAAAGATGAATTTTTAAAAAGCTGCATTCTGAGAAATGTAGGCTCTGGCAGCTTGATTAATCAATAAATTAATGTTGACATTTGTTAATGATGGATTCAGGCTTTCATCTGGAAGTGTTTACTTACAGGTGGTAGATAACCTTCATTACAGTGAAAAGTAATGGGTTTTCTTTTATGACATAATGAAAGTCTTATTAGTTGACATTGTCCATTGAACCTATATCTTAGCATTTCACATTACACATCAGGTCTTGTCAAGTAAAGAAAGTGAAATATAGAAACTAGGTATAGATACTTTTGAGATATAATTTGGCAAATGGAATGGAGATAAAGTTTATGAAACTCCTTAGGGGGAAGAAACACAAAACACATGTCAACTGTCAGTCAGAAATCTGAGGATTAAATTCAGAAATGCATATGGAGGCTGGACATCCTGGGATCAAGGTTTTGAGAAGAGTTTTTGCTTTTAGATGTCAGCAGAAAGAAGGTTGATTTAGAAACAGTCATTTTCCGAAACAGAGCCTATGAGATGACATCAAGGAGCACAGAATGAATGAAGAAGGAAATACATGCGCGCGCACACACACACACACACACACACACACACACACACGAGTGTAGAGGTTGCCATTCACCCAAGCAAAATCCAGTGGCTGTAGAATTAAATTATAGACTGAGTTTCTATTCAATGGGTATAAAGTTTCAATTGTTGCACAACATCATACAATAGCTAATAATACTTTATTGTACACATAAACAATTTTAAAGGCTAGATCTCATGTTATATGTTCTTACTACAGTTAAAAGTTTACCTAGAGTTCAATTACGGAAACATTGCCTAACTCCCACTGAATTCCTTTTACTCCACTTTACATACAGTGCAATAAGCAGATAGCTGTTCCAATAAAAATGATATTGATGATGATGATGATGATGATGGTAATGATGATGATGTTGGTGATGATATTTACTGAATCTCACTACACTAATAGCTTTGAGCAATATAAATGCATTTTATTTTTATGTATATTCATTTCATTTATTTATATGCATTTATGTTTATATTTACATGAGAGACCCAATGCACAAAATTCGTGCAAGGGGCTCGGCCCTTGCAGCCCTGCTGTCTTGGCTGGCCCTCACAGACCCGGCTTCGTCTGGAAGGTGGTTCTGCTGTTTGATCTAATTCGCATACTAGCTCTTTATTATATAGGATATGAATTTAATCTTTGTGAAAAGCTAATATAATATGAAGTGTTATTTTATTATTTTATAAATTAACACATTGACTCATCAAAATCTAAATTGAGACCTGGCTGGTGTTGCTAAGTTGGTTATAGTATCATCCAATACACTGAAAGGTTGCAGGTTCAATTCCTGGTCAGGGCACATACCTTGATTGCAGTTTTGATTTCCAGTTAAGGTCATGTACCTGGGTTGCAGGTTTGATCCCCGGCCCAAGTCTGGGCATATGTAAGAGGCAACCCAATCAGTCTCTCTCTCTCTCTCTCTCTCTCTCTCTCTCTCTCTCTCTCCAACAAAAATATCTTATAAAGTTTATTCTCAGACCACTGTGAAATTAAAATCAAAATTCAAAAAGGAATCTGAAATATTCCCAATAATTTGAAGCTTAAAACCACCCTTTTAAATAATGCATGGATGAAAGAAGCCTCAAAAGTAATTAAACAGAATTTTGAACTAAATTAAAAAGAAAACATAACATCAAAATTGGCCAAGTGCAGGATTTTACTTTGATGATATTTTGTGGAAATCTGTCACTGAAATTAACAAATTATATTAGTTTAGTGATGCTTGATTTTTTTATGATTTTATGTGTCAACTTCATGTATCTGTCACAGTATACCTAGGTGGCTAATTATTATTCTGGGCGTGTCTGTGAGAATGTTCAAGACGAGATTAGCATTTGAATTGGTGGGCTGCGCAAAGCAATGGCCCTCTCCAAAGTGGTTGTTCATCATTCATCGCTTTGAGGTTCTGAAAAGAACAAAAATGCAGACAGAGCAAGGTTGAATTTGCTCTTTGCTGACCGTTGGCCGGAACATTTACCTTCTGTACTCCTTACTCCTGATTCTCTTGCCTTTTGTCTGAGGCTGATATCTCCATCAATGACTCTAGTTCCCAGACCTCTGAACTGCACCACTAGCTCTCCTGGGTCTCCAGCTTGCAGACTGCAGATAGTGGGATTTCTCCGCCTCCATAATACATGAGCCAATAAGTTATGTTGACCATATACATACATATATATACACACACACATATGTATACACACATTAGGATATATATAATATACAGCATCTATATGTAATATATAGTATATATGTTATATACATATCCTAATAATATATGAGCCAATAAATTATGTTAAATCTCTTTATATACTAGTATGTTATATTAGTTCTGTTTCTCTGAAGAACTAACAACTGTTTTTCTTATTCTCTGAGCACAAGGACTATTTATTTATTTGTTTATCTCAAGTCACTAACATAGTGCCAAACATATTAGAAACCCAACAATTACTAAATGACAAATTCACAAATGGAGGAGTAATATTTACCCCATTGTGGATGGTGCATAATAAAGACTGAAGATATTATCTAGGATGGATGCCAACTATTAACATTAAAGGAGAAAACAAAACAGAGCCAGAGCAAGTATTACACGACCCTAATAACTTTAAGGCATTGTTATACTGACATATATTTCATTTCAATGCTTACTTTTAAAAAATATCTTCTTGATTTCATGTCATCTTAAGTGCTTGAAAAATATATTATTTCCACAAAATGTCCATAGTCTTAAATAATTAGAAAATGAGAATTAAAACTTTTAAATATTATTTCAGACAGATTAAAGTATGCCTTTTATTCCTTTCAAGTATAAAATAATATGACCCAATTTGTCTGTATTCTACCCAGTAAATTCAATTCTAGATAACAAAGAAAATGTGAATAGATTTTTGAATTGGTTTAATTTTAGATCTGAGTTATAATGTAATAAATAAAATTTTTTTGTCTAATTTATGGTTTTCTATCATGAACTAGTTCTTTGAGCCCAGACTTTCAATTAAAGTTACTTATTGGATTATAGCGAACATTTGATGAAGTTTCTATTACATTGAGACAATTTCAATAAAAAAATAAAATAAAAAGTAAATTTTTTTCCAAGCATGAATCTACCATATTATATGAACCTGAAAAGAAAAGTGCCCATAGTAGCCAATACATAATGATACTTATTACATTTGTTTCAACATATTATATTCAGAGCAGGCACATCTAACATGCTACTCCTTTGTCCTTTGGCTGATAAAGCTTTTGATAAGAAATCTGTTTGTTTTTTTAATATATATTTTATTGATTTTTTACAGAGAGGAAGAGAGAGAGATAGAGAGTTAGAAACATCGATGAGAGAGAAACATCGATCAGCTGCCTCCTGCACATCTCCTACTGGGGATGTGCCCGCAACCCAGGCACATGCCCTCAACCGGAATCGAACCTGGGACCTTTCAGTCCGCAGGCCGACGCTCTATCCACTGAGCCAAACCGGTTCCGGCGGAAATCTGTTTTTTTAAATCATAATTTACCTAGGTAATGTATCATTTCCCACAGTATTGTTTTCTTATATTAACTTCAAAAGTGATTTTATCCTGGGAGAAAGCTGAGGGTAATTATGAAAATAAGCACCAAGGTTGTTTGGTTTGATAACATCTGTTATGTGATGTGGGTGAGTGCAGAGGTGTTTATTTTACAGCAATTCATTGAGTTCTTCCTGATTTTCATACAATCTTCTTTATATACTTTAATGAAATTTAAAACATTTCAAAATAATGAAAAATATTTTGTGCATATTCCAAAATATTTTACAAATATACAGCTATGTATACAAACTCTGTTTTACATGAAAACATACAGAGTAGTCTGCATCATGTACATCATCCTTTTATTTTTTTATACAGTGGTATTTTTAAAAAAAATCCTTCTAGCCCTGGCCCGTGTGGCTCCATTGGATGTGTCATCCTATGCACCAAAAGGTCGCCAGTTCAATTTTTGGTCAGGGCACATGCCCAGGTTGCAGGCTCAATCCCCAGAAGGGGCGTGGATGAGGCAGCCAATTGATGTTTCTCACATCACTGTCTCTCTCCCCCTTTTTCTACCTTTCTCTCTAAAAATCAATAAAAACATATTGAAAAAAAATCTTCTATGTTCATAATTATATATCAAGGTCATCTTATTTTAAAATAAAAATGCATATCTTTAAAATATAAGAAAGTATCTTGAATTAAAAGTATAATGAGTTAATCTAGATTATTTATTTATTCTGCATTAAAATGCATTACACTTTATGTTCTGAGATCGGTACATAATTAGTCATTTCTTTATAAATGTACCATAATTTACTAGCCAATATAAATAGTCTTGCCTATATTTATCTAAAAGGTAAATCTCCAGAAATTACATTTCTCATAAGAATAAGCACTACTAATTTTGATAGACAATGTAAAATTCATCTTCTTAATTGATTAAACAAACATTAATTGCCATCAGTAATATAAATGGGTGACTGCAAATTATCTCTTTAAGCTAGATAATTAGCAAAGTATATTTTTAAATATGATAGGTTAAAATTAGTATTATATGTGGCTTAAATATGTAAACTCAAATCATTTTATTAAGGCAGACATTAGACATACGTTAAAACATATAAATAATGTGTTTTTCAGTAAATAGCCTGACCCCTTTGACATTAATAATTTTTCTACTGGGTTATTTTTATTTCTCTTATTCACTTTATATGCAATGATGAAACACAAGATCAAAAGTCAGTATGAGGAATACTGTGTTATTGTGTTTTTAACACATAACCTTTTTAGTGGCATAAGCATAGTATTAATGCCAGATGTTATATTAAAGCCTTCCTATATAATAAAGAGCTAATATGCCAATTAGACTGGCGGAACGACTTTCTGGAATGACCAGTGGGGGGGGGGGGGGGGGGGGGAACGGGGTCGTGAGGCTGCAAAGCAGCCCGGGCTGCGAGGGCCGAGGCACCAAGGCAGCAGGGGCTGAAAAGGCCTACCCTTGCATGAATTTCGTGCATTGGGCCTCTAGTATAGTATAATTCTTTATACGAAAGCTTTCTATTCATTCTCCAATGTGTGAAAATATTATGCTGCATATTCATGCAGAGCAAATTGCTAAATTGTGAACAACATAAAGGCATTCTTAATTCAAGATACATGCTTCCTTGAAGTAAGTTTTGTCATGGTATATCCTTGGATAAATAAGCTAATTGAATTACTTAATACTTACTATACCTACCTATACAGTTATTCTTAATATGCCTAATATATAATAGCAATGCTAGTACAAATACCAGTATCAATAAAAATAGAAGTAATAAACAAAACATCAGTATCTTATTAGTGTTTTCAGTCAGTTATTATAGTTAGTTATTAAGAAATAGATATAGTAGAAGGTACTGCCATTTAATTATAATATTAAGGGAGTTATTTTAAGGAAAATATTAAGACCATTTGTTTAAATGGAAAATCAATTAATACTTGGGTTGCTTTCACATGCCAAAACATTTTTAACCCTACTTGTTATTAGGGTTATACTTTAAAATATTAAATACTGACTGGAATGCAATAAAGTTTTATCAAGAAAAATTTTATGATGCTAATTATCATACAATTAAATCATTCTTTTAAATTATTTTGCACAAGTACAGTTATAAAAATCATAAAACAGCAGGGATTAGAACAGCATGTACTTTAGTCTTCTTTTATAAAACAGAACTAGTTAGCAAAAATTTCCTGTTAGTATATCCAGATCTTTGTGTAAATCAGAGTATTAATTACATGGTAGTTCATAGTCACATATAATGGTAGCTAAGTGTAAGAAATGGATTTTAATAGTAAAATCTTATCTACGTATAACTATATTCCTTAGAAAATATATCCTCATTCTACATTTTCTTGAAACTATCTAATTAGGCATTTTTTTTTACATTTCTATCAGACTTTAATGAATAATAATAGATTAGTGTACACTATAAGTTTAAATCAGTATCCAAATTTTAATGTCTATTCTAACTTATACTTAATTATGCTTGCATTTCTTTGAATGCATAATATATGTTGCTAGTGTGCTTCATATTCCACAAGTGAAATTACACTTTCAAACACAGAAGGTATTTATAGCAGCACCTAAACAAAGCATCCATTAAAAGAAACAACACCTTTCATGTTTGTGGTTGTTTCCATATAGTATTTCATGTGTATAGAATAGTGAAACGTGGGGGTTCTGGGTGCAGACTTTCCTTCCCGTGGGTTCTTGTCCTCATGAAGTTTGAAGAATAAACTCATGGACAAAGACTTGTTTAATAAAAAACATAGAAGTGTATTGGAAGCAGATACAAAGTCCATCTGGGCAGGGGTATCCCCAAAGGGGTTCCCCCTGGGGAGGGGCCCTTCAAATGGGAAAAGCCTGCTGTCTCTCTCCCTCTCTCTAATGGGAAAATCAATCTTTACAAAATGTGTCGCATGTCCCTTGGTCTCCGGTTTATATACTGCAGTTATTTGTTTGAAGCTGACCCTTTCTTATTGGTCCCTTTCCTTAATTTGGGATCCCCATGTTTTCCTCATTGGTCATTCTGCTCCATAGAATTAGTTTCAAAGCTCACAGCCCACGTGGTGCCCTCCTCATTCTCTCCCCCTTATCTTGCTGGTTGGAATTACCTTTGATCTCCCAGATGCCCAGGCTAGAGATACCCCTGTCCTTGGTTTATGGCTGTTTTAATTGCTCAGGTCAGAAATACTTCTATTTGCCTATGGCATTTCTCTATCCTCTATACAAGTAAGATAAACATCCTGGCATCTTCAAGTTTCCATCTATGTGTTCCTCTCCATGGACCCTCCTCATTTCCTAAACCTTCCTATTTAAGCAATCTAGTTAACTCTTTCAACAGGAATGGGGAACGTCTCACAGATACTGTCCTATCTACCCGAAAAGCACTCACAATTACATTTTTTACTGATTATTCTTTCTATTCTTTTAATTTTCATTTTATATGTTTTTCACAAAGATAATCTGTCTTTGACCATAGGTCAAGTATCTATTCCTAAAATTATATAACTTCCAATGCTTCTCTTTTTAAGGATATATAAGAATTATAATTACTTTTTCTCTAATTATGATCTTTTCTTGCACTTCATTCTGGGTCTGTGGTTTCTCTTATTATTGTATCTCTAGTGTCTGTCTCTATCTCCAGCATTTATAGTGTACCAAATGAATATTTTTTGAAGAAATCTATTGAACTTTGGTGAGAGATCCATCTTTATTTTTACCTCATGGACTACTTTATTGATAAGCCAAAACTAGTAACCAATTTTTACTTATATTCTCCTTATAGAGAATATTATCCCTTTCCAAAAACTTAGACAATATATTTATTGCATTCTTGTGTTCAGTGGCATCAGCTAGTTAGCTCTTTTCTTTCTAGCTTGTATATCACATCATTTTAAATTTATTCTCACAATTTCTACAATACTTTATATTCCTTCTGACAAATGCTTGTAGGTAAGAAGAAGAAAATAAAAATGGCTAAATTTAAATAGTTTTGGTCTTTTCTGTGATTGTATTAAAATGTCACATTATGTTTGTAGCTATGTTCTGATGAAGTGAATACCTAATGTTTATCCTTGGAAATTTTACACACATGCAATTACACATAATCTATTTGAATTTGCTAATGTTACAATATTTGCCCCAAAGTACCTGCTTTGTTAGAAAACTACTGAATGTTATTTGCAGAAATAAACTTCTAACCACGAAACCATTTTGCAAGTATACTGTTGTTATAAGAAGTGGAGAAAACACTCAAAGCGAGATGTGTGACAGCAAGGCTGGACACCAGAGAGCACTGAATTGTGGCGGAGGGGGAACAGGCCAGGTGAGACAGGGATATGCCTGGTTAACAGCTGATATGTTTACACCATCTGCTCTCTCAGGCTCCCATTGTCTCTGAGGCACAGGATGTAATGCAAAGTCAACCAAGGTCACTTAATTCTTTGGCAAAGTCATTTGAGGGGGAAAATACAATTATTTTTCATTGAGTAATATATAAGCTTTTAATGCAAATAACTTCCAGACATAATCTTTTATTATTTAAATGTACATACTCCAGATATGTAAATGTAGTATTCACACATCCAGGGGAATTTTAATGATTTAGTTTGTATAAATTCATTTGTTTGCCATTTCATTTTTTATGAGAATTGATGATCATTACTTGGTTAAGTTATTGCTATTATTACCTCTGTGCATTGTTTTCCTTGATAGGTAATTAGTCAAACCCTGCAATGAATGCTTCACAGAACTTTCTTCTTAAATTTTGTATTCCCATTCAGTTATGGACTAAAGGAGTGTTTCCCCCAAATTCATATGTTGAAACCATATCCCTCACTGTCTTCCCATAATCTTAATTAATTTCCCATTAATGCCACCACTTTTGTTCTAATTCTGTATCATATGTGATATTTCTTCCCACTAGTTAGAGTTGAACACTCATATCCAATTAATGCTTGTTTCAGCTTGTTTCCAAACTTTTAATTGATAAGAGAAAAAAATAGTCTCCTAGTTAATATTCTTTGGAATGCATCACTTCTCATATTCATTGCAGGAAGTAATGTGTCTTTCTGGTAAAGAGACACTTCTTTCCAGGCACCATGTGTTTCATGATAATTTATTAAATGTCCCAAATGCATTCAGTAATAGCTAACAAGTATATAACACTTATTATATATCAAATCTAATATGACATTTTAATACAATCACAGAAAGGTTCCTAACACTATATTGATACTTAGCTCTACAACTAAGAAATTTAGTACTAATATTGTCTCCATTTATTCATGAGGAAATTTAGACATGAAACAAACAACATTGACAAATTTCGCATATTAATAATGAGATTTTGGACTTCATAACACTACTCTTAAATGTTATTTTCTATTGAATTTCTGTATCCAATATATTTGATTATAACACATGAAGAAAAAAGGAAAAACTCCCAATGATGTTAGTTTCCTTATATTCTTCACAAGTGGAAGTTATTTATTCTCTCACAAACCACATATTACAGGCTCAAGATTAGATCACTGCCCTTTTTGTCCGATCCCCGAGCCACACACAGATCATTATTTGTCCACCTTCTTGTAAAACCATTGAAAGTTGAGGTTAATAACATCTGGCAGCACCATTCTCTGACTCTCCTGATTTCTGACATCTTAACTTACTGACGATATCACACCTCGTCTGTCCTAAGTGATTTTAACACCAAAATTTGCAATTTGACCAAAACTCTGGCCTCTTATGTTCCTCATGTTCCCCAGACATTCCTTTTCACACAAACATTTCAAAACATTTTTGCACATGTTATCTCCACACGTATTGGCCGTTTATTTCATAGTACACTGTGGTACCATTAAAATGGTCCTTAGTAGTCACTTGCAATTCCTCTCTTACTAATTCCAAAAGCACGCTTCAACTTTCAATTTGTTTGACCCAAATAACATTTAAAACATGTGTTTAGAACTTTCATTCTGGCAGGAGTTTTCCCATGGATAACTAGGAAAGCTGGATAAATTAAAAGTATATTTTAAGGCAAAGGAAAGCTTATGTCCTTCAGGAATGTTGTATTCATAGGACTTGCCAGTTCTTAATAGAAAGAGGCATAGGTCCCCAATGGAGAACCCCAGATAAAGGGTGATATATGATGGATAAAAATAAAATAAAATATTGGAGTTTTGGATTTCCACAGAAGTCAGAAATTTGGGAATACCATTTTTTTGGTGACTAGCAGTTAAGCCCATCCTATTGTTGGTTTTCTCCTAGAAAATAAATTTATTTATGTGAATGAAGCATAATGATAAGGAGCAAAGCAAGATGTAGCAAGACACAGTGATGTTCTTCAAAGCCCCTTGTTCACGAGAAGATAAATAATACATTTAGGGCATGGCAACGTGGGGGATCTCTGATAAGTACCATGGAATCCCAGATGGGACATTATAGGGCAATAAAAAAAATAAGGGTGCATTGGAGGTAGATAGAGCATTGCAGAAACATTCACTTCACCTCAAGTGAGTTGAGTTATCCATTAATCTGCCCTGACTCTGACTACAAGTGAGTAAAGTGAGGTTTTTTTTTAAGGAACATTACAACATTCAAAATTTCTAGAATATTGTTTATATAAAGTGCCCATAATTCAACCAAAACCCACCACAAATATCAAGAAATAAAGAAAAGATAAACAATAGGAAATGTTAATAAATCCCAAATGGTCCACATGTAGCAGTTATCTGTAAAATAGCTGATTGATATTTGCAAGAAAACTAATGGTAAAATATAAAGTGTACTAGGGAATTAGAATCAATAAGACTATATAAAAATAATATAATTTGAAAGTGCAATGAATAAAATTCAAATCTCAGAATATGGAATTACTATTAAATTGGATACAATGAAAAACAGGATTAGTAACTGGAAGTAAGGTCAGGAGAAAATATTTAAGATGAAGCAAATAATAACAAAACACAATTAGAATGTAAAAAAGAGAGAGAGAGAAAGAAAATTAAATAAAAAAGAATTTAAATATTTTTATCTACATGAGTAGTACTAACACACATTTACAGATTCAAAATTTTAAACACTCTACATGATATGGTCAAGAGACACATATGATTATATAGACTACTAGAGGCCTGGTAGACGAAAATTTGTGCACTTGGGATGGGTCCCTCAGCCCGGCCTGTGCCCTCTCACAGTCCGGCAGCCCTCAGGGGATGTCCTACTGAAGGGGAGCAGACCTAAGCCGCAGTCTGGCCTCCCTCGGTGGGAGGTGACTGGGCAGGTGATCCGGGGATGGCGCTGCTCCCATCACCCCGCTGTCGCTTCTGCCGCCAACCTCCCTCTGCTGGAGGTGACCTGCAGCCGATCAGGGGATGCTCTATCGCCCCTCTGCCGCTGCTGGTTGCTGCTGCCTCTCCATCCCATTGTGGTACCCTCCCTCTGCCTGCTAGCTGGTGCCTTGGCTGGCCTGGCACCCCCTGCTCACCAGTCCCACCCCCTGCCGACTGGTCTTTCTGCCATTTGGTCGATTTGCATATTATGCTTTTATTATATAGAATAATAGATTATAAATAAAAGAATGGACAAAAGTATACCATACAAGTCCTAATATAAGAAAGATTATATAGTTTTACAAATGTCAAAGGAGACATACGAAGAAGCATTACAGTAAAAAGGAAATAACCATCATAACGTAGAATTATTCAACCAAATAATAACTAAATTAGTATTCCCTAGTAACACAACTTCAAACCATATAATTCAAATTCATAGAACTGAAAAATAATTAAAACACATATACTACAAATCATGGCAAGAAACTTTCAGTGCCTTTCTCAGTATCTGATAAAATAAGCAGAGAAAGCCCAGCCAGGATGGTTCAGTGGTTGAGCATCAACCTACAAGCCAAAAGGTCACTGGTTGAATTCCCTTAGGGCACATACCCAGGTTGCGGGCTCGATCCCCAGTAGCGGGTGTGCAGGAGGCTGCTGATCTCTGTGATTGATGTTTCTCTCTCATCGATGTTTCTATATTTCTTTTTCTCTCCCTTTCCCTCTCTATAAAATCAATAAAAACATATTTAAAAAAAAATAATCAAAGAAAAGTATCAGCAAGTTAGATAATTTGACTAAAAATTCTTAGCAATTTAACTATTAATGTAAATGTATACATAAATATGCATACAATTAAAACTTTAAAGTGTACATATTTACCAAAAGTGTTCATACTCTCGGCCATGTAATAAACCTCAACAATTTTCAAAAGTTTCAACAGTTACTTAGACTCTATTCTCTAATCTGATTAGAAATAAGTATGAAATGAATAATGTATAATAATAAAAGCATAATATGCAAATCAACTGAATGGCAGAACAGCAGAACGACCGTCTGGACGTCCTCCCAGATGACCTTCTGGACGAAGCTGGGGCTGCAGCTGCGGGATTGAGGCAGCCACAGCCACTGCTACTGCGAGGGATCGAGGCAGCCACGGTAGCTGCGAGGGAGGGATTGAGGCAGCTGCCATGGCTTCGAAGGCCTACTCTTACACGTATTTCAGGCCTCTGGTAATAAAATAAAATACTAGGAAATGCTGAGATCTTGGAAATTAAGCGATGTATTTTAAAATTATTACTGGGTCAAAGCAGAAATTACAATTGAAATTTAAAAATGTTTTATATTTAATACCATACATTTTACATTTTAAAGCTTCCAAGATGCAAGTAATGCTATACTTGGAAACAATTTTTTTTAACTTAAATGATGTCATTAAAAGAACAGCTGAAACTGATAATTTAAGTATCCACTTCAAAAAGATAGGAAAATATTACAAATTAATCCTATGTAAGTAATAGAAAGAAAATAAAAGTATAAAGATAGAAATTAATAAAGTGCTTATTAAAATACAAAAATTAAGGAAGAAAATTAAAAATTATTACTTCAAAAGCCTAATAAAATGCATGATCTCCTAGCATGCTTGAGAAATACAAAAGAAAGAAATTGCACATTAATAGTACTGGGAATAAAACAAATGTCATCACTATGGATCCCAGATTCAAACAAAAAGATAATAATGGATATTTGAGCAATATTACATCTACATAAAAATGGCAATTACATGGAATAATATAATTTCCCATGCATTATACAAAATAATGGACAAAGAAACAATTCCATGCTTCTCTTATGAGAATAATATATTCTTTATAATAAAAATAATAGTTCAAGAAAAATATAGTAAAATCTAATTTTATTCATGAAAACAGATGGCAACTCTCAAGTGTTAATGATCCAAATGCAGTGATGTACAAACAAAAATAATGTCGTCATGAAACTAAATTTATTCCAAGAAAGCAAACCTGATTTAACATTTAAATATCAATAAATAAAATGTACATCATTAAAGATAAAAAAGCACATAATCTTCCCAAAGGTGTCAAAAATACATTTACTAGAACTCAGTATCTATTCATTATGATGATGATTTAGCAAACTAGGATAAAGAAGAAAGTCTTAGATAAAGAACAGAATTTAAACTGTTGCTAGTGATTAATATTAGTTAAGTAAATTGTAATAAATGAAATTCATATACACAACTGCACAGGGAGGACTGTAGTATAATCTGTGTGAAGAAAATGGATATTTTGCATATAAATTATGTTTAAAAAAACAAAGACATTGTATCAAAGAAAATAAAATATAATTTAATTTATTTTCATCAGAAGTATATTATATATATATCATAATAACCCTTCAGTATATTTAAAATCAACTGAAACATTTCTACTTTACCCTCTAATAAGTGAAGGCAATAAAATATCACAATAGGTATAGAAAGACAAGAATAAGAATTATCTGTATGTTTTAAGACTATACTATTAAACCAAAGACTAAAACAATACAGTAAATGTGTGAAAAGTAGAGGCTCATCCTTAGCGCTGGGAATGACTAGTCACTATGACAAACTCTGACCACCAGGGGGCAGACGCTCAATGTAGGAGCTTCCCTCTGGTGGTCAGTGCACTCACACATAGGGGAGCTCTGCTCAGCCACAAACCAGGCTGATGGCTGCCAGTACAGCGGTGGTGGTGGGAGCCTCTCCTGCCTCCTCAGCAGTGCTAAAGATGTCCGAATGCAGCTTAGGTCTGCTCCCCAATGGCAAGTGGACATCCCCCAAGGGCTGCCGGACTGCCAGAGGGATTTCTGATTGCCATCTTAAGCCCAATTCCCTGGGGAGCAGGCCTAAGCCAGCAGGTGGTCATCCCCTGAGGGGTCCCAGAATGCGAGAGGGCACAGGCCGGGCTGAGGGACCCCCTACCCCGAGTGCACAAATTTTTGTGCACTGGGCCTCTAGTATATAAATAAAAGCCTAGTGACCATTACAACCGGTCATCCAAATGACCAGTTGACCGGTCGCTATGATGCGCACTGACCTCCAGGGGGCAGATGCTCAACACAGGAGATGCCCACTGGTGGTCAGTGTCCTTCCACAACCAACCTCCCACACCCGGCTGGCTAACCTCCTGCGGTCCCTCTCCCAGCTGGCCCCGATCAGCCCCGACTGGATGAGATGGCCCCAATCGGCCCCAATCACCAGCCAGGCCGAGGGCCCCACCCATGCACAAATTCATGCACTGGGACTCCAGTCATGAATAAAAAGTATTCATTTTGATGACTCCATATATTTAGCATGATCAGAAAACAGAGTGTTTATCAATTCATAGTGTATTAAAAAGAAAATGTACTGAGGCTGAAAAACGCAGACAACAGCAAAAAGTACAAAAGTTGTCTCATTAGACCATGAAATGAAATAAATTCAACATTAATATCTAAATAATTCACACCATAAGGAATGATTCCTTGATAAATTGTTCTCATTTTTCATGAGCATACTATGATATTTTGGTTTACTGAGCATTTCCTTTTTTATCTCAATACATATGAATATTCACTTTTGTAAATTTGATGTAAATTTGCCTTGCCAAAGAAGAATTTTTTTTAAAGTGCCATGATTCCAGTTACTTATCATTTAGTAATGAGAAATGCATGTTTATCTAAAGCAGATATAATTTTCACAATTTAATATTTATTTGTCATTTCACTAAATATTATTTTTGGAATTTTATAGACACATTAACTGGATGATAATGTATTTTTTTTATTTTTATTAAATATATCTTTATATTTCAGAGAGGAAGGGAGAGAGAGAGAGAGAGAAACATCAATGATGAGAGACAATCATGGATCGGCTGCCTCCTGCACACCGCACAGAGGGGATAAAGCCCACAATGCAGACATGTGCCCTGACAGGGAATCGAAACATGACCTCCTGGTTCATAGGTCGACATTAAACCACTGAGCCATGCTGGCCCTGCTGGATGATAATGTTTAAAATAATATAATGTTTTTTTTTATTGTTTAAAGTATTACAAATAGTTGTACATATGTCTCCTTTATTCCTTATTGACCTCGTTCCGGCTTCCTGTACCCCCAGGCACATGATGCCCTCCCCCCCTCCTCCCAGTGTCTTATAATAATACAGTTTTTAAAATATCTTCCAATTATAACTGACTTGGTCTTTGCCATTCTATTAGTGTCTTCAAAACTGATTACAATGAGAGCTGGTGATGAACTAATAAATGCCTTGGATTCATCCATCCCCACTGTAAACCACATCTGCGTATAAACTATATCTGTTTGCTGCATATATATGCCAGCCATAGCGGAGCAGTTGTATAAAATATTAAGAAATAGTGTTCATGATGAATTATAATGTGACCGACATAGCACATATAACAATGTACAGGGTTAACATCAATGACAAGAACTTCAGAGAATTTACCAAAGATTACTTCAACAAATATTTATTCATAACCTACTACATGTGATATAAGTGCACAACCTGCTAAAGGTATGAAAGAACAAAACAAAATGAAACCATGAAAACCCTTGCCTGATCTTACATATAATCTTGTATACTAAGAAATCACACAAGGATACGAATAGCTAAAACCTAAGATAGAATGTAATTTGTAATATGGAAAGTCTAAGAGTTTTGGGATTGCAGAGTTGATTGATTAGTTTGAGTTCTTAAGAATGAGGAAAAGAGGCGTAGATAGAGATAAAAAAATAGGTTTTATCCTTTGACAGTTTTGACATTGAATTCTAGTTTTTTAAAATATTTTCCTGATATATTTCACTCCTCTATTAAATGGTATTATTATGAAAATTTTGTAAAAATAATGTGTATAAAACCACATGTGTGTTAAGGGGTCCTTCAGCGTATCATAAATGAGAATCACATGGAGAGATTATAAACTTTATAATATTTGAAATGACACACCACTGAACTAAATTAGAATTTCTAGTGGATGGTACCCAAGCATTAATTTTTTGTTTGTATTGCTTTTTGTTGTTTTAAAGATCCCCAGGTAATTCCAATGCACATCCTATTGATAACTACTGCTTAATAGTTCCTTTATGGACATAAGACTTTATACAAATCAGGAAAGATGATTAAGTTGGTAGGTGGTGATGGTCAACTTAAATTTTCACATTATTTTTTATAGATATTCTCTTTTTTAATATATATTTTTTGTTTCAGAGAGGAAGGGAGAGGGGGAAAGAGATAGAAACATCAATGATGAGAGAGAATCATTGATCACCTGCCTCCTGAACGCCCCACACTGGGGATTGAGCCCACAACCTAGGCATATGCTCTGACTGGGAATCGAACCATGACCTCCTGGTCTGTAGGTCTATTGAGCCACACTAGCCAGGCTATAGATCTCCTTTTTCCCCTTCTAAGTTGTCAGTATACTTTCAAACTACTCTAAATTTTAAATTCATCTTGCTTCACCTTTCTTTTCTATCAAGTTACCGAGATGCCTTGCCTGAGGGATATTCATTCTTATTTTATAAGCAAAGGGAAAGAAAATATAATTACATTAAAAATTAACTCACATATATAGCACAAAACAGTTCTTATTCCTGAATACAATATATTAAAAAAGTCAAGTGAGTTCTAGTATTTTTATTCAGGTTATATTGCTAGAGTTGTTTTTTTTAAATATATGTTTTTATTGATTTTAGAGAGAGAGGAAACGAGAGGGAGAGAGAGATAGAAACATCAATGAGAGAGAAACATCAATGAGAGAGAAACATCAACATCGATTTACTGCCTCCTGCAAGCCACCCCTGGGGATGGAGCCTGCAACCTGGGCACTCCCAGGACCTCACCACCCCATTGCCTATGCCCACGGGTTATGCATATATGAACACACGTTCATTGGTTGGTGTCTTTCCACCCACCCTCCCCTGCCTTCCCTCTGAGTGTCAACAGTCTGTTCATGCCTTTATGACTCTGGGTCTATTTTTGATCAGCACTTTATTTGGTTCATTAGATCCCACATATGAGCAAGATTATGTGATACTTAGCTTTCTCTGACTGGCT
Organism: Myotis yumanensis; assembly: GCF_028538775.1. Classification (NCBI taxonomy): domain Eukaryota; kingdom Metazoa; phylum Chordata; class Mammalia; order Chiroptera; family Vespertilionidae; genus Myotis; species Myotis yumanensis. Next base: position 33,340,305 of record NW_027223766.1, on the reverse strand, counting down.
TATTTCACTCAGCATAATACTCTCCAGGTCCCTCCATGCTGTTGCATATGGTAAGAGTTCTCTCTTGTTTATTGTTGCATAGTATTCCATTGTGTAAATGTACCATAGTTTTCTTAACCCACTCATCTGCTGATGGGCACTTAGGCTGTTTCCAAGTCTTAGCTATTGTAAATAGCATTGCTATGAACATATTCTTTCTGATGAATGAGAAAATCTTTATTTTTAAAGAAAGTCTTATTCTTAAAGTCTTAAATCTTTTACCCATCTTCTTACAAATATGATCAATTATTTAATTAGGGCTCCAAATGAGAATGAAATATCTTTGACTTTTGGCCAAGCATTTAATACTCATTATTTTTAAAATGTTTTGAATTTGCCTATAAGTAATCAGTGCATACAAAGTGTTTAAGTTTTCTGTTTTCACATTTCTTAGATTTTAGAAGTAAATTTATTTAGGGAGAAAACAGTAGGGGTGTTATTAAGCTATTTAATAGAAATGGAATATTTTACACACCAAGAAAAAAATATTATTTTTACTTTTAGATGTATTTTATTTTTGTTAGTGATAGATCATAATCACACACACATCGTTTGCCACTGGGTTGTAAGAAACTTGTATCTCAAAGATAAAATAGAAGATAAGAAGCTTTGAATTATCAAAAAAGTAAAGAAAGATTCCTTATGTCAGATTGAGGTTGCAGATTTCTCAAATTTCAAGATTTGGCAAGCAGGCAGAAATGATTCAATTTCCATTCCCTGTGAGAAAATTATAAACAAAAGTAAGGATTCTCCCCTATTTGGTAAAGACAAACTGAACCAGATTAGTCTCATGCTGAGAGATGTCCCCAAGTCAATATTTTAAGTGTAAAGGTCTTTCTGTCTGGACAGTTGTCATAGGTTGATTGACCTTTGAATGGTAGTTGAAACCAACCTGAGAGTCTTAGCCTATCTCATCTTTTCTAGATATAAGTGATTATCTTTGTGGTTTTGGGCAAAAAGTCTTTCTATTAGGTTCAATACATTCTGATAAAATAAATGTATTTAGCTTATATAACTATCCTAAGAGCTCGAATTTGGCTTGATTCTAAACTTTGTATTGGGTTGGTATTATAACCTGTGTAGCTTACTGATTCATAGAACCCCTTAAAAGTGGGGCAGAACATTTATTCAGTAAACATGCATTGTTGCTCAGCAGTGTTCATGTTGATTTTATATGTTAGCTTGTAGTCATACAATTCCTTTAATAAAAGTAGCATGAGCTATTGACTCAGAATGACTAGAGTTTAAACCTGGCTTGACCGCCTTAACTGGTTTGGCTCAGTGGATAGAGGGTCGGCCTGCAGACTGAAAGGTCCCAGGTTCGATTCCGGTCAAGGGCATGTACCTTGGTTGCAGGCACATCCCCAGTGGGGGGTGTGCAGGAGGCAGCTGGTCGATGTTTCTCTCTCATTGATGTTTCTGACTCTCTATCCCTCTCCCTTCCTCTCTGTAAAAAATCAATAAAATATATTTTTTAAAAAAAGAAGAAGAAGATGGTGGCCACGTCAACATCATCTTTAAAATAAAAATAAAAAACCTGGCTTGACCAAGATGACTTTATTGTTTCTCTCGGCTTGACTAGATGTTAGGCAAGATTTTTCCTAAATGCTGGTTCCTGACCTCTCTTTTCTTACGGTATTTACTTTGGGAAACTTGTAAATTGTTTCTCCATCCTTTGAGATGTAATATTTTTAAAGTCTCTGGCCAGGTTTACAACATGGGACTGTCCTTCTCAAGGACCTGGGCACATCTCTTTGAAATGTAATGATCAAAGCCCCTATCTCCCAATTTCTGTGAGAAAGTAGAACTTAACTTCAATGGGCACCTTGCCTCAATTGTAAAACAATCTCCTGTCCTGAAGAAAAGAGAATGCTTGTTTTTCCTTTGAGTGAAGCCACTTAGCTAGCACAGATGACCTGTGATCCCCCCCACTCGAGGTCTTAAAACTCTTCTCACCCTTTGTTTCATAGAATTGGGTATGCAGCTTTGTCTGTGCTTTCTCCCCTATTGCTGTGAATAGTATCTTGGAATAAAATCCATTTTTGTTTGCTTTTCTTGAGTAATTTTTTTCTTAAGAGTTCCAGTATATACTGGCTTTCTGGTATTAGGTGAGTTGATAAACTTTCCTTTTTCTCAATCCTCTTGTGTGTAAAATGAAAGACTCTATCTGACAGAATTGTTGAGGGAAATAAATGAAATAATGCATGTCAAAGCATGTAACACTAACATACATTATACACTGGATAAATATTTCCTTAGCAATTCTTCTTTATCAAGAGAATACACTTTAAGTGCCCAATTTTTCACGGATATTTCTGGCATTGATCTTGACTTTCAACACACTTGAACCTATCAAATGTATGAAGGAATGTGCATGCCCCTTATCTGTATCTCTGCTTCCCTAATAATTAATTCGAGAGTATCTTGTTGTTTCCCTCTACCATGATGATAATGGATGTTGAAACTGCATCCTTGGAGAGTCTACTAAGCAAAAAAAGTGCTTACATGAGACGTGGCATCAGCCTTCAGAAATTTTACATCTAATGGTGCCTGATGACAAGCATGGAAACAAATAAAAATAATATGATGCATAATTAAGTGAGAATTATAATAGAAGTATAAATAGAGAATGATAAAATAAAAATTATCCCCTTACTACCTTTGAAATGTAAAATAACTTTGGAAAATGTTTCTGCTCCATTATTTAAGTTAAATATAATGGGCTTAATCAAAGCAATTACCTGTCTCTGATGTCTGAGTTTCTCACAATAGGGAAACCTGTCCTAGAATCAAGGACAACTGGTCCCTGAATATTTCTGATGTTGCCTGACTCTCTTCTGTCCTCTAGTGGTAATCTGTAGAATTACTTTACCTTTATGTCAAGACTGTACCATCCTATGCTGAAAGCAATTGTCCCAATTCCTGCATGTCAGGATTAAGAATGTAAAACCCTCAAACCTCAGAGGGAAGGTAGGGGAGGGCAGGGGTAAGAGGGAGAGATTAACCAAAGGACTTGTATGCATGCATATAAGCCTAACCAATGGACACAGAGGGATGAGGGCATGAAGGGGGGGGGGGCAGTGGAGGGATAAGGACACATATGTAATACCTTAATCAATAAAGAAAAAAAAGAATGTGGGAAACATTCTGTAGGCAAAAGAATTACAGAGAAAATAATTTTATGTTTTCTGAAATTATCACAAAAAGTTAATTTTATCACAAATTCTTCTAAATTTATACTGGGTTCTATGTTGGTTAAAGAGTTAGTTGGCTATCTTAAATTGAAGGGATAAAATGATAATATGAGTAAAAAAAAGGATGAAAAGGAGAATCAAACTTTAGTGAGCATTTGCTGTGTGTCAGGAACTGTGTTAAAAGTTCCACATGCATTTTTTTCATTCAATCCTCACAATAAACTATATATATGTGATTGACAAAGTCCTTCTGAGTTTTAGGGTGGTAAGTGCCTTGTTCAAGATCACACAGTAACCTAGTAAAATATGTGAAATCTGGCTCAGCTTTCTAATGCTAAAGCCCTTATACTTAGAAACTCTACATTCTTCTCTTTCAAATGTACTATGAGTAAAATTTCTCAGGTAGCAATGGATTGTAACAAGAGCCCAAATGTTATTGTTTGTTTACCCCATAGTTTCCCATAATTGTCACTTCATTTCTCTATAAATTACCAAAATTTTTAAAAAGTATCTAAAGAAGTGCTGTCCCTTCTTCACTTCCCATTTATAATTCAATCTATTTTAGTCTGGCTCTGGTTCCCAACTAGTCCTCTGAAAATGCTTTTGTTAAAATTAGTAATGACCTGTGTTATTGAAACATCAATGATATATGTAGTTTCTTTTAAAAAATATATATTTTTATTTGATTTCAGAGAAGAAGGAAGAGGGAGAGAGATAGAAACATCAATGATGAGAGAGAATCATAGATCGGCTGCTTCCTGCATGTCCCCAACTGGGGATTGAGCTCTAAATCCAAGCTTATGCCCTGACTGGGGGGTCAAACTGTGACCTCCTGGTTCATAGGTCAATGCTCAAACACTCAGCCACACTGTCCAGGTGATATGTGGAGTTTCCAATGAGCCTTACTGAAACTCTTAAGGGATTAAACATAAGGCCACTTCCTTCTTTTCAGAATTCTTCTTTTAATTTTTATTATATTACTAGAGGCCCGGTGCACAAAAATTTGTGCACTTGGGGGGGGGGGAGGGGGGTCCCTCAGCCCGGCCTGTGCCCTCTCGCAGTCTGGGACCCCTCGGGAGATAACGACCTGCTGGCTTAGGCCTGCTCCTGGGTAGCAGAGGGCAGGCCCAATCCCTAGGTGCAACCCCTGGTCGGGGTCAGAGCAGGGCTGATTGGGGAGTTGGGGCGCCGCCTCCTGTCATGCACAGAGCAGGGCGGATTGGGAGGTTGCGATGCCACCCTCAGTCATGCTCAGGGTAGGGCCGATTGGGGGGTTGGGGCACCGCCCCCTGTCACACTCAAGGCAGGGTCGATGGGGAGGTTGCGGCGCCACCCCCTGTCACTCACAGAGCGGGGCCGATCAGGGGGTTGGGGCGCTGCCCCCTGTCATGCACAGAGCAGGGCCCATCAGGGGGTTGGGGAGCTCCCCCCTGTCATGCACAGAGCAGGGCCGATCAGGGGGTTGAGGAGCTCCCCCCGTCATGCACAGAGCAGGACCCATCATGGGGTTGGGGAGCTCCCCCCTGTCACGCACAGAGTAGGGCCGATAGGGGAGTTAGGGCACCACCCCTTGTCACACACAGAGCAGGGCGGATCAGGGGGTTGGGGCGCCGCCACTGTCACACTCAGGGCAGGGCCGATGGGGAGGTTATGGCTCTACCCCATCACACACAGAGCAGGGCCCGTAGGGGGGGGCGGAGTTTGGGGCGCCACCCTTTATCACCCACAGAGCAAGGCCGATCAGGGGGTTGGGATGCCGCACCCTGTCACACACAGAGCCGCAGGGTGATCAGGGGGTTTGGGCGCTGCCCCCTGTCACGCTGATCCGGTGCCAGGAGGCCTCGTGGCTCCACTGATCCCGATGCTGGGCGGCATATTACCCTTTTACTATATAGAATAGAGGCCTGGGGGCCGGCTGGTTTGCCCTGAAGGGTGTCCTGGATCAGGGTGGGGGTCTCCACTGGGGTGCCTGGCCAGCCTGGATGAGGGGATGGTGGCTGTTTGTAGCTGGTCACACACCCTTCAGGGTGGGGGTCCCCACTGGGGTGCCTGGCCAGTCTGGGTGAGGGGCTGAGGACTGCTTTCAGGCTGGCGGTTGTTGACTGAAGCTCCCAACCGCTCCTTTTTTTTCTCTTTTTTTTATTTTATTCTGGGCCAGCTTTAGCTCTGGCTCTAGCTCTGAGGCTTCCTGCTGAAAGCAGGTATCTGGTTTGTTTGCGTTCTATAATCGAAACAATGTATAACTCCAGCTCTGAGATCCCGGCTGGCTGAAAGCTGGTTTCTGGGGTTTTGTTTAGCTTCTATATTTGCAACATAGTTGCTTAGAGTTGCAGCTGAGAGGCCGGCAAGTGAGGCGGGGAACGTTGGAGTCCGCCATCACTGGAGCAAGCAAGTCTCCCTATTCGCTTCAGTGCATGGCTGCTGGCCGCCATCTTGGCTGACAGTTAATTTGCATAAGGATATGCTCATTAGCCAATGGGAAGGGTAGTGGTTGTACGCTAATTACCATGTTTCTCATTTATTAGTGTAGATTATTTCACATTTCTTATTCTCCTTCTTCTTTCCTTTCCTCCTCCTCTTTCTTTTCCCCTTGATCTACATCTTCATCTCAAGAAAGTTTTTTTGGTTTATTTTGTAGACTCAAATCCTCTACGTAAATTCAGGATGAAGGAATTTTTCAGCCTCATTTTGCGCTCTCTGTTCATTCCATATATTAAAAAGTAAAAATGCTTTTACCCATGTTACAGCCAAAATTACATCTCTATAAAGTCTCTAATCTCCTATATATCTAAGTAATTGCATCTCCATTTTGAAGTCCCAAGTTAATCTAAAACTAAATCTTTATCTCGGTTTTCCATACCAAATCACAGTGTCTTCATTCTGACCTGTTACTCCACATTCTGTCTGGCCCTTCAAACTGGAAAACTTGGACCTAAGCTTTATTTCAACTTCCCTTCTGAAACAACCCATTCATCATTTTTGTTTTTGTTTTTTTGGTCTCCTCTCTACCCTCTAATATTTCCTATGACAGCATAGCTGGGGACACTAAGCTCAATCTCCATCACTACTGCAATAGAACCTTAATCTTCTCACTGGTTGTATGCTAGCCTAATTCTACACCAGCCATTTTATTTATTTATTTATTTATTTATTTATTTATTTATTTATAGCATTTTTAAATTTTTCTAATTACAGTTGACATACAACATCATATTAGTTTCAAATGTACATCCCAGCGATTAGACATTATATAACCTACTAAGTGATCATCCTGACAAATCTTATACTCATCTGACAGCATACATAGTTATTAGACTATTATTGACTATATTTCCTAAGTTGTACTTTATATCCCCATGACTATTCTGTAACAATCAATTTGTACTTCTTAATCCCTTCACTCTTTTCACCCATCCGCCTAACCCCCTTCCCATCTGGCAACCATCAAAATTTTCTCTGTATCTATGAATCTTTCTGTTCTGCTTGTTTGTTTGCTTTTTTGATTCAATTGTTGATAGAGATATATTTATTGCCAATTTTTGTTCTTATTTTACCTGTTTTTTCCTTTTTAGAAAGAAGACCTTTTAACATTTCATATACTTGTTTGGTGGTGATGAATTCCTTTAGCTTTTTCTTAATCTGGGAAGTTTTTTATCTGTCCTTAGAGTCTAAATGGTAGCTTTGCTGGGTAGACTAATTTTGGTTGTAGTTTCTTGCTTTTCATCACTTTGAATACCTCGTTCCAATTGCTTCTGGCTTGAAAAATCAGCTGATAGCATTAGAGGAAACGAACTGTTTCCTCTAGCTGCTTTTAAGATTCACTTTGTCTTTAACCTTTAGCATTTTAATTATAATGTGTCTTGACCTGGGACTCTTTGGGTTCATCTTGTTTTGGACTCCTGAATTTACTGTATTTGTATGTCTATTTCCTTCACCAAGTTAGGGAAGTCTTCTGTCATAATTTTTTTCAAGCAGTTTTTCAATTTCTTGTTCTCTCTCTTCTCCTTCTGGCATCTTCATGATGGGAATGTTAGTATGCTTGAAGTTGTCCCAGAGGCTCCTTACACTATCTTTATAATTTTGGATTCTTTTTTCTTTTTGCTGTTCTAATTGGGTGTTTTTTGTTTGTTTTGTATTGTTTTGTTTTTTGCTTCCTTATATTCCAAATCACTGACTTGATCCATCTACTCTACTATTGATTCCCTGTAAATTATTCTTCATTTCAGTTAGTATACCCTTCATTTCTGATTGGTTCCTTTTTTGGTTTTTATGTACTTTTCCATGCTGTTGAAGTTCTCACTAAGTTCCTTGAGCATCCTTATAACCATCATTTTGGACTCTGTGTCTGATAGTTTGCTTGCCTCCATTTCACCAGACATTTTAAAAGACCTGGTTAATAGTCAAATACTATTTCATTTACTTAGTCAAAATATTTCTACAACTTCTGATTTTACATAGAATAAAACCCAAACACTGTAGGGCCAACACAATTTGACATCTACCCATGTCTCCCTCTATTCTTCATCTCATATAAAACATCACTCACTTTTGTCTCCTTTTATTTCCTCGCACGTATTACATTTCTGTTTCTAACCTTGGTTGGAAACTTGGTTTCTGAAGACTTATGTTCTGACCATAGGAAAAAATAGCACCATATATTGGTTACTGTTTTAGGAATTACTTAACACCCTATATGTTATTTCTTTCCCAAAATAGTGTTGCCATCCAGCTGTCTGATATCAGCCCTATTTCTGATTTATATTTTCCCCATGTCAATTATCACGTTCCTTCTTGGTAATTATGCTGCTTTTCTCAGTCAATTTTTCTTCACTAGAATGTAAATTTTATGAAAGCAGGGATCCTTGTCAATTTTGTTCATTTATGTGACTACCCATAACAGGGCCTTGCACATAGTGGAAGTGCCATAATTATTTGATGAATGAATGACAAAAAAAAAATGTCATTTTTAAGAAATCTATATTAGGCCCAGGAAACTAGAATATAGACATGCAGCTTACCCATTCAGCATCTGTCTACTTTTACTCAAATTATTTTATTTTCTCTGAAAATGAATTTAAATTGTTTGGCATGAGACGTAACGTTTCTTGTTTTATTTGGCAAGACACCTGTGACAGTTATATTTATTGTTCAATTTTACCATGCATTCTAGACACATATTGAAAATAGAAGTTATAAAAAGAACTAACTTCTAACTCAAGTGTAAGGAGCTAATCTGGACTGTCAACACATATTAGTTTTTACCCATTACAATCCTATTACATGAGCATATTCTAAAGAGCATGTAATGGAAAATGTACTTTTATTATAAAATAAGATTTACTAGAGCCTACATTCCTGTTCACTATTGTAACTAAATTCTCAAATATTCAGGCATTAAAATTATCAAATTTTGCTCTCTTGAAAATATTAAAACACAATGATTTAATTTTATCAACTTTTTAAACCCATCACAAAGTTATTGATGTCTTAGAATGTCTACTTTACTTGATAGCTCAAATATTTTAAATGTAACTCAAGAAAGTAATTTTATTTTAGCAATTGTAGAATAAAGAGTGGGAGTAGGATAACTCTCTACTTTAAGAAGAATAAAATTATGCATAACTTAAAAAGTGATATATTTTCATATCATTCTAACCTTATAATATTGTTTTTATGTGTATTCTAAAGTTAATATAAAATGGACATTATAGTGTTTTACTCACTTTATTTTTTAAAATTAACTGGTTAAATATTCTTAGAACGTGGAGAATATAATTGGAAAACAAATATATATATGAGAAAATGTTTCCTGAACTCATCTTTAGTCTGATATCATTAATTATTGTCTATTTAACTATTTTTTGAAATATATTTTGAAATATTTGTATTTCTAAGTATTTTTCTGCTCTTATTGTCTCTTTATCACATCATTTTCTTGAGATCCTTTATGTAATATAATCACTTAAGACAATAAACTCACATAATTTATTTTAGAATTATCATCTCTTGCTTTTAAATTAAGGGTAACATTTTGTTTTGTTTCATTTCCTACTAATTTAAAAAACTCTTTAAGAACTAGGGAAATAGAACAACCAAAAATACATTGATAGCCATTTCTGGATTATAAAAATGATAAGCAATAAGAAAACCATTTTTTTCTGAAGATTTACATGAATTGTGTTTAAATTTATTGAAATCAAAATATAATAACAGGAAACAATAACTTTTATTCTGTGGCCTGAAAGCCACAGATAATCCAGCCTATCATTCAAAGTAATCACTGTTTATGTAATTTATCTCTACCTTTGTCTTCAAATCATTTTTCAACATTAGAAAAACAATACTATTCATGTATAAATTATATTTACACCTATAGACTTATAGGCAATGCCTTTTTTACTATCTATCTTAATTTAAGTCTCATAACATTCTGTAATTATCTTATGAGTCATGCTTCTGCCTTCATTCATTAATCCCTCCCTAGTTGCAAAAAGGCCTTATGAACATCATTAAGCTAAATTTATGATTTTCTTTCCTTCAAAAAGCAAGCTGAGTGTGATTGCCCCTCCTCTGTACTTCCAGGCACCTCATACAATCCTTCATTTTAACACTTATCTCACTGGGCTGTATTTGTTTGCATTTGTCTCTCCTGTTAAATAATGATCCTATTAAAGCAATGCCTATTTCTCATTCAATCCTAAATTCCTGGTACCTAGCAAAATTTTTGGCATATAGTAGACTTCAGGAAGTAATTGTTAAATGAATGAAACCATCAAACCTCCTATATCACTGTCACCAGCTTTAATGGCCCAATCTGTATAGCAATGTTGACAGAACGGCCTGCTATCATTAAGTTATCTTTAGAGATTTCACAGCTGCTATACACATCTTGAGAGCTGCCCAGGTAAAGAATACATCATAGTATTTGTGAGCTGCCCAGGCAAATAATAAATTTACAATATAGATTTCTGATTTGGCCTTTGTGAACATCAAAAGAAATAGGACTAGTTATCACTTTGTAATATGTTTATGTATCAAATCATCAGGTTGTACACCTTAAACTTATATAATATTATGTGTCATTTATATTCCAAGAAAGCTGAAAAAAAATAAAGAGATGTTTAAAAAAAAAATAAAGGACCAGAACATTTTCACAACACACTCAGAAAGTCACATTGGTCTTTATTTATTGAAATATAGAAAATCTTTAAAACTCTCAGTTTTCTGTATCCTAGGTAAAACTACCAAAATCCACTATGCCTCTCATGCCAGAGATTTACGATTCGTTCTGGATTCCTCTGTCTCCTTCACTTCCACATCCAATTGCTTGTCACTGCTACCTCCAAAACATGCCCCAAACAAATCAGCTTCTCTCTGTTTCATATGCCTCCAGTCTAGTCACCTGTATCAATCACCTCACCTATATCACTAAGATGGTCTCCTAGATGGTTTCTCTATTTACATATTTTCTCCCTTTTATTTTTTCTCCTAAGGGAAGCCAGCATAATTTGCACAAGCATAAATTCACTCATCTCTCTCCTCTGCTTGAATCATTTGGGTATATTTTAAATCATTTTTTTTTTAAAAAAAGCTCCTCAGTATACTTTATAGCACCCTGTGTGACCTGTCTCTTAGTTATCACTACAAAAAATGTTGGTGACATTTCTTTCTTATGAACAAATGTCAATTTTCAAGTTTTTCAACATGACACTCTTATCTTCCATCATCTTTTTGTTTTGAGACACATCACATGAAAATTGTTTTTAAATGTCTTGGTGATGTTTAACATATTCACAAGGTATGCAATCATTACCACTATCAAATTGCAGAACATTTATTATCACTTTAGAACAAATCCTATATCCACTGGCAGCCAATTCCTATTACTCGCTACTCCAACCCACTGGCAGCCACTGATCTAGTTTCTGTCTGGACATCTATATATATAAAAGCCTAATAGGCAAATTGTCCCTGTGGGAATTTGACCGGGAGATTGATCACTTGCTATGACATGCGCTGACCACCAGGGGGTGGTGCGGAATGAAAGGAGGCTCCGGCCAGCAGCCGGAAGGTCCCAATTGGCCCTGATTGCTGGCCAGGCCTAGGGACCCTACCCATGCACAAATTTTGTGCACCAGACCTCTAGTTTTACATAAATAGAATCATACGATATGAATTAACATGTCTGGCTTCTTTATTTAACTTACTGTTTTCAGTTCCCATCCATGTTCAATCTATCAGTATTTTATTCTTTTTTTGTGACTGAGTAATATTCCATTGTATGGGTACACCAGATTTATTTAATATTCCATTGTATGGGTTCAACAGTTGTTGGAAATTTGGGTTACTTTCATTATCTGATTATTATGAACAAAGCGGCTTTAAATATTCATGTGCATGTTTTTTAGTGGACATGTTTTCACTTCTATAGGGTAATTATTGCTTCATTTGAGAAATCAATGTTTAGCTTTCAGAGTTCCACAACAAATATTTTTACAGCAGAAGAACCAATTTACATCCCAAGAGTAATGAATGAGGTACCAATTTTTCTACATCCTCATCAACTTTTGCTATTGTTATTCCTTAAAATTATTATTATGGCCATTCTAGTTGGTTCAAAGAGGTTTAACTTGCATTTCAAAAAACACTAATGATGTTGAGTATCCTTTCATGTGCTTATTGCTATGTCTTCTTTGAAAAAAATATTTAGTCAGACTATTTGCCCACTTTTTAATGATAAATAAGTAATAATAATTGAAATGTTTTCCTGATTCTGAGCCACAAATTATCAAACTTTGCAGCCAAGTCCAAGCGATTTGAATGAGGGTAGGCAGGGGACCCACTACTTGCAGTTGGTGTCTGAAGTGGGAAGCAGTCTTGTGAGAATGCGCCCTGGAGTCTGTTCTAACTCCAGGTAGTTAGTGTCAGAATTGAATTGTAGGACACCTGGTTGCTGTCATTAGGAGAGTTGGAGCATTAGATGGTGTAGAAAAAATAATAAGAAAGAAAAGAAACATTTGGTTCCAGAAATATTCTGTGAGAGGGGTAACAAAGTTTTTTCTTTTACACATGCAAAAGACAAACCATCACCACATCAGTTTGGCTATAAACTAGATTAAAAAGAAATTATAAAGTAGGAGTTAATGATAGTTTTGAGCAGTGGCAAAATTTTTGGTCTTTTGAATGCTATAGCAAATTGGACAATCCGAATGGTGCAATACTCAATTAAATGAAGTAGTAAAATCATTCATATTGCTTTATTATAACAATTCATAGAATCTCATTGTTCATATTAGGATACAGTGGGGCTTTGACTTACGAGTGTCCTGACTAACGAGTTTTTCGAGATATGAGCCGTCTCTCAGCCGATTTTTTGCTTTGAGTTGCGAGCTAAAATTCGGGTTACGAACCAGCTTCAGATACCCCACCGCTAGTTGGCGCAGCGAACGTCACAGTGAATGCCACAACATCAGCCCAGCATCACGTGTCTCACTCATTCACTTTTGATTTGACATACGAGTAATTTGAGTTACGAGCTCCGTCACAGAACGAATTAAACTCCTAAGTCAAGGCCCCACTGTACAGAAAAAAAGTGAACAAAATCCCCCTTCATTTATAGATAATTTATAAAATTAAAGCACTTTCAAATAATCAAATTAATTCAAAGAAATTAGCAATATGGATTTATTGTTATTGTTAGAACACCATTAGGGAAACTAATAAGATTTATTTGTATTGTTGTATTTATTATATTGCATACTACATTGAAATCTAAGAGACTATATGTTATAGATTTAGCATAGCAGACCAAATAACAGGATTCAAACAAATAATCCAAATCAGAAATTTAAATGTAAGCTGGTAGGTAATTACCAAGAAGACATATAGAATATCTGCACCGCTTTATCCCAAGCAAACATACTTCTCCATTTGATACATTTTGTTGACCTTATAAGGCAGTTCTTTGTTTAAGCTTCCCCTCAGTGAACAGTGGGTTGAATTGCAATTCTTCCTACACTCAACTTTACAGAGTAAGTGAAGCTGCTTCCAGAAGGAAGTAAACCTGTGGTCAAAAGTGAGGATTGGGGGCAGGAAGACAGTGTGAATTTCACTGCGTATGAACAATAACAATTACTGCAACAACCTGAATATTTTTAATGTGTCATGAAAATACTTCCTGGGAGAGTTGTCTCATTAGGAGGTGAATGAATGATTTCACTATGTAAACTCTGGCTTAAAAAGAAAAAAAAACATTCTGTTTATTCAGAGTGTCTGTTTTCTTCCAAAACCAATCACCACTTGCCGATATAATTGCCAAGTTGATGAATTATAGTTTTCCTTCCTGACACCTTTTACGGGTACTATGTGAAGAGTGATACTCTAGTGTAGGAGAAAACGCTGCAAATGAATCAATCCAGGGTTGAACATTTTAGTAGGCTAGACAGATGTGCAAGCAAATTATTTTAATATAGTATTCTAGCAAATATCTATTTGTATAGAGTTAATCATGTGAACAAAGTGGAAATCTGTCAAACTCTGCTAAAAATCTAATTAATAGTTCTCTATTCTGTAGTTAATGCAACCAAATCATGCTCATAATTTGAGTTTGTGAAAGAAAATATATTTTTTATTTTAATGAACCTCGGTACATATATCAGTAATTGCCCTTCGCTTTTCAACTCTCCTATATACAATGGACATCACTAACTAAAAACTGCAGGAAAAATATGTAACTCTGGTGCTCATCACTGAGGACATGAAGAACTAAATAGGTTGACAGGTCCTTAATTATACTGATGAGTGAAAAAAACACAAGTTTTTAAACTAACTAATTTAGCTTTTATGTTACAGATAGCAATTCTAACTTTTGTTATGTCTACTCTAAAGCCCAGGGCATTTGGCATAGCTAAACAAAAAAGAATATATCATTGCTGAAGAGATTGATAAACATGCTGTTACCTTTCAACTGATTTTTAGAGAATGTTAATTAGATAACTTGTTGTGAAGATTCTTAATGAGTTCTCACGTGAAGTGGAAATCCTAAGTATCTTCTTTTTGTGCTTTAATACAGACTTGATTATTAGCTCCAGGGTAATTATTTTAAAGTACTAAAGCAAGAATACTGGAAAGAAGTACATTCTAGATTGTAGTCACTAAGAAGTTATATAAAATAAATATATTTAAAATTTAATATATTATAAATATTGCAATTTTGGCAAACTATTCAAGGAAAATTAAACTACGTCAATTTTAAATATATTTCTGGTTTTGGAAATTATGTGTTTCAGAAGTATGTAGATCCAATAATCTTTTATGTCAACTGTCAATATATTTGATGTGATTTATACATAGATACAAACTTATAAAATATGTCTGATAACATAAGGGCATTTTCTAGTTTATATCCATGGCAAGCACAAGTCACTCTTCAAGGTCAAATTCACCAAGAGACTACCATGATATCCTATCTCCAACCTTCACCTTTCTTCAACACTAAACTCAATAGTTCTTTTTTGTATATATTGTTCCAAAAGGTGTTCAGAATATAAATCTCCTAAATTGTATTTAAAATGTTGTAAGGAGTATGCTTTTTTCTGTAGAGCTATATCTATATATATAATCTATATATATAAAGAGTTAATATGCTAATTGGTTCTAATGGTGTCACAGTCACGACCGCTAAGAAGGAGGCTGCCTGCCGCATGCGCGCCGGGGTGTTGCTCCCAGAGACAGGGTATAAGCCGGGAGGTGACCGGAGGAGGCCCGTGCCTGGGAGGGCGGGGGTGCGAGTCCGTAGTGCCCCCCTCGCCAGTCCTTCGCCAGCCACTGCCTGCACTCAGTGTGCCTTTCCGCTCACCTGCCTGGGGAAGGAGCACAGGGCAGCAGGCGGGAGGCTTCCACGCTCTCCTCCAGTGCCATGACGGGGTGGAGCTGTTGCCTTGCTCCGGAGATGGGGTGGAAGTGGGGAGGTGTCCAGAGAAGGCAGGACCATCCCTAGGCCACTGGAGGCACTGAGGGATGGGCTCGAAGCAGCCAGAGAAGGCCAGAGAGGTAGGGGGCTGGGCCAGGTGCACTGGAGCTCTGCGTGGAGAGGTTCAGGTGTCAAGGCAGGCCGTGTGATTTTGCGCACTGGGTTCCTAGTACTATCATAAATATGATAGAAACAATCACAAAGTTTAAACAAGAAACTCTATCTTTGGTGTGTGACTTACAAGATAAAATTAATTAAAATCTTAATTTTTAATTATTACCTTTGGGGACTGAATAGCTATAAATATATACATAAGTGACAGCATTCAGCTGAAGAAATAAGCCTCTTTTTTAATCTTTCCTCTCTGTTGGAACTTTATTTAGATACATATTAGACCCTTTCTTTGTATTTCTGATAGCTCATGACTTTAAAAATGTTTTTTTCTCTCTCTCTCTTCTCTGTGCTATATTCTACATTTTTTTCACATTTATCACTAATTCTAACTTCACCTCTTTTTACTCTGCTATAAAAACAGCAGCAGCACAGCTCTAGTTTGGGGTTTCAGCATGCCATCATGCTCATCAAACACAATTAAGTTTTGACCTAATACTGCATTCATGTAGCTTTACAGATGGACACAGGGCAGAATTAACCGTACAACAGGTACAGAGTCTTCATCCCATCAGGGACCAAGAAGTTGAAGAATACACAGCTTCTTTTAACTCCTGGTTCACACAGATGCATACACAACAAATGAAGCAGGCAAAACATCCAGAGGGAGTTCTGTTTGTTTCTTTTTTCCCCAGAAATAATTCACATTTGCATATATCTGTCACCTAGGTGAGTGCAGTAGTGATCTTAGATCACCTTAATCCAATCAGAGTTTGAACAGCCTGAGCAAGGTATTCAAGTCCCTGAGAGGAAGGCTTAGTTAAGGTTTACTGTTATTCTCAGGATTTATTCACTCAGAGCTCTGCTCTCCTGAACAGGCCCTACAGCACATTGTGATATATTAGTGAATCTCACTGTGCTATGTGTTGTTCTCAATAGCTCTTCCTAGTTGATTTTTCTTTGTTCATTAGAATGGTAGCTGTGAAAATTTTCTGAGTACTGAATTTAAGCTGTTTTGCCAAGAAAACATTGATTTTAACTTTCTGAATGTTATCTGTGAGCACTAACAACCTATGATCACGTCCTCCTTCCCAGATGTTTTTAGGAGCTCAGAAATATTCTAAACTAAATAGTTTGCTTCCATTGGATGGACTTTTGATACTGAGTTCTCAGAAGAAGGTTTTGTATTGTTTTGTCTTATTTTTCTCTCTCTTTGGCATCAAGCATCTCTAAACTGACCAATAGTTTATCACATTCCCCAAGAAGTATGATGCATAAACAAATCCGATGCTTGGAATTAGTTTTTATTTTCTAACTGTTTAAAATAAGGAAATACTTTCAATGATTCTATTTTCAAAACTTAATAGAAATAAACTTGTTTCAAAACTTGTTTGTAAAAATAGCATTGCTTTTTTCAATTGCAGTTTACATTTAATATTCTGTATTAGTTTCAGATGGATTGAAAGGGAACATAAAGTTAGACTTATTTTTATATTAGAAATTTTAGAAAACAGGTATATCTGTTCTACATTTTTCTTTTTTCTAATAGTACACACTTGAACAAGACTGCAAACGTATATTATAAATGCTTATAAACATTTTCTGTAGATGATATAGTTTTTCATCCTTGCCTATATGATAGAACTTCAGCTGTGAGATTGACATATGAATATGCACTCATATCTATTGCGCTATTCAATGAAGATTAAGATTTATAATTGATGTGTTACCAGTCCTGAAAAGAAATGAAGATGCCTGTAGAAATAAAACAATTAATTGAAATATTAATAGTGTATTCAAGGCATTAAATTGACTCATGAAGGCTTTACCATGTCACGCTACCCTGCCTATAGCCAATCAATGCTAATGTAAACGTCTTTACTTTTATTAAATATTTTAAAAGATAGTTACTTATAGAATGTTCTTTAAATTTTTCCCAGCATTGTGTTTTTGATACTAAGAAATAATTTGCACATATATGATTGAATATTGCTCATAAACTTTTAAAAATCTGTTTAGTTCACAGACCCAGAAATCTATTTTATAATGTGTAGAATATATTTTTCTGTTTCTTTTAAATATGTACACATTTGAGCCTACCAATAATTTTTTAGATGATATGTGGAAATTAAATTAGAATATTGTTAGAGCAACAAGAAAAAGTCAAAGGTAAAAAATTATAAAAAGATTATTTAAAAATTATGAAAAATTAAATTTCTTCCAGATACCAATACTGATATGAAATAAATAATTGATAAATAAATATAATAATAGAATAAATTGGCCATTGAAATAATGCTCCAATGAAAGACTCAGATTAATCCCTTAGATATTTCTTGTTTATCCAGAATAATTTGTAAATTCAATATGGCAAATCATTTAATGAGTTTTTCTCCTGGTCTTACTTCTGCCTTATAATTTTTGGAATTAATTAATGATGAGTATGTGGCTTTCATAATTTTATTTTTCACAAGCTAGTATTGAAACTCCACTTGTGTCCTGGTTTGTACCTATGTGTCCTTAGGTTGGTTCACACCTCTATCCCTTGAATTAGAAGTACTGAGGCTCAGTATTTATTAGATGAAAAAATCTGAAATTCAGTAATATATTTAAGATCTCCCAGGGAATATGTGATGCATTCAAATTGGATAATTTGAGGGGAAGTTAGTAAAGGATTTGTTTTCAAAGATGAAGATAGAAACTGCAAGGGATAACATAGACTCCCAGGGTTTACTACAGAAAGGAACGGTTTCTATCCTAGACCTAAGAAATCAAAGAAGCTCATATTACCGGAATCTGGAAAAGGTATCTCTATGGAATGAGCCACCTGATGCAACAGTGGCTGTTGATTGGGGGATGCAACAAAGTCCCAACAACATGACTGACAAGGGGCTCACAGAATTAAAACTCTGACTTCACTCTTCATACAACATCAGATCTCTTGTGAAGTCGCCCATTGACTGGACTAACTCAGAGGCCAGACCAACATGCAATCTGTTAATGTAGTCCACGCTGGTGAAGTCCATTGGACAGAGCACCCTGAAGAAGGATAAAGAGTAGGCATACAGCAGCCAAAGGAAACTAACAAAAACAAGCATCTGGATGAAATACCCATACAAGACATAAATTTCTCTAACTTTTAAGATCATATCTGAGGAAAAAAAGTACTATTCTCACATTGAAAAATCACTTACGGTCACTTTCCTAGGCACTGTTTAAACACTGAGGTCAGTGAAATGAGAAAGATAAATTAACTTTCTACCTTCATTAAATTTAAATTAGAGTGGGAGGAATAAAAATAGTGGTAGACAAATACATAAAATGATTACAGTTTTAATAAATGTTTTGTTGGGCTAAGCACCCGAGTGGGGAAAAATGGGGAATAATAAATATATTATCTGGTCAGAGCAAAGGGATGAGTATGTCTATTTCAGAGATATGAAAATTTAGAAATTAACATTATGCAAGTTTGCATATTTTAGTGATAGATATAAAAGACAAATTTTGTGCTCATATCCAGTTTTTTTTTTCTCTATTCCCTGTCAGGGGAATTTTAAAATATGAATCTATTTCTCCTTCAAACTTATATTTCTTTGTACAATTGGTACTTCCACTATTTACCGAACAAAGCTTGCTGTCCTTGTTGCCTCAGGAAAGTGGTGATGAAGTACAAAGGAAAGAACATTATGAATCTCAAATAGGTTGGCATTGTAGATACTCGGTGTATGAAACAATCCCTGTGAGTGATGGCAGTCTCTTACTGAGACTAAAAAATTAGCCCATTGTGAAAAGGCGGAGAGATGGAAAGGCTGAGCCTAGAGCAGAAAAGGTGAAAACAAAAACTAACAAACTAACAAAAAGGAAGAACTTTCAGATGGATTCATATAAATTTGGATCTAAGAACATAAGAATCTGTGTCCTTATTCCCTGAAGAACCAGAATACGGGTTTAAAAAATAGCACAAAAATGACTACTTAGTATGCCTAAACAGAGGTTTTAAGATTTATTTGATAAAATTCTGTTGAACCATAACAGGTAAAAGAGCAGTCAGTGATTTCACTTACATTAAGAGTAGTAATACTCTAGCCAGATCTCAGTGGTTAGAACCTTGTCTGGCTGACTGAAGGGTCATGAGTTCGATTCTGGTCAAGGACACCGATCTTGGTTGCAGGCTCAATCCCTGCCCTCTGCTGGGGTGCACGTGGGAGGCAACCGATCAATTTATCTCTCTCACATGGATGTTTTTCTCTCTGTGTCTCTCCCCCTCCCTTCCATTTTCTCTAAAAAAGAAAAAAATCAATGGGGATGGGGGAAGGAAATATCCTAGGGTGAGGAGTAACAACAACAAAAACAATAAAGAGTAGTGAAAAGCCTTACAGAGTAACATAGATTTGCATACTGGAATTTCCTTTGGTTCTAGAGTAGTGAAGTCTGGCTAGGATATGAACAAACAATGAACTACAGACTGTTCCAAACTTATGATGGTTTGACTTAATGATTTTTGGACTGTATGATGATGAAAATCAATATGCATAATAAATTACATGAGGTATTCACATTTTATTATAAAAACTGGCTTTGTGTTAGATGATTTTGCCTAACTGTAGGCTAATCATAATGTTTTAAGCATGCTTAAGATAGCCAGTGGTCGGCAAATTGCGGCTTGGCAAACTGCGGCTCGAGAGCCACATGTGGCTCTTTGGCCTCTTGAGTGTAGCTCTTCCACAAAATACCGACTTCTGCGCATGGGCCACGAAGTTTCAATCGCACTGTATGTGCGCGCCCGGACGTGGTATTTTGTGGAAGAGCCACACTCAAGGGGCCAAAGAGCCGCATGTGGCTCGCTAGCTGTGGTTTGCCAACCACGGGTCTAGGCTAAGCTATGATGATTAGTTGTATTAGTGATTTCTTGCCTATAATATTTTTAGTTTATGTTTAGTTTGTCAGGGTGACCCTCATCAAATGTTGAAGAGCATCTGTAGGTTTAAAAAAAACACAAAAACACACCACAATAATGTGAAAACAGACATGACAAGTTACATCTAAATGAATGCCAGTGTGTTTGAATGATGTCAGGCACTATATGAAACCCTCTCAGGTGACCTGATTTTTTAAAAAACAATTTGTGTCCTTGCCACTTTCTATAGGGTAATAAGCAGCCATTTTGGAATAAATACTATCTTGGAAATAATAGTGTTTTCAGACCCAGAAAAAAATTAAGTTGGTTTTGCTCAACTCAAGTCACATGTGTTTTGAATATGGGAAGAATTCTATAATCACAGAGTAAGCATTTATTATATGAAAGGAAGAAGGAAAAAGAGGAAGGAAGGAAGGAAGGAAGGAAGGAAGGAAGGAAGGAAGGAAGGAAGGAAGGAAGGAAGGAAGAAAGAAAGGAGCCTAAAAAAGGACACTTGGAACACCATTTTACCATAAATTGAAGTACATCCAGTCTTCATGTCTTCCTGAATGGGGAATTTAATATCTCTGCTTCAGATTTTGAGTCAATCCCCAATTTGTAATCTAATACAGTTAATGATACTCTTGTCATTATTTTCTGACTCTAACTTCAGGGACACAGTGAAGTACAGTGGAACACCAGCTTCACTGAATACAAGCTGTGTGTTTACCAGATAGTTAACCTCTGAGAGCCCCCGTTCCTTTATCTGTTAGTCCAGCCTATCTCACAAGAGCAGCATAAGGATTAAATGTAAATGACATGTGGAGTCCCTTGATCTTCTCTTAATGGCAGTCATAATTACTGTCCTCACCTGTGTTGTGGCTCTTGTTAATGATAAGGGTAGCGCCTGACTTGCTCTAGCTAGTTCCCCCCAAACTCCCTTTATGTCAAGAGTCTGCAGGTCAGGGCCCTGTTCTTTCTGTTCGACTCCCTGATGCTTTCTGCCTGACTGGTTCTGATGCTTTGCTTTTCTCCCTCTGGCATTGTGTCTTCTCTCTCATTGTGTATTGCGCCCAAATGACCCTGTGCTCTCACCTCGCACCTTCTCATCAAATTGAGCTTCCTCTAGTGCTGGCTTTAAAGTAATGAAGTTGGGATCCAATCAGATATTTAGACAAAGGAGGCCCTGACCCAGGCATTAACTGGGATACGCTTCCTGTAAAAATGAAGATTTTAATTCTGGCTGTTCATAAAGCTAGCTGTTACAACACTTATTTTTAAATGATACTTTTAAATACAGTGCTGAGTTGAATGAGATGACAATGATCCATTCTCATTTCTGTGTATTAAATTCTATAATAGTCATTCAATTATATGTGTGTGTTTTTTCTTTCTAACTAGGAAGATTAACCATTACAACCACCACCCCCCATTGTGTATGTGTGTGTGTGTGGTAGTACAAACATTACTCTGAAAATAGAGAAAATAGTAGAGTCCTTTAAAAAAATAAAACAAAACTGTATTTTTTAGCATGTTCCAATGAATTTGATTTTATTAGGCAAGAATCCTAAGGAAACTGACTGTAAACACCTGATTACAATTTTGAATCATACCAGCCCTTTGAAATACTAGATTCCGGAAAGGTAATATTTCATAATGTCACCTTTAAAACAACATTAAAATTGTCAAAATTTCTTTTGCTTTTTAGTGCTTTGGAAAAAAAAAGATTAAGTGGTTTTATCCATATTCAAACCATCCTTCAACTACTCCATTAATGGCAGTCTTACAGAGCATCTCACACAGGCTCTCCCTTTTGCTAAAGTGGTTCCAAGTGGCAGCACAAAATACGGAATCTAATTTTCAAGGAAGCAATAGAATATTGGCACCAGCCAATTGTTGATGTCAAGACCAAAAATGCAATAAAGGTTTGCCTATTACTAAAAGAACCTAAAGGTGATTTGTGAATCCTATTCACAATTCAAAAAGCACATAAATCCTGATGCCATTATCAATAGCAAACATTTCAAAGATTGGGTAAAGTCAGCACTTGAACCCTCAAAGCTTAAAAAGACTTCTGGAGAGAAAAGAAAATAAGGGCAAAAAACCTGCTGGAAGAAACAGCACATGGTCATTTATGTTTACTGATATTTAAAAGAATGAAGAAATGTAGTATTATGTTGGTAACTCAAACAATATAAATAAAATATGCCTGGTAATTGCCTGGCACATAGTTTCTGTAATGCTTTATGGGGTCAACCTTTTACAAAAGGCCCTTTATGAGGTGTTCTTATATTTATGTGTATGAATTTGTAAAAATATTATGATTACAGAAGACTGGAACTGGTGTTGGCTTTTGTTTGAATGAAGGCATCTTTAACCAGGCCAACAGCATATGATACAGCCTATTAAAATAGTTCCGCACAGTATGACCACATTCAGTAGATGGTGATGAGGGAGGAAGTATCTCCATTCTTTAAAAAAATTCTCAGATGGTTTTCAGTGGGTATTCAACTTAAGAATCATTGAAATATTGCTGATTTATCAAAAGGCATTTAAGACCTTGAACATGGTATCTTTATTTTAGACTCTTCTTTCAACTCCTTAGTCCTGAAATATTTGTTAGAAAATTGAAGCAAATCAAAGAAAACTAATATAAAGATATTGTTTTCAAGGAACTTACATTCTAATAAAGAACATAAGTCACAAATGCAAAGGTGTATTAAATAATTTAAAGTGTTCACTAGATAAAAGAGTGTAATGGGGGAGGGGCAAAGTTGAAGAAGGAGGGAATAAATTACTTTTGCCATGTCAAACTAAGGAGGATTTCATAAAAAAGTAACATTTGAGATCAATTTTAAAGGAAAAGTAGGTTTTTACCATAGAGAGAAGAGAGAAAAAGAGCACACCACCAAGCTCATATAGACACACATTTAAAAATCAATATAAAATGATTCTCTGTGTTTGATTCACAAGTTCTGAATGACTGAAAGGGAAGAGAAGCAAAGGGAAAAACTAAAGTGAGCAAAAACTAGATGTTGTGACTTAAACTGAAATTAATTTTTCAATCCTCTATTTTCTCATCTATGAAATAGGGATTAGAGTCCTTACAGCAAAATGTCTTATAAGAACTCATTGAGCTCCAAGTATAAAACCTCTTATAGTTAACCACTAAACAGTAGTCTCATTTCCCTTTCTCCATAAAAAAAAAAAAAGATATGGGAATGCATGGAAAATACAATGCAAAATTGCACTTAATTGTGAAAAAGAGCTTGGAGGAGCTGGAAAAGAAATGAGTGAGTAGAATATTTGTCTCTAATGCTGCAAATCCGCTGTTATTACTTTGCTACAGGGATGATAAAAAGAATTAATATTTAAGTCCTAAGCACATCCTGGAATGTCAGAATGAGCTATTTCATAATGCTTTCTTTAATGTTTTCTAAAAGGTACAATTTGCTAATTAGTGAATCCAATTTTCTATTGGCCTTTGACTTTGATTATGAAACCAGAAATATGCTCTAATAAGCTAAAAAGCTCCATATATATGAAGATGGCAATCTTCTAAAATAATGCATTGTGGAGGGGTGATTACTTTCTGCTATATTTTTATTTGTCTGCAAATTGTTACTGGTTCTTTAGGAAAGATTAATTCAACTAAATTCAATATATGTTTACTGACTATTACTATGCACCAAGCACTTTAATAGTTACTATAATTTAACACCTTAATACAAGTATTATTAAGAGATAGATATAATCTCAAGAAACTCATGTATATTAAGGGGAAAATGGAATATTCCATAACTTACTTTAATGTTGGAAAGATGTCAATGCTATAAATTTTCTGTACCTCATAAATACTATGTGATGGTTCATATTGGAATCTAAGAAGTTGCACTAATTATGCAAATCATAAGATTAAACAAAATTAATTAAAATCAATTTACAATTATTTAAAACTAAAGAGCATACATAAAGCATATTTTTCTATTCACTGTGGTAAAAAATAAAACACAGGGAACCTTCCATCATATTTTTAAAGTAATGTTACATTTTATATAACTTAATAATGTTTTACATTTCATTGAAATCTGTATCTTTAATTCAACATGTAAAAAGAGAGAGAGGCAGAGGAGAGACAGTCTGAGAGATACATAAAAATGGTGAGGAAACATGGGATATAGTCATGGTCTCCTTTGCTGTTTTGCACGCTAATAAAATGTACTGGAGGGGAGATGACATTTGAACTGGATTCCAAATTATGAAGGAGAAAGGATGTGAATAGGTATTTTAAACAGAGAAAATAAGTGCACTGAGAAAGAGGGATGAGCCTGCATAGCATCATCAGAGAATGGTGAGAAGTTAATCACTATTAGGACAAGTGGAGAGGTGGCAGGATATAAATATGAAAGTATAGGTTAGGCAGAGATTGGGGAAACTTAAATACAGGTCCAGAAGCTGAGACATCATCCTCTATGTAACAGAGATTGCACCAGAAGTTTGAGGACGCAGAAGCAGTATGGATAGACTTCTGTTTGAGACAATAATCTTGACATCAGTGAGAAGGATGGATTCAGGTTGGACAAGAAAGTGCATATAACACCATTTCCCATGAGAAATTAGGGTGGATTAATCTAAAAGTTGACAGTACTAAAAAGAAAAAGTTACCTGCTGGGGACTGAGAGGGACCTCCTGAAAAACAAATCTCTAATAATTCTTAAAAAATAAGTTTATTAATAAAGACTGAAATGTTCATGGCTTCTTAGAGTCCTATTTCAGGGATGAATGTTAAATACTTTGCTCAACTCTCTACCCAAATCAAAATCTCCTCTAAAATAGCAAAACAAACACATATTCTTTCTTCTTCACCTAACCCTAACCCTAACCTTAACCCTAACCCTAACCCTAACCCTAACCCTAACCTTTCTATTGCCTGGGACAATATGCAATAATTTATTCTTCTCCTTTATTTCCCATTATGAACAATACATTATTTTCTATGTGTTTATTATGCCCTTAATCTTTATTCACTCTATTTCTTCTATGTACAATGTCTCTTGGCTCCCTTCACATTCTATTTTAGTGTGATAATTACAGCAAGTACCAAAGTAGAGATCGCTGAGGAGTATTCTTCAGTAAAATTCAAGATATCAAAGAAGAAGAAGCAGAATAAATCCTTTAGCACAATTAGCCAATAGAAGTAATAAATACAACCATGTAAGAAGTAACTCAAATGTGAACTAGTTTGAGGGATGAGCAGACATATAATGAGTTTTACTCTATGCACCCTTTTAGATTTTATCAACATATGACATTCCTTTCACGGCAATAAGAAATTAGTTCAGGATAAGAAATTTTCTGAGCTGAATTGGCTTAATGAAGATGGACATAGTAGATCTCAGCTCTGAGATTATAGTCAGAGAGATTATCTCTGACAGTAAAGTATCAATTTATTAATTGCATTATAGATAAGATGTTAAAATCATCCACAGCTGTTTAGATTATTTAGCTATGATTCATTAAGCTAATTTCATAATTAGCTATATTTTTTAAATGTAGCAATCCTATAATAAGCCATGCAAATAGAAGAACTAAGAATATTCTGTAACTTATTCTACAAACAAATTCATATATGCAAACCAAAAATAAATTCTTAATTTTCAATGGCATGTGCTTTTTCAACACTCTGTTTCTGCAATGGTTCTCAATAAACATATCCTGTTCCCATCACCTGAAGTTAGTTTTTTGTATATATTTGGTATGGGGAAAGAACTTCAATGACATTTTGTTCATTTTATTATTTTTTGACAGTGGTTATTTAAGAGATAATTTGAGCAACTTAAACCAAAAATAGTGTAGCAAGCAAGACATATTTTATTGTTGTTGTTTATCAAAATAATGGAAAACATGAGATAGTTTTAAGCATTAGTAAAATCATATTTGTAAATTTGCAAGTTCACACTGTTGATAAATCTGAATTAGAAGTGGTTGGAGTAAAAATATAGGGAAAATTAAGAGGCTATTTCAATGAAATAATTAGGAAAATATAAAGGATGGAACAATGTAGTACTAATGGGAGTGAAGAAAATAGGAAAATATGTTAAATTTTTTGAATATATTCTCAATAT
The DNA here is from genome assembly GCF_028538775.1 of Myotis yumanensis. NCBI lineage: Eukaryota > Metazoa > Chordata > Mammalia > Chiroptera > Vespertilionidae > Myotis > Myotis yumanensis. Next base: position 33,313,968 of record NW_027223766.1, on the reverse strand, counting down.
AACTTGTTAATTTCGTGAGTCACATGAGTGAATGGCTCACTCACATGACAATACTATTCATTGGGTTTATAGGAGGCGGTACAGTTTTGGTGAAAACAATGTGTGTCACTTGCCTTTAAAAAATGCCACTGATAATTATAAAAGTAAAAGACAGGAGATAAATATTGAGTTTGTTACTGAAAGTGTGTGCCAGCAGCACTGGCATCCCCTGGGAGGCAGAAACTATGAAAGATAATCAGGATAAATGAGAAGGTTTGAAATTCATCTAATAAGTCATTCACTAGAAGAGATCGACTGAATGAAGTATGCTATTCAAAGATATAATGAGAACCAAAGTTCCAGATTTTATTCGGAAAGGTCAATGAATAGCAAGCAGGATAATGTAAATAAATTCATATATGGACCTTTTGGGGATACTTCTAAACAACAAATGCAAATAAGATAACTTAAAAAGATTGCCAACCAAATAAAACATGTGATAAGAAACTTCTCAGTGGAGATATATATACTCCAACAGACCTGTGTTAAAAGAACTGTAAAATATTCTATATTAGAAATGGAATTCCAGTCATATCGGTCTTATTTTTTAAAAAATAATGGAAATAAATACACATGTATAAGTACCAACATTCTTGGTAGCAAAGAGAAATTACTGAGAAAAAAATAAATAATAAAAATTGTCCATAGCTTTCTTCAAAGGGATGTTCTATGATGTTTTTCATCTAAACATTTTTCAATGAACATGCATTAATTATTTAATAAAAATAATGATTATTTTAAAACAAGCATCAATTATTCACATTTACTTGAACGTCTTTTAAAACTAATTCAAAGTTTTAATTAATTTTGATGATAGTTGTTTAAGGGGAAAAAATGTCTCGACAATTTTCATTCTTCTTTTTTCCTCTTTCATGAGGGTGATCAATATTTTCTACAAACAAAAATACTAATTGGAGTGTGAAGTGTCAGACATGCTATAGCTGTGTGTGAGGTGGGGAGAGGCCAGTTAGGAATTACTGAATATGTTACATGCCAGTTTTCCTCATATGTGTTTTATTTCCTAGTAACTTTAATCTTTCACAACTTTAAAGGCATCTCAAATATTGAAAATGATTACTTAAAAAAAATTTTAGTTTGAAATAATTAAAAAGTTGTGAAAGTGGTACAGAGTTCCTGTGTACCCTTCCCCTAGCTTCTCCTAATGGATGTTGCCATTTTACATAACCAACGTGCATTTATCAATGCTAAGAAAGTAACACTGGTACAATACTATTAACAAAGTATATGCTTTAATTGAATTTCACCTTTTCCACTAATGTCCCTTTTAAAAAAAAATTTTTATTGATTTGAGAGTGGAAGGGATTGGGAAAGAGAAACATTAATGATGAGAAAGAATCATTGATTGGCTGCCTCCTGCAAACCCCCAACTGGAGATGGAGCCCGAAACCTGGCATGTGCCCTGACCAGGAATCGAACCGTGTCCTCCTGGTTTATAGGTCAACACTCAACCACTGAGCCATACCAGCTGGGCTGATGTCCCTTTTTAAATATTTCAGAATCCATCCCAGAATACCATGCTGCCATTTACTCATTTTGTCTTCTTACCTTTTTTCAATTTGTGATAACTTCTCAGTATTACCATTGTCTTTTTTAAAAAACATATTTTATTGATTTTTTACAGAGAGGAAGGGAGAGGGATAGAGAGTTAGAAACATCGATGAGAGAGACACATTGATCAGCTGCCTCCTGCACACTCCCCACCGGAGATGTGCCCACTGCAAGGTACATGCCCTTGACCAGAATCGAACCTGGGACCCTTGAGTCCACCAGCTGATGCTCTATCCACTGAGCCAAACCGGTCAGGGCATACCATTGTCTTTTTTGAAGTATTATTGACATTTAACATTATACTAGTATTAGTTTCAAGTGTACAACAGGATTCAATATTTGCTTATATTGTGAAATGACCACCACAAGAAGTCTAGTTAACATCTGTCACAATACATAGTTAAAATTATTATTCTTTTGATAAGAACTTTTAAGATTTACTCTCCTAGCATCTTTCCAAAATGCTATATATTATTATTAACCATAGCCACCATGCCATACTTATATTCCCACTAGAGGACCGGTTCACGAATTCATGCACCAGTGGGGTCCCTCGGCCTGGCCTGCAGAATTGGGCTGAAACCGGCTCTCCGACATCCCCCGAGGGGTCCCAGATTGTGAGAGGGAGCAGGCCAGGCTGAGTGACCCCACAAATGCACAATCGGGGCTAGGGAAGGACATAGGTGGGCTCCAGGGCATGTCTGGCCCGTTTTGCTCAGTCCGGATCAGCTGGACTCCAGCAGCAAGCTAACCTACCAGTCGGAGCGTCTACCCCCTGGTGGTCAGTGCACATCATAGTGAGCGGTTGAGCAGCCTTAGCATATCATTAGCATATTATGCTTTTATTGGTTGAATGGACGACCAGATGACTGGACACTTAGCATATTAGGCTTTTATTATATAGGATGACTTTTTATTTTATAACAGAAAGTGTGTACTTTGGAGCCCTTTCACCCATTTTGTCCCACTCCTCCCCCCTGCCTCTAGAAACCAGTCTGTTCTCTGTATCTATGAACTTGTGCGTGATTTTTGGTTTTAGATTTATTTTTTAAAATATATTACACATTTAAGTGAGATCATACATCTATTTGTCTTTGTCTGACTTATTTCATTTAGTGTCATGCCCTAAAGGCCCATCCATTTTGTAACAAACGGCAAGATTTTATTCTTTTTCTATGGCTAACTAATGCTGTATTATATATATCACATTTTCTGTATTCATTCATCCATTGATGGACACTTAGGTTGTTTCTATATCTTGGCTGTTTTAAATAATGCTTCTTCATTGAATATGTGCATTAATATATCTTCTCAGGTTAGTGTTTCCATATTCTTTAGATAAATGCAGAAGTGAAATTGCTGGATCACATGATAGTTTAATTTTTATTTTTTTTGAGGAACCTCTATGCTGTTTTGCACAGTGGCTGAATGAATTTATATTCCCAGCAACAGTGCACACGTACTCCCTTTTCTCTGCATCTTTGTCAACACTTGTTTCTTATCTTTTTTATAATAGCCATTCTAGCAAGTATGAGCTGATACATCATTGTGGATTTGATTTTCGTTTCTTTGCATTTCCCTTATAATTAATGATAGTTTTTCATAAAATCATTATGGTCTCCTCTTTAAAAGGAATAAACTTACTAGTACCAGTATAAGCTGCTACCTGCTCAAAGATAGTACTATTGAAGTACTTAGTTGTGAAATTTTAAATCTCACAATTCCTAATATTTTTTTTTCTTTTGGAGGCCTTTGCCTCTATATTATTTCTTGTTCAAATAAATTCAACATGGGGGTTGAGCTAGGGATAAAAATCAGTCTTAACACTAGTTATTATTTTGGAAAATAGAAAGCAGGCTCCCAAGAATGTTGACTCTGTTAACAGATATATTTTGAGCTCCAGAATTTTAATTGGGGTTGGGGGGGGGGATCTAGATATAACAAAAATGGAGTATGAGATGTAATATTCAGTGAAAAATACCAAATAGAGAATTAGATGTGAGGAAATATATACCTTGAATGATGGGGACATAAATGAGAAAAGTGGACTAATTGCTAAAGCAATGGGGATAATAATAATAATAACAATAATAACGTTTTCTACTTCATAAATTTGACCAAAGCTGGCCTTATTAGAGAAATAAAGTTGATAGAAGTTAGGAAGTTCTCTGAGAATTTCTGTTCACTAGTTTAATGTCAAAACCCATTCGCTAGGAAAAATGAAGTTAAGGTGGACTGTTATCACCAATCACTTACTCTCTAGATGATGTAGTCATGTATCAATGGAAGAAGAAAGCAATTCAGAGGTGAATAAACAGGATGCCATCTGGCCATCACCACTTATCCACATCATGTCCTTGAAAAAGCATTTACTATTTCTGAACATTGGCTATGATATTATAAATAGAATACCCAACTTCATGTGCTTATTGGAATGAATAAACAAACATATTTTGATTGATAAAATGCAATATATATATTGTAAAACATCACACACACAAACTGGTAGTATTGTATTGACCATTAAATTTGAATGATTTTGAATCTTACATTTGATATGCTTAATTCCAACTAAGTATTTATTTATGTTAATTTGCCAAACTGCACATTAGATTCTCTTTTAACCTTTTCAATTATACACCTGTATGACTGTCATTTTTAAATCCAGCAGGCAAAATTTGCCCCATCTGAGTTGGAAACTATTTGTTCAAACCCATTTATAGAGAAATGAATGCAGTGCCGCTGGAATAGAAGATCCTCACTAGATCAAAATTAGATACCCTGACTTCCTGGACACTTGCCAGGCATACAACTCTTTGCTTAAAACAAAAACGAACCTTAACCATATACTATTAAATGCACAAACTCCTCAAAAATAATAAAAACAGACACTGTTATTGTTTCTTAAAAATTATGAATTGATACAAATTTACCTAAGTACAGAGAAAGTCTAAGAACAATGAACTTGAGTGAAAACCACTATAAAGAGAAAGCCTCCCAGCAGGAAGCAGAAGAATTCAGGCAGCAAAAAAAATTCAGACAAAAAGTGTGTTGTACATTGGCATCTCTGGAGTGATTTGTTTTCCTTCCTAGTGTTAGCTCTATTCAATGCAGTGCCCTGAGCACCTCCGATAGTTTAAAGGAACAAACAAATAAACAAACAAACCAGACATCTCCCCAGCCCCTGTCACTCTTTCTAATCTCTACTATCACCAGCTAATGTAAAACACACTTTGGTAAAATTTTGTTATAAAATATATGTTATAAAATATATATTTCCTCTCATCTAATTCTCTATTTGGGATTTTTCACCGAAGATTACATCTCATGCTCTATTACTCAGAGAAATAGCTTAGATGCATTTTAATGAGGTCTTTGAAAGAGATGTGGATATTTTAGCTGCCCTCATCCCTTAAACTTGAACAGTGCACTTTGTAATTAGTGGTGTGGTAAAACATTTTTTTAAAAAAATGTATAGACACTGAATACATTTTCAGGCTGTCATAAGAAAACCCATGCAACACAAAAGATCCGTGAGGCAAGATATTTTTGTAATACTTATTTGCTTTGCAGTGGAAATTTTAAAAAGTGCAATTTTCTACATTTCTTCATTATTTACCTCTGTGTAGTTTCAAGTAAACAGCTTGTTAATTGCAAATTAAATGGAGGTGATAGTCTCTTTTAAAATTTTCATTTTATGTCTGACCCTCTGATTTTCTTTCATCATCAAATTGTTTTTTAATTCTTCTTTATTGCCCTGATGTATTTTTCCTTGTTAATGTTGAATGTTTTTCTATTCTATTTATTTTTTATTTTATTTTCTAGCCAAGCATGTATAGAGTACTATGTCTTTATAGTAGAACTCTTTTTTTCTCTGCTTAGGTGAACAAATAGTATGCTCTGAAAAATTTACTACCAAAAGATAAGAAGGTAAATTTTTAAATATTCTACCTCCCATAGAACTGTCAGAAATGAAGGCTTTCCTGACACAGGCCTGAATATTTTAATATATGCTAACAAAAGTGACATATCACTATTTTACTCCATATAGAACTGTTTTTCTTTTCTGCTTAGGAAATGTATTTATGTGAATTTACTACTTTTTGACTTTTTGTAATAAGAATCACAAACTGATATATTTGTTTTGTATATTGAATTTGATCATTGACAAATCTCTGTTTCACTCGATTGGGTCTATATTTTGTTTCTACTTTTTTTTCAGACACGTTTCCTTGGATATTTATATAAATCAGTCCCAAAACAAATTAAACCATTTTTATTATGCTGTTCATTTTCCTACGATCTCTGACACTGGACACTCCAACTTTTAGTCATATTCTCAGCATTTCAAGTACATTCTTTGCTTAGATCTCCTTGCTCTGGCCCAAACTCCTCTTCTGGTTGGAAAAATCTTTACTCCTGCTCAAGGATTCCACTTAAGCTAACCCTTTCCCAGGATTTCTTCATTCCTCCCAGGGCCATCCCTGCCAAATGTGTATGTTTGGACATTGAGATCCAGTGGACTTTGTTTTCCTTTAGAATTTCCTCCACATCTTTAGTCTTTGCCAGTCTTTCTTTACCAAAGTGAGGCTAAAGCATGCCTTAAGATCAGTCAAGAAGGTCCAACAGGATACAGTGGGTGGGGAAGCTGTTCCTCATCAAGTGTAAGGTAGGATAAACCTGGAACTGGCTCAACAATACAAACCAGAACCAAAGGGGTTAGGAAACTCTATATGGTTGCTGCTGCCACTTCTTCTCATGCAAAGTTACAAAGAGATATTTTTAAAAAGCAATGAGGCCCAGCTGGCAGGGCTCAGTGGTTGAGCATCGACCTATGAACCAGAAAGTCAAGGTTCTATTCCTGTTCTCCCAGATTGGGCTCAATCCCCAGTATGCAGTAAGGTATGCAGTAGGTAGCCAATCAATGATTCTCTCTCATCATTGATATTTCTGTCTCTCTCTCCCTCTCCCTTCCTCTCTGAAATCAATAAAAATATATTTTCAAAAAAAGCAATGAGGACTAGATAATTAATGTGTTGTAGGTATTATTCAGTAATCTTCAACACTGGCTATGAGTTTCTTAAAATAATAATTGCATAATCTATATGAATATACCCACAAATCAGTGCTTGAATATAGAAAATGCTCAATGATTATTTGTCAAATGAATTAAATTTGAAAAGAGAAATAACCACTAACTGAATTATAATTAAATGACCAACTAAAGAGAAGATTCTTCAAAAAATTCCAATTTTTAAATATCTGCACATGTTTTAATTAGAACTACTTCATTGAACATTTCTTCCCAATTGGGAAATTCCCAACAGAGTTCTCAATAGCATAATATAGTGTTTACGGTTAAGTGATGTTTTCATTATGGGGGAAAAAGAGGGTTAAGTGATTCTAATACTTTCCCAAGTCAAATTGTTTTTTACCCATCCATAGAAGTATGTATATCTTTCATTTATTTTCTCCTCCCAATGTGCTTAATTAATCTTTAATCCCTTTAAAATTTTATTCAATCAATTTAACTACTCCTGACAGCTTCTACTAAGCCAATGTTTGCTTTCTCTTTCAAGGAAGATTTTAAGAACTTTCACCATAAATGCCTTATGGGTCCCATAAAGGCATAACCCTGGAAGAAATACTTTCTACAATTTTCTTCAAAGCAAGTAACAACAACAACAACAAAATTCACTAAAATGTTGTGTTACAAGGATGCTTGGAAACTCTCCTAATGATAACTGTCATGTTAAGGGACTGAGAATTTTCAGATGAATAGATCAGAAGCAGTGAGTTAAACTTTAAGAAAAATATCACCAAGTTTTTGAGAACTAAAGCATTGACATTTGCTGGAAATAAAAACATGACACTATCCAAAGAGTGAAAGTGATTGGATACATTATTTTTTAAAAGTAGTATTTTATTGCCATTAGTAAGAATGAAATTCAAAATAAGAAAGCTCTTGTGAAATACAGCTAAACACTATGCAGTGGTAAGATTCTTTGAGATGCTAATTATTTCTGCATTTTCTCTATGTATCATAAAGTAAGTTTGTATAAAGGAAGAGAAAAAAAAGAGAAGGCAGTGTCATATTCTTAACAAAAGAAGAGTATATGAAATTTCATAGGGACAAATATCCAACTGAATATTTTTATATGAGATGTTCTTGCTATAGGTTTAGGGTTTTGTTTTTTGTTTTTAAGATTTCACCTAAAAAGTACACACATTTGTTCACCGTTATGCTTTTGCTTGGAAATCACTCTTTTTCTTCTACTTGTTACTACAGAATGTCATTTTAGAATTTGTACAATTTTTCTAATCCAAAATTTAGAAAAAGGCAAGGTGAGTGAGCCATTAAAAACAACCAAGTTACAGTTTTACCACCTGTACAGGTGGGCAGCGGCCCAAATATTTCTAAGTGAACTACCCAAGGCTAACTCACCATATGGTGAGAGGATGGATGTCTCTTGAGGCAACGGAAAAGCTACTTGAATCTAAAGATAGCTCCTCAAATTGCCCCTCGTTGGTTACAAATAATGAATGGAATTTCCACTCCGCTGTTCTAGCACTGTCTGCTCTCTGAAATCCAGAACCTCCCACACTAATGCTCAGGGACACATTTACTCTACCCGCCTGCAGATTGGACTGCAAAACAGTAAATGTAGCAAAGAGTTAATGCCTTTCCTGATATTTCTAAAAGTTGTAAATATGAAAATCTCTCTTTTTTACATAATACTTTAAATCTTTCTCAGAATTTCATACTTACTAAAAAACATCTTAACATTCACATATATATCTTAATGACTATAAACAGTTCAAAGTCAAGATGCAGCAAGTCACAAACTAGTGTTTTTGATGTTCACATGTTTCTATTAAGCCTAATGCCTTATAAAATGGCCACTTACCTGTATAAAAATAACTTCTTGTGGACAGGTCTCATTTGTTAGTTGTTTATCAAGTCTATGACAGTTAAGACAAAAGCACAACTTGGAAAATGGGCAGTGTGGCTCAGGACTGTCCTTACAAACCACCAAAGTGAAAATCGACATTGTCTACTTTTACTAAACTATCACTAACATTTAAATTCCACCAGGGTCCCACCAGCAGTTTCCATTCTTACTTAGCTACCAGGTCCCTTTCCTTGGAGGTTTTTCACAGTCTTGAACCCAGTGCACCAGATGCTAACATTTCCCCTGAATTAAATGCACTATCTCTGCTCCAGAACTATAGACCCTGCACAGAGCAAGTAGGAATTTGGGTGGGTTTTCTTCAGGGAGAAATTTAACAGAGATTTTTTAAAAAGTAAGCTTCTACTGCTGCTGCAGGAGAGGGAAGAAAAAAGACAATGGTGAGGGCGTGCTCTCAACCTTACAATGCCTACCTAAGGAGGTTATAAAAAAAGTGGGCAGAAGACCTGAAAATACACCTTTCCCAAGAACACATATGAACAGCCAGTAGATATATGAAAAGATGTTCAACCTCACTGGCAATTAGGAAAATGTAAATCAAAACTACAATGAGATACCACCTCAGACCCTTTAGAGTAGCCATTACCAACAAGACAAGCAATAACAAGTGTTGGAGAGGTTGTGGGGAAAAGGGAACCCTCATTCACTACTGGTGGGAATGTAGACTGGTACAACCACTATGGAAAGCAGTCTGCGATTCCTCAAAAAATTAAGAATAGAATTACCATATGACCCAGCAATACCTCTCCTGCGTGTGTACCCAAAAACTCGAAATAATGTATTTGCAAAGATATATAGACCCCTATGTAGATTCCAACATTACTCATGGTGGCCAAGATATGGAAATAACCAATGTGTCCAATGATAGAGGATATAGAAGATGTGGTACATGTACACAATGGAATACTACTCGGCCATAAGAAATAGCTCCATTTGCAACAACATGGATGAACCTTGAGAACATTTTGCTAAGTGAAATGTTAGTCAGAAAAAGCTAAGAACTATATTTTGTTTTCCACACATTTTTCCTATAATCATCTCCAGTCTTTCTTAAGTTTTCTACACTCAGGTACAGGGAAGAACTTCTGCTACTCAAACTTCATGTAGACAAACAATATGAGTCCATCTAAAAAGAAACTAGAACAATTTAGCCCTTTGTTCCTTAATGTAAAAGTTTACCCCACATACAATGAGCAATATATTCTCTTTTATGTTCAGGATAGCACATTTTAAGATAAATAACACAATCTCAAGTTTTTTGTGTGGTTTTTTTGTTTTTTTTTAAAATATATTTTATTGATTTTTTACAGAGAGGAAGGGAGAAGGATAGAGAATTAGAAACATCGATGAGAGAGAAACATTGATCAGCTGCCTCCTGCACACCACCTACTGGGGATGTGCCCACAACCAAGGTACATGCCCTTGACCAGAATCGAACCCGGGACCCCTCAGTCCGCAGGCCGACGCTCTATCCACTGAGCCAAACTGGTCAGGGCAATCTCAAGTTTTAATAAGGGAACAAATTGGTGGAAACAACATGCATCCAAATAATTAGAATAAATGAAGTAAATGTAATACAATGTAAAGTTGAAGCACACAGGTGTGTTATTTAATAGAGAGAAGCAGGGTGAAGGTTAGGGAAAGATGCTTGGAGAAGAGCCTAAAACATATGGTTTCCATGGAATTCTACCTCATCTTTTCTGTGGGCCCTCTGTAATTTTTAAGTAACATAGTTAAAAGAGAAATATTGAATTTTTTGTTTCTTTCATGTGTATTTCTGTCTTAGTCATGAAAAAAAAGCAAAACATATGTTTGACAAAGTAAAATCAATAACTCTAAAAGTTACTTTACTTTTTCCAATAACAGAATTAGTCATACACATAAATATTGTATTTTATAGTATGAAAGAGAGCACTGTATGTTGTAGGAAAAACAACTTACTGAAGGCAGCTAAGATTGCTGTGAGAAGTGCCCAGTGGCATTGAGAATGAAGGAAAGTGGATTTGCTGGGACCTATACTTTATTTTGGTACAGAAAATGTATAAATATAAGGGCTACTTCAGGGATGATAAGCATCACCTTTCTTTTTATCTTATTCATTGTTTTAACTGAGTCTAGATAATTTGCATTCACCTAACAAACATAACTCTTTGGTTTATGGATAAGTAATATTTGAATCTGATCATATTCTATTCCTCCCATTTTAATGGAAATACATATTGTCTATCAAAGACATTTAGGAAGCTTTTACAAAAACGTGCACTGTACATATAATTTCAGAATTTAAAATCTGTTGGGGAACTATGTCAGTATTTTTTATAATTTAAGTATAGATTCATTAAGTATAATTTTTGAGTTGAGTAAAACTACTTTTATAGCTCATTGGAGAAATGTTTAAGTTCCAAGTAAACTGTCACCCAGGCAAACTGTCAGTCTGGGTATCTCTAACCGATTATAGAGAGAATCATGTCTGATTGCACCCTCCCTCTGATCAAAGCACATGTGCAAGGTTTTAGTAAAATGTGTTATTAACTTCCTAATATATAACACTGAGTAAACATACACATTATTCTGCTTGAGCGAAAACACCACTAACTGAACCAACAAAGCCCAACAGTTTGTTTTCAAATAAATGTCTCTTTTGTGTTCGCTCAATGGGAATACATTCACTATCTTTCTCATTCTACATAATTATAGCAGATGGGAACGTTTTTCCTTAGATTGAGAATTTGGCATTTTACATGTTTAATTTGGCTCAAGATACAACATTTATAGAACTGCACGCCAAGTACTGATTTTCTGAGATTCACTATTGAGTATAAATGTAATGAGGTTAAATATTCCACCCATAAATAAATTATAATCCTACTCCTAAAGGTTATTCCTTGGGCATAAAACAAAAACATAGACTGATTTTGCTATATTTTTTAGGCCACTGAGCAGAAGTCTATAAATTGCTACTCCAGGGTAATAATTGACTTACCATTTGAGTATGAATACAGTCAGCTTTAACTAACTCCCAGAATAGTATATTAAGCTTAATTATTATGATTTTCCATTGTATATTGATTAATATCGAGGCTGTTTCTACATGACTGTCTGATAAAAGGCTGAAAGGGATAAAAGGATGCTTTTGTTAACACTGGTTAACTGTGTATTATTTGAGGATCTTAGAAAGAATGAATCTAACCTGCATAGAAAATAAATGTATGAGGGAAGGCAGCGATCATAAGCCACTTAAAGGATGGGTGAGGCTAGAAATATGCAAAAAGGAGGAAGAGCAGAATCTCTTTTGCTCTGAGCTACAGAGTCCATAGCATTCTTTTTCTATACTAAATGGTTTAAAAATGTTATCACATGTACACTTAGAAGACTACCACTATAAGATAGCTCCCACATCACCTTGACTACTTGTAGCTAAGCACAATTTGAAAACCTCTGATTAGGAGATGAGCATAGTTCTTTATGCAAACCAAGTTTGCCTCTACTCTTAAATATTAAGTAGGGAACACATTGCAGGCCCATGTCATAAAACAATAACAATAACAAAGACTTGACAATACCAATTCCTGGTTTGGAGCAAAAGGATATTGATTTCATTTCTGGTAGGAATTTAAATGATAAAACCACTTTGGAAGGTAGTTTGGCAGCACCTTAGAAAGCCAAACATAATTTCACCATTCAATCAAGCAATTGCATTTCTAGGTATTTACCCAACTGATTTGAAAAGTATGGCCATGCAAAAACCTGCATACCTAATATTTATTTCAGCTTTATTCACAGTCATGAAAAGCTGGAAACTATTAAGATATCCTTCAACAAATGAAGGGGTACAAAATTGCAGTACATACATACAATGGAATATTATTCAGTGATGAAATGGAAGGATCTATGAAGTCACCCAAAGATATGGATTAATATCAAATGCATACTACAAGTGTATGATCAAGTTTATAGGAATTACATGATCAAATTCAGGAAAAGGCACTATATTGACAGTAAAAAAAAATCTGGTTTTAGATTAGGCACTGGTTTCTTAGATAGGATATCAAAAGCACAAGCAAATATAAAAACAAAAATAAATAGACAAACTAGACATCAAAATAATGAAGTGAACATTTTAATTACAGTTTATAGGCTGACATGTGAGAAACTTGGAAGTTGCCACTTCATCCTAAAACAAACAACTGTCTTACCCCCTTCAAACCAGTGAAAAATAAGGGGTGAGCACCACACTATTAAGAGAGTAAGACGTGGAGAATGAAAATTCAAGCAAGTATCTTCAGACAGACAGGAAAAAAATGTATGCCTTTAAAATTAACAGCATCAACACAGCATTACACATCAACTCAATGAGGGAACATACATTGTTTGACAATGTGTTGAGTATTGAGGACATAATTAAAAGCAGAGACTTACAAGTCACATAGTGGACAACATGTAAAGAATTTCCCGGGTAATGGGATGCCGCACATACCCAAGAAAAATTTTCCTCGACTTGGACATGGTCCATGCCAAATCTTCTGAGGGGCATTCTTTTTTTGACTATGCATGTTGCAGGCAGAATAGAAATCGTCTTTAAAACTCACCAGAATTAATTACTTTTAGGAAGATATTTCTCTGGTAGTGGTGAAGGGGAACCCTAAATACTTAAATAATTAAATACTTTGGTTACCTTGGAAATCTTACCTAAGTGAGTATCTCTGGTTATTCAAGAAAATGCCCATGTAAGTAGGGCACCAGTTTTAGCACTACTGGTCTTTTCAATTCTTTGGTATCCCAAACAAGAGAATTCTACATTCTATGACCGTGCTCCAGGGCCAATATGCTTCTCGAATTTGTCTGTATGTTCTCTTTTTATTATAAAATTTTCTAGTGTAGTGACACTTTAGCTCTAAAATTACCCGATTACCATTGAACATTGTGGGATGGTACAATAACAGAATAATTCTTTCCCAGAAAATATTGCGAGATTGGCAGAAATCAAATTTGATTTCTTCATAATGCCAGATGAAGAGACTTTGATATGATCCATAGCATAGAGGTGAATTTGAACATTGTTAGTAAGTGGAAAACGGGAGTCCAGAGAAAAATGAAACATTACTAAAACTAAAATATTAGGATGAGGAAAATAGTGACATATATTTTTTTTCTCCAATTCTTCCTCCAAAAGCCTAGCATTTCCCAGCATTCTTTTCTCCATTCAAGCTCTTCTCTCTACCCAGAATACCTTCTCTCTCCTTGTCAGTTAATTTCAAATGTCACTCTTTTTGTATTTTCTTGAAACTGTCCTTGACCTTCAAAATGGATTTATTACTTTTCCTCTGTATCCTCAAAGCATATTATTTTAAAAGATTAAGGTTAATTAACATACTCTGTTTTTTTATTGCATATAATCGTTAAGCTACCTAAAATTTATTAGTACAAAGTTATCTCAACACATGAGTTATGTTGCTGTATGAATTATCACTTAATTAAACCACACATTTTAAGAAACCAAGCAATATAGAACATATAACTAAATCATAAGTTTCAAAAAATAAGAGGCCTACCCAGTTGTTTAAGAAAAAAATCAAAATTTACAATTAATATTAATTTGCAATTTATTGCTATTTAAAATAATATCTGTATAAATTGAAACAATGTCATAATATCTAAATCCTCTTATAGTCAAAATGAAGGACCTACAAAATGATGCTGGAAAAAAGCCTGATATTAGAGAATCAATATATGCTCAAGATTAAATAACATAATTTATTTTTACTTTAAATTGTGACACGTCAGTGGAACTTACTCTTCTATCACTTCAATATGAAAAAATTCAACACAAATATCAAAAAATTAATATATGTGAAAAATTAATTTCCTTTCAGTTTACTATGAAATAGCCCCCTGGGTTAAATTTTGTTGACATTTAGTCTAGAGTAACTCCATAAGGGTAGTACACAGAGTTATTTTTCAATATGCCAATTATTGTACATAAATGTCATAAAATAAAACATTTCATATTACCCCAAGCATAAAATAAGACAAATATATGGAAGTTTTACCCTCTTAAGGCTCCATGTCTTTTTATATCTTTTTAATTTAATTTTATTTTTTCCATCACCATTTATCCCCCTATGCCTTCTTCCACCTACACCCATCCCCCACCATCACCCCTATAATCACCATACTGTTGTCCATGTCCATGAACTCTCTTTTTTTTTCTTTTTTGCTCAACACACACACACACACACACACACACACACACACACACACACACCAGAACTGTCTGCCTGCTCTCTCTCTATGAGTCTCTCTCTATTTTGCTTGGTAGTTCAGTTTGTTCATTAAATTCCACATATGAGTGAAATAATGTGTTGTTTGTCTTTCTCTGACTGGCATTATTTCAGCATAATATTCTCCAGGTCCATTCATGCTATTGCAAAGGGTAAAATTTTCTTCCTTTTTGTGGCAGAGTAGTATTTCACTGTGTAAATGTACCACAGCTTTTTTATCCACTCATCTACTGATGGACACTTGAACTGCTTCCAAATTTTGGCTACTGTAAATCACGCTGTAGTGAACATATGGGTACATACTGGTATATTCTTTCGAATTACTCATTTGGGTTTCTTCAGATAAATTCCCAAAAGTGGAATCACTAGGTCATAAGGCAGTTCCATTTTTTTTTATTGAGGTAACTCTTTTGAAAGCAAAATTATTGCCTCATTGATTCCATGATAATAACTATTTTCCATTTTGAAAAAAAGTATCAGTAAGACACAAATAGAGGAAAAGACCTTTTTCCAATCTCAAAAAGAAAAATGACAAAAAGTTAAAGAGAATGCTGTGTAAAAGTTGTCATATTTGTTTATATTATTTTGTACACTGATTTTCATGGTCCCACTTTTCTTCTGTATTGGCTTCAGAATGACTAAATTCTTTCCTCTTTCAAATGTCAGAGACTTTTGCTTGTCAGAGGTGAACAGTGGTGTCATAATTCAAAGCTAATACTTTTTTGACTGGTTACAGTTCAGTGGCTTCCTATTTTTGCAAAAGGACATATCTAAAATATTAGAAAGAAATCCTGACAAGTTCTCTCAAAACTCCAGTCCAAATGCAGTGGTCCCTATCATGCTTGCTTACATGGCCTGGCTTACATTCTGCCAGCCTGTCAGAGGCTGCTGCACAGACAGAGTTCTAAGGACTTGGTGCAGCCTGTTTGCCTCTTGGAGCAGTGATAAAAGAAATAAATCTACCAGAGTTGAGAGCAGTGGTACTTGATTTCAGGTGGTGCTGTGTGCAAGTACTTGAACATACAAGGGTGCAAGTTCAGCATGCTCATCTCCTGCCCCTTCACCCCTGAATAAAAATGCTCAATCACAAAATAATAGTTACTACATAATTATCATTTTTATCTATTACTACAAGGTTACCGGTTTACATATATTCTCCTAAATTCTGAATGGTTAAGGTAAAAATCACTTTTGAGCTCCATGGCTTCAATGGAATATGTTCTTTTTTTCTCTTAGGACTTGATGAAATCAATGAGTTGGGTCCGAATTCATTAGGTGAGTTAATTTTCAGATGTGCTCGATCTTTCTGTGTCCCTGAGATGATAACAAAGTTTGTGGTGTTGCTAAATGGCAAATCGTTGAGATTTGTCTTAGTAAATTAATGATAGCATAATTATATTGGAATGTACACTGGAATCAGGTGTTATTAAAATATTGCTATAAAAGTTGCAATGAGATGTCGTCTCAAACGGAAAATAATAATTTGTTCAAATTTTCTAAATACTATAATTAAGGATGCTAGAGAATTAACCATGAGAAATTCTAGGTGTTGGCATCCAGAACACATGTCACTAATCACATAATCAAAAACATGAGAAGCCATTAAATGTTACACACATTTAAGGTTTCTTTCACGAATTTTATTTTGTAATTCCTCTTTTCAGGTTACTTTGTTCAAAATAAAAATTTGGAATAGTTTTAGCTCAGAGAAGCAGAAGTGAAAAGGCATCTCTCCCATTCCTTCTAGCAAGAAAAAATTTGGACAAAAGGCAAATTAATGACTTTTCTTAAATCCATCGGAGCACTGATGTCACAGGACAAACCCTTGGGGAGGTGCAGAAATGTGTGTTTGACCAACCACTATCACTGGAAGAGGGGCGGGTCACTTGTGAATATCACAGGACTGAGAACTGGGCTCATGATACTGGCACAAAAAAGGTTTAATCTGAACATCAAACAACACCCTCCCCTCCCAGTCCCAGGTCCCATCACCATGCTTGTAGCATCAAGTAAAAATAAGAGTGGATGGCAGCTGTGGGAGTTGCAAGAGAGATTTCATTGGTGGAAGAGTAGAAAGGGAAGCCTAGCAGGGATCAAAAAATAGAAAAACCTTGTAGTAAACTTGCCCAGCTGAGTTTAAACACTGCAGTTGATGCACCACAGGCTCCAGGGCTTTTGGAGAAATGGCTGATTGTAGGATTGGGAAAGGAACAAGACAAGATGACCCTGGAGCATCCTTTAGAGCCAGAAAGTGAGAAAATGCTAAAAAGAAATATTGATGAGGCCTGAGGGACATAGGAAACACCTTATCAGAGCCACCAATGCTGAAATGATTTGAGCAAGAAGAGAGGTTAAGGGCGATCAGGCAGGCAGGCAAGCAGTTAGGGCAGCGGTTCTCATCCTGTGGGTCTAGACCCTTTTGGCGGTCGAACGACCCTTTCACAGGGGTCGCCTAAGACCATCCTGCATATCAGATATTTACATGACGATTCATAACAGTAGCAACATTACAGTTATGAAGTAGCAACAAAAATAATTTTATGGTTGGGTCACAACATGAGGAACTGTATTTAAAGGGCCAGAAGGTTGAGAACCACTGAGTTAGGGGCAATCAGGCAGGCAGGCAGGCCACAGTGGTTAGGAGCCAGTGGTCCCAGATTGCGAGAGGGATGTCCAACTGCCTGCAGGATCAGGCCTAAACCAGCAGTCTGACATCCCCCAAGGGGTCCCGGATTGTGAGAGAGTGCAAGCGGGGCTCAGGGCCCTCTCCCTTCCTCCACCCCCCCGCCCCCCGTGCACAAATTTAGTGCACCGGGCCTCTAGTAAGCAATAATGCAATTACATCATCTGTTTTCTTTGTTTGGTCTTAAAAGTTGATAAAGATTTCCTGCAGCTTCTAATATTTGAGTTGCCTTATCTTTTATGTGTACTCCCTCAGACTTCAAATACTCCTATAACCAGCTCCTCCTCCTGAAATGCTTAGCATGTGTCCTCTCTTCATGCCTGCATGGTGCAGAGAATGTTCCTAGTTATCAGCATAATGAATGTCAAGAGACCAACAATAAAAGTTTTCCACTTTGCTTGCTTTGAATACAATTGATATTGGGAGCATTTCTTTTTGCTTCTCAAATTTTACAAATAAAAGCATGTGAAGTTTGAATTTCAAAGAATTCTTAGTATCTGAAATTACAATCTGTGCAATTCAGGGCATAATAGGACAGATCTAATATGATCTCATAGCCTGACATATTTAATTGCAGGATTTTAAGTACTATATTAGTGATATTGCCAGCATATAATTTTATATTTCAAACAACTATTTTTTTAGTCTATGGAATATTACAAAGACCATGTTTGAGCATCTTTTCAGTTATATGCTTTTTTAATTATAAAAAAAATAAAAATAAAGGTGTACAGTTTTGATTTTGAGCATCTTTTCAGTTATAGGCTTTTTTGCAGGTTATAAGACCTACACATAAAAATAAACTTCTAGAATCAGTTTGAGCCATTTACAGACAATGATGGTAAGGAAATAGGTTTACCAAGCTGTTATGGGAGAGTCCATGTTATCATTTTTTCCCATTTAATTCTGTCAATATTAAGTCCTGCATGATTTTAAATCTCATGGAATGCAAAATTGTGTATAGTTAGGTATTTGGCCAGATTTATGAGAATAGTGATCCTGTGTTTTGTTTTGTTGTTGTTTTTTTTTGTAATTATAAGAAAGAAAAAATAATGTAGCTAAGTAGAAAAATTTTAAAATGTTTTTATAAAATGTTTGGGGCATATGAGTTATCTATTACTTCTAATAAATATAAAAAATAGTAGACGTAAGACTAATTAGTTAGTAAGTAACAACAAAGTTGTCATATCAGGCTGGCAGTTGACTACGAAAGAGACGATGATTCCTTGCTGGATCCAGTTTGTTACTTATGTAGACATGTAAAACAAGATAAGCTAAGGGGATAACTCCCTGCTATATTCCTTCTCTCATAGGATGGCACTGGAAAAGTAGGATGGAATATCTCTTATACCAAACAAATCTGAGTTTGTCATGTCATGTCATTTTTTCATTGTCATGTCATGGGCCAGATGACACGACAATGAGACATACCCAGCCAGACCTATGTCATTGAGGAATGGATTCTGTGCTGTAGCTAAATGGTTTAATGGCCTGCAGCTGTGCCAGGAGGCGGGGGAGGCACAAAGTCTCAGACCTCATCAGAACTCTGGAGGTGATAAGAAACTCATGACAGCTGACTGGGAAGAGAGGGAAGTGAGCGAGCAATACCTTGCAGCAGCTCTTCACTAACCTCCTACGTTCTCATACTCTGGGAGGATTGCTGGGTGTTCAGCCAATGCTCATGTCAGCTTTGAGTAAGCCTTGGCTAGATGGTCTATGTGAAACATGAAACATCAATAGGGTGGCACAGCAAGACCATTCCCCTACAAAAATTACACCTAATACCAAATGAAATGTTATGTTCTATAGTTGGAACTAATCACACACGGAAATATAGAACAATACATCTAGTCCTGTGTAACTCAGATTTGTTTGGTATAAGAGACATTCCATCCTACTTTTTTCTTATTTACTTGGTTATGAGATGACTAGCATCAGTTATAACTTTTGAGTGTTTAAAGCACTCATGGGGGGTTGGTTGAGGAGGGAAAGAAGGGTATACTTTATATGTAAAATGGTAACTGCAGATCAATGAGGTAGATACCATGACTGAGGTCAACATATGACACCCTGGAAGCACAGAAGAGGGACTGCTACACTAAACTGAAGGCTTGAGCTGCATCCTAAAGGACAAGGAGGCATTATCTTCAGGAGTTGGGAATGTCTGGCCCATGGACCATACAAGGCCCAATAATTCATTTGATTTGGCCCTGCCACAGCATTAGGGTTGAGTTAATTAAGTATTTGACCAAATATAGCAGGCTAATTTTTTAAAATATATTTTTATTGATTTCAGAGATAAAGGGAAAGGAAGAGAGAGATAGAAACATCAATGACTAGAGAATCATTGATTGGCTGACTCCTGCACACCCCCTACTGGGGATCAAGCCCACAACTCGGGCATGTGCCCGACCAGGAATTGAACCATGACCATCTGGTTCATGAGTTGATGCTCAACCACTGAGCCATGCCGACTGGGCTAAAATTGACAAATATTTACTTGAAGCTAGATACAGATAAGGTTTATGAGCTTCTAAAAAAAACCCAGAAATTATATCTTTTATAATCTTTAGTGTTCATATATAGTTAAAAGTAATACACGCTTGATTTTATTAAATTGTATTCCCAGTTTTTCTTTTTATACCTTTAGGTCCCTCTGTAGTCAGATGCTTACATAATTGCCATATGTAAGCATCACCATAATGGCTTTTTTATTAATCAATAAACTATACATATTTTATGTTACACACAGAAAACCTCAATCAATTTATGGTCAAAGCACATTCTCCAGATCATAAAACTTAGATGCATATAGTCCTGCTTATATTGAAACTCTGAACATGTGAGCATCAGGCTGACATTTTAGAGTTTAGTATATATGTCTCCTTGGGGAAGATATTCATTGCTATTTCATGCAAATTTATTGCTCTATTTGGAGGAAAACAAAAGCTTGTGTTTGGGATCTGAGAGTTAGACATAGGGGAAGGGTGGGGCTTTCTCCTATGAGGCAAATGATGGGGAGTCAGTACTTGCTGCTCTCCATATGCAGGACACCTTAGGCAATAGACTAGCAAATCATCTGTTTCAGCTAACATCTATACATTTCAGAGAAAATAAAACAAATTCCAGTGAAATTAAAATAGGCATATATGTTATAAATTATGAATATAGAATTTCTGTTTTTGTTTTATACTATGCTGAATCTCAACCACTTCTATTTCCTATGCTACAGGGGAGTCACAAATATGCAAATGTGAAAAGACATTCTTTATTTTTTTGTAGTTTCCTAAACAATATGTTGCATTTTGTTCAGATATGCTAGTTTATCTTTCTGTTTGATTTATGTTAAATATATTAAAGAAACATGTTGATTAGCTCATCGGCAGACCACAAACACTTCTAAATAGCTTTGGAGGGAGGAAACAAAAAAATATTTAGATTATTTAATGGGGGCAATTAAAATGATAAAATTAGCATGTGTTTTGCTTTTTCAGCATGATAAATGCATATTCAAAGTCTAGTAGTGCAAGCTGTTGAGGTCAATCAAAACTACATATGATGGGCTTCCATGTTTCTAGAAATTAGTTATTAGGATGAGATGATACACAAATTACAACAATAATAGAATGTACTTAGTGCATCACTTATGAATGATATACACATTAAGTGTTTTACCAATTTCAAGGGTTGTTGTTTTTTTATTAGAGTGTGAACAGAATAAGATAAAGTGAATGACTAGAGTTTACCCAGGATTTTACTAGGTGTACCGGTTAATAATGCGAATTTTTTTCAATAGATGGAGTTACACATACTAGTATGTTGATATATATGCGATTTGATATGTATGCTATTTTGTTGTATTGACAACCAGCTTCAGAGCTTCATATGTTAAATTTTCTGAAGGTGTTAATATCATAGATATTTTTATGCTTAAAAATGTTGAATTTCGTGCCAAAAAAAAAAGAGCATTTGCGGGAAGTTTTAAGTCATTGCTTTATTTTGAAGAAAAGTGCTGCTGAAAGTTATCGTATACTTTGGGAAGCTTATGGTGAACATGCTCCATCTCATGATACTTGTGAATGCTGGTTTAAATGCTTTAAAAGTTATGATTTCAATGTGAAAGACAAAGAACGTCCAGGTCAACCAAAAAAGTTTGAAGACCAACAATTACAAGCATTATTGGATTAACCAACCCTGTGTATTCACCAGACCTTGCTCCTTCAGAACACCACTTGTTCCAATCAATAACACAGGCACTTTCTGAGCAGCACTTCAAAATGTACGAAGAAGTGGAAAATTGGGTCTCTGAATGGTCTGCCTCAAAACAAGAAAAGTTCTATTGGGACGGTATCCACAAATTACCTGAAAGATGGGGGAACTGTGTAGCTAGCGATGGACATTACTTTGAATAAAGCACTTTTGATGTTTCTCTTGAAATTATCATGTTTACTTTGATTACAAAATCCACACTATTAACCAGTTAAGAATTAATCCACGTCATTAACCGGTTAATAGTTAAGCCGAACTATTAGCCGGTTAATGATGTGGATTAACTCTTAACCAGCTTATAGTGCGGACTAGAGTTTACAGCTCCTATGGCAATGGAAGCTAAGGAGAAAATAAACAAATGACACTACATCAAAATAAAAAGCTTCTGCACAGCAAAAGAAACCATCAACAAGAAAGCCCACTGCATGGGAGAACATATTTGCCATTGCTATTTCAGATAAGGGTTTAATCTCCAAAATTTACAGGGAACTCATGCAACTTAACAAAAGGAAGATTAAACAATCCAATCAAAAAATGGACAAAGGACCTAAACAGACACTTTTCGAAAGAGGACATTCAGAAGGCTGAGAGACATAAGAAAACACGCTCAAAGTCACCAATCATCAAAACAACCTCTCACACCTGTCAGAATGGCTATCATCAACAATTCACCAAATGACAAGTGCTGGTGAGGATGTGGAGAAAAAGGAATGGTGCAGCCACTGTGGAGAACAGTATGGAGTTTCCTCAAAAAGTTAAAAATGGAAGTCCCATTTGACCCAGTAATCCCACTTCTAGGAATATATTCCTAGAAATCAGAAACAGCAATCAGAAAGTATATATGCACTCCTATGTTCATAGTGGCACAATTTACCATAGCTAAGATTTGGAAACAGCCTAAGTGCCCATCAGTAGATTAGTGGGTTAAAAAACTGTGGTACAATGGAATACTATGTTGCTGTAAAAAGGAAGGAACTTTTACCATTTGCAACAGCATGGATGGAACTGGAGAGCGTTATGCTAAGTGAAGTAAGCCAGTTGGAGAAAGATAAATATCACATGATCTCACTCATATGTGGGATATAATGATCAACATAAACTGATGAACAAAAATAGATCCAGAGACAAGGTAGCACTGAACAGACCGTCCAACTTCAGAGAGAAGGTGTTGGGGGCAGGGGATGGTTAGAGATCAACCAAAGGACTTTTATGCATGCATATTAGCATAACCAATGGACACAGACACTGGGGTAGTGGGGCCTTGCCTTGGGGGTGGGAGGGGCCTGAAGGGGGGTGGTCAATTGGGGGAAAAGGAGACATATGCAATACTTTAAACAATAATAAGAAAAGAAATGGTATCTAAAAGTGGAACTTTATTATGAGGTATATTACTGAGATGTTAGAGAGGCTCAAGGATTTTTTCCCTTTATATTCCTCTTCTAACTTAATCTCATAGTACACTCATCTTAATATCAACCAAATATCTTCAAAATTTAATAGGTGTATTTATGGCCTATCTTTCTATCTATATCTTTATCTATCATTTCATTTACTGTTTTATTCATCATGTGCTGCAGTAGCAGGTGACATTAATTAATACTGCCAAGACTTACAAGACATTTATTTCTTGCTCTCATTACTTGAAGGTTGCTAGTTGGCTGAATCTCTGGTGAGTTGATCCTGCTTATCTGAGGTCACCTTCTTCTCAGCGAGAAGGACTAGCCTTTATCTGGGGCATGGTGTTCTCTAATAAAAGTGAGGCAAAGAGGCAGAACCAAACCATGAAAGCACAATTTAATATGTCTACTTTGATGTGGAACATGTCACATCTACTTATATTTAATTTGTCATAGCAAGTCACCTGGCCAAGTCAGTGGTTTAAAGTAGTGTTTTACTTGAATGGAATCCTATTAAAGGCAGGGAAGAAGTGAATAAGTGTGAATAGATAATGACGTATGTCATATCTATGTACAAATATTTTAAGCAACTCCTTATAGACTCTGACTTGAAAAACTGATACGTTTTACACCTTTTTTAAAATTGCTTATTTTCTGTTATGTATCATGCACATTATTTTATAGATATTGAATTTATACTTTAAATAAGCACAGACATCATATAGTGTGTGTATATTTATATAAATATTCACTTACTGGTAAACAATTATGGTGCCTTACAATTTATCATTATAAACAATGTAGCAGTAGCATCATTAAACATATGTGTTCTTCTCCACATGGTTGACATTACCAGATGAGGATTCCAAAAAGGAGAATGGCTTAATCTAAAGGAGTATATATTTAGAAATATATTTTTTAATACACATATATTCCAAATAATGAATATAATAGAAATGTTGGAATGATGAAATATATACTAAAGCAAACACCTATTTAACTCCCACCTGGTAAAGCAAATGTACTGCTTTATCCCCAAATATGTGGCCCTCTCAAAATGCAATCCTGAATTTTAGGTTAAATAGTTCTTTATAGATTTAACTCAAAAACATGTATTTCTAAATAATGTGTTGTTAATTTATTTTCTTATTTTAAACATTTATATAAAATGGATGGCACTATATTTTTGTGACTTTCTCTTTCCTTCCAATCAAAATTATTATTTGAGACTTACCCATATTGATACATATATGTTGCAGTTCCTTTTTACTATTTTGTAGTAGTGTATTATATTAACACTAGGGGCCCAGTGCACGAATTCGTGCGCCTTGAAAGAAACTGTGGGCCACAAGGCTGCGGTGGCACAGGGATGGGTCTAGGCCAGCCGTGGGCAAACTACAGCTCGCAGGCCGGATCCGGCCCGTTTGAAATGAATAAAACTAAAAAAAGACCATACCCTTTTATGTAATGATGTTTAGTTTGAATTTATATTAGTTCACACAAACACTCCATCCATGCTTTTGTTCCAGCCCTCTGGTCCAGTTTAAGAACCCATTGTGGCCCTCCAGTCAAAAAGTTTGCCCACCCCTGGTCTAGGCCCATCCTCCACACCTCCTCCGGCCCCTCCTGCCATGCCCCCAGTCCCCTGTCTGCCAGTAGCCCCTCTCTCGCTGCTGCAGCTCCCACATGCTGACAGAGCTGGCCTTGCACACACCCACTGACAGCACGGAGCAATTGGGGCCGGCGCCATCAGCGGAGCGAGCCGCAGCTACTGCCCCGTTAACCCTCAGGAGCAGGGGGAGGTGGAGAAGCCCTTAGGGGCCATCGGGGCTGGCAGCCACCACTCATACCTGCTGACGGTGCTGAGTGATCGGGACTGGTGCCAGCACCAGCAGCGGGTGTGAGTGGGACCATCGCCAGCAGCAGGTTTGAACACTGGGTGGGACTGTGGCATGCAGGAGCAAAGAATTTTCAGTAACCACTAGAGGCTCACCCTGATGACAGTGACCGGAGCCCCACTTTGGTATGGTGCCCCTGCTCACCTGCTCCACCATCCCGCCAAGGCCAACACCCGCCGTGTTCTACGCACGCCCACTGGTGGTCAGCACACGTCATAGCAACTGGTTGTTCGGTTGTTTGGTTGTTCCGCCATTCAGTCTATTTGCATATCAGCCTTTCATTATATAGGATAGCATCCATTATGTATCTGTCTTACTCTCGTTGAACATTTACATTATTTCTAGCAGGTGACTATTACCAAAAATGTTTCAATAATTATCATTGTATATTGATAATTATTGAAACATTTCTCTGAGTGCATATCTACCCTAATAAAAGAGAAACATGCAAATTAGTGTCACTCCACTACACCCACCAGCCAATCAGAGTGACTATGCAAATTAACCCAACAAAGATAGTGGTTAATTTGCATATGCAGGCGTGGAGCGAAGACTGAATGCTCCAGCCAGAGTGAAGACTGCAGACTGAAGAGCCAAGCCTCACTATGGCCGGACCAGAGGCCTTGGTCCCGGGTGCCGGAGGAAAACTGGTGACAGCAGCCAGGGGAAGGAAGGCCTATTGTGCGAATCTTCGTGCATTGGGCTTCTAGTGTGTATATATATATATATATATATATATATGTTTTTTCATACCCATGCCACTATATATTTTCAACAGCATTGTATGACAATTTTCTAAGCTCCACATCCTTGTTAATGCATGTTATTATCAGACTTTATTTATAATACAAAAAAATGAAAAACATACCAGTAAAAGAAAAAGCAGATTGTATGTTATTGTGGTTTTACTTTGCATTTTCTTAAAACATGAGGTTGTATTATTTCACATATAATTATTTATATTTCATGACCCTGTTCTGTTAAATGCCTTTTTACATTTTTTTGCTCATTTTTCTACTTGGATTATTCTAGCAATTTTTGTAGGAGTTCTGTCAGTAGCCATCCAATCACTCATCATTTATAAATATTTTTTTATATATTCTTTCAGGGTTTTTTTCCTTGTTTGTACCTTAACAAACAAACTTATTGTAGTGGAATTCATCTGCATTTTCACAGTTTTATATTTTGTGTTTCATTTGATAAATATTTTCTACTCTAAACTTATAAGAGTATTCTTATACAATTATCACTAAAATTTTTAACTTCTGATTTTCACATTCAAATCTTAAAGCTATTGGAATTAATTTTATATATGATTTAGTTAAGTATCTATTAATATTTTTTGTACAGATGAATTATTTTTCTGGTAACATTAATGTAATGACCTGTCCTTTTTATAGTGATCAGAGTACCCAATCTGTGAAGGAACAATTTTTCCTTATATACATCCATCTTTTTCTGGCCTCTCTATTCTGTCTCATTTATTATTTATATATCCCTTTGCCAGTATCAGAGTTTCTTAATGACTATATTTTATTGAACAATTATGATATAAATTTTAAGATAATAAATATACCATAATGCAGTGGTTTTTAATTACTTAGAATTTTTACTTTATACTTACTCAGTGCAAAGGTTCTTTTTGACTTCTTTAGGCATCTATTTTAATCATATTTCATTTATTTTTTAAATAAAAAAGTGGGCCAAATATTCCTAAACCTTCTCAACAGAGTTTAAATTTTCTGAAACACATACTGGCCATCAGATATGAATTTCTTTCTTTTACTATCCATTGTGCCATCAAGTATGTTGCTCATGCAGAATTTTTTAAAATAATTCATGAAATAACAAAAAACCATTGTTTATAATTATGAAAAAGTAGCTTGAATTGACTCCCACTTAGGGAATTTATAACGTATTTCTTATTCACCTCCACTCTCATCACTCCACATGAAACCATTTGTTCCTAGTGTTGAATGGGTACTTTTTTTATCCTTTTGTCTCTGGAAATTTCTTTTAAACCACTGACTCAATACACAAGTTGTGATGCTAAAGTATTTGAAATTCTCTCATGTAAAGACATTAACAACTACCACAACATGATTGCTGCCTATACCTGACATCTATTGTACAGTGCATTGTGATTTTAGGCGTGTTAAATGTGAAAGTAAGTGTGGTGTGTATGTTAACATTGATTTGACTATTATGCCTTCTTCACTTACAAATAATTTCAACATTTCACTACTTTTATCTATTATGCTTTTGATGAGATTGTGCGAGGTTACTTTATCAGAGAAGTTTTAATTATACTCATTTTGTTTTGTTTTGACCCTTAATATATTATAAAATTTACTGAATATTTTTTTCTGTATCTATTGAGATAATCACATGATTTCCCTCTTTAATATTTAATTATTGTAAATTCTATTAAGTGGTTCTAAAATAGTAATTCAATAGTGCAGTTTTGAGGTAATCTAAGCTTAATTATAATGCATTATTGTTTTATTTATTAGGGACTTGTTTTATTAAAATAATCCATGCCTGGATTAAGTATCAAAGTTGCATATCCAAATAAAAGTAACTTAAGAGTGGTCCTTTATTTGCCTTTTCCTGGAAAAGATGTATATAACAGTGAATCACATAAATCTAAATGTTTAGTGGTAATAATCTATTAATCTATTTGAGTAAAGTGGTTTCTTTATGGAAAAATTTGTAAAAGAGTTATTTATAAAATAGTCATAGAATTTTTTAGGTTTTCTTTTTCTTCCCAACTTACTTGTAATGATTGTATGTTATATAGATTTATCCATTTCTTCTAAAATATATAATTTTTTAACAAGAAGTAGGTTAATATTTTCATATTACCTGAATAATTTTGTAGCATTTATTCTTATAAATGGTTGTTTATTTCTAATATTGTTTGTTGCCTTCTCTATTTTTTAAAGTTTACTTTGTAAGAGGTTTGTCCTCTTAATAACTACTTTTGAATGTAAAAGGGTATTGTTTTACTTTGATTGCATATTTATTTTCTATTTTTAATTATATGATTATTGTATCTTTTCACTATCTATTAACTTTTGAAACTCTATTAAGACATAAGTTAAACCTTCATAATATATCCTCCCTAATCCTATTTTAATCACTTGTATTATTTTTCACTCTGTAATGCATTTTATATATTTCTTTGGATCCCATCTTCCAATTCATTATTTCTCTGTCCAGCTTTTTCTAATCTTCTTTTTAAATGTATCTACTTATAATTTCTGTTTTCTTTCCAGTGTCAACTTCTCACCCATTATTGTTAATTATATTTAGGGCTCTGTTCATTTCTTTAAATATTTTAAACATAGCTATATTTTAGTGACAAAGATGACAGTATAAGAAGTCTTAGTGCATGTGATTCTGTTATTATTGTTTTCCTGTCTCTTACAATTAAAACTTTTATCCTCTTTTTAATAAGTAAAATTCTCACTTTCCTTAGGATCTCTGTATTTTCTATGGGAATTCATTGGAGCTTTAGTGTGAAGGGATTTCTCCAGATGGTTTGTCTACTAGTATGTTTCTGTCAGTGGCTTGGCATTTTCAGAACTGCACCCTGTGACTAAATTAATTATGTTTGTTTTGGACCACATAGGTAAGATAAATTCATACAAAAGTGACAGGCAACTTACTTCAGTTCTCAAAGATCACCTACCACAACACCACTGTGATCCAGTTTCTATAATTTTCTTAATTCATCTGTGCATCAAATTTATTTCTTATTTACTCTTTCTCTGAAGGCGGGGCTCTTTGAGATATTACTTTTATGCATGGATCCCTAATTCAACTCTTCATCTTGGGTGAGTCTGAGTATTTATTTCCAATCTCCCACATTCTATACAGCAGTTAAAATGGAAGGTCTCTGTTACTAAGATTTGACTCAAGACCCTCAAAGTAAAGTGATTTGAGCTAGGTTATCTTCATGACACCTGTTTCACTGAGTTTTTGTCCTCTACTAATTGTTTAATTTTACGCCAGCATAATTATTCTTTCAAATGTGTATATATGATTCAGCTTTTGAACTGATTTCTTCAAATGATTATTTTAGGCTATATAGTTGCCAGTACTACAGTCTGAGTATATGAATATGCATGTTTGAAATATCAACATAGATTACTTTTATATTTATATATTTGCAAAAACAACAACACAGGATGTTATCAATATTTTTGCTTAAGGATTCATAAAATATATCCCATTTTTAAAATGTTAATATGCATCCCATCCCAAATATGTGATACAAAGCATATTTTTGTTTATTTATTGAATATTCCCTTTCTTGTGTGCATTACCTTTTCATAAACTCTCTTGCTTTTCTATTGGTTTCCGTTGATTTCTTTTCATATTCCACTTTGTTGTGCAATTCACATATAAGAAGCTGTTTGATATTGCTAAAATATAAAATGCACACAGTTTAAAATACAAGGAGATCCCATTGATATATCCCTATTTCTTTTGGCAAATACAATGGCTTCTTGGTAATGTGGTGAGGCTCTCCTTTTCTGATGTAATCACCCCTCTAAATGGCCAAGTATAAACCACACCATCACTTTGAAAGCTATGCAAGGCTGCCCCCTCCTGTCTGGCAGATAGCAATATATTCTGGCAATACATCCTGAATATGCAGATAGATTTTTCAAATGTAATTGGACAGACAGTTGACTCAGTAGCAACTCAGAAAAGCAAAGTACATCAGTCTAAAATGAACAATTGACAGGTAAGGTTGACTGCTGGTAAAGAAAATATGTTTGCTTTATGCTCCCACTGGGATTTTCCCTGACTTCCAATTGCAGTCTTTCCTTCCACTTGATTTTTCATCTTCCTCTCTTCTTTTTTATTTCTTAATATGTGTTATTTATGTAATTCAGGGGAGTACTTGTGAAAGCAATTGATGGGTACATATAAGGAGAGAAACGGGAACATATGTATTAAGATTTTTCTTAATTTTAAATTTGCTTTTGTGTATGATGTGACATACATCTGTATATCCATCCTTGTAGTAGAACGTCTTTGTTTTAGTTATTAGAGTATTATATTACATTTTATATGCCTATCATACCTTTACATTTTTTGCATACTCAAAACATAATTTATTTTTCTCAAAAGTCATTGATATTGGGAAATGTATTTCCATACATTGTCTTGAAATGTACTTTGTGCTCATTGAATTATGAAGAATAAATAAAATATCCTCTTAATCTTTGAATGTTTGCATCATTGAGCAAGAATAAAAATCATCCTCAAGCTTTTGAAATTATTGTAAATCTATATACGTGGTTTATCAGTTAGGGTTTACTGAGAGATGTAGACTACTGTGAATGAAATAAAATAAATACCATTTTAGAAGCAGTAGACATCACACACTTATGCTACCTGGTTTAACTGTCTTTGACTATTCTGGCTCTATCTCTGGGGCTGAGCTTGAAGCTGAGAGGCATTAAAGTTCTGAAGGGACATGAGCATGGAAATAAAGTGACTATGAGCACAATGGGAACCCAGCAAAGCAAATCGCAACTTCATCTCTCAACACCTTCAGTCTTGATGTGGCGGCAGACTTTCAGGATAAGTGGGCACTCTTCACCACTGAGCTGCAGGGGCACTGGGCCCGGGCTGTGGAGAAGCTAAAGAAGGAGGCCTGGAGACTTGTGTACTTGGTTTAATGCTCATGTTACTTAGTTCATGCTTAGCTCCTTAAACTCCATCCCTGCCCACCATGGGCACATTGTTCTTGAAGACAGTTGAAGGAAGTTGGCTGTCATCAAAAGAATAGTCATTTTGTCCATCTGCTTCATATGATCCTCCTCTGAATCTAAATCTTTGCCAGTTACTAATGCTGCATAATAAACCGCCCCAAAACTCAGTGGCACGGACAATATATTATGTTCACTAATTCTTTGACTTGTCTCATCTGCCTGATGTTGATGATTCTACTTGGTAGACTTGATGCATGGAAATAACTTTGCAGGTGTCTTTACTCATATACTTTGTGGTTGATGCTAGAGGTTGGCTGGAACTTCAGCTCAGGTTGTTGAACAGAGTACTTGTACATGGTCTCTTTCTGTGGCTTGGACTCACAGCATATTGACTTTAGAGTACTCGGACTTCTTTCAATTACTTTCTACAGACATCTTCCATAAGCAAGTGCGCCAAGGCAACCAGATAAGCTTTCTTCCCTACCTTCAGAAATCACCCAGCATTACCTTTACTTACTCCATTGCTTAGAGTAGTGAGCGATTCAAGGGGTGAGTGCATAGTTCCTACCTCGTAACAGGAAAAGCATGTAAGAATTATATCCCAAAGAACAAATTAAATAATTTCTTATAAACTCAGAAAAAGCAGGGCTCTCTATACATGCTACATTTGAAAAACCTTTGATATATTTACCATAGATCTATGTGCTATTCAAGGAGTTGTACAAAGATTTAAAAACACTGGCTTCACATAGGCTCACAGCTGACATCTGAAACGTAGCATAGTGGTTGATATATAATAAGTTCTGCATAAATATTTGCTGTTGCTGAATTATCATCTCCGGTGCCATTATTGTATTGAACATTCATAAAGGAATAATATGAGAAGAGTTATACCTTGTATACAGGTTACAAAGTTAATTAGAAGATCAGAAGATTTAAGGTTCATTAGCAGAGATTTTTTTCCAGTAATAATATATTTTAATAAAAATCACAGTAATAGAGGAAATTGGTTCCCTGAAAATATTGTAGTGGAAATTGGAGTCAGGTGATGAGAAAATTATAGATATATTAGACAATTATATATTTATATAATTGACTTCTTTATAAAAGGTAAAGTGAATTCACTATAGTGGATGCAATTTAAGTTAATGCTATTTCTAAATGCAGACAGATATAAACTGTGTATAAAATATGAAAGTATAATTGTATGAGAAATCTTTAACATGGGAATTAGAAAATTTGGATTTTCTATCTGTTGCTTTGAATATAGTAAATTAAATTAAAACTTTCACAATACTGAATAAAACTCAGTCTCATTGGAAAAGATCATTCTTATGCATAATTTGTAAAACATTTTAATTATTTTGATTTATGTCAGACTGGCAAAGTCAGCAAACTCACCAGCCATGTTTATGAAAGTGAAGGGAAGAATTGTGACAGTCTCTCAATTACACCTGCAACCCAATTGGCCCCACAGTGATATTCATTCCAGGAGCTCCTATTGAGACATAGTATTGCAGTAATATTTCTGGAAACCTTTATAGTATATACAATAAGTAACAGGTAGTCTCTATATTACCCAACCCTCAATGTTACTTTTTATGAGCCTAGTTTCTATGCCAAGGACTGAAAGCCAGCTCAATTTTCTGTTTCCAAATGTGTAAAATTCAAAGATAAAGACTAAGGTATTTTTCAAGCAGAGTTATTTTGTCAGAAGTTAGATGCAAAGCTCATAAGTATGTAGTAATCAAATTAGAGAACTAAAAAAATTCACTCCATTAATGTGTTAAATACTTGTGGGTTGTTTGTCATGCATAATGAACACAGATCTAGGTATTATGTACACCAACATACTAGACCATGCCAAATGTTATAATTTTCTGAAGAGACAAAGAAATAAAGCAAATGCTAATATGTAGTGAGAGGTAAACCATACAGTTGGTAAAAACACTAGATAACAAGGGAGGGAGAAGCATTCAGAAAACCTTCCCAGAGGAGGGCAAAACAGAACTCAAACATAAAAAAATATACAAGATGACTTTCTTGCTAAATGACTGTTTTTTGAATGAGAATTTTTCTAATTAGTCATAAATTATTGTAGAGCATTTCCCTATGGAAATGTTATAGATGATGCATGTAGTCACTGAAGTACGGACTTAACACATCAAAAATGTGATGCAAAATTTAATACCCAACATCTGCTCCCTCTGTTGAAATCAGGCCCCTTAACAAAAGCTTTCAGCTGAACTGCAGATTCGACCCAAATCTTTGCTCTTCTTGGTTCTGTATGTCAAAAGCTCATGGAGTATTTGATCAAAAAGAATGCATGTTAAGTTTCTGACCATAGAAATTTGTTCTGATTTTAAGAGTGATGTATGTGCACTATACAAAGTTTGGAACATGCTAATACAACAGAAACCCAGCAAAGAGGAAAATTGACTTAGATATTTCTCATTGATAGTAATAATGACTGACACCTTATATTTGCTTAAACATATAGGCTGTGTAATCAGGAAAAACATTTCAAATCCTTGTACTCCCTAATTTAAATCTAATTTTATTTCACCACTTAGTGTAAAAAAAGATCCCAATGTACCTGGAATGGCTTGAAGCTATGTCAACCTGTGAGTACAAATAGTGTCTCTTTCACCTTCAATATCCGAATTGCTTTGCCAGGTTAGTCCTTTCATAGTAACACGGGTATCAGGGCATCCACAGAATGTTTCCATGTTATCCTGGCTGGTCTGCTCCAAGTGTCCCATGTGTCCCTCTGCTCCAGCTTGCTCATGTAAACACACCCTGCACACTTTAAGCCTCAGCCTCTGCGGTAGGTCTCTGTGGACACGGCCTCTATGCCATGGCAACAGCCTCTGCTTTTCTTTTAGTTTACACAATCTAGCGTGTGTTGCCAATGTGTTCCCAGAGAGATGAGGATACTATACCTTTTCTCAGTGTTAAGTCAGTGTTAAGCCTTGTTGCTTTGATCTTTGCACAGCACAGTATGTCTAAGGTTCTTTGATAAATAAGGACCCTTTGCTGCTGGGTGTATATTTCATTTCCATAGACATTGAAAGAGGAGCTACATCTTTCTATCTCTCTTTTCAGCTGAGCCCAAAGTTCTGCCGCATAGACGCTCTGTGCCCTCGGTAGGTTCCAAATGATTACCGAGCCAGCCCCTATTGCAAATGCAAAGCGATTAAAAGTGATGTACATGCACATGTGGCGAGGAGGGAAGACTATTCCTCTTTGAATCCAACCCCTGTTAGGCTTCAACATTCTGCTAAATGTGTAAAAATCTTTATAAATTAATGCAATTGTGTGATATTATATGTACATGTATAGAAAGGGATTGAAAACTCAACAATATCCTTCCTAATGTTTTAAATTTTGAAACTGTCAGAAGCACCTTTAGTAAACGTCAAAAAAAGGAGATGAAGAATAGGTTGCTTTTCAAAAACCAGAAATTACACTGAGGTTTTTACAGCATATGTGAAAAGCAAACATATCTCTAGACGGAGAACTCAGGGAGTTCATTGTAAGTTCAGGTACAAGTAAAGAGATTAACAATAAGTACAAATTCTGAATTATTACTAGTTGTAATACAGTTGTGTTTCATGCATTCCCAACATTATCTAAAGCATGCCACCAATCCATCCACATTTGAAGACTTAAAGTGAAGTTGAGTAATAACAATCCCAGAAGTAAAATAATTACACACCCACAAAACAACTTCATATTTTTTACATTAAATGATAAAACAGCACAATAATTTCAATGAATATAAAAGCATAAAATGTTTTAATTTTGCTTGAGGCTGAATTAATTCAAGATTATTTAAACAACTAAGTAAAAAATTCAGGTCAGTTTCAAGGGTAAAAAAATTGATATTTTATAGCACAGCCTCTAGATGACTAAGAGGGGTCTATTGCATTGTTTTTACTTCTTCAGCTTTGTCCTATGTTTACTACAGGATGCTCTGCATCAGTGACTATGATGCTAATTATTCAGACTCAGGGAAATTAGGAGTTAAAAATAGCTCTTCTCAGCAAATGTGGTAGAAATGAGAGTGGCTTCTTTCACTAAGGTGGGGCAAAAGTAGGTTTGTGCTTGTATGTACATGAAACAGAGTTTATTCTTGTATTATTATTTATTAATTATTATATTATTTTCGATATGACAATTATAAACCTGCTTTTGCCCCCACCCTCTATATCAGTGATGGCGAACCTATGACACGCGTGTCAGAGGTGACACGCGAACTCATTTTTTTGGTTGATTTTTCTTTGTTAAATGGCATTTAAATATATAAAATAAATATCAAAAATATAAGTCTTTGTTTTACTATGGTTGCAAATATCAAAAAATTTCTATATGTGACACTGCACCAGAGTTAAGTGAGGGTTTTTCAAAATGCTGACACACCGAGCTCAAAAGGTTCGCCATCACTGCTCTATATAGTGAACCACCAGCAAACATTGTTCTTTCTGTCCTCACAGTTCTGAGCTTTGCTGAGTTTGAGATCTCAGTACTCAAATGAGAATGTTTCTAGCAAGGGACCCAAGGATGTTATCATTGTATTAGAAGCTGAGATTGCCCTATTTCACTTTTTTTTTTTTTTCTTATTGGGCCATTGGAAGAACTAGATAGGAAATAAAAAAGAAGAGAAACTAGAATTTTGGTAGGTGTATGATCTGGAACTTCTTGAGTAAATAGAGTGGATGTTACAAAATAGAGCAGAAAGTAAGTAAGAAACCAAAGGGACTGAAATATCCAATAGGTAAAATCTTCAAAGGCTTGGATCCCCCAGGAAAGGCTGGGCCAATCCACAAGGTAAAGAAAAAATAAGGAGAAAAGAAAGAAATCAACTAAGATGAAATGAACAGTAAGGGAAACAAGGAAGGTGGTGTAGAAAACAAGTAATAGGTGTAAAATCTCAAAATCAGTTGCAGAAATGAGGAATGTAGTATTCACTCATTTTCTTCTATGTGGCACTATACAAATGTTTGTATGTATTAACTATATATAATTGATTTTGCAATTTAATCCATAGATTAGAGAATATTGAGGCAGAATTAGATCATTTTAGGAAGAAATAATATCATACAGAGATTGCAGGCTTTGAATTAAGTATCATATGATCTCACTCATATGTGGAATCTAAAGAATAAAATAAACTGATGAACAAAGTAGATCCAGAGACATAGAAGCATAGAACAGACTGTGAAGTCTCAGAGGGAAGGTAGGGATGGGTGAGTGGGTGGGAAAAGACAAACCAAAAAACTTATATGCAAAAATGCATAACCCATGGACAGACAATAGTGTGGTGAAGGCCTGGGGTTGGGGATGGGTGTGGGGTATATAGGGGACAATGGGGAAAAAAAGGGGGACATCTGTAATACTTTCTTTTTTTTAAATCTTTATTGTTGAAAGTATTAAAAGGTCCTCCTGTCCCACTGGGCCCTCACCATCCCACTGTCCATATCTATGGCTTATGCATATATGCATACAAGTTCATGGATTGGTCTCTTCCCACCTCCCCTCCCCTGCCTTTCAACAATAAATATGAATTATTAAAAAAGAAAGTGCATTAAACTGTGGTCATCATTTGGGGTAGAATTAGGATAGGTTTAATTACAGAAGAGATTTTTATATGGTGCTAGGCAGAGGCACTGCTCTTGCTATTGTTGTTTTTTTGAAGCTTGGATATTTGAAAAAGGAATAAGGTGTATGTTGATGCGAAGCAGTTGAAATGGTGGAGCATAGTGTATATTTTTCATAGTTTTGGGCTGTCTATAATATTGAAACACCCTGTGCAAGTGTAAATAGTGTGTAGATCTTTGTTTGAAGTCAGAAACGTACTTTCCCTGCTTTTTTATTAAAAATGTTCAATGTTGACATAATTGCAGGTGTTCCCCTTTCCCCATCCTTTTAATTGATGTGAACTCCATCAATCCAAATTGTTTATACCAACTTCAAAAGAGATGCAAGAAATCACAGAAGTAGGATGGTAGTTGATTCTCCTCTGGTGAATGTGATGTCAAATTCAACTGCCCAGAAGCTTTTAGAAGCTCAATCCAAAAATTCAGAGGTTTTAGGAAGAGTGGCTCATAGACAGTATTAATTGTGATATCAGTGCCCAGTGAGATGGTACAATTGTCATCGCTGAAAAGATAATGTGCTCTGGGCTAGACAATGCTCATCGTTGTATAACTTCTAACTCTGGTTTGGGCTTTTAGAAGATTAAAAGAGATTAAAAGTTATAAATATGTATTCATATGTTTATTTTCTGCTAAAACTAGCTGTAGTGGGTCTCTCTGAAAATGCCCCCAAAGTGATCAAGTGACAGAGCAAAATGATAACCTCATTCCTTGGATGAGGAAGGGATAAAAACGAAACGCAAAACAACACACACACAAGAGCTCATTACGTCTGACTCTTCAGTAACAGTGATCACAAAACATACATTAATATCTCAAAAAAGTAACCTTCTCTCTGAATGGAAATTCTTATGTAATCAGAATGGAGGTCTCATTTGAGCCTAATCACCAATCCCCCCACTGATTTTTTTGAATAACATGCGTTAATGCCAACATTTTCAGAAAAAAGAAAAGCTGGAAACACATGAAAGAGCAGTGTCTTAAAGCAGTCTTTTCAAGACATGAGGTGATTTTTAGATTTCAATGGCTGCTATTGCAAGACAAAAGCAACTAAGAAAACAACTTAAGGGCAAAAAATTCCCTTGTTAAAATCAAATTAAAAAAAGGAATCTGTGGCAAGTCAACATAATTAGGTCTAAGGCAGAACACACTTTGAATCCCACACAAAGAACAAGAGAACAAGAAAAAGATAAGAGTGGACTTCAGTGGTTTGGGGGCTAGGACTCACTGTGCCAATTTGTGGGGTTTTCTTTCTGGAACATTCTATAACAAACATGGTCTGTAACTGTACAAATACCATCAGGTAAGGTTGCCACCACTTTCCTACTCTCCAGAGGGCACGAATAGACAATCTTCCCACTGGTGGGTAACTAGCAGAGAGAAACAGCTCCCAGAAATTAAGATGTAGGTACTTACATCTTTTGACATATAGAAATTTCCTACAGGATTCAAACTAAGATATGCACCAATCCTGAGACAGAAATAATTGGGAGAATCAAGAAATGGGACTGTGGTCTATATTTGCCTTGCATTTTGGCATGGGATCAGATTATAGATCATGCTAGCATTTATGATTTCTAAGAAGTTTCTTCTCCAAGTTCCTAAAGAATTAGAGGCAATGACATCTCCCTAATGATCTCATGTCATTGAATTTTCTTAAAGAACATTAGACTTTCAACAACCAAATCTAGACATCTATACCTGATTTAAAAAATATATATTATTGCACCAGTTCCAACAGTGGAGGGATATGTAATAGAGGTGTTCAACATTATTTATTTAGATTTAAATCAAATAGTGCCCACCTATCGACTTGTTTTACGTATGGAATGAAATAGTTTAGTGTCAATGTCTATTATAAACTAAGAATATTAAAAAAGTTGTAAGTCTTATTGTGGAGTTAAAAATTGCCAAAATAAAAGATAATCATATTTCAGATAAACCACTTTGCACATTTTGAAAAAAAAAGATTATATGGGTAAAATAATTTACATGATATGACGTTTCCATCAGGACTTTTGTGGTTTGTAGTAAAAGATGTAATAGAGGTGTTTAATTTATATCCAGAGCTCTTAAGTAAAAATTCAGTAGCATCTCATTTTTCAGCCCTACATATTTTTTACTTTTTTATTTAATATCCACAGTTTTCCATTTTCAGTTATCTATGCAAACATTTTTTCACAAAGTCATATTGCCTTTGGAACTTTCTAAATAAAAACCTGGAATTTTTCAAGGTGATCTTTATTATCATTTGTGATCTTTATTAGCATTCAGATATGCTTCCTTAATATGAGAAAGCCTCCTGCTTTTTCTTATCTCAACATTCTCCAAACATTATAAAAGAGGAGAAAAATGTGTAGGAAAGAAAGATGCAAAGATATGAAAAATATTTTTCATACCAGTTAGACTATCACTTATATGCAATTAACGTTAGCATAAATGACTCAAATAAAAGTAATTTTCAAAAACATATGGACACTCTTATCATTGAGAAGGCCATTCTGCAGTGTGAATCATTTGTCAACATTCACAAAACATGGGGGGGGAGACTAGCATTCTCTCTTAATTGAGACTGAGAAGGAAGAATGACAATGTGATGGCCTGCAGCCTTCTGTTTATGCATATTTCCTTCAGTGATTTATGTCTTTCATAGCAAAAGTCAGGAGTCACTGCTAATATATGAATATATTACAGGTGTCAGAAGAAGTGAAATACATTCTTGCTGAATAATAAAATAAAAATCCATTAATAAGGAAAGGTAAATACTGTTGAAAGCAGGCTGCTCATATCTCACTCATAAAATAATCTCAGCAAAATGTGATGACTTGTAAATGTTTTAAATATCTGCTATCTATTGTGCAGTTATAATTTAACAGGTTCAGAACCCATAACTATTAATTCTTCCTCCCAAAATTTAAGCATAAAGAAATAAAATAGATAGATATAGATAGTTAAAATTAGATTATATGTATCTATCCAATATCATATATACATACATACATATATATATATACATAACATAGGTTTAAAATCATTTTTGAACAACAAACAATTAATATATACAAGATTTTATGTAAAATGTGGTCCCAGCAAAAGTAGCAGGAGATCAGACAGGAGACTAGTCTTAAAAACTCAAGAGATAGTAGATAAAGAGAACAAAATGTGAGATAGAGAAAAGGGACTTACTCAAATATAGTTAGAAGTGCACTTAATCAGTGTTATGTTAACTGAAAGTTGTATGTAAGAGGAATGAAGTAACACTGAAGTTTACTAACATGAAATATAATATGGCCTGGCCAGTCTTGCTCAGTGGTTGAGTGTCAACCCATGCACCAAGAGGTCACTGGTTTGATTCCCAGTCCAGGCACATGCCTAGGTTGTGGGCTTGATCCTCATGCAGGAGGCAGCAAATCAATGGTTCTCTCTCATTGATGTTTCTATCTACCTTTCCCTTTCCCTTCCCCTCTCTCTAAAAATCAATACAAACATTAAAAAAAGAGAAAAGGTAATATGAATAATTCAATCAATTAGGAAACCCAATAAAGCAGTCCAATAGATAGTAAGAATCATGGGAGAGGAGATACAGATGATAGAAGTCATAAACATTTATGCAATAATTAAAATCAAAAGTACAAATGAGATAAACTTAGCACACCATATCTTTCTAAAAGAAAAGATGTATTTCTTGGGAAGCTATAGGCCAATATCCTGCATTTTTCATTTTGATATTTCTAGCT
Organism: Myotis yumanensis; assembly: GCF_028538775.1. NCBI lineage: Eukaryota > Metazoa > Chordata > Mammalia > Chiroptera > Vespertilionidae > Myotis > Myotis yumanensis. The sequence goes on along the minus strand of NW_027223766.1, from coordinate 33,273,735 downwards.
CCTATCATGATGCCTCACACAAGTTTAGGACTCATATATCTACAAATGTTCATCGAACAAGTGACTACTAAGTTTAGAAATAGGCAGATAGAAAGGAGCTAATTTAACACTGAAAAAGAATGGAGAGATTAGAAAAAATAAAAGTTTACTTTCTTGTTCACCAACTTCATTTGAGAATTTCAACAGCATGGAGTTCAAAACTTTGAAAAATTCAGTAGGAATATATATTAAAATAAGCTATGTGGGATGAAATATTTGCTTAAGACATATGATAAGAAGTGTTACTCAAAATATACAAAGAATTCTTAAAACTCAACAATTGGTAAACAAACAACCCCTTTAAAAAATAGGCAATAAGACCTGAACAGTCACCTCATCAAAGATGACATTCAGATGGAAAGTAAGGATCTGAAAGATGTTCAACTCATAGGTCATTAGGGAATTGCAATTGAAAACAATGAGATACCACTACATGCCTATTCAGGTGATCAAAATTTAGAACACTGACCGATATATTGTCAATTAAGTACTCCTCAATGAACTTAGTGGTAAAAGAGAGAGGTGTGGACAGCAGAATATGATTAATTAAAGATTAAATGTAAATATTGGTGATAATTTTTCTATGAATGTCTAGTGCCTTTTCAACTCAGTATTTTATTAACGTTGACATTTTCTTTTGAGCAGTCCCTTGGGTTTGCTTTTGTTATGGGTTTTCTTAAAGTTTTGTTTGAACACTTAATGCTGGCAAAGATATGAAGTAACAGAATCATTCTCACATTGCTGGTAAGAATGTTAAATGTACAAAGCCACTGGAGAAAAAAGTATGAAATTTTTTACATACACTTACCATAGGATATGATTCTTGGGCATGTAACCCAGAGAAATAGAAACTTACGTTCACACAAAAACCTGTAACCAAATACTCAGAGCCACTTTATTCATTATAGCCTTAAGTCATAACACCCAAATGTCCTTCAATTTGTACATTTCAAACTGACTGGGCTACATCCATACAATGGAATCCTATTAGGCAATAAAAAGAAATAAAATATTTTTTAAAATATATTTTTATTGATTTCAGATAGAAACATCAGTGATAAGAGAGAATCATTGATTGGCTGCCTCCTGCATGCTCCCCATTGGGGTTGTCAAGCCCTCGATCTGGGCATGTGCCCTGACTGGGAATTGAACCATGACCTCTTGGCTCATAGGTCGACACTCAACTACTTAGCCATGCTAGCTGGGCAAGAAATAAAATTTTGATGCAAGCAACAACTTGGATAGATATCAAGGGAATAATGCTGAGTAAAAAAAATCTCAAAAGGTTGCATACTGTATGACTCAACTTATATAGCATTTTTGAAATGACAAAATTACAGACATGGAGAACAGATTAGTAGTTGTTAGGCATGGAAGGGGTGGGGAGTAAAGAGAGAAGGTTATCTATAAAATAATAACACAATGAATCCTTGTGGTAGAATTGTTCTGTGACTCGATTAATTTACTAATTCGCTCTTTAGCTGTGTTTGGTATGCTGTTAAACACATCTCTTCAAATAATAATGTGATTACCATATTTTCAGTTTGAGAATATCATTTCTTTTAAATTTACTTTCTCATATGCTAAGTCATTTATCCTTTCCAGTTCTCAACCAAATTTTTCAAGCTTGATTTTATCTCTTTGAGCATGTTAAGCATGGTTTTTACCATCTGTCTCTGATAATTCCACTCTCTGAGGTTCTGTGCATGTGTTTTTGTAGTTTGTGGTTTCTGTATGTTTTTAATTCCTGTTGTCTTATCTCCTTATGGGATTGATTATCTTTAATTATGTGATGGACTTTGTATTTAAAAGTTATTTATAGGAATATATTCAAACTAAGGATAATGTTATTTTTCTTAAGATGTTTGCTTCAAAATCTCTTGAATCCAATTTTAGAGTAGGAGATATTGTGAGGGGCCACTGAAGATAGCTTGAAGCTAGACAGAATTTCACATGAGGATTGGTTTACTTCTTAAAATATCTTACTCTGAGGGTAAATATGTATAGCCTTCACTTATAAGAGTATCTGGACTCCAATTTTTTCTCTAGTATCCTACAAACCTACCATAAGTAATGCTATACTCCCAGGCCCTTATTCAGAATTGGCAATGTCCCAGGACAAAATGAGCTCCCAAGGCAAAACTTACATCTATGTATTTTTAGTTTTGTTTAATTAAACTAGTGGGCCTTATCTTTATTTTTAGCTTTCAAATATTTTAAGAAGATTTTCTTAAATATTGTTATGCATTTTTAGTTGTTTTCAATGAGAAAGTTGATCTGAATTATATTATTCTGACATTCTAGATTGTCAGGTTAGACTTACTAAATTGACTCAGGCAAAACTTTTACTTGAAGCATCCTGATGGTGAAATTGTTTCTTTATCTAAATGTGTCGCCTAAAATTATATAGAATATTATTTCAAAAATTAGGATCTTCTTCATACTTTTCCAGTTTACAGCCATCTCAGGCCCGGAAAATCCAGCCTCATTGTGCTCAGTCAGCAAGTCCATTCTTAGCTGTTAGGTTCCGCCTCCTGCACCTGGAGTCCAGACATCCCTTCCAGCAGAAGCCAGGGCGATTGTAGCTTCATTTCGTTTTCATTTTGTGCTACTTTTCCTCCAATGTCTGAAAGCAATTCTTTCATATATTTCGTTCAGTGTTCTAGCTTTTTTTAACTTGATGTTAAATTATTTACTCCATCGTGGTTTTTTTTTCCTTTAAAAAAATTGAGTTTGTTATTTTATTATTGACTTTTAGAAGACATTCATTTTGAATATAATTTTTCACAAATATTTGCACACAAAATAATTTTAGCCATTTTCTGGCTTTTTGTTAATTTTCTTAATGTTTTTTGATGAATATATTTTTATGACATTGTTAAAATTAAATTATAATCTATCGATTTATAGCTAAAATTTTAGTTTTGTAATAGGTCACATGATTGTTTTCTCCCTCGTTACTAAAGCCAAAGAAGTTTACTTATCTTTTGTATAACAGAGTAATGAATACTGAATAAACAAACAAACAAATCCTATGTGATCATAGCAATTATACCAGCCACTGGCACCCATGGTTAAATACATACATAATATTCGATTACTGGAAGAAACAGAGTGTTCTAGCTTAGCCTTCACCTCAATAACAAAAAATTGAACTTGAATACTAGTTCGTGTTACTAGCTTTATGACTGGGTAAGATTACTTCCTGGTTTTCATTTTCCTCAGTTGTAAATGGTAATAATATTCCTTACCTTTCAGATTTGTTCAAACTATAAATCGCAGATGTTTAATGGATATCAACATCAGATCATAAACTTAGTTTCCTCGGTAGCAAAGATAATGCTAACTTTTCTTTTTATTTTACTAACTCAACTTTTTGCTGAACTGACGGAGACCAATAAATAGAACACACAGATACAAAAACGAAACAAAGCAGAACAAAAAAGGCTTCAATTGAATATTAAACCTCTTACTTAATAATCTCCACAGTTACTAAGTTACTGAGACAATTCTAAATTTTGCATATGCCAAGGCATCAAAAAGTATTTGGAGCTTACCCCTCCAACTTACCTTTCACTGTACTGTCACTGATAGAAACAATGTATATTTATATCCTAATGTGATTGATGTCAATGCTTGAAATACAAAATTCTCTGAATTTTGTTGTAGCTCCTTCTACCTGGATGGGCCTGCCTGAGACCTTGTTATGTAATTGTCACTGCCAGAAAGCTGGGCCCACTTTCCATTTGTACTGGAATGCACAAAAGCTTTTCTCTGTATGTTTCCATTTCTCCTCGTTTTCTTAGTGTTCCAAGCCTGGGGAGTAAAAGATACTGTCTATTCTTTGGGCACCTCCTGATCATTTTGTTTATTGAATCTTTTTTTTTTTTTAATATATTTTATTGATTTTTTACAGAGAGGAAGGGAGAGAGATAGAGAGTTAGAAACATCGATGAGAGAGAAACATCGATCAGCCGCCTCCTGCACACCCCCCACTGGGGATGTGCCCGCAACCAAGGTACATGCCCCTGACCGGGATCAAACCTGGGACCTTTCAGTCCGCAGGCCGACGCTCTATCCACTGAGCCAAACCGGTTTCGGCTTGAATCTTTTTTGTAAAGGGGGAAATTTTATTAGTGGAATTGTTGAGTCTATGTGTGTGGAAAAACATTACAACATACTCTGCCAAAAAGTGGCACCTATTTTCACTTTCACTTGCAGTGTATAAGCCTGCAATGCATGTGCTATTAAAGTATACTTTTATAATATTTTTATAATAATTTAATTTAAGCAATAATGAAAGCTCATTCGTGAATTTTGAAAGAGACAAAAGCATATGAAATAAAATATGAAATACCTATGACTGCACCATTTTGAATACTAATGCTGCTAATATTTTGATGTATTTCCTTTCACTCTTACATTACATAGGAGTATATGTATTTCCTTTCACTCTTACATTACATAGGAGTATATGTATGTATATAAACTATATATAAATATAAATTATTTAAGTTATATTTTCTAAATTCTTTTTAAAATTAATATTGTACTATATATATACATATTTCTATTATGCTTTTAAAAATAAAGGGTCTTTATATTATCATGAATTTAGCAACATTTCTAAACAGTCTCTTAATAAATTAAACTTATTTTTGTTAAGTTTTGAGGTGACAATGGTTCATAAAATTATATCGGTTTCAAGTGTTCAATTCTATGATACATTATCTATATATTGCATTGTGTGTCCACCACCCAAAGTCAAATCTCCCTTCGCCACCATATACTCAACCCCCGCTACCCTCTATTCTACTATACCCCTAATCTCCTTTTTCTCTGATAACCACCATACTGTGGTCTATGTCTGTGAGTTTTTATTTGTTCATTTGACTTTTTAAGTAAACATTATAAATATCACTGATGTAACCCATCATGAGTGTATTGATTTTCAATTTAAAATGTCAGTAAGTCAAACATAAGCAAGAGAAAAAAAAAACATTCTACTTCTGAATGCCTCAAAGAGTAATCTACAGATTCATTAAGAACTTTCAAAATTCACAAATAAAGGTGGTTTATGCATCTAATAAAAGATGTAAAATGCTATAATAAAAATCAAAATGTCTAAACTGTGACAGCAAAGAGAAGCCAGTAGGGGAGGCAAACTTCTCCAGATAAAATAGTTTCCACCTTTGAAATTTTGAAGCCAACTCAAGGCAAATATTTTTATGATTAATAAAATTTTATTTTAAATTTAAAATAATGTTCTTGGTAAAAGTATAAAGCTACACTTCAGGAGCTCTGGGTTCTTTGCTTAGATCTGCTATTCATTTTTTTCTCTCTCCAGAATTGGAGAGATATTTTGGTTTGAAAAGCTTTCAGAGTTGTATCTCATTTTCTACTACTTTCAAAATTCTAAAATAAACATTATTAAAAAAGAATATTTAGACTACCTTGTCTACAGTTTGAAAAGGAATTTGTGTTTCATGCAAAGCCAAGTGGAGAAAAATAGCCATGTTTTACTTAAGAAAAATCACTTTACCTGACTTTAATGCAGAAATAGTCACTGTATTCCTTCTGTCTTAGTTTTGAAAATCTTAATTTATCCCCCGTTGCAGATGCTATGAGTGCCCTGGTCCTATTCTCTCAGCACTCAAAACTCCTAACCAATGGCTGTTTACTGGGAACACCTGTGTCTCTGGCTGCCAGTGTTGCAGCATGTACCATGATCAAGTTAAGGCACTCAGAGTAACCTTTAACCCATGATGAACTGAGAATTGATGAACAAATACTCTAGTTTACTATTCCCAGGGGTAAGAAAACTCAGAGGCATGGTTTTACACTGTCCCAGCGGTTTGCAAAGGAGACTTGCTTGATGGCACAAGCTGCCTTCACTTCACTGTCTCACTTCTCCAACTCCCTTCCTAGCGATCACTTCCCCAAAAGTAACTTCCACATGAATCCTTGTTCCAAAGTTGATTTCCAATGATACCCAACCTAATATATTTCTAATATATTTTTTAAAAACACTTAAATACCCTGTTTACCATGCAGACTTTGAACATCCACATTTGACCCAATGAAATGATAAACATGAAATTTTTAACCTTAGGATTTCATCAGATGGGAGTATTCCACATCTAAAAATTTTAGCAGGTTCATAGTTTTAACATGATTCCAGTAAATAAGTTTTAAAAGATTAGAAAATCATCTATATGTTTTAATTTTGAATCGAAGTTCTAGCTTTGGATTAAGTTTCAAAACAGCAGCAGTGTCGATGATGACACTTTCTTAAAAATGTTGCCACCAGGAGGGATGTGAGTACTACAAGGTAGAAAGAGGCTAGAGCATAGCAGATACTGTAGTAAGTTTTAGCAGAAACTTAAGTAAAAGGTGATAAAAATTTGAATGAGGAGGGAGCTGTAGAGATGATGAAGTGGCATGAAATCTATAGCTATTTGAAAGATGTTCTGTAAGAGTTAAATATGGGAGATGAACATCAGGCATGTAAAAGAAGGGGTTAGACATCCATCCTATTATTCTAAGTGGATGAGTAGTAAAATGGGCTATCACTGAGAAAAACCTGCAAAAGGAGTAGATGTTAAGAAAGATAATGGGTACTGTTTGGACAATGCTAAATTAGAGAAAATTGTTGTTATACAGGGAGATGGTAGTTGGTGATCAATTTGAAGTTATAAAACAAAGATAACAGCAATAGTTTTCAGAGAAAAATGAAATGAGTGTTTCTCATTATTAGAGTGAGAAATTGTTGTTGACAATGGAGACAGGTGAGAAGAAATCTACCCCAGCTATTTCCATGGTGATTAGGGATTTAATTATTTTTATCATGGCAAAGATCATAGTCCTAAAAGACACAATACACTAAACTAAATATCAAGAAAATTTGCTCAATCTATTTAAACTCAATATATTTTGGATTGAAGTTCTCCTCTTCTATTCTGAACCTCTTCTGCATGCTTAGTATTCCAACTTATTGATAGCACCTCCTTCTTTCTTGTTTCTCAGGCCTAAATCCTGGAATCATTTTGACTCCCACTTTTGTCTCTCAACTAACACCCAAAGCATCGAGAAATCTACTCAGCTCCACAATCAGTATATCTACGATTATATTATACTAGAGGCCCGGTGCACAAAAATTTGTGCACTCTGTTGGGGGGGGGGGCAAGGGGGTCCCCCAGCCCGGCCTGTGCCCTCTCGCAGTCTGGGACCCCTCAGGAGATAACGACCTGCTGGCTTAGGCCTGCTCCCGGGTGGCAAAGGGCATGCCCAATCCCTAGGTGCAGCCCCTGGTCAGGCTCAGAGCAGGGCTGATTGGGGAGTTGGGGCACCGCCCCATCATGCACAGAGCAGGGCAGATCAGGAGGTTGCGATGCCACCCTCAGTCACGCTCAGGGTACAGCCGATTGGGGGGTTGGGGCGCTGCCCCCTGTCACTCACAGAGCAGGGCCAATCAGGGGGTTGGGGCGCTGCCCCCTGTCACTCACAGAGCAGGGCCCATTAGGGGGGTTGGGGCTCCGTACCCTGTCACATACAGAGCAGGGTCAATCAGGGGGTTGGGGAGCTCCCCCCTGTCATGCACAGAGTAGGACTGATAGGGGAGTTGGGGCACCAACCCCTGTCACACACAGAGCAGGGCGGATCAGGGGGTTGGGGAACTGCACTTTGTCACACTCAGGGCAGGGCCAATGGGGAGGTTATGGCTCTACCCCGTTACACACAGAGCAAGGCCCGTGGGGGGGGGGTGTTGGGGCGCCACTCTTTATCACCCACAGAGCAGGGCCGATCAGGGGGTTGGGTGCCGCCACTGTCACACTCAGGGCAGGGCCGATGGAGAGGTTATGGCTCTACCCTGTCACACACAGAGCAGGGCCCGTGAGGGGGGTGGGGTTGGAGCGCCGCACCCTGTCACACACAGAGCCGCAGGGCGATCAGGGGATTGGGGAGCTCCCCCCTATCAGGCACAGAGCAGGGCTGATCAGGGGGTTGGGGCGCCTTCCCCTGTCACGAACAGAGCAGGGCGGATAGGGAGGTTGTGGCCCCACCCCCTGTCACACACAGAGCTGCAGGGTGATCAGGGGTTTCGGCGCTGACCCCTGTCAGGCTGATCCCGGTGCCGGGAGGCATATTACCCTTTTACTATATAGGATAGAGGCCTGGTGCATGGGTGGGGGCTGGCTAGTTTGTCCTGAAGGGTGTCCTGGATCAGGGTGGGGGTCCACACTGGGGTGCCTAGCCAGTCTGGCTGAGGGGCTGAGGGCTGTTTTCAGGCTGGTGGGTTGACTGAAGCTCCCAACCGCTCCTTTTTTCTTTTTCTTTTTTTATTCTGGGCCAGGTTTAGCTCTGAGGCCTCGGCTGCTGAAAGCCGGTTTCTGGCCTTTGTTTTTCCTTCTGTATTTGATACAGTGTTGCGGTCCGGCTGGCTGAAGCCTGGCTGACTAACGCAGGTTTCTGGGGTTTTGTTTAGCTTCTATATTTGCAACATAGTTGCTTAGAGTTGCAGCTGATAAGCCGGCAAGTCAGGCGGGGAACGTTGGAGTTCACCATCACTGGAGCAAGCAAGCCTCCCTGTTCGCTTCAGTGCATGGCTGTCGGCCGCCATCTTGGCTGACAGTTAATTTACATAAGGATATGCTGATTAGCCAATGGGAAGGGTAGCAGTCATACGCTAATTACCATGTTTCTCTTTTATTAGTGTAGTTATCAGCACCCTCACTTATTACCACCTTATTTTGAGCCACCATTCTCTCTTGTCTGGATTATTGGAATAATCCATGATTTTCCAGCTTCTCCACAAAATAGCCAAAGTGATCCTGTTAAAAGTCAGAGCATCTTACTATGCGCTCAAAACCTTTAAAGGAATTATCACTAGGTTAAAGGTAAAGTCCTTGCAATATGGACTGCAGAGCCCTACCAGTGTGACCTGCTCCAACCCCTTCCTCTCTCATCTCATCTCTTTCTCTCTGTTTTAATCACATTTGGCTCCTAGCTTTCCTTTGTCATTCAAGGTATGTTCTAACTGTAGGGTATTTGCACTGGCTGATCTGTCTACCTAGAATACTTTTCACCAAATATCCACATGGTTAACTAACTTCCTTACTTCCTTACCCTTTGCTCTCAGGTCACCTGTCCAATAGTGGCTGCCTGGTTTATCATTTAGTACTACCGCTGACATTACTTTACTCTCTCCACTTTCAGTTCTGCTTTATTTTCTTTATAATATCACTATCTATTTCACTAATTTATTCATGTTGCTTATCATACAATGCCTGTCACTATCACTGGAAAATATATGGGTTCTCAATAAATATTTGTTAACAAATGGTATACTGCTGACTTCTCCAATAATGAACATAATTAGAGTAATAATTATAATACCCATGTTTCGTCTTGTTAATATACATAACAATATGACAATGGGTAAGATCTGTATTATACAGTTACTAAAGCATTTTCCTACTTGCTATTTTACCTTTATTAACTTCAAGATTGGACCAGAACTTGTCCTTTCATAATCCTTGAGTTCTAAAATTATGTTCTCTCAGAAACATTTTATTTTTCATGGAAGTATTTCCCGTGTACCACAAATATTTCCCTGATTCTTTCTACTTCTTGGTTCATGTTAAAATTTCACTTCCCATTGACTGTGTGACTTGCTTTGGTCAGTGAAGTGTGGAGGAAAGATTGAATGTCGCTTATGAGTGGAAACTATAAACTGGTGCTTCATTTGCAACACCATCTCATGTTATTTACCACAGCAACAAGAAAGGTCCCACACAGCGGTTGCTCTGTCAGTTTGTTTCCTGAAGAGAAAACCGTGTGAAACAGAACCTAGCCAACTCACAATCAATAGATAGTACAAATTGGAGAAAATATAAATGTTCTAACCACTAAGGTTTTGCAATTAATTGCTATTTCAACATAAGCTATCATTGTAATTGATACACATGGTCATCTCATCAATTAGTTCATTCTCACTTAATTTTCTCTAGCTTTTTTGCTATATATCTTTCTCTGCTGATTATGGAATCTCCAATTAATGCTTTAAACTCTGTTTTACATGATAATTCATTTATTTGTCCACTCATGATTTTATTCATTTACCCAACAGTTATGGTGTGGATAGAATGGGCAAGACATCCCTGGTTACAGTCAAGAAGGAGTACAAATAAAAAAAAACCTAAAAGTTAACTTTTTAAAATGTAATGAGGAATAAGTATGAAACATATAAGAAGTATAGAAGAGTGATTTGCCTTTGTCAAGGAGCTAAGAAAATACTTTCTGGAGGAATAAAAGATGGATTTGAGAAACCAATGAATGATAATAATTAACCAAAGAAGAGGGAAGAAAGCACATTAGAAGAGAGTTAAAGTGTGAGAGACCCAAAGGCCCGTACAACAACAGGACAAGAAAAATAGATGAGCGTGTTACAAAGAGGTTGAGCTCACGGGACTCCAGCTCATAGATCCTTATAGTCCCTGATAAGGAGTTTTGGTTTAATTCAGAAGAATGAAAAGCTCCTGAAGAATTATAAGCTTGGAAGAAAGACAAGTAGATCTGCAATTTGAAAGTGTCTCTCTGAATGCATCAAGGAAAAGATATTATAATTCAGTAAGAGTGAGTGCAGGTAGCCTTGTAGGAGGCTACTAGATTATTCTAGGTAAGATATAAAGGTGGTTTACACCAGGCTTGTAATGTAGACCTAAAGAGAAGAAAATGGATTTGATGTGTGATAGGGAGATAGAATTCACTACATCTAGTGATATATTGTTCATGGGAGTGAAGGAGATGGAAGAGTTTTTGGTTAATGTCTAGATTTCTAAATCTCATAAGTGAATAACTTATGTAACACTTCATTGAGAGAGAAAAAATTAGAATAGGATTACCTTAGGGAAATGCATACACTTCTGATTTTTATAATTGTTTGTAAATATATATAAGATATTATCCAATTAAAATCTTTATGATCAGAGCTATATCTCACTTATTTCTTTACCCTTGGTGATGTGCCGTAATGTGAAAGGAAGAAACAATAGCAAAAAAGAATAAACGTTGCAAAACTTCTAAATAAAATGAGTAGTAAATACTTTTAAAATTACATAAGGGAAGAGAGCTGGGCAGTGACATTTTACCTGGATGAGATGACTAGTGGTTAGCATTGAGTAAAGAAAAGAGAATGTCATAATAGGGTGAAAATCTACACTTTCCTTTATCAAGTCCGCATGTTCTTTTCTGCTAAACTGAACACTTTGTCATTGAAATTAAGAGTGTTCATAATTATAACAATTTCTTGACATATTCATTCTAACAATAATGGGAGGAAAATGATTATTTTTTAGCAACCTGAACCACATTGTGCCCTAACTCTGGGTCTGAACTTGGACACTCAAGCTATATTGTTGTTTTTTGTTTTTGTTGGTTGTTGTTTTTTTTTATTGGGTTTTGAAAAACATCATTATTTATCATGTGATATCTGCTTAAAACACTTATTTTAGTCGATATTTTTCTCCTTCTTGATAAAAATCTCATGCCATTTTATTGAAACAAATGGCACTAGAGTATTTGAGTCTAAACATGGGCATCTGACAGATCTTTTCCTTGCTGAGAAACAATTATTTCAATATAGCTTGACAATATGGCTTTTTCACAGACATCCTATGTTTCATTTTTCCCTGAAGTAAGCATGCTGTTTAGAAAATTTATTCACACAGGATCTTTTATTCAACCTACAGCCATAACAATAAACTTTCTTTCTCCTAAGTCCCTCTCAGATTTCCCTCTAGTGACAGTAACGACACATTGCATCTCTGATTCAATATGGTTGCATTAAATTTTGAATACTTAAGTTCATTCCCTTTCTGGAATCACCGCCTCCTAGGAATTAATGTAGAGCTTCTATTTAATCTCGGTACACAGACATCTTTCCATAATAATATCATTTGAAGTTAACCTTATCCATTTTTTATGTGCCAATGTTTCTGATTGGAGAGTGATTTGAGTATGGATTTTTTTAAAGTAATTTTATCAGCATTTCAGAGATCTAACAGATATAACAACAAAACAGATAAATGACACATGCCTTTGCAAAAGCAAAGGATTGATAAAAGTGACCTTTCATTATTGCAAAATGTTTTTATTAGTTTACTTACAACCTTGGCATTTGGTCTCAAGATTTTTTTTACTGTGAGGGAGACAGACAACTGAAGCATGTGTGTGACACAGGGCAAGCACTACTTGGCTCCCTGAGGAGCCCATGTCCACATTCTATACTCCAGTAACCTTCTTTTACAAATGTCAGCTTGACTGAGACAATTTGACCATGTGCTTTATTTTTCATTTGCCCTTGACTGTGTTTGAATTATTTCAAGAATGTGATCTTATCCTGTCATAAATATAAGCAGTAGCAGTGGTATGTTTGTGATTATTATCAGGATATGGATTTTTTGTTGTTAGCACCATGATTTTTTTAAATGGCCTTAGTAATATTTTCATTGTACTTTCTATTCAATCAAGAAAATTATAGTTAAATATTTAATTCATATTTTTATTTCCAATTGATCTGAGGATTTATTAAAATATGTCCCTGATTCACATACCATATGTGAAATATAAAATTGAAGTTCTCTTTAATCTTACAAATACTTCTTCAGAAACTTTGGGTCTCTGATATGTTGTCTGCTACATTCTGTGTTTTGATTACACTGTGCTTTGTGCTATAATTATGTAATCTTTATCTCATTACATAATGCTTTATCCACTTTGAATAAGTACAGAGCTATTTCTATATTCATGCCCAAACCTCAATTTAACACATCTCGATATTCATTTCTGTGACATGTACTCCTTATAATAGTTCTTGTAGAAAGCTTTCATTTGTTCTGATATATTAAAAACCTATGCTGTCCTATCACATTTGTCTGGCTTCCTCATTAGAGTGTTTATCCACCATTACCAAGGCCGTCAGTAGAATAGTAAAACAGAACTGACCTGCACAGGAGGTGTCTGCAAGGTTCCTTATGATCATGAAAATGTACAAGAAATAAATTAAATTAGAAATTTATCTATTTTAATGTAGATAGAATACAGACTCTGGTAATAAAGAAATGAAAGTTCTAACGAAAGAGTTTTTTTCTTTTTCTTAAGTGAAGAAGCCATTTGGAAGAACAAGAGAGAAAACTGTGGGACACTGGCTGAGATAAGAGAACACAAGGCCCTTAAGACAAGAATATAGGGCGGCTTTTCTTTTTCCTCCTAGAGGCTGCCTGACCCCTGTTCTCATGCACAAGCATTAATGCAATACTTATATTCACATTGCCTGCTATATCATGGAAGAAATTCTCTATATTGAGTTAGTTTGAATGAATGTCTCTTCTTTATAACTGCAGGAGCTCTAACTCGAAGTATATTGATATTTCCAATTTCACTAAGTCTATATTTAGGAAAAATATACAAATTGCTTTTAATCACAATAAAGAAATCCTCCATATCATTGCATATTATTTTATTTGATATTTGCTTATCAAAATGTGTAAAATCAATAAAATATCAGCATTAGAAAGTATTTGCACTTAAAAGTACTTAAGAAGACAACTGTATAAATCAGATTGTCTATACTGCATTTTTCATTTGCTTTTCCATTTGACAAGTCCCAACTTCTAAATTTTTTATCAAATAGACTTTATTAAATAGTACTAGAGGCCCGGTGCACAAAAATTTGTGCACTCGGGGGGAAGACGGGGTCCCTCAGCCCGGCCTGTGCCCTCTCGCAGTCTGGGACCCCTCGGGAGATAACGACCTGCTGGCTTAGGCCTGCTCCTGAGTGGCAGAGGGCAAGCCCAATCCCTAGGTGCAGCCCCTGGTCGGGCTCAGAGCAGGGCTGATTGGGGAGTTGGGGCGCCGCCCCCTGTCATGCACAGAGCAGGGCGGATTGGGAGGTTGCGATGCCACCCTCAGTCACCCTCAGGGTAGGGCTGATTGGGGGGTTGGGGCACCGCCCCCTGTCACACTCAAGGCAGGTTCAATGGGGAGGTTGCGGCGCCACCCCCGTCACGCACAGAGCAGGGCCAATCAGGGGGTTGGGGAGCTCCCCCCTGTCACTCACAGAGCAGGGCCAATCAGGGGGTTGGGGCACTGCCCCCCCCCCATCACGCACAGAGCAGGGCCCATCAGGGGGTTGGGGAGCTCCCCCTCTCATGCACAGAGCAGGGCCCATCAGGGGGTTGGGGAGCTCCCCCCTGTCACGCACAGAGCAGGGCCCATCAGGGGGTTGGGGAGCTCCCCCCTGTCACGCACAGAGTAGGGCAAGTAGGGCCGATAGGGGAGTTAGGGCACCACCCCCTGTCACCCACAGAGAAGGGCCAATCAGGGGGTTGGGGCGCCACCACTGTCACACTCAGGGCAGGGCCGATGGGGAGGTTATGGCTCTACCCCGTCACACACAGAGCAGGGCCCGTGGGGGGCGGGGGTTGGGGCACCGCCCCCTGTCACACACAGAGCAGGGCCGATCAGGGGGTTGGGACGCCACCCCCTGTCACACACAGAGCTGCAGGGAGATCAGGGGGTTTGGGCGCTGCCCCCTGTCACGCTGATCCGGTGCCAGGAGGCCTCGTGGCTCCGCTGATCCCTGTGCTGGGAGGCATATTACCCTTTTACTATATAGGATAGAGGCCTGGGGGCTGGCTGGTTTGCCCTGAAGGGTGTCCTGCATCAGGGTGGGGGTCCCCACTGGGGTGCCTGGCCAGCCTGGATGAGGGGATGATGGCTGTTTGCAGCTGGTCACACACCCTTCAGGGTGGGGGTCCCCACTGGGGTGCCTGGCCAGTCTGGGTGAGGGGCTGAGGACTGCTTTCAGGCTAGGGGTTTTGACTGAAGCTCCCAACCACTCCTTTTTTTCTTTTTTTTTTTTTCTTCTGGGCCAGCTTTAGCTCTGGCTCTAGCTCTGAGGCTTCTGCTGCTGGTTTGTTTGCCATTCTATAATCGAAACAATGTATAACTTCAGCTCTGAGATCCCAGCCGGCTATATTTGTTAGAATGTTTCAAACTGCCAGCTCAGAGTCCGCCAAGTCAGGCGGGGAACGTTGGAGTCTGCAGTCACTGGAGCAGGCAAGCCTCATGTTCGCTTCCAGCTGCCTGGCTGCCGGCCGCCATCTTGGCTGACAGTTAATTTGCATAAGGATACGCTGATTAGCCAATCGGAAGGGTAGCGGTCGTACGCCAATTACCATGTTTCTCTTTTATTAGTGTAGATAGCTTTTGCAGTATTTTGATGCCATATATAATCAATGATTCAATTATTTTATTAAGGCAGTCTGTCTACTATTATGAAATTAAAATACCAAAGAATAGTTTTTCAAGGCAACATCAATTATCTATATATATAAAAAGCTAATATGCTAAGTGTCCCTCCACCTGTCTGACTAGTTGCTATGATGTGCATTGATCACCACGGGTCAGATGCTCAGTGCAGGAGCTGCTGTGATATGCACTGGCCATGTACAGAGAAACGGCACCACAGACCTGGTGCCTACAAAGCAACACTTGGATTTCCCCAAGTGGGACACAGGCCCCGCCACCACCCCAGAGCAACACCCCACCAAATCCTAGCTGATGCTGCCCTGGCACAAAATGTGGCCCACAGCCCAGCCCAGCCTAGAAATTGTCGCTGTAGGCACCGGGTAATGACATCACGTAGCAACGCCCAGCTTCCTCTCCCTAGTGACTAGCCTCCTTGGAGTTTCTTCAGTCCAGGAACATGACTTGCATTATAGCCAGGTGCAAATATTTTACACTTTAACCAAATGTTTATGAAGCATTTTCCTGTGCCTTTTCTCATTTGATCCTCACAGAAGTCCTGGAGTAGGTAGATAGGAGACTCAGTAGAATCCTATTTTCTTTTCATTATCCGGAAAATGGAGATTTAGAAAGTTTAGAAACTTGACTCGACTGAAAAGAAGTAAGAAATAGTGGACCTTAAAAATGACTTCAGGTTTTCTCACTGCGCAGACTATAGTCAAACACTGCTGCTGTTAAATATTTTACCCTTTGTTCTCCTTGCATGATCTACAATAATAATCTGCTTCATGTTGATATTACTGCTGTGTTGCTGACAATTACCAGAAAGAGAATTTGGGGTGCTCACTTGGCTGGAAAAAGTTTAGTAAATCAGAAAGTAGGTATAACTAAGCAAGTTTATTCTATATCTATAAAAGGCTAAGTTGACTTGTGCGTGCACAATACATATAAAGCTCTCGCTGGTGCCAGTTGCACAGGTGTGTTTCCATCTGTCATTGATCGTGAATTTGGTTGACACTGCTATTATAGAGAAAGGGCGAACAGCAATATTAAAATATTTCTTCTAATTAATTTCCTTTCAATGGGAATGGATTCATGCACTGGGCCACTAGTGTTAAATAAAACCAGATATAAAGGGCTTCAGAGAACACAGAAATTGCTCTAAAGGAAGTGCAAGATGGTATAATTAAATGAATATGATGGAATCATATGCATTATAGTTGGTTTACAGTTGGATCCCCTTGATATTTTTAACCCAGATATTCCTTGTGAGCCTCAGGGTCATGTATTCAACCGTGTGGGTATAATTTCTATGAATGTCATGCTTTCTACCTAGTTGTATAGTCAAACAATTTAACTTTGTTTCACAGTTTCTCTTTTGACTTTCACATCCAGTCACTAATTCCTGTACCATCCATGTCATACTTATCTTTCTAGTTCAACTACTTTATTTAAGTACAACTTTCATTTCACAGGGTAAGCTATAATCTTTCAACTGTAATAATATTTGTTTTTAGTCCTAATGTCTCAAAGATGTTCACCAAATTATCACCAGAGAAATAAATCTTTGAAAATCTGGATTTCATTCTGTAATTCTCCTCTTTAAAACACTTTAGTGGACTGGCATTATAATTAGGATAAAATCTACAATATTTATCATGGTCTCTGAAGCTTTGGGTGATCTTTACTTTCTATAAAGGTAGTAGAGTTGCTGGTTCATGTGGTGGTTCTATTTTTAATATTATGAGGAACCTCCATACTGTTTGCCATAGCAGCAGAAGAAAAGATCATATTAAATAAATGAAGTTTCTACACAGTTCCACTTTCCTTTTATGATATTTTCACTCCTCCTTGGTTCTCACAAAAGTACCTCTTCCCTACCCAAATCCTTATTAATACTCTCTGCTTGGGGAACATATAGTGCTTTTACTTTCTTGGTAAATATTTATCCCATATTTGCCATCATCTTATCACAGTCTCATGCTTTGGAATTAATGGAAGCTCTCTCTCCTCTGGACCAACAGTATTAATTTGTCTTCAACTAAAAGATTACAACAGAGGCCAAATACTCTAGTGGCACCCGGAAATGTGGGCAGTACTGGGATATTGTCTGTGAAGGTAAAGGGAACTAATCATGAGATAATTATGAGGGAGAATCGTAAGGAGCTAGGAAAACTTCTTGGAAAGTGGAATAAGACAGATAGCTAAACAAGGCTGAGCAATTTACAGCCATCTAATAAATCCTAATGTCTCATCTTCCCTAACCACGGACATTTAGGAGCAAATGGTTTATACATTGCAGGCTGTGTTGGGACAGACCCATCTCAGTCCCAGTCCCTGTTCAGTCACATTCTTTGAAGGTGAAGCTGATCAGAAAATGACCTGACCCCTCTATATGCTCGTTTTGATGAATCAGCATATTAAAGGAAATGCCTGGAAAGCTGATGAATATTTTTTTGAGGTCCTTCCCTGAGACCTCCCCTAAAAACCTCCCTTTAGAAAATAGATACAAACCCTTAAGATAAAAGACATAGTGTGTGCTCTCTCTCAAGCAAGTTCCTGCCTCCCCCCTCTTCATTCCTCAAGCATGCATCTTTGCTATCTTTCTCCTAAGCTCTAAAGGTTTTTGACAAGACTTGCAACCAGGGGAGCAGCAGGCGGTGGCAGCTCATCCCAGCCTAATCCCCTGAACCTGTCCCCAAGGGTCCTCCTTTTCCCTAACTTTTCAGTGAGCCAAAAAGAAGCTCCACCTAGGCTTACTCCTGTTGCTGTGATCTTGCCTCTTTTATGGTAAGGTAAGCCCTTTTTTTGTTTCATTGTCTTCGACTTAAATAAGTGTACTCTCAAATTCACCTGGACTCACTTTGTTAAATCTTTCCTGCATGAAGTCAAGAACCTACACATGCTGGCAGACCCTCCCAGGTCCCCATCCCTTTCCTGTGACAATTAACTCCTAATGTTATCAGTGACTCATTTGAGATCATGATCCACTTATTTGATGGTCAACTGAAAAAATGCTCTCTCAATATCAGGTTGGATCAATACAGAAATGCAGTGCCCTAGCTACCTTTTTATTTAGAGCAACTAGAAAGGGCATAAGCAAATCATTTAAAGTAATTTAATCCATAAGGTCATTGGCCTTTTTCTAATTTGAAAAAGAATGCAAAAGAGTGGATAGTAAGAAGAACCTCTATGTTTGATCTTTGATTGTGCATTATCATTTGGCAGGAGATACTTATTGTCATTTTTGTGGTTTTGGGAAATGGATACATTTGAAAGAAACTGCTCTGTAAATAATTACAAAGTCTGTGTACAAATTAATTGTTATTTCCCCCCAAAGAACAGGTTATATCAGCATTTCCAAAAATATTTTTTATCACATTTGAAAAAGTTGACTTTGAGGCATAAACATTTGTATCTTTAAAAAAGCACCAGAGGTGATTTGTATAGTCACAGTTTAGGATATGTTGACATCAATCAATGAGTTTCCACAATTTAAGAATCAGAATAGTCTTGTGAAACTTCTTTTTAAAGAAGAATCCCAGAAGCTATATCCCAAAAATTTTGATGTAGTGGGTCTGAGGTGAAGCCTAGACACTTTTTAAAAGCATCTTATTTTGAAGTGCATTTGGGGCTGCAAACTACTGAGTCAGAGCCCGGGGGGAACACAATGGCAGCTGAATTCTGAACTTGAAGTGCTCTGCTCAAAAGCAGCTTCCTCCATCCATATGGTAACAAAGAAGAACACATTTTGGGAAGGAATAAAATGATCATCACAGTTTCTGGAGTCCATGAGTCTGTATGAATACATCTGGAGTAAGGGAGTTCAGAGAATTTTCTCTAACCTTGATCAAAGATCTGTTGTTTCTCTAAGTCCACAGAAAATCGCTTGCCCTTCATCCTGAGTCAAAAACCTTAGAAAATCAAGTAAACTATTTCAGTGTCTTACTGGCCTCAGAATCCCTTTCCTCTCCCCCTGCCAATCTCTAATAAAAGTACTTCTAAAGGAACTCCAAAATTAATCAGAGGTTTGCAAACGCTTGTCTCTTTCAACTCCATCAATACACTGCACAGAAAAGTTAATGGAATCCAAAGATAGAAGGAAACATCTATTCTTGGAAATATGGAAGATTAGATAGCATGAAAAACCACACATTTAAGAATTATCAAAAAATGCTGAATAGGATAGGACAAAATCCTTTCTGTGAAAACATTATTTTCCAAAGTTAAAAATAGAACTCATAAATACATAAAATGAACAAACATCAACGATTTATTAACTAATAGTAAAATGGTAATGATTCAAAGAACATTTGAGAAAGAATGATTTATATATTCCAACAGAATTTTTTAAAACATTGCTAGTATTACATAAAAAAATTAAAATACTGCATAGCAATAAATTATAGGCCTTGGGGTTATCTAGTCTACTGAACAGAAATTATTTTTATTGCTATTTGACAAGAATTATCTTTATTATTTTTAACTTTCTATAAGTTAACCTCTATCCTTACAAAGTTGTAAAATATTTTAATCAATCATAAATAGAATGCCTAACACGTGTACATACCCTTACTATAATGAAAAAATACCCCACTTGTCCATTTTGTCAAATGCCAAGTTTTAGTTATTTTTCTTAATACTGCTCACCCTTATAATCATAAATAATTCTCAAGAATTATTATTTACCATATAACGATGGTCTCATTATATTCTTGCCTGTTTCATAGGCCCAGGAAGGATTAATTAACATGTAAAAATCTCCTTATATGGTCAGCAAATGGAGAACCATTTGGTATTAAGCTAATATGGGACCAGAAAATTAATGCCTAACTCGAGTTTTTATAAGAAATCTAGGGTTGTATTTTCAAGAGGATATATTATTTGCTCTTCTATACGAGGCTCAGGCTAGGCACCAAGCCCAAGAAATATACCATCACCTCTTGTTGAGGTCACAAAAATTTGCCAAGGTTCCTGGCCTTCAAGGAAGTTACTTTTTACTGTGAGGCTTTGCTCATAGAACAGGTAGCGTGCCAACTTCCTCTGAGGACTTTGTTGGCATTTTCTGCACATATAAAGTGCAGCACTTGATCCTTAATTGTGGGGTTATCATACCTGATTACATAAGTGGTATTCTCAAATATGACACTCATGGCCTTGGTAACACAATTTACTGTCCAATAATAGCTTCTTAAGTAGAAGACACATTCTCATTGAACCAATTAAATGTTTTTACCTGGCCTTCAGTAAAAATATTAAATTTTGAATTTTGAGTGGTCAGTGAGAGTCATATACATATTTTGATTTCTAAATTTCAGTTTCTAATAGCACAATCTACTAATTTGTATATTAAACATTTAAATTTGTATATTAAACATTTAAAAAAGATAAAATACTTCTTCATGTACTTATCAGAATACAGACTATTAAAATAATAAGAACAATATAATAATTTTATAAAACAATTAAGTACAAATACAGATTTTTAATTAGTTTATGCAGTGTTGTGTAAACTGTAAATAATTGTTATTTGTTGAGTCTTGGGTCAGCAATCAGCTTACGAGGTTGTCTGTCTGGACAAAAAGAAATGCAGACATCAGGATTCATTTTCTTAGTATACTCTGATACATTTCTAAGAGAAGTCAGCACACATGCCTGGACCTGAAACTGTTATTTGAAGCATCAATTATTCATAGTCCTTTCACTATTTTTCCAGAAAATTCAATTGATACTTTGTAGGACATAGATGAGTTTTCAGACAATAATCAGAACAAAGGAAGAACCATTAGTTTATGAAAGTTTCATTCTTTTTAATAGTCTTGACATGTTTTCTTAATTGCTTTGAGCTAAAAAATAGATGAACATAATATAAAAAAATAAGAAAAAAAATAGAGAAAACCCTATTTCTTTTCTCAGTCAACATAGAATAGATTCCCATTTCTACTAACAGAGATAGCCAAATGGTCAGATCACAAAACCAAATTTCCAATCTTTTCTGCCACTAATGGGGAAAAGGTCAAAAACAAACCAGAACCAGAATAAAACTTACCCAAGAACCATAAGCAAACAAGACCATAAAATCAGAAACTATCAGTCCCTCTCAGAAATCACTCAGGGAGCCAGGAATAGTCATGCCTGGGATTAAACAGCACGTGATATATTCTTATTCCACGTGTGCGGCATGCTCATCGCTCCTGGCTGATTAGTCCATGAGCATCTTAGTGGAAGGCCCAACAATGTTGAAAGTGTAATATTCAAAAAGCTAAAAACATGATACTCTAAACACATGTAAAATTAGTGCATGTCAGAGATTTATTAACCAACTCATTAATGATGGAACCAGTAAAATGAAAAGCTAGTTCAAGGGGCATTTGTGAGCAGAGAGTTTCTATTCCAGCAGAAACTTTTTTTATGTAAATGGTAGAGTAAGATTGCCAAATGAGATACAAAATGGAAAATGTTCGTGGGGACAATAAAGGATAACCTTTGAGATTACCTTTTGAATAGGACAGCTGTCATTTACATTGGTCTCAGATGAGAGCAGTTTCCTAGTAATGTTTTCCGCAAATTCACCTCTGCACTTGGTAGTTATAAAATATCCTAATCAATAGTAAATAAAATGTCAAATGATCTGTATAGCCCTAGAAAATGAGATATCACCAGCAAGATACTACATAAACTCAGTAAACTCTTTTGGCTATTTCCAAGTTTTTGATAATTTTTCTTAATATTTCAAATACATACTTGAATTCATACAAGATAAGTAAAAATCCCCAGTGACTACCTCCTCTAAAAAAACACAACACACAAAAAACTATAAATGGTATATTAGTTTTCTGGGGCTGTCATAGCAAAAGTCACAGATTGGGTGACTTACAAACAGAGGTTTATTTTTTCACAATTCTAAAGGCTGGAAGTTCAAGATCAAGAGGTTGGCAGGTTTGGTTTCTACTGCAGTCTCTCTCCTTGACTTGCAGAAGACTATCTTCTCATTCTGTACTCTGTACACATATCTTTAGTGTCTCTTCCTTTTCTTATAGTAAGGAAACCAGTCCTATTGGATTAGGACTCACATTTATCACCTCATTTAACCCTAATTCTCTCCTTAAAAACCCTATCTCTAAATATAGTCACTTTAAGGCAGCGGTTCTCAACCTGTGGGTTGCGACCCCTTTGGCGGTTGAACGACCCTTTCACAGGGGTCGCCTAAGACCATCCTGCATATCAGATATTTACATTATGATTCGTAACCGTAGCAAAATTACAGTTATGAAGTAGCAATGAAAATGATTTTATGGTTGGGTCACAACATGAGGAACTGTATTTAAAGGGCCAGAAGGCTGAGAACCACTGCAAGGGTTAGGGCTTCAACATGTGAGATTAGAGACAGGAGTCAATCCATAACATGGCGTTAAAAAGGATCAAATAAAACTGAAGATTCATGGAATTATTGGCATTTGACTATCACATTATCATTGAGCCTTGCATTTTAATTTCAAAGAGAAAAGTTTCAAGGACCTGAGCCCAAACAAAATGAAGAGTTAGATTGCTGCACGTAATCAATGTCCTCAAGTTTTTATTGTGAGTAAAGGAATGAATTTAAAAAATGACAGTGGCAAAAATAGACAAGAAAACATTAACATATTTGGTTGAGAATGGATTCTGTGTTAAAATTTTAAAAATCCACTCAGAAGGCAGACTATTTCACAGGGTTTGGGATTTATACACCTACTGCCAGAATAGTTTAGAAAAGCTAACCTAATAAATTGCTGTAAAGTGGTTCTATTTGAGAATGTCATTGGATATAAGGTCCAAACAAAAATTTCTTATTGGGTTTGTATCTTAAACTAAATAGAGTACTAACTATATAAACACAAACTCACATCCTCAAATTATAAAACGTTCTAGCGAACAGTAAAAAAAACAACAGGGGAAAAAAACACCAAGAAAATTATGATGGGAAGATTTTCAGATATTATGATTATCAAATGTAGAATATAATGTAAGCATGCTTAATACATTTAAGAATTGAAGGAATTACTCAAAAAAGTTAGAAGAAAATAAAATACTATTTATTAAAACCTTCAAAAAAACAACACACACACATAAATAAATGAAGTTCTAAAATATAAAGAGTATAATATTGAAATTAGAAATTCAATGGATGGCTTAAGCAACATTATAGACATTACTTAAGGAGAAATAATACTTCTAAGAGAGATCTGAATACATTAGTCCTGTGAATCCTAGAGAATAAAAATAGCAAGATGCAGAGTTATTAAATAGAGGTAAAGGAATCTGGAAGAGAGAATACAATTACTATTCATCCCACCAGAGTTCTGGAGGAAAGGCTTTAGCAGTAACATCTGAAGATAGAGTTATTAAGAATTTTGTAGAATTATTGAAAGAGATATGTATTCAATTTGAGCAGGGCAATGAATCCCAAACAAAATACCTAAAAAGATACCCAGGCCTAGATACATGAGTCAGCAAAACACCCAAGACAACTAAATGAAAACAGCTGAGAAGAAAAGAAGATTACTTATGAAGCAATTGTAATTAAACTGTCAGCAGGCTTTCCAAATGGTAGAGGATATGCCAGAAAGCCAAGATAGAATACCTTCAAAGTTGAGAGGAAATAACTGTCAACCCTAATTTCTGTGCCCTGGAAGAGCTTCCATTCAAGTGTGGTGAGGCAAACTGTAATGCTCTTTCTGCTAATTAGCATTGAGGATATAATACTACAGTTTCTTATTCTTTGAAATTAAAAAGGATATTTTATAATACGAAACATTACTGAGAACACTTAGTCCTTAAAACCATAAGATTAAAGAAACTTTGCTCTTGGAAAATATACCAGGGACTAGAAGACCAGAATAAACCAGCTATAAACTAGGGGGGGGGGGGGGGGATGAAATAATGAAGTTATTGAAGCAGCCATGATTTTGGGTAGGAGCCAATGAGCATTTTTCCCTGTCTATGTTAGAAATCATCAAATCTACTCCTCCTGAGTGGATATAAGAAGACCTGCTTGAGCATTTTTTAGGAAACTGCATCCTAATGCAGGTGTCCTTTGCCTAGAAAATTCATGAATTCAGCTTTGTCACCCACATTGAGGGATCTTTATGCTTTATCAACAATCATTAGATCAAATTGCGTACATTTCCAAATAAACAAAACCAGGCAAAAGTAATACTAATAAATCTACAGTATAGGCCATGGTTGTCTGATTCTATGTGATAAAAAAATGTTCTGTTCTGTATCTGCACAGTCCAATAAAGAGCCAGCCACACATGACTATTGAGTGTTTGAAGTGTGGCTAATGTGACAGACTAACTGAATTTTGAATTTTTAATTTTTTTTTTCACAAATTTTAATAGCCACATATGGCTATTGACTACCTTATCAGACAGCTGAATACCTTTAGAGGCAGTTTTTAAAAAGGAGAAAAGTAAACCTAGAATGAAAGTGTGAGATTTTAAAAAAAGCAAGAAGTATGCAAAATTTTGGTAAACACCTGAATTAAATCATTGATTGCATATTTTTAATGTCTGGGATTTTAAAAGGTTAAAATAACAGCCAGTAATGATAATAAAAATTGAGTTGAGTTAAAATTGGTAACACTCAGATATTATTATATTGTTCTGGAGGCAAGTAGAATTATTGATTAAATTTTTACTGTGTATTCTCACACATAAACACACATACACACACAAAAAAATAATTTTCTAGCAATAAAGGGGCAAAGTGGAATAATATAAACATTAACCAATCAAACATGTCAAGAATGACTGAAAAAGAAACTCAGACTCCAAAATCACTTTATTTTCTTTGCAAAGGACCATGGATAATTTAGAGAAGTAAAATATTATCTCTTGAATCTCTCTAAACAAAACTTGAACCTAACTGCTTTTTTAATACTGCTTTTTCTCTTTTCTCTACTAATGTGTGCAAGTGATCTTCTCCTATCCTTTCCTCTGATCTTCTTTCCTGTCATTCTGGTAATCCTGAAACCCTGAAAAGTTTAAGTTAAATCCATTCATAATAGAGAAAGGGACTTGATTTTAAATCTACTTCTAAGTCTAGATTGAGATCCACTATTCTTTCCAAAGTCTAGTTTTAGGAGATAGAAATAAACAAAATAATTTAAAATAATCTGAAGGACATACATCCTTGGCTGTAAAATTATATCAATTGTTTCACATGTTATTAGGAACCTTGGATTATTCTTTTTTAAGATGCAAAAGACAGATAGGGAAGACACTGAGGATGACCTGCAAGTCTCAAACAGCAAATCCCCATAAGGATATCAAGTGTTTAGAAAAGCTATGGTGTTTTGACAAAATCTTTTTGTCTTTCCTTTAAATTAGATTAGGCCCTAATTCAGTTCTGCAAGCAAAGACATGGTAAATCCATGTAGACTTCAGAAAGAACTCTTCCACACCTCTAGGCAAGATTCAGTAATGGTCCCTGTCTCTGATATGACCCCAACTCCTCACTTTGTATGAATGACCTTCACCATGAGTGGATTTGATATACCAGCAAAGAGTACAATTGGAAGATACCATTGTTGGACATATAATACTTTGCTGAAAATTTTGAGTAAGTATTAACACAAAAACAGAATAAGAACCAGAAACAACTAATGACTTTCAAAAGTAACCAGTACATGCTCCCATGCAGGTAAAAATTGTCAATGGATGAAACTTCTTAATAATGATGTCTATAAATATTTTAAGAGGCAATAACTTGGAAAAATAATTGTATTGCATTAGCTAAGAAAATGAAAGGAAAAAAAATAAGTGGGTAAACAATGAAAGTCTCTAATGAAAGGAGAATGAAGTGCCCAATCTTTCCATTTTACTCAAACTCACAAGGAGAAATGCCACAAAATATCAAAAAAAAAAACCTTGAATCATCACATAATTTTACCGAACTGCCCATGTTACAGATAATTATAATCTTGGCAATCCTGATGTTTTATTTTATAATTCTCACCCTCAACTTTTAAACAAGGATTGTTCCTTCCTCTTTTGTGACCTCACTAGCATGCCAGACAAGGTGTGCTGGAATCAACTTGCACTTTATTATGGGAGCTGAAAGTTCATATCTCTTCCCCATTCTGCATTCAGTGGTATAATGCTACATTGAAATTGATTATCACAGTATATAAATGAGGACTTTCTTTAAATGAAAGCTGTTTGTTATACATAAATCACTATGCAAATAAAATGCCTTATGTAGTTTCCTGTGGATCCACTTATTCATAATCTAATCATAGATGATTTGGACATTGACTTACCAGTATCTTTTATGTCCAAATCTACCCAAAATTGAAGATCTTCAGCAGGTACTAGATTGTTACTAATTTCTACTTATATGTGTATAATTTGTGGAATTCTCATCAAGGTTCTGATTAATCCACCCTACAGAGATATGCATTATGCTCTGAAACTAGAAGTAAAACTAAAGCTAATGGAGAAGGTACTCCCCAGTTCTTGTAACAAGCTAATTCTACCAGTCAAGAAAACCAATGGACAAGGATGGAGATGTATGTATAACTTTAAGGCCACAAATAAAATATTTCCCTGCTTCCCATAGTTCTAAACATAAGTACTATTTTATCTTCAGTTCTGCTATGGCTGTATCTTTTACAGTCATTGATTTGTGTTCTGCTGTCCTTAGTGTCCTTCCAGATAGTGGTTGTCAATAAACCACTTGGAAATCAACTCCACACTTGGACAACAGTTTACCTCAGAATTTTACTTAGACACCCTCCTAATTATCACAAATACTTAAATAGGTCTTAGAAACCTCAAACTCCCTTATAATGCTTGTTGTTTCCAATATATTGAATTCAATTACTTTTTGCAATATTCTAAAGGCAAGGTGAGCTCTAAAACTAATTCTATTTGCTGACTTGGCCCAGTTTTTTTGTTTTGTTTTGTTTTTAATTTCCAAAGAAAAGTTTATTTGCCAAAGCAAAGAGTATTGCGTAAGACTTTATTTATCCCAATGAGATTAATCCTTCACTTCTGGCGGACTATACACCATTCAAAAATGCCCCAATCACTAAGAAAAAAATTAAAACTGGATAAATGACTATCTAAATTTTCTGAAACTATTACCCTGCTATATGATTTAGCCAAGTCCTTGGTAAGCAAATCCCTTTCTTTGAAGTTAAATGTGATTTGAAATGAACTTTTCAGTAACCACTCACACTTACTAATATGAACCCTGGTACCTATTTATACATGAGAAATAGGGACAGCCGTTGATATTTTGACTAAATAAATGTCATATGTATAATTACAGACTTTCTCTTCACCTAAGGTCAATTTTACCCCCTGTATATTAGGGAAATGATAGCTGCATTTTAATTATGTTTTTAGTTCTCCTTAACTTCTATGATCTCTTTAACACTGCAAACTTGTTATAAAATGAGTATACAGAAATATACTTGGCTTACCACTTATATAATGCTATTACTTTTTTCCAAATGCAGTTTCATATAACATTATGAAATTTTAAAATCTGCTGTTGTCCTTTTATTACTAAAAAAGAAAAAAAAGAGAAACTCATTACTGCCTAGCCTCTGTTATAGAATTGCCTGACATAATCAGACTTTTAAAGACCCTGTGGAAATCCCAAGTTTATTATTGTTTATTAATGATTTACATGTTAAAACAGAAACAGAGAACATGCTGGAGCCACCTTTATAAATAACTTGCCTTACTAGATGATATCCTTTGCAATAGAAAAATCAACCTGGATGATAATACTCATTGCACTTACCTGAGATTGCTAATTAGCACAAGTTAAATGAGCTACTATGTATAATGGCATGTCCATGATTTTTGAATGCTTCCAAAAGTTAAGTGTCCTTGACCCCCACAGGCACTCCAATTTAAAAAGTTAAAGAGGTTAAAAACTCTTAATGTTTTCTGAGCATTTCACTATAATAGTACAAGCCATACAAAGTAAATGACAAAGAGGCAGGGAAAAGTACCTTAAATGATAAATGTTGGGGAAAATCTGATTGAAAATTATACAAAAAGATGATCTAAAATGGGACCTTATAAATATAAAGTTGTATGCAATTATTTGTTACACAAGGAAAAATTTGCACGTACTTAATATTTGGTAGGGAAACTATACTGCTGGGGTTGTTTCTAGTGAATATTTCACTTGTCACCAGTATAATCCTGGTAAAAGTTATAATATTGGACATGGATAAGTTTCTTGATCCTTCATCATCCCCCAATTGATTTAATACTCTATTTCCATCTTCAAAATGGGTTTTGAAAATGAGCTATTCACTATTTACTTATTCACAGAAGGGACTAAAACTTTTCCTTGCTAAAGAGTTATAGCACTGAAGGTCACAGGAAGAGAAATATTTCAACCTTGAGAATTCCACTTCTTCTCCCCGCAGAGATGAGGACACACAGATTGCTGATACTTTCATAAAGTAGCTTTGAAAACATTACCACTTACTCTGAAACTTCACTACCATATCACCTCCAATCTTTGGAAAAGGTGAAAAAACAAAACAAAACAAACAGAATACTAAAGTTAGAGTTCTCTAGTACACTTGAGCTTTTGTTACTTTGGCTGTAGGATGGAATTCACTGCTGTGGGTGTTCACCAACTTTCCCCTTATTGAGATAGTTACAGACAGAACCATACATCTACCTATATCACTTTCTTCTCTACTGTCCTGTTGCAAATAAATATGACAAATATTGCAAGAGACTTATTAAATGAAACTAATCTTACCATGCAAAGTACAAACTATAAACAGTGTTTCCTCACTATCCTCCTAACCAACAATTTTATGTTGTAAAATCTAGAGAGGTAAATTCTGGTGTTCTAGAAGAGATATCAAGAAACTACAGCCTTCCAAATTTAATTAAAACTATTTTAAGTTAGTATTACATAGCTAGCACATCAATAAATCCTCAAATGGTTAATACTTGGATCCACATCTTTCTAAGAGATACAGTTAATACTCTAATTATTAAAATGCTATTGCACTCTGTGTGTCAGTGTTCTCCAGAGAAACGGAACCAATAGCATAGATATAGATAGATAGATATAGATATAGATATAGATATAGATATAGATAAGTTTAATCATAGGCAAACATGGTTAAGGAGACTAAAAAGCCCAATGATCTACCATCTGAAAACTGGAGAACCAGGAGAGCCACTGATATAATACAGTCTGAGTCTGAAGGCCTCTGATGTCCATGAGCAGGAACACATGTCTCAGCCCAAGCAAAGAAAGTAAATTCCCCCTTTGTGCTCTAGTTAAGCCCTCAAGAGTTTGAGCTCAAATGCTAATCACTTCCAGAGACATCCTCACAGAAATAACCATAAATAATGCTTTACCAGCTATCTGGGCATCCCTTAGCCCAGTTAAGTTGACATATAAAATGAACCATCACACACTCTGAAAGCTAAGCTGAGAATTTTTTAGAAACACTTCAGAAGTAGATGGTCCTCAAAAGAGGAGGTAGCATCCACCTCAAACATCAGAATGTATAACTGCATAATATAGGCAAATACCAAAAAGCACCAGAACTAAGAGTTACTATGCTTATTTTGAATATTCTTCTCTAGAACCAGATTCTGAGCCAAGATTTCATCCTAGAACAAGAGCCCATGGACATGCTTGTTTGTTATTCTCCTAAGTGTTTTCTTTCCACCTGGTGGCCTATTGTCCTTAGATTTCACATCCTATATAATAAAAAGCCTAATATGCTAAGTGTCTGGTCATCTGGTTGGCTGTTCAATCAATCAAAGCATAATATGCTAATGATATGCTAAGGCCACTCAACTGCTTGCTATGACATGCACTGACCACCAGGGGGCAGACAGTCAACCAGTCAACCAATCACTATGATGTGCACTGACCAACAGGGGGCAGACACTCTGACTGGTAGGTTAGTTTGCTGCTGGGGTCCGGCTGATCGGGACTGAGCAAGACAGGCCAGACATGCCCTGGAGCCCTCCTGTGGTCCCTCTCCAGCTGGCCAACCTCCCATGGCCCTCTCCGGGCCTGATCGTGCACCGGTGGGGTCCCTTGGCCTGGCCTGCACCCTCTCACAATCCAGGATCCCTTGGGGGATGTTAGAGAGCCGGTTTCGGCCCGATGGTGGAATGACCAGTCACTGACTACCAGGGGGCAGATGCTCGACACAGGAGCTGCCCCCTGGTGGTCAGTGTGCTCCCATAAGGGGAGCACTGCTCAGCCAGAAGCAGGGCTCATGACTGGCAAGTTGCAGTGGTGGTGGCAGGAACGGGCCTAAGCTGTCAGTTGGACATCCCCCAAGGGCTCCCAGACTGTAAAAGGGTGCAGGCTGGGCTGAGGGACCTACCCGCGCCCCCCCCCCCCCCCAGTGCACGAATTTCGTGCACCAGGCCTCTAGTAGAAACATATTACTTTACTCAGAAGGCCCATAATTTTTACACTAAATCCTCCTTAGACACAATACTTAGACAATTAAATCTCTGTCTGCAATTTCCCTGCAACTTGGCTAAAATACATAATATGTAGTAAATTCAATTGATGGTTTTTAACTTTGCTTTGGGGTTGCATTCAGCTTTCTTTAGTGCCAGTTTTTTTAAAATAATTTATCAGTTGATTTCTTGAATAAATGGAATCAACTACTCAGTATCATTTTAACAGGTCAGGCAGTTAAAAAATAAGACTTCCTCAGCCAGTTTGGCTCAGTGGTTGAGCATGGACCTATGAACCTGGAGGTCAGGGTTCAATTCCCAGTCAGTACACATGCCCCAGTTTTGGGCTCGATCCCCAGTATACCCTAGGGGTATACCTAAAACCCTAGGTATCATGTTGGCTCAAAGGCAGAGGAAAATCATAGCCAGTGGGTGAAATGGTTTGACTTTGGAAGAAGCATATTGTAAATTGTAAAATAATTGTTTTTTAAATGATGTGATGTTCTTGATAAGGACAAAAACGATAAGAAAGAAAAATCAGAAGTCAATCGATCTGTTTCTCTCTCATCGATCATTCTCTCTCTCCCCCTCTCCCTTTCCTCTCTCTAAAATCAATTATATATATAGAAGTAAACCTCCAGAAAAAGTCCAAAGCTTGGAGATTTGGAGATGCACCTTTTTTTAAAATTGTGATAGAATTGTTTAAATCAAACACAAAAGGGTGACCAGACTTGAAAATTCCCTGAGCAGACAAAACCAATTAAGCCATACAAGCAAAACTTAATCTAGCTTGTACTGCAAAGCAAGCAAAACTTAACATGGGCTGCTCTGAAAGTCATAAACAAAACAGTTCCCCAAATTGACATGAGGTAACCACTTCTAAACAATCCTCTATCACTAGGGAAGCTCTGATACTTTTTCCAATCACTATAAAGAATAAACAGCCTCTGCTTTCTCACTGCATAAACTATTTTACAACAATATACCTCTGAGCCTCATTCCTGCTGTCGGTTTGAGAGGTCCCAGTTTGCAGACTGTTTTTATGTGCACAATAAACTCTGACTAATTACTGTTTTAGTGATCCAGTGGTTTTACTTCTGCTATTTCTGAATTTTTCACATCATTATCATATGTCATTCTGCAAGTTTAAAGTGTATAATGTATCAATTTGATACATTCATGCATTGCAAAATGATTACCACTGTAGCTTTAGTCTAACACCCCTATCTCCTCATGTAATTATTTTTTTGTGGGGAGAGCAGTGAAGATCCAGTCTCTTAGCAATTTGGAAATATATAAATATAACATTGTTGACTTTAATCACTGTGCCGTGCATTAGATCTCCTGAACTTATTTATGTACTAGTTGCAAGCTTATAATTAGCAGAAATACCACAAGGTGAGATCGTTTTATATTAGCTCCTAAGAAGAGTTAAATTGTGTGTGGGTTTTTTGTTGCCTAAGGTATGGCAATCTCAGGGAGATAATTACCCTCTTGAGAGGGAATTTCTCTCTAATGAGCTTTAAATATACACATGGTCAACTCAAGCTGGAACATTTCTTTTTGTTTCTCTCTCTCTCTCTCTCTCTCTCTCTCTCATTATTTCTCATTATGTCTTAGTTTTTTAAATGTTTTTATTCTCTTTTCTTCATTTCTCTATAAGAATCTTGACTACAGTCTCTTTAACAGCAATTTGGGCCCAGAATATAATTTATACATTCAACTTTGAAAGCACCTCTTTTGATAGTGAAATACTGTTATAGAAGACAATTGATGACATGATTATGCAGCAAACAAGTTTGGTTTGAGAACTTGGTTATGTTTTCCGAATTTGGTAAAAGTAAGTTCTTTATATTATTTTGTATGTTATTTGTCTTCTGAAATTTTTAAAATAAAGGACACAGGACATAGAGCTATCCCAGTTAGGAACTGCTTAAGGAATGGGTCTAGGAAGAATACTGCAGACTGCCTCTGATGATGAAGAAATCTCTTCTGGAAAGACACTCCCGAGGAAGCCACTGTGGCTGGAACAGAGGAGCAAAAGAAAATGTGCAAAGGCGGATCGTGATGTTATTTTTAGACATTAAATTCTCCGTGTGAACATGATAGGAGAGATTAATTTTAATTAGTTCTGAGGGGATCTATAATCTGGTAATGACAGGAAGTTTGCAGTGATCAAAATTTTCTTATCCTATAAAATTTGAAACTTTTATATTGCTGGCATTTTATTACTTGGGCTAAATTGATGTTAATTATATACCATGTACACATTTTTCTAGTGAGATTGGTGGAATCATAAATATGAATAATATACAAGAGAGGAAATAGACTAAGAAATCATACTTGGCTATGTTTATAGCCTTAGATAAAAGATTTTCACAGAGAAAAGTGCAGGGCTCAGTTGAGGCTGAGAGAGTAGATATATGAGAACAGCAGCATATGTAGCCTACAAATGGCCTACACTACTTATTCACAGGGATAACTCTGTGTACCCCCAGCCAAGATAGGCACAGAGCTAGACACTTAGTGTGCCCAGATGTTTCAGTGGATCAAAAGGATTGTAAGTCATGTATATTTTACTGTATATGTTAGAAAAGAGGTGATGGAAAGAGTTTATAGCAAAACTGTTTTCCAGATTTTTGGCCACCTCCTTCTATATTGTCCATGGACTTTTTAAAAATTCTCTTCATTCAGCTTCACAGGCTCTGATGAATTTTTCAGAAAACAATCTGTCTTCAGCATCTACATCCATATTTATATGCCAATCTGTTCATAAAGGGTCATTTAATTATTAGGATCGAGCCTGACAAATAGAAGGTATTATAAAAAAAATGTATATTTCACAAATATTAGAAACACATATCTGTAATTGTTTAAGTGGGACTTTATTTGCTTATTTTCCTCCATAAGTAAAACAGCTTAGTTTCCTTCTTGAGAAAAACAGTAATGTCCCTCTGAGCACCTACTTGTGTTTTGAGTTCACTTCTTGTGTGTTTTCTTTTAAATTGAATTTATTGGAGTGACATTGATTCACAAAACCATACAGGTTTCATGTGCACAACTCAATAAAACAACACCTGCACACTGCATCATGTGCCCATTGCCGCAAAGTCTCCTTCCATCCCCATCCCCTCCTCCTTGGCTTGCCTTCACCTGCCTGTTTTTTAAAGCTAGAAGAATAAAAGGCTAAACCATGGGGGAAGCTCACTATGGCTTCCCTTTCATTGTCCAGACCCTACTCTGATGAGGATGGAATTCAAAGGGATTTTTATTGTGCCTAAGTAACAAGAAATGGGCAATAAACTTTCTCCATGAACCATCATAAGTCTTAACCTCTGTGGATGTCAGGGTGGTGTTTCTGAGGAGCAACATAAATCTATAATAAGAAAAGCATAACATGCTAATTAGACTGGATGGCTGAACAGTGGAATGACTGTCCGGACGACCTTCCGGATGACTTTCTAGATGAAGCCAAGCCCCTTGCACAAATTTCATGCATTGGGCCTCTAGTGTAGTATATAAGCTTGGAAAAGAGCTAAATCCCTCCACTTATCCAAGGCTAGGGAAAACCAGGAGTGAGGAATGAAGGGAAGGTAGATAATTAGAAGTGATGGAGAGGTGAGAGGGAGCTATGGAGAACAGATGCACTGGATGTGGATCTAAGTTGCACATTTGTTCATCTGTTATATAAATGTCCATGTACATTCCCTTATAAAATCTTTAACAGAGCCTAAAAGAAAAAGTTACAAATAGCTGGATCTTGTCACAGAATGTGGTTAGAAGTTACGCAAAAAAAAAAAAAAAAAAAAAAAAAATTTAAGGGACAGTCAGTGTGTTATTTGTCACTGATCTGAAATAGAATTGGGCTGTTAGAATACAGTTCCAGCAGGCTTCTGGGCTAAATACCACACTAGACTTCCAACAGAGAGTTGGTAGCATGTATTATTTTAAAAACAAATTTTTGATTTCCAAGAATGGAACCTCAAGCAGGTTTTATTTTAACCTATCAATAATTTGGCTTTGCACAATGAACCCAGTGTCACACAAATAAGGAAATTGTGTACAGAAAAGCTTCAGAGCTGCCTGTTCATCTCTGACCATGTGGAGGAAAGAGATGGTAGAGCTCCAGCCCAAATGGAAGCAAGAACTTTAGCTTCTTACTTCCACAAGAAGGGTGGGCCACAGGCTATGCACATGGCCGGAACTTGCCCTGCCTACTCAAAGGAAGAATAATAATTCTACAATAATTTGTATTATAGCAGAGAAGATGCTACAACACAATGTAGGTGATTTTTCTGCTACTCAAACCACCTTAAAAAGGTGACAATGGGTATAAATTGTATTACTTTTGTCTAGGTAGTTACTGAGCAAACCCAAGCATTCGAAACCATGATGCTTCCTTGTAAAATGTTGATTTCTATTTAAAATGCATTGCTAAAAACCAATTGGGGTCTTACACTTCAAATATAGCAATTGTACCTCATTTAAACTTCTACAATATAAACAAGTTGCATATGCTAGTTTTATCCATATGTCTTATATAGTCTTAGGACAATAGGAAAGATGTCTAGTGACTTAAGTAAGAAGCTTCCGTATTCAGTAGAAATGAAAGAAGCTGGATTCCCAATGGAAGTTCTTCCCATTGGGGATCTGGGTCCTTTCACCTGATTAATTGTTTGTGACAACCACTTGAGAATGAGATCACCGCTATCCATCTTAATTCTGAAGACTGACAACTGAGGCCAGCTGTTAACATTTAAATATTTGCTGTAGATCATTCTTGCCCAGAGTGGTAAGCCGGGAAATTAATAACTTAAGTATTGACTTTTATAAAACAATTTCGTTGGGCAAATATTTAGTCCTCTGAGCAGACTATTCATTTTCATGGCAGTAGATTAATAATCTGGGCAAAAAGCTTGCTTTTCAAACAAGTGCTTACTAATAAAAATTTGCTTAAAGATTCTCACCAATAATAAATGCTTATGTCACGAATGTTGGCTAATTCAGATCAGATTCTTATATTTAGTGATATGCCATAAACCATTTGATGTCAGACCTCTCAATACTAAAAATATCCTACCAATGTTCCTCTTCTAATGCCCGCTAAGACTATCAAGGTGGTATTTTTCCTGATGTAATAGGTTTGATAACCTCAGCTTTACTTAAACAACAGGTAAATTCTGGTGGATTTATTTATCTCTTATATGTTTTTCTGCTTTGTTATAAATATTCCTCTTAGGTTCAGAGTAACTAATATAAAATTATTTTATTTATTTTTTATTTGACTATTTTCTGTCATTATAAAAAGCAAATGCCCGTATTTCTGAGTTTAACCTAATTTTTTAGTATATTAAAACCAAAGTAATATTGATATATTATTATTAAATATGTTAAACCTTTATGTAAGCTCAATAACTTTAAAGCAGATTGAAAAAGAGCACCCAATGGGCTTAATTTGTAGAAGGAAAGATTTAGGTTGGAAAAAAATCAATAATTTTTGGACTCAGAGACACAAAGTATAAAGTTATTGGAGAATCTCTTTTTCTAGAAATACTAATTATCTTGGATGTTCTGAATGTACTAACAAGCTTTCCTGAGGGGTAAGAAATATTCTCTCAGGTTTCTCAAACTTTGCATTTCTATTTTTGTAATAAATCTTAATTTTGATATGAGCATTACTATAATAACTTGGACAAACCATGCATAAAAGCTAAAGGAGTTCATCACCACTAAACCAGTATTATACGAAATACTGAAAGGTATCCTTTAAGAAGAGGAAGAAGAAAAAGGTAAAGATACAAATTGTGAACAACAAACATGCATCTATCAACAAGTGAATCTAAGAATCAAGTGAATAAATAATCTGATGTACAGAATGAACTGGTGATTATAATGAATCAGGGACATAGAAAGGGAATGGACTGACTATTCTTGGGGGGGTAAGGGGAATGGGAGATTCGGGAAGAGACTGGACAAAAATCGTGCACCTATGGATGAGGACAGTGGGTGGGGAGTGAGGGCGGAGGGTGGGGCGGGAACTGGAAGGAGGGGAGTTATGGGGGGGGGGAGAGGAACAAATGTAATCTGAAAATAAAAATTTAATAAAAAAAAATAAAAATTAAAAAAAAAAAAAGAAAATGCAGCTATATATGTCACAGTGTTGAAACTCATACATTTCTTGCTGAGATAATCTTCCCCAAATGAACCAGATTTTTGTATTTATTTTATAAATGTACAGTATTTATTTTTATTATGTTTCCCTCATTAATTCAATGTGAAAGCAAGAAAAGGAGGTGTCCTAGTCAACTTGGGCTGTCTAGTGCTATGCGTTTTCTTTTCAGTACTTCTTTAGTTGAGTGATACAAATGTTGTGTGTCATGTCTTCTTTCATTCCATTGTGCTCAAAATACTTTCTATTTTCCCTTTTAGTTTCCTCTTTTACCCATGCATTATTAAGACAAGTGTTACTTCATTTTGAAAACACGTGGGAATAATCTAGCTATTTTCCTGTTATTGATTTCTAATTTAAGTACATTATCACCAAAGAAAAAGTTTTACCTGAATCTTTTAAATTTATTGAGACTTTTTATTACTCAAATATGGGCTATCTTGTGTACTTTTAGAAAAAAAAATGTGTATTTTGCTGTCGTTAGCTTGATTGTTCTACAAATAACAATTGTATAATGTTGGCTGGCAACCTTGATACATATGCTTCTATCACATTTATGTTGAGGTTTAGAAAGTTTTAATAGTTATCCAAGATCACAGTATTGGCAAATGAGGAGACTGAAATCTAAAGTCTGATTCTGATTTCTATTTTTTTAACAAATGCCTGGGTCCTAGGTGCCAGAGGGAAGCTGGCACTGGCAGCTGGGGGAAGGAAGGCCTACTCTTGCATGAATTTTATGCATTGGGTCTCTAGTATTGTCAATAATAACTTTGCATAGTGACAGATGATTACTAGACTTAGTGTGGTATTCACATTATAAAGTATATAAATATCAAATCACTGATATATAGCTGAAACCAATATAATATTGTATACCAACTATGTAAAAAATAAGTAAAATATGTGAAATATTCCAATTATGTCTTTTTAAATCCATTTTTATTATTAGGCAGCCTGTTGTGGATATTGAGAGTATAATGTCCAGAATTAGGTAGACCTTAGTTCAAATGCATTTCTTTAACAAACATTTCAACGTCTATTATGTCACAGGCACTAAGGATCTAGCTACACACTCAATTTCTTACCTTTTTAGGGAGCTTATATGCTAGTATATACTAAAAAAAAAAGGTAAAGATAAGGTAGAGATAATATAGTTATTGAGATCATTCTCTGCTCTAATTCTCATGAATATTAGACCTTGGGTAAGTTAATAAAACACTCTGAGCTTTTAGCTCCATTATCTGAAAACTGTGGATAATAATAGTACTAACTCAGAGTTATTATAAGAATATATGAGATAATGCATGTATACTGGTTATCAAAATATATAGAAATTAATGGCTAAAAAGCATACAATGTTATGGTGATTATTAATAAAATGTTAGCTGTCTTCCCTGATATAAATTGCATCCTATATAATAAAAGGCTAATATACGCATCGACTGAATGGCAGGACGGCTGGTCACTATGACGCGTGCTGGCCACCAGGGGGCAGACACTCAATGCAGGAGCTGTCCCCTGGTGGTCAGTGCACTCCCACAGGGGAAGCGCTGCTCAGCCAGAACCAGGCTCACGGCTAGAGAGTGCAGCGATGGTGGTGGGAGCCTCTCCCGCCTCCGCTGCTGGTGGGCTGAAAGGAGCAAGGGGTCTTGGACTGCGAGAGTCTTGGACTTCGAGAGGGATGTCTGACTGCAGGAGGAATCGGGCCTAAGCTGTCAGGTGGACATCCCCTGGGGGGTCCCGGACTGCAAGAGGGCACAGGCTGGGCTGAGGAATGCCCCCAGTGCACGAATCTCATGCACCAGGCCTCTACTATCACATAATGGTTTTACAAGAAATAAATATCACCATTAAAATAAAATATCTTCTAATATCACCATTAGAATAAAAAACATTTTTTCGATTTTTTAAATTTCACAATGTGCAATTGTGGGTAATATTTTCCGTGCTGAAAATGAAATCCTTAGAAAACCCTACTGTATTTTTAAAACTACATTAAAAGTAGCAATGATTTGTTTCACTATAGAGGTCATTTTTCTGGAAGATTATAGTGAGTTAATGATTGATGTATCATTTCTTCAGAAGCATTACATGCACCAAGCATTGCCAGTTATGATGATTTCAATGGTTATGGTTCTTAACCATGAAAGCCATCATAATCACCAGTGTGAATCAAAGAACAATACATTGTTCTTGACTCGTGAATTTCAGTGGCCATATTATTCAAATATATATTGTAAGAGTATTGGCTTTTCATTTGTGTTTTTAAATTAATAAGTAATGTATTAAAGAAATTTTAATGCTAACATCATTTTGTAAAATATAAATGGTAAATCAAAGGTAACTAAACATGTTTTCTAAATTAACACAACTTTTGCTCCTTGAAAATTAATATTAGGATTATCATAGTGTGATTGATTACTTTTTAAAATACTTTAACAGTTTATATTCAAATAACTGTTTAATGAGCTAGTTTTAATCTTTCATGACTTAACATTCCACTTACATTAATAGGGATATATTAATTTTATAATGATTTTTATGACAGTAATTCACTATGAGAAATCAAAATAAGGAAGTTACTGAAACAACCTACAATATAATAAGATCAAATATATAATTACTTGTGAATAATGATTAATTTATGAGCCCCTCTGATTATACGGGAGGCAAATTTGTACTGATTTTGTTTCATGTGTTGCTGATTCTCAGTTTGCCACTGCATAGCCCCACCTCCAGATACTTTCTCTGCCCTTCTCAGCCTGGCTATGGCCTGAACCTGTGGGCTAAGTCATCCTGGCCCCCTTGACCGCTGGCTTTCAGCTGTGCTCAGAGAGTTGGATGCACTGGCAGGAGATGGCTGATTAGAAGAGACAGGTCAGTGTGTTTCTATCCTAACTCCTTCCTGCCTTATTACCGCATTTTTGCAAGATGCTGAGTCTCTCTAGGAAAAGGCTACAACTCTTATAATTTCCTACCTTTGCTTCCTGCTTTTGTTTCATTCCCAGTTGTCTCAATATCACTTTCAGGTTCTTTAACTCTGCCTATAGCTCTGTAACTATCTTCATTAAATTCTCCTCAATTAGCCTTTTTGAGTAGGAGTCCATTTCTTGCTGAGCTTGTAGTTTCTAAACACGGCACGATGATGTTGGTATTCCTTCTCTATAAAGTAGTAGAGCATCACAGATAATAGTGGAGACTCAAAATGCCGGGGTTTGAGTTCCAGCCCCACACTAGGCAAGTCAACATTACTCTGCCTTGGTTCTTTACCTATAAAATGGCCACAATAACTTTGTACCCATGTCACAGGGTTGCTTTGCAATTATTAGATGTCTCTTATGTAATTCACTTCAATCCATGACTTTTAGAGAACAGATACTAACTTTTATCTAATACTATTTTGTGAAAAATGTGTTGTTTAGTGAGGTAAAAGAATAATGAATGCATTCTTGACATGGTATAAATTTCAAATGTTTTCTGAGAAGGTGAAGCAATACTACTTACATGTTACTGCAAACAATTCCTTATTCTACAAGGTAGTTCACATACTCAAATCCATTTCCAATATGTTAAATGATAGCTTTCCCAGTGTATTTTTAGTCTAAAATGGTGTTTTCTGTCTATGATGATTTTTCTTTCACATAGAAAATGATGTATTCTTTCTTGAATCTCTACAAAGTTCTCCGACATAAAAGTTCTTAAATATGCCAGGTTTTTTCTCCTCCAGGGGTCAAAGAGATAATTTTTTACCTTTAGGGAGTATATGTCCTGGTGTGATTTCCTATAACTGATGAGTTTCTACTACTTTTTAAATATATTAAACCCTTTCACATTCAACTAGCTAAGCAAGGAGACAAGCATTCTTCTAGGAAGCTCTATCTGCCATAATTTCTTTATACACCAAGTTTGCACACCATATAGGACTGCTTTTAGTTCCGAACGTAATGGGAGCAGAAGCAGCATAACTTATGAAAGGCAAAATTAACACATCAATTATAATACAATTATACCCTTTTCCAGAAGCCAAAGTGCAACATCACTTCCAAGGAAAGAAATACAGCTTTATTGAAGGTAATGGGGCAAAGTGTACTTTTCACATTATCAGCAAATAGTGCATATTGACTTTAAAAGGAAAATATATATGCGAATATATAGCATCTTTTGTAATCATGGAAAAT
This sequence comes from Myotis yumanensis, assembly GCF_028538775.1. Classification (NCBI taxonomy): domain Eukaryota; kingdom Metazoa; phylum Chordata; class Mammalia; order Chiroptera; family Vespertilionidae; genus Myotis; species Myotis yumanensis. The sequence continues at coordinate 33,232,576 of NW_027223766.1, read as the reverse complement.
TTTTGAGTATTGATATTTCTTGGAAGGGCTGATAGAATCATATACATATATATATATGATTATATATAAACAAATAATATAATACATATAAACAATGTAATATATATATATTACAGAAATAAAGAGTAAAACTGAAATCAATTCTCAAGTCTTCTCATGTCATGTTGTACTAACTATATCAGCTCATTGCGGCTTGACCTCCTCACTTATAAAATGAATCCCTCTTGTACTTACCCACAATTTTTGCAATAAAGAGTTAATTATGCTATTCATTATTTCAAGTGATGAGGGCAGATGGTGAGGAAAGAGATCAGTTTTAGTGAAGAGTGTTTAATTATTGAAACACACTAAATGTTTCTTTTCACAGCAAAGAAGCTGCCTCTGCATGTCAAATTCATATAAGTGGTTACCAATATTTTTTAAAATGCTGCCTACATTTAAAAAATAAGATGAAAATCCCTGAGTCCCTGACTGAGGGCATTATAGACATTGTTAACATATAGAAAAATGTCAGAAAGATTGAATATTTTTCCAGTGAGGAAAGTTGCCCAAAGTGGAGTGTGGTGCGGGGTGAGTTATGTTTTTCAAAAATAATTAGTTTAACCATTCTTTTTATTAATATTACATTTTTTTTACTTTGGTCTAATGAAATAAGCTTGATTCTCAACTCTACCATAATTTTGTCTAGCAGAACAGTCTTTGCCAATATAAGCATATCAATAAAATATAAAATATTTTCTTTTTATATATAATAACCAACTATTATTCAATCATTCATTAATATGTCAGGTAAAAGTTGGCAGAAGTCTCTACCTGAGGTAAGTTAACTGATATTGTTAATGATATCTGCTCTCAAAAAAGCTATAGTTATTATGCAGATATAATTATTTTCATAGAAATTTAAGTCACCTTGTGGACAATAGAGTGATAGGAAAACAGAAATATATTCCTAAGTCATTTAGAACTATAGGAAAATAGAATGTTTTTCTTAGCCAAAACTCCAATATACTGGTATGACTAATAGAGCTACTTATGAAACAGAACATTCTTCCCTGAAGTCAACCCAATAACTTCTGCCCTATACTGCAAGATCATAGTAAATATAATTAGCAGAAAGCTTACTATTGTATACAGTAATGAAATGTATTTGAGTTCACCTATAGTATTCACTGAAACCCTTGGCATACATACAACTTCAAGTTTAGGAAAGTGATAAATAATAGTTCAAAATGCTTAGCCCTGTCTTCATAGATTATATAGGCTCCTGGAGAGTATTATGCTAAGCAAAATAAGCCATTCAGAGAAAGACAAGTCCCATGATCTCACTTAATGTGGAATCTAATGAACAAAATAAACTGATGAAAAAAATAGAGACATAGAAGCATGGAACAAACACAAATCTCAGCAGTGTGAGAGGAGAAAGATTAACCAATGAACTTATATGCATACTAGAGGCCCAGCACACAAAATTCATGCATGGGTAGGGTCTCTAGGTCTGGCCTGCCATCAGGGCCCATCTTCCTTGGCAGCTGCCCGCCCCCCCCCCCCCCCCCGCCCGCTGCCACCATCACCAGTCGCCCGCTGTGTGTGGAGCAACCGGCGGGGCCACTGGGGCCCCCGGCACCACCCGCATCCACCACCATCCACCCCTGGTTCCCAGTTCCCCATTGGGTGATCAGAGCCTGCTGGCCCAGGGGAGGGATCCCAAGAGGTTGGCCGGGGGGGGGGGGGGGCAGCTCCTGCATTGAGCATCTTTCCCCAGTGGTCAGTGCGCATCATAGCCGACCGGTCATTCCGCTGTCCAGTTGATTTGCATATTACACTTTTATATACATAGATATGAGTAATCTGTGGACACAGACAATAGTGCTGTAGGTCTGGGGGCAGGTGGAGGAGGTCAGTGGGGGGCAAGAAAGGGGACATCTGTAATACTTTCAACAATAAAGATACATTTTTTAAAAATAAAACTAATAAATAGGCTTTGTTTGTACACTTCTGTCTTGTCTGAAACTTAATACATTTTCCAGAAAGCTATCAGTCCATCAGTGATCTTGATTAAATACTAATTTCAATTATGGACTGAGAATAAAATTCATGTTTTCAAAGAAAAGTAGTTTAAAAATAGTTCAATTCACATGGGATATATTGCGATTAAAAGCAAGAACATTTTGAGAGTAAAAGACATATTTTAAATGTGCTTTCACCTCTTGTGAGAAGAAAAAGAAGCAAAACCAAATGCTTTTTATTTTCTAATTTAAATGTGAGTACAGCCAGCCATAAAAAACATGTCACATGACTATGGAAAGATTAAAATTTTATAAAGTAACATTTATTAAATCATCTGGTGCTTGAGAGAATAGGAAGAAAATTATGCCCAAATATAAGGTGCATTTATTCATTAAAAGATGATAGCACTCTTCGCATTTGTACTAAGTAACATTTTAATTAATAATGAAATACATTTTATTGGATAATACATTACAAGAGAAGAGTCAGATACTGAGTCTCTATCATATAAAAATATTTTTAAAAGATTTCCAGCAATATTTTAAAAGATTTACACCAATGAACAGATTTGATTTTTACTCTATTTCCCATGTATCATTTTTTCCACCTTCATTGACTTCCCTTTAAGGAAAATCCCAAGACATATTCAGGATAAAATTCTAATGAGATACTTTTCTCAATACAAACATGAGTCAAATATGTTGCAAAAATATTGCCCAGTAAAACATATTGTTTTTCATTCTCCAATATAAAGGTCTCTTCTCAAGTATATAGAATTAAATATGTTGGGCAATAATATTCTAGTTATTTAGAAACTGTATTGCAATACATTTTGATGAAGGGGTCAATGGGGGGGAAGGGGGACATATGTAATACTTTCAACCATAAAGATTAAACGGTAATAAAATAAGCCCAGCCAGTGCTGCTCAGTGGTTGGTTGAGCATCAACCCATGAACCAGGAGGTCGCAGTTCAATTCCCAGTCAGGGCATATGCTCCAGTTGCCCTGACAGGGTCAATCCCCAGTAGGGGGCATGCAGGAGGCAGCCAATCAATGATATTTGTCTCTCATCATTGATGTTTCTATCTCTCTCTCCCTCTCCCTTCCTCTGAAATCAATAAAAGCATATTTAGGGAAAAAATAATAAAATAATAATAAAAAGAAGGAAGTTTCCATAGTCTAGGTAGGCCAGAGTCAGATATAGTCCAGATAGCTCTTGACCTCAAAGGAAGAACGAAACTATTTATAAATGATCTAGGTGTTATGTGGGGACAGATAAAGTAGGAGTAAGGATGTGTCTAGAAAGGAAATCTCCAAATGGAGAAAAGAACAAAGCCTATAAAGCATTGGAGAAGAGAAAGGTGAACGTCATCCCTGAGGAGAAAAATCACGATTATCACCATATCGACCTATGTCTGAGAAGTTGCAGATCTAATGAGAGCACTATGACCAGCTTTCACCACTTAAGAGCATTTGCAAATATGGTAAACATGAGCTTCGTTATTCACATACTCACTAGAAGTAAGGAAGAGAAGACTAATCTTTAGAAATCTGTGTCTTTGTCACTCATACTTTTACGATGATGTGTCTAGGTGGGGAGATTTTTGTGTTTATTCTACTTGGTGTTTGATAGTCTTCTTGGATGCATATATTATTAAATTTGAGAATATTTTGGCAATAATTACATCAGGTATATTTTCTGTTTATTTTTTTCTCTCTTCTTTTGATACCCTCATTATGTGTATGCTTACACGCTTAAGGATTTACACACAGTCTTTTGGGCTCTGTTTATATTTCTTTTTTCTTTTTTTATATATTATTGATTTTTTACAGAGAAGAAGGGAGAGGGATAGAGAGTTAGAAACAGTGATGTGAAAGAAACATCGATCAGCTGCCTCCTGCACACCCCCTACTGGGGACGTGCCCGCAACCAAGGTACATGCCCTTGACCGGAATCGAACCTGGGATCTTTCAGTCTGCATGCCAAAGCTCTATCCACTGAGCCAAACCGGTTAGGGCTCTGTTTATATTTCTTCATTCACTTTGTTCTTCCTATATTTCAGATTGCATAATCTCTATTGATCTATACTCAAATTCATGGATTCTTTCTTTTGCCAATTCAAACTTGATTTTGACTCCCTATAACGAATTTATATTTCTATCATTTTACTTTTCAAAATTTCCACCTGAAAATTTTCATTTTTATGATCCAATTCTATTTGAATTTTTCTTTGGCCTATTTTAATTATTTTTACTACGATTTTTTATTCACATGATCTTCTCCCTTCTTAAACCTATTTTTTTACTTTAATTATGAACAAACAATTACAAGCGAATAAAATGGCTTAAAGGTACTAAATGGAATGATGTAGTAGGTAATGGGGAAACCAAATTCAAATAATATGTTCAGTGAGGAGGTGGCTCTTGAGCTGAGATTTGAAGAGTGAGAAGGAATGACCTATGTGAAGAGATAAACTAAGTGTCAGTTATCTTTCATATGAAAAAGTGCCTGAATCTGCCTGGGAAATCCAGACAAAGTTTTGTTTGGATGATTTATTTGTAAGGTATAGAAATATGAATTTGTCAGTCAGAGAATTGAAGAATTTTTCCTCCACCCTTCCATTGAATGGAAATAAAATATTCTAAGAAATCAAGGAAACAAAAGATGTCATTCAAACTGTGAAGGGTGTGAGGTTTTATCCTGTTACATGCTAACAAGTTAGCCTGCCACAGTTTTAAGGATGCTGGCAAAAGATCTGAGATTCCTGAGTGTGGGACAAAAGATAGATTAGCACTTACAATAATAATAGTACTCAAATTGTTATCATGTTCTTGTGCTGGTTCCCAAAACCCCTGTTCACACAGGGTGTCACAAGAATGGCAAAATATCAGAGATTGAGGTGGGTTACATAAGAGGGGAAGGTTGTAAGGAAACCCAAATATTTTATTATAATGGTTGTAGACATGTTCCCTATCTTTGCCCCAGTGGGGCAATAGAGTGTTTGTGTTTGGGACTATAAAAAACCTGCTATAACCAAGATGTTGGCTATATAAACATCTGTTAAAAGATAATATGGAACATTAAGGTGGTTAGTGCCACTTGGCCAGCATGGCGCAGTGCTTGAGCATTGACCTAAGAACCAGGAGGTCACAGTTCAATTCCCTGTCAGGGCACATGCTAGGGTTTCTGGCTTGATCCCCGGTGTGGGGCGTGCAGGAGGCAGTCGATAAATGATTCTCTCTCATCATTGATGTTTCTATCTTTCTCTCCCTCTCCCTTCCTCTATGAAATCAATGAAAATATATATCTTCTAAAAAGGTGATCAGTGCCTTTGCTTGAAAGACATGCAAAAATCAGAGCAACTTGTGGAGAATGTCTTAAAAACACATGGAAACGGTGTTATGAACTGAACTGTGTCTTCCAAAAATTCACATGTTTAAGTCCTAACACCCAAAGTGACTGTATTTGAAAATAAGGCATTTAAAGAGGTAATTATGGTTGACTAAGGTCATATGGGTGGGGCCCTAATCCATGAAGAGATACTAAGGATGTACCTGCACAGAAAAAAAGCCATGTGGGAAGGTGGCCATCTGTAAGTGAAGGAGAGAGGCCTCAGGGACAACCATACCTGCCAATGCTGTGCTCTTGAACTTCCGGACTCCATAACCAAAAAAATTTTCTGTTGATGAAGCCACCCAGTCTGTGGTATTTTGTTATGGTCGCCTTAATAGACTAATACAATACGAATAGGAAGCATATTTGAAAACTTAATGTAGATTATGTGTTATGTAAAGAATGAATCTTTAGAGAAAAAGAAAGAAAAAAGAATAATCTTCATTAGTACACAGAAGCATTTAGGTATCAACAATGTTGAAGCATCTGAGATTTTGCCTTCTTCCAAGCTAATAACTTAGCAGGTCACAGTTGCTAGTCAAATACATTGATTCTGATTGGTCAGAGAAGAAGGATGGTTTATTACTCACAGCGATAGCACTAGCCAGATTATTAACATTTTTGTCCTGGTTCCCTGAGTTTGGGTTCCTCAAGGGCATTATAAAGAAAGCCAGATGACACATAACATGCAGTGATTGACATCGCAGGGAAGGAAATCTGAGCTTAGGGAATCTGAGTCATTTCTAACGGCTGGTAAGTATACTGCCCCTTTGCTCTAGAGGAAGACTCCATGTCTTCTAAAGATGTAAGCCCTTCTGACCTCTGCCCCAGATGAGAAACTCTCTGTCTTCCTAAACAGTTCGCTATATAAACATCCTTGAAAAGACAATCCGATACAGGGAGAGTCAGTGCCTCTCTTGCAAGATGTGTAGAAACAGGAGCGAACAACAGGGAATTGCTGTCCAACATGGAGAAGAAAGCAGAGGAGAAAGAACCCCAGCCCATTTTTATTTGAGAAATTTGCATATTTCTGTGTTGATAGGTGTCTTTGAAAAGGGGGGAAGTGTGCTTGCCTCAAATGTGCAATTTAGAGGGAAACAGATGATGGGTCCTACAGCGAAAATATTCCTCCCTTTGTTTATGGCTAACACTTGAAATGCTACCTTGTATTTTAGCCTTTGTGAAAAATAGTAGGCCATTCCTAAAGCCTTCCTTTTAGAAAAGAAATAGTCCTGGGGAAGAAAAAACAGTGTAAGTAACATGTTGGTGTGAAGCAAATTTAGCTCAATGATTTCCTTCCTAACAAGAGAAAAAGCAGCACCCGATAGTGGTAGGAAATGCTCTAAGGTGGGAAGATAAAAGAAGAAAACTCAGGTGCTAACGACACTTTAAACAATGTTTACATTAGGACTGTCAATCGTGTTCTTGTGTTTAAATAATTTTCTATGTTTAGAATTATACCATAGTACATTGTAGTATAGTATAGTCTATTATACATGTGTATAACTTTGTAAAATGCTTACTAATTTTCCAAAAATCTATTCTTAAATAGATTTTACACTTAAAATAATATTTAGTGATGTTCATCTCCTTGGATAATTAAATTTCCTTGTTTAAATAATGAGTGCAATATTTAAAATTCTGAATCAAGTCTTAGAAATTTAATCAACAGAGTCAATATGATAAGTGATTTCTATATGCAAAACTGAAGCCTTCATGCAAGATAACTCATGCAAAAGACAAACTCTTGCACTTGAACCTGAAATAATCTTATCATGTAGCTCTTTAATAAAAGTGGTACTCTTTCTACAAATAATTCTTACAAGTGGAATAATATATAATACATAGTTTACATTATGTACATCATATATATTACCCATATAAGTCATATATCTGTTCCTTTCTTACCAAGGAGTTAGTTCAATACCAGAGGGGTTAAGTGACTTTCTCAAAGCATAAATGTGCTAGGAATAGAACTGGCATATAAAGTCAGAGCTTTCCACTAAGCTTGATATTTTCTTCGCTATTTCTCAGTATTTTTTATATAAACATATTAAAACATATTAGTATATCTCCTCACATAGGTAGTTCCTTTTCACTCTTCAAATCTTACTGAACCACCTCCTCACTGAACATATTTGAATTTGGTTTCCCCATAACCTACTATATCATTCCATTTAGCACCTTTAAACCATTTAGAAAAATCAGTTATTGATCCATTTTATTCACTTTTAATTGTTTGTTCATAATTAAATATAAACATTTATTGCCATAATTTTATTTACATGATATTAAAAAATCTCTTTAGATGTTATGGAGCAGCAGATAGCATACTAGCAAGCCTCACTTTTAAGTAATAAAGCATTTCTGCTGACCAAGAGCTAAGGTGAATTGCCATGAGGTGAAATATTGATTGCGCATAAGCAAAATATTGATTACTATTTTTTCCACATATATAAAATATGGAATACCTCTGTAGATAAATTCTAGCAAGGTACATTCTTCTTTTGAAAGGGAAATCTAACAGACTTTGAGAAGCAAGCATTAATATTTTAAGGTAACTGGAAGATACACCTTTGTCACTAGGAGTCAAGGAAGTTGCATTAGTCAAGATTGTAACACAAATAACTAAAACCCAATGTAAAGTAGTTCAGGTGTGAGGGAAATATTATTGGTAGATCAAGGCAATTTCAAATAACTTCTTACTGTCTAGTTAGGTGTTGTGGCTAACTGAAACTTCTAAAACTCTGTTCTCCCCATCTTTCATCTCTTCTTTCTGCCTGATTTTCTCAGATCAATTTCCTTTGCATGAACAGAAATGTGACAGCCTGCACAATATGTATCTCTTGGTTTTGCTATTAGGGTTACAGATGCTCTGTTATTTAAAGCTTGAAAGTTGTCAGCCTAGTCTTCTGATTTTCTAAGAGACAACCACCTTAAGTCAAGCAGATATTGAAAAGAGACAGGGTCACAAACATAGGCACTGGGATTGCATGCAGGTCTGTGCATCAGAAAGTACAGTTACACATAACAATCCCTCTTCCCTCTTCGGAGAAGGGATACAATCATGGAGGCAGAGGGAGATTTTAAAACATATATTACAGAAAAGTGGCTTTGGAGACTAACTTTACAACTTGAAATTATGTGGATATATTCAAAGCCATCTTGGTCTGGAGATTGGTTAGGGAATGGATATTTATGAGTAGAGTAGCACAAGAAATGCAGTATTTCCCGAAGTCATTAGGTAAGCTGATAACTCTAGAATTTCCTCACACCGTATTCATCAGCTCCCTAACACAGACTGTGCAACTCAGTAGATCAACAGTGCTTTCAATGGCAAAAGTTATTATGATTGCAATTGAATTGGAGCTTTGTAATTAATTCCCCTAAATTTTTGAAGAAGGGAATTCAACCCGAATCATATGATATCTATTTAAAACACAAACACTAAAAGGCAATCAATCCAGAGGCTGCAAATACTTAACAAAAGATGGAATTAATTATCTTGGGGTCTATATGCAACAAAGAGAACTAATGTGAATAATTCAGGCTCTCAAGTGAATACCAGTTTATTAAACTAGAAAATTCACTAGCTTTCCCATGTACCTGGTAGTTATGCCAAAATCTAGAGTATATCTACTTTTTATATTCTTCCAATCTCCTTTGCCTTTTCTCATTCTCCTATTTGCTTGCCAACATTTTCAACTAATGTTTATAACTGCCTTAATTCCCCACAAACTAAAAATGTAATAAGATAGGGCAAGTATAGCCCTTTCTTTAGTGATATATTGGGTGGAGCAGGGTTTAATATTCTAAGTCAGCCGTTTATAGCCAGAATTATGAAAGCTCCTTTTGGCACTGGGCTGAAGGCATGATGAATGGGGGCAATGGACAAGCAAAACAGAAAAGCAATTCCTCCCATATGAAGACTGCAATTTTCGTTATAAATAGTCTAATGAAAATTATACCACATATTAGAGAAATGAAGAGTGAACTAGTGAAAAAGTTTGGTTTCAATATTTCATTTTTTCACCATTATTATCATTTATTTATTTGTGGAGTGATGACAAGTACTTGGCTTTATTTGAGCTATTAGAAAAGACAGAGTTCCTGCCCTAACACAATTTCCTATTGAAAGGGCACAAATTCAGGAAGTAAAACATCACTTGGTTCATGTAAGGATGAGATTTTTTTTTTTTTTAGAAGTGTGACATTTTACTGCTAATTTTTTTCTACTTAAGGGAGGGAATGATTGATGCCAAAAAAAAAAGACTTTTGAGGTCTGAGGTTAAGTGAGTAATCCTTAGGAGAAATTGAATATTGTAAAGGAAAGAAATTTAATTTGATTATCAAAAGCTTATACAAAAATCATAATATCAGATGTGGCTAATTAATAAATATCCATTTTATGTTACTCAACAATCATATCATCGAAAAGTTTTCTGAACAAGAATATGAAGTCACTTTGAACAGAAATCCTGTAATAGAAAAAGAATTTAAAAAAATTAAAATAAACACAAGTTTCTGTCACATAAAGAAAAATATAGAAGCCACAACCCTAGGTCAGATTATCTGTCCATGAATTATGTTCTTTTAAAGACCAAAGGAAACTACTGTATTGCCAATAATTTTTCATTATGTCATTTATGGAGGAAAAATAGCAACAATGCTTTTTTCTGGCCTTTCCTCACAGAAGTCAAAGACTACACACTTCAGATAATATTGTTATAATTCCTGTGGAAAGCGGATTGAACACCCTGAAACTGTGCTTTTGAATTTGCTTCCAATTAGTGGTGATTGATTGTATGCATATTTGATCAATCATTTTTGATACAGAGACAACATAAACACTGCTGCTTCCAAACCAATGCGCAGATGAGAAATAAAGCTGGAAAAGACAGCTTTCAAGCTTCTTTGATCACACTTGAATTCTGTTTTCAAAGATTTGTATCATTCTGCTTAAAAAGTAATGTAAGAAAGGGATGCATTTTCCCTTTCATAGATTACACAGAGCTTTACCTGTCTTTTCAGTTACAGAGTCTAAGAAAAGCCCAGAAAATGCTTGCTCAAAGATGTTCCATTTTGGTCTACTGCATTTTTCTTTGGCAAACTTTTGCAGCTCGTCAGCATTACAAAATATCGCCGTCTCCAACGTGCTGGCTGCCAGCAGAACAACAGGAAATATCCACTACAATAAAAAAATGTATAGTGTTTAAAAACTTATTTTCCAGGAGCAAAAAAAACCCCACAAAACCCTGTTCTTCCCAACAGGCAAATATAAAACACTTCACAGTTAGAAGAAACTATGCTTCCCTTTTTCTCATAATTATTTCAAACAGCTCTAGTTGAAAGGTATTGCGTGCATTCAAGGGAAATCAGCAAACAGTTATGGTAAACCACATGGCTTTGTTTCTTCTGAGGATGAAAGCAATTCAAAGTGAAAAACCAGGAAAGCTGATGACTAAAAATAAACGTACACACATACTTCTTTGATAAAACAGAGCTCTTGTAGTTATAAATCCCTCCTGTGTGCGGTCTCACCGTTAAAATATCATTATTATTTTTTGTTCTTATTTTCTCCAGGGTATATTTAAGATAACCCATTTGCAGGTGTACATTTAGAAACTGTTTTGTGTTTGTTTGGTTTTTTGTTTCCTCTAATTTTCAAATTTATAGGCATCTACGAGATGAATTTGACCAGCCAGCATAAATAAAAGTATTCTTTTAAGTAAGTTCAACAGTTACATCCAATAGAAAGAAGGATCTGCCAGGAAGAGAGGCCCTTAATCTGTTTCCCAGCCAAAGGAAAACATCACCAGTAAAAACTATTCCCAGACCAGCGAGAACAAAGTTCTTCATTCACAAAGTGAAAGATGCCAAAGACAACCAGAATGTTTAGTGAAATCCAAGGAATAGCTTTGATTGCAAAAATATTCAATCTTTTTAAATGGAACCAAATTTTACTTTGTAGATAATTACAACTTACTGAAACCAGGAAGACATGTATATACTCACTATCTTTTTGTGACATTTATTTGTCATTGCAAGCATCCATTTCTACTATTTTAAAAAATTGATTATGTTTTATATATCAAACCCCTGTTCTTATGTTGTTTCATTCATAAAATCACCCTCCTTGTAGAAACCACTTTAGAAACATTTTGCATTAAAACTTTTCTAACCCAACAGTTACTTGTTTATTTTTCCTTTATTTTCTTATTTGGAGAATCACTCCATGAATATTAAGGTATTTATATTCACACAAAAAATTCCAGAGAATATTTGGCAAAGTATATTCAGGGGAGAGTCATTGACCAAGTGAAGTTTAACTATATAACTTACGTATGAGGTACAGGGTGGAAAAGATTATCAGAATCTGTTGAGAGCTTTAAATATCTTTTCAAAAATCTTGGATTTGTCTACAAACACTAAAATACCATTGCTATTTGTGTGGGGGGAGGGGGGATGGTGGATGGGGGAGAGTGGTGATGGAAGATAGCATGACCAGATCTAAATTTTATCAAGATCATATGATAATATAATGAATGGGCAGAAGGGCAGAAAGTCGAGAGTTTTGGATATTTATTAATAAGGTATTTTTACTGCAATATTCAAGTTAAAAATGATGAAATCCCAAAATCAAGAGTATGGAGAGAGGAAAGGGAATTGAGAAGCTCTTTGGATTAAAAAATGATGAAATATTGTGATTTCTTGGAAGTAGAGGTTAGGGTAGAGAATATGTCAAGCATTTTAATGTGGGGGATCAGTGAAGGTGTTGCCCTATTAATCAATATAGAAGTATGGGAAGACAAACTGGTATTGAAAAATTATGAATTCTGAGAAGTAAATTTCAGTCAAAATGTCCATCGGGTAAAGTATTTATTGGAAGATAAACATAAAACAACTTTTAATTTGTTACCATCTTCGTGTTACTGTCTTTTCACAATGAGAGACTCACCCACCACACTTGGCGTGAAATGGCAAAGCAATGAAGTATCAGAGATTTTCAGTAACAGAACTTAGAAACAGAGTTGAACAAAAACCAAATACACTTTTGTGAATCTACCATGTTTAGAAATTATTTTGTAGGCTTTAATATATGTCATTTCTTTTCCTCAAAGGAGCAAGGTATACATCTTATATGTTGATTTAGCGTAAAGAAAATGAAAGGTTCATGTCAGAATACCAATAGGCCAAGCATTCAATATGGGACAAAATGTTAGAATAATAACTAATCATTATTAGTAGGTAATAATTTATAGACCAGAGTATACATTGTGAATTTTGTGCCATAGAATTTTTGACAATTAATGTTTTATATTCTCATTTCATTTTGTTGCAGTGTCTTCTTAGTTGGTCTTAAAAATATTCAGCTATCTCATTGCACTACCAAATTAGGAAAAAACTAATCAATGATTCTGCATGTTGGTTGGTATGAGGGTAATTGTTAACCATAACCATACAAGAATAACCAACATTTAAAAAAAAAAAAAACACCTCCAAATCCATTATTGCCACAGATTTCCCATTCCAAACACACAAGAAATATATATGCAAACTAGCTAAGACCAAAGACTGCATTAGAGCTCCCAGCTTAGACCTTTCTGATCGCCTGAGAGGGGTCAATTGCAATGGCTCCTTTTGCATAAACGAGGCATCTAAGTCATGGGCATCCCTTTCTCCTTGGCTCCCCTCCAGCTCTTGTTTGGCCTCTTAATTTTGAAGCCTATCTGCTTAAAGGGAATTGATTTAAGTGGAGTCCAAAGGACTGACTTCAATAAATAAACTTCTTGATGAAACCCCAAGACTTTGGCAGTTAGATACAAAAAAATCTTTAACTTCTCTTACCTGACTGAAAACTAACTCTTAACCAAATCTCTCTACCCTGCCAGGTTATTCCTTAACATATCCCAGAATCATCCTATATAATAAAGAGCTAATATGCAAATTATTGTCATGCCCTCACACTGTCATGCTGTAACAGCTAAGACACTCAACACTGGGGAGAGAGGAATGGGGACCAACCAGGCACAAATGAGCTCACAAGAGAGGAATGGGGACCAACCAGGTACAAATGAGCTCCCAAGAGAGGAATGGGGACCAGCCAGGCTGCGGCCTGGGAGAGGGACAAGCTGCACACCCCGTGGTCCCGGGTGACAACAGCTGCGCCTGTGGCCCGGGAGAGGGACAAGCCACTGCCCCATGGTCCTGGGCACCTGTGGCTGTGACCCAGGAGAAGCTGCCTGCCCAAGGTCCCCTGCAACTGCAGCCAGCCTGGGTGAAGCCGGCCTGGGTTCTGGGTGCCAGCCAGAGGAGGGAATCCTGGGTCCTGGGTGTGGGGCAAGGCAAAGGCAGTTAGGGGCAATTGGGCAGGCAGGTAGAGGTGGTTAGAGGCAATCAGGCAGGCAGGCAGGCGAGCAGTTAGGAGCCAGCAGTCCCAGATTGTGATAGGCAGTCGGACATCCCTCGAGGGGTCCCGGATTGGAGAGGGTGCAGGCCGGGCTGAGGGACCACCCTCCCACCCCGTGCACGAATTTTGTGCACCCGGCTCTAGTGATATAATAAAATCCTTACCTTTGACTTTGAATATTTGTACTTACTTTGTTTTTCATTTTTACAAATTAGGATAGGGCTTGAGAAAGAGGGTGTCAAGCTTCCTATTGTAACTGTAGCATGCCACTGTTCACATTTATTAAATTTATTTTAGAAATCAAACATTTTTACAAACTGATGGCCAACCTAATGATGAATTTAAACATTATTGCTACAACTCAGGAGATTAAACATATATATCCCCATCAGAGCCCTAATATAAGACTCAAGAAAGCTGGGCTGTGTTCCTATCTTTATTTCAAGCAGTATGATATTTTTCCCTAGAAAAATCTGAAAATATATGATATCATATATGTATAATCCATATCTCTGTGAATTTTATCTTTACTTTGCTCTTGCTCTACCCCAAACCCTGCGAAGTTCTCATTTTGAAGATTCTTCTTAGAAATTCTCATATGATTTAATTTTTAAAAAAGTCTTATTATATATTAGTTTGTTTTTTTCCCCTAGTTGTGGGTCTCTTGCTATTCTATCATTTATACACCCTCATCACACACTGGGAAATACACTGTCTTGTGGTCACAGTGACTGTATTTCTGCAAGCTGCCTCTGTCTTCTCCCTTTACCAGTTACCTCTCATGATTTTTGACCAAAAATTATCCGTATCCAGTTATCCTTGCTTCCTAGTAGAGCTCGCTTTCCCTGTTGGACACCACTGCTAATCCCACCCAGGAAAAATTGATCAATCACTCTCCCCATGTATTCTTCAGATGCTCTTTCAAAGTGGTTCTAAGATAGTGTATCTTATTCTTTAATAACTATAGAAATATCATTGAAACTACCATTTTAACCTCATGCAAAAGTTTTATGATTCCCTCTCTTCCTTTCTCATCATTCTATTAAGATTAAGATACAAACCTGACCAGTGTGGCTCAGTGGTTGAGCGTCAATCTATGAACCAGGAAATAACGGTTTGACTCCTGGACAGGGTACATGCCCAGGTTGCAGGCTCGATCCCTATAGGGGGCGTGCAGGAGGCAGTTAATCAATGATTCTCTCTCATCATTGATGTTTCTATCTCTCCCTCTTCCTTCCTCTCTGAAATCAATAATAATATTTTTTTTAAAGATTAAGATGCAAGTTCATGGGGTATTTGACCAAGAAACAAAATCTGAGTGAAACACATATAGTTCAGCATCATCTACCCATTACAATAATTAATGTTTTGTTACTAGAGCAAGCATTTCTACCTAACATTGTAATGCGTTTCTTAGCTTCTGAAGTCAACAGACTTCTGATGCTCTTTATCTGAACCACAATATGAGGCAAGGTTCAGGTTCAAGGTTCATTTTATGTAAAGCAAAGGAATTGGGAATGAAGAGAGCCCTAGGGGTTTATGTAAACATGGCTCCCTAAATTCATCTGCTCCTACAATCTATTCTGTATTGAGTAATGCCTTTATATCACTTATATTTAGCTTAGTTCTATTTCCTTTCAAAAATCCCAATATGTTTGAATGTCCCTAAGCTATTGTTAAATTTTTTAAATATGTTTTTATTGATTTCAGAGACGAAGGGAGAGGGAAAGAGAGGTAGAAACATCAATGATGAGAGAGTCATTGACTGCTGCCTCCTGCTCACCCCACTGGGGATTGAACCACAACCTGGGCATGTTCCTGACCAGGAATCAAATCATGACCTCCTGGTTCATTGGTCAATGCTCAACTACTGAGCCATGCCAGCTGGACAAAACTATTGTCATGTTTTATGGCAAATTTATTTAGGACCATTTCTTATGTTGACAGTCTAAGAAGGATCTATGCAAGAAGATTGTTATATTCTGCACTTACTGTGCAAGTAAAGAAGTACTCCTTTCAAACACTAGGATAACATTAGCTATCATTTCCATGTAGTAAATTCATCTAAAAACAGAATCACCTCTGAAAACATATTGACATATTGTCTACCGTAAGAGAACACTTATCCATAGAAACTACCTCCAATTAACATGCTGCTTCTTCATTTCAAAAATATAATTTTAATTTTAAATTAAAGAAATATGAAGTAAATCTTATTTAATCAAAACCAAACTGTGAAGTTACATTCAACTGATACAAATTAAAATAGATGAAAGCATAAGCGTATTCTCAGCTATCATAGTGATATGCTTAATCAGGTGCACGTAATAAAATCAATTCTTTAAACTTTCCTTCTGCTTGCTCTTGATAACATAACATCACATCAAGAGAGACAAGGCATATGGAAGAGTATAACATTAAATAATCTGTAACAGGCATGTAATCAATTTTATTCTGTCCTTTTTGGTGACATAAATGTTGTCTTACACATTTCCTGATAGTGTATTTGATTTTCATTAATATGTAGGCATATATTAATATAACTCAATATAGATGTAGTTATGTTACAGCTAAAATAAATGAAATGAAGCTGCCTCAGGAGAGTGGGGTGGGCAGGAATCAGAACTAATTTTTTTTAATCTTTATTGTTGAAAGTATTACATATGTCCCCTTTTTATCCCATTGGTCCCTTCTAGCCTGCCCCTGCCCTTTGCCCCAGGCATTCACCACTCTATTGTCTGTGTCCATGTGTTAAGCATATATACATCTAAGTTCTTTGGTTGATCTCTTCCCTCCCACCCACCCACCCCTATCTTCCCTCTGAGATTTGGCAGTCTGTTCCATGCTTCTATGTCAGGAATGAGACCTATTTAAGTGAAATTCAGATGAGGTTTCTACATCAATGTTATAAAATGCTATGATTCATGACAAATTTAATTAAAGCTGTGGGTCTTCTCCATAGACATGTATACACAGAGAGAATATGTATTTTTTAAGTTATCACAAATTTTCTGTCCAGGAAAAAAGAAACTCAGTTTGAAATTTAAAAAGATAAATCTTAGAGCATGCCAAGTTTGATGGGACAACCAGAGCTTCACGTGCTGTGAAGATGACAAGATTAATAAAATAGCCTTTTATTAGGATAAAATAATATGATTGGCCAGGGATTTCCTATCTATGTAGGCAGCATCTAGGAATCTACTCAAGAGAATTTATTATTATTACTAGAGGCCTGGTGCACAAAATTTGTGCATGGGTAGGGTCCCTAGGCCTGACCAGTGATCAGGGCTGATCGGGCCTTCCAGCTGCCAGCCGGGACCTCCCTTCCCCTGGCTGCCAGTTGCCAACTTTCATTCCGTGCTGCCCCCTGGTGGTCAGCACACATCATAGCAAATTATCGAACTCCCAGTTGGTTGAACTTCCGAGGGGACACTTTGCATATTAGGCTTTTCTATATATAGACTAGAGGCCCAGTGCATGAAATTCGTGTATGGGTGGGGGCGTCCCTCAGCCTAGCCTGCACCCTCTCCAATCTGGACCCCTCGGGGGATGTCTGACTGCCAGTTTGGGCCTAAACCAGCAGTCAGACATCCCCCTCTCAATCTGGGACCACTGGCTCCTAACTGCTCACCTGCCTGCCTGCCTGATCGCCCCTAACCCCTCTGCCTGCCTGATCCCCTAACTGCTCCTCTGCAGGCCTGATCGCCCCTAACCACCTCTGCCTTGGCCCCCGCCACCATGGCTTTGTCTAGAAGGACGTCCAGAAGACTTCTGATCTATCTGGTCTAATTAGCGTATTACCCTTTATTAGTATAGATTATTATTATTATTATTAAACTATGTGCCAGTTGCCACTCAAAGTGCTTCATATGTGCTAAAAATATTAATCTTCACAATGTCAGACTATTTTGATCATCACTCTAAAGATGGTGGTGTACTGAGGTGAAAACTAACGTTAAAAAAAAAAAAGTACCTCCCCAAATCATCCAATGTGTAACTGGTAGAGACTAGATTTAGACCTAATCAGTCCTGTTCCAGACTAAAAGCTTTTAAACATCCTGCTATCTGCTTCCCAACACAACACATCATGGCAAGGGCACAAAACATGGGGGAATACAGGGGATAATTAAATAGCAATAGGTTACTCTGTTCACAAATAAAATACCCACAGTCTGCAGCAGTTCTCAACCTGTGGGTCGAGACCCCTTTGGCGGTCGAATGACCCTTTCACAGGGGTCACCTAAGACCATCCTGCATATCAGATATTTACATTATGATTCATAACAGTAGTAACATTACAGTTATGAGGTAGCAACGAAAATAATTTTATGGTTGTGTCACAACATGAGGAACTGTATTTAAAGGGCCAGAAGGTTGAGAACCACTGGCTTGAGCATGGGTAAGAGACTTTATTTTAGTCCCCAGTCGGGGAAAACTGTCACCTAGAAAACAGGGCTTATACCTATGTGGGTTTGGACATTAGAGAATAAGAGAGATGCCTAATTAATTGAACTAGTATAGATGGAAGGTATTAGATCTCAGAAGAGTAGTCTATTTAAAAGAACTGACAGAGTAAATTAAAAATAAATATTATTACTTCCAAAGAGCCAACAATACCCTTCTTCCTAAAATAGCCTTGGACTAGTCAATAATCCCAATATTTAAGTTCAGATATATAAGCTGAAAACCACAGCTTATACATTTCTAAAAAGAAATATTTTTCAACAAATATTATCATATGAACATAGTTCACTAAAGTCTTTCTCCTGACTTTATAATTACTCATAAGAGAGAGTCTCTTTCATCCAAATAATTGCTTAAAAGAAGCACTTGAAAGAATGGCGATAGATCTAGGAGTAATAAACCAGGGGATGTTGTTTCTCATTTGTCAACTTTGAGGGACAAACCTAAATCACTGTTTTCCATACATATTCACTTCCTAAAGAACTTGTTGTAATGTCTAGAAATGGCTGAATATTACAACTAAATATTTTGTCAGTACTCATTGAGAAGGTAGAAGGACATAGGTATGCAGACATTATCATTATTTTAGAAGACTAGGCTCATGTTAAAAATATTATTGGCCTTATGCAGTACATGACATGAGAAATAATACAATACTTTAAATGGGCAGAAAATATATAGTACTGCACAGGTAAATTTAATCTTTTTTTCTAGTTTTACACCCAGAAAAAATGAGTATATTTGAAGTTCTGGTGTTGGCAACCAATACAATTTAGAAATTCATTTTAATTATGTGTAACCTGAAACCTGGATTTAATTAAAACACCAATCTGAGGGGAAATATAAATATGTCGGTTGGAAAGAATGGTGAAATAAAGAATATGGTCATGTTGAAAACATGTTTACAATGTCATGCACCCACACTGAACTAAAAACACAGACACCTAACAGTCTTTAAAACAACAAGCACTTAAGATGCCATTCTGAATTGCAAAGTATTATTTAGGTATCCATCAATTATGCTTCTAGGAAAGATGCTTAGGGGAGAAAGTGATGAAACTAGCTTTCTCGATACACTTGGGTCTATATAACCAAGACACTATTATAATAACAGCCATAACTTTATCCTTCTTATATTTCCTCCCTTGGGATCTTTATTAACATTCCTTTTTCATTTGATAAAAAAATAAAAGTAATACATATTTTCAATGGTTCCATCAAGCTTTGTTATGATCTACGTTATCAGAGCAACAAAATTTCACCTAGAAACATATTGTTTTCAAATTTTTCCAGATATTGCCATTGACATGAAATTAAACTTAAAAAATACATTTATTTTATTCATATTTACTATCCATCCTCTTAAGGAATATCACCTACATATAGATTATGTTAAGCCAATAAACAAATTTGTTGATATATAGCAGTGGAATAAGAAAAATAAGAAGACTGAAAAAGCAGATCCTTCCTAAGGATGAAGAGACTTTCTCAAAGGAAGAAAATTACAAAGATATGCATATTAATTGTTCCTTTGAAGACTCATAAATTCAGCAGAGATAATATGAGAAACGGACACTTCAGCACAAAATAATTTATCAAACTAACTTGCCTCACACACATCAAAGCCATAGGGAATTGACAAAGTGTGGACTAATTTGGAGTGGTAGAAACAGCCCAAGGAATATAATCAAGAAGGGTAGGGATGGAAAGGAAGTAAAAGAGTTTAGATTACCATGCATCTGTTAAGAACCTGTTATAGAATCAAGGAATAAAATGAAAGTAAAAATGTAGAAAATTAATAGTATGATTCTGAGTCAAAATTCTTGTTCTTTGCAATTTTGGTCAGCTTACTTGCAACTGAAATAAGCAGTACATGTCTAACATCTACCTAGTAGACATTAATGTTTACAGAAAAAAAGTAAAAATTGTATTGTAATAAACATTAAAAGAAACATATCATATATTTTGAGTCATTATTCTGTATCACTCTACCTTTGCTGAAGTAAGCACAACAAATTCACTATTTTACATAATTTATTACAATAGCCATTTTTTCAAAACTACAAGCATATACTACAGCTTTCAGACATGACCTAATAGATAAATTTCCATGCCTGCTATGTTGATTAATTAGTCTATGGATTGCCAGAGTAAGCTAATTTATCTTGAGCCTGATATAATTATATGTGGTGATTCTAACTCTTTTTATATTATTAAAAATATGTCTAAAATATCAATAAACTTTTAAATTGTCTAAAAGTAAAAGAATAATGGAAACAAAACAACAAAGCATAAAAGTAAAGGAGCAATAAAACATTTGCCACTCTAATAGCTGTAGAGTTTGGCTAAGTTAATAAATAGATAATTGACAATAATTAAGTAAAAATGTTGTAAGCAGAAAAGATCTTTAGATAAACTTTATGTGTGTACTTTTGTATTTATAAAGTTCAATTGAAGCAGGTATGGTATGTAATGGCCACAAATTAATATATATATATATATATATATATATATATATATATATATAAGATTTTACAAAACATTTGCAAAATAACTAGAAAAATCAAATAAATTTCTTATGTTTATCTATAGTAATCAGATAGACACTATCAAGTGTCTCATTTTAAAATGACATATTATTTAGTAAGAAATATAATATAATATATAGATATCAATCAAATATAAAGAAATTTCCATTATCTTAATAAACAATGTAAAGGAAAATAGAAATAAACATGAAGTAGCTAAGCTGGAAATATAATGAATGAAGGTAAACTATATTTTTCATATTTAATCAAAAAAATAAATTCTTTACACAAAAATTTTAACAATGTATTGTGTGTTTATAACACATCTAGCAGTGAAATATATGCCACTATTGGCACAAGAATGAAAGGATGGAATTAGAGATATACTATTATACAACTCTTACACAATGTGTAAAGTTCTATAATATTGTTTGAATATAAACTCAGATAATTATAAAATTTACATTACAAAGTCAAGTGTAGTCACTATTTACATTCTTAAAAAGAGGTTTAATAAATGAGTCAAGACAAAAGATAAAGTGGAATAAAAAAGATTCAACTGAACTTGAAGAAGACAGGAAAATAAAAAAAGAAACAAAGACAAAAATGAAACAAATTAAAACCAGTTACCAAGAAGCTAGCCTTTTGTCTAACCATATCAATAAAACCTTTAGATAACAGCACCAGTTACAAAATTGAGATTATTAAATTAGATGAAAATGCAAGACAAAACTGTATACAGTCTACAAGTAAACCCATTTCCACTATAACAATTTAGACAGGATAAAAGTAAAGTAATGGACAAAAATAACATGTAAACACTAACCAAAAAATGCTGGAGTAGTTTTATTAATTTCAGGAAATGGAGTCTTCAAAACTAGAAATTTTATTAAGAATAAAGAATGACATTATATAGTAATAAAGGGGTCATTTCTCTAAGCATAAATCCTAATTGGGTACCTAACAGTCAGGCTTTCAAATATATGAGTAAAAAATAGATAAACCAAACAGGATAAATAAACAATAACCAGAGGCTTCAACACTCTTTCTCACCGATGGATAGAACAAGTAGTCTGAAAATCGGTAAGAATATTAATGACCTGAAAATTTTGTTATCCAAGTTAACCTAATATATCATTATAGAACACTAGAGGCCCAGTGCATGAATTTGTGCATGGGTGGGGTCTGTCTGGCTCGCCCCAATTGGGGCCGATTGGGGCCGGGCCCACTGGAGGGAGGGGCCACAGGCTGTTGGCTGGCTGGCCCCATCCCCAATCGGGGGGAGAGGCTGATTGGGGCCACAGTGCACGTCAAAGCTACTGGTCGTTCCAGTTGTTCCAGCATTCCAGTCACTTGGCTTTTATATATATAGATAAGGAACAGAATACACATTTTTCTCAAGTGCCACAATATTTAAGGCAGTGCAGTGTTGATCAAAGGGTGGAGAGATAGAGCAATAAAATAGAAAACAAAACTCCACAAATTGACGGATATAAATATAGCCAATGATTTTGATTAAGGGATAAAGGCAATTCAATGTAGAAAAAATTGTCTGTATCATAAACAATGCTAGAAAAATTGGACATTCACTTGAGAGAACAGCACTTAAAAACCGTTAGTAAATATAAAGAAAAAGTCACTTTTATAACTTTAAAACAAATAAATCTGGTCCTGAGTTTATTAATGCCAAGTGTACAATTAATGACCCTTCCAACTTGGTAAAGGGGGGAAAAATATACAAAAGTTTTTGCAATTCTTCAGTATAAACTCCTAGATTCCAAAGTAGTAGATATCCTTTCTGTCTGTGTGCAATATAATAAGATTATAGATAACAATACAAAACACATAAAATTTAGTCAAGATGCAGTGGAAAAAGAGTAAGTATTCACAGGCTGCCCACTCTACTTATGTATATTTTATATTAGTTTATTTTAATAACATTAGTACTAACTAATTTATATTTATTTCAATTATAAAATAATTTGTACATATATTTGTTTTGGTAAATATTTAGGTTGCATTAATATGGAGTATAATGTAATGAAATATTTAAAAGTTTAGGTAATATGATGTAAACCATAACTTTTATTTTATTTTTTACGTTTATTTGCTCTACGCAGTAAACAAGCAATAACCATCATCTGATGGCATAAATTAAATTATATTTCTGAACCTCAAAAGATAATTATTGTTGTCAAATCTAGACGCATTGTTTCTTGCCCTAACTGGTTTGGCTCAGTGGATAGAGCATCGGCCTGCGGACTGAAAGGTCCCAGGTTTGATTCTGGTCAAGGACATGTACCTTGGTTGCAGGCACATCCCCAGTAGGCAGTGTGCAGGAGGCAGCTGATCGATGTTTCTCTCATCGATGTTTCTAACTCTCTGTCCCTCTCCCTTCCTCTCTGTAAAAAATCAATAAAATATATATATTTTTAAAAAATCTAGACGCATTGTTTCTCAACATGATACCCTGGGTGAAATTATGAATCCAGTTTTTGAACAGAGACCCTGATTCAGGAGCTCTTGTGTGGAGCTGTGGTGTCTACATTCATATCAAGTGCCACAGCTGACTTTTGTGCATCCTACTGGTGAGAATCTTAATGTGCTGCCAGCCCTTGTGGGTTTGATTCAGTAGATAGAGCGTTGGCCCTCAGACTGAAGGGCCACAGGTTTGATTCCAGTCAAGGGCATGTATCTGGTTTGGGGCATGTGTGGGAGGCAACCAATGGATGTGTCTCTTTCACAACAATGTTTCTCTCTGTCTCTCCCTCTCCCTTCCACTC
This sequence comes from Myotis yumanensis, assembly GCF_028538775.1. NCBI lineage: Eukaryota > Metazoa > Chordata > Mammalia > Chiroptera > Vespertilionidae > Myotis > Myotis yumanensis. Next base: position 33,208,990 of record NW_027223766.1, on the reverse strand, counting down.
TCTCTAAAAGTCAATGCAAAGAATATCCTCAGATGAGAATTAACAACAACAGATTAAATGTGCTTTCAATTGAAGTTTTCTTCAGTTAAGACTATGATCATATTAAATAAGAGAATTTTTATAGGTATCTGTATGACTTGAGAAAACTTCATTTCTTACTAAATTTTGAAGGGATGGAATCATAACATTGTTTTCAACAAAAAGAAATTCAGAACCCCAAGTTATTGCAAATGTTGAGTGACTAACATGCTCTCACTCCTTATTTTCCTTAAACTATTTGGCTTGACTGCTATTGGTTTAAATTATGGTACCTTATGGCCTTGAACCACAATTTCTACTTTTAGAACATAATTTAGCTATTATATTAATACTCAATATCTTTACAACTACAATCAATTTATTATACACTAGAGACCCTGCATGAAATTTGTGCAAGAGTAGGCCTTCCTTCCCCCAGCTACAGTCACCAGCTTACCTCTGGCACCCGGGACCCGGGCTTCCCTCTGGATGCTGGCAGCCACCAGGGACCCGGGCTTCCCTCACAGCCCCGGCTTCATCTGGTCTAATTGGCATATCATGCTTTTATTATTATAGATGATTTAATAGCATACAATTTAAAAAATAATTTTATTTATGTTGTTTTATACAGACACTAGAGGCCCGGTGCATGAAAATCATGCACTTAGGGGGGTGCCCTCAACCCGGCCTATGCCCTCTCACAGTCCGGGTGCACTTGGGGGATATCCAACTGCTGGCTTAGGCCTACTCCCCCTGGCAGTTGGACATCCTTAGCGCTGCCGCAGAAGTGGGAGAAACTCCCACCACTGCTGCTAGGCTTGCCAGCCCTGAGCCTGGCTTCTGCAGATCCAGACAAACCTGGCTCTCCGACATCCCCTGAGGGGTCCCAGATTGCAAGAGGGCACAAGCCAGGCCAAGGGACCCCACCAGTGCATGATTGGAGCCGGGGAGAGACAAGGGAGGTTGGCCAGCTGGGGAGGGACCCTGGGAAGGCTCCAGGGCATGTCTGGCCCATCTAGCTCAGTCCTGATCTGCCGGACCCCAGCAGCAAGCTAACCTACCAGTTGGAGTGGCTGCCTCCTAGTAGTCAGTGCATGTCATAGCGAGCGCTTGAACAGCCTTACCATATCATTAGCGTATTGCACTTTGATTGGTTGAACGGCTGACCAGTTGACCGGATACTTAGCATATTAGGCTTTTATTATATCAGATGATTTCTTCTTTAGAATATATTGTGTTCAAAGTTCTGATTTGTGCCTGCTGAGTGGTTTGTCCAAATTATTGTGCAACTTTTGTTAGGTCATTAATGCCATTACTTTCTCCTACTTGGTAACCCAAAAAATAATGTTTTAATATTGCAAAGCATTAGTGGTTCACTTTCCAATAATGAGAACAAAACCCTAAATGCTCTATGTCTCCAAATATAGCTGCTATATTCTTTGTGAGGATTGAGTGTCATTGGAGAGAGCTGAGTGCATAATCAAGCCAAGGCTAGCAAGGCAAGGAAGCATGAGCTTTCCAGGCAGATTCTTTATGAGGTAGTTAGTTTCCCAGAGGAAGAAAAGTATGTCAACCGGGAATCACATACTTTATGGGATTAAGAATAAGAGGAAACTAAGCAGACCAGAGTTGGCAGGGGTGGAAAAGGATAGACGGACCATTATTAGCAGATAACATGTGCTTTGCTGTGCTATTTTACTTGGTTCCTCGTTCTCCTCATCAAGGAATCTCTTTAGCTGGACTGTCCTAGCTCTGTTTACTAAAATAAAACAATTGTTTGATGAAATGATTTTGATACCCGGAGGGATTCATTAAAACTGTATCTGACCAGTGCAAGGTACTGTGAGGGCAGAAATTTAGGATTTAACCTTTAGAATAGTTTCCATAACCTATAATGTGAGATAAAGTTTTGACAGCTCAAATCCTCTTTCTCAAAATAAAACCAAATAGTCCACGACCCAAATTGTGCTCTATTGTATTTCCCCAGGGAGTGCAATTATCTCAAAATCGAGTTTTAATCCTGTCCTTGATTAAAAGGTGAATTTGGAATGTATAGATCCAGTGAAGAAACTCGGCTGAAGAGAAACTCCTGTCTAATTAATAGTTGATAATCAGTCTTATGTATCCACTTGACTAGGCAACGGTACGCAGTTATATAATTAAACACTAATCTAGGTGTTGCTGTGAAAATATATTGTAGGTGGGTTAACACTTACAATCAGTTATGACTTTTAAGTCAAGGAGATTATCTTCCATAATGCGGGTGGGGGTCACCCAATTGGGTGAAGGCTTAGAAGCAAAACACTGATTTCCCCCTCAATACTGCAGCAGAAGTAATCAAGTGCTGGCTGAGTTTCCAGTCTTCTGGCCTGCCCTACAAATTTCAGAGTTATCACCCCCTCCCCCTACAATCATGTGAGATAATTCTTTAAAATCTCTCTCTTCTTTCAACCTCTCTCTCTCTCTCTCTCTCTCTCTCTCTCTATATATATATATATATATATATATATATATGTGTGTGTGTGTGTGTGTGTGTGTGTGTGTGTGTGTATCTCCTATTGGTTATGTCTGTATAGAAAACCATGGCTAATATAGGTAGATACTTAAAATATCAAAAAATTATATAGTTGACCCTTGAACAAAATAGATTTGAACTTCACAGGTCCACTTTTTTTCCCCCCAGTAAGTACCTGTAGCGTCTCTATCCATGGTTGGAAGTTTGTGGATACAGAGGGCCAACTGTATGCATTGATTGAAGCCATTTTATATAGGGGACTTGAGTGTCCTGGTCTCCATGGGTGGTCCTGGAACCAATCCTCTGCAGATACCTAGGGGCAGCTAAGTCTGTGGGGAGTCAAAAGTTACACATGGATATTTCACTGCGTAAGAGTGAGCACCCATAACCCCCATGTTGTTTAGGAGTCAACTGTATATGTTAATCATGAAAAAGTAGATGTGTAAAAAATCGCTAAACATCCTTTCTTACCTCTCTCTAAGTAACCTATGCACTGTACGTACTATTGACAGCAGAACAAAAATAATGTGAGCAGAGAACCTGTGATACTAGTCTCCATACATGTGTGTGTATGCTGGACATATACACACACAACCCAACTTTTTTTGTATGTAGATGCTATTTAGTGTTATTGGTCATAGTGAGCTCTGTGAACACATTTTAATGCAGCTGTGTATTTTGGTTAATATAGGAATAGAACTGAGAATGGATCAACAATTGACTTTTAAAAGGATTCAAGGAGAGATAATATCTAAGAGATGATTAGCCAGCTGTGGCTAAGATGTCCAAATAGCTTTTCTATGTAACTTAGACAGTACTGAATGATACCTAATACCAGTTCTAGATGAAGGAATGCTCAACATGCTCAAAAGAATAGAGAAGTCAAAGAAGCATGGAAACATTTAGCATTACTAAATGTCATAAAAGCAAGATGATAGAATAAAAAATGCGCCGACTATATAATCATGGCCTGCTTTATTTTCATTTCTAAAAAGCTATTGGCTTTTATCTTTGCTTTTAAACAACAATCATGGGCTTAAGAGGTACCTAGTAAAGTTGTGTCCTGTTTTCTATTACTTTGCTTTAAGATAAGTTTTTATCTAGATATAATCTCTTTATTTTATTCTGAATATAAAGTGAAAAAGATGTTCCCATTTTGTCTTTGGTTCCTTGTGTCTGTGTTTAATATTTTCATCTTGTCTAGATTATATTTCAGTGGTTTTTATAGTGTGGTCAATGGATTCCTGTGTGCATCTGAGATGTTTTTAGGGTTCCTTAAGGTCAAAACTATTTTCATCACAATACTAAAATGTTACTGCTTCTTTTCACTGGGTGTATTAATGGTGGTAAAGGAACTAGTGAGGAAAAAAGCATGAATTGAAACTGTTACCACACTATAGTAGTAGTCATTTTATTTTTCAGTCCCACATACTCATATTAAAAAACAAAAAAACAAAAACAAGTTTTACACAGAAATATCCTGATAAGAAAGTAAAACATTAATTATACCAAATCTCGATTCCTGTATATATGTCACTTAAAATTCTTTGTAATGAAATGGAAAGTATACACAAAGTGCTTCTGCCAGATATTGTATTATGAGCTGTATCTTAAGGAAATTGATTTGCTAGCTGAACTAGCCGCTTCTTTTGTAATGGGAAATTATTCTCACTTGAAAGAAAGACTGTCAGGAAATGGTTACTCAGACTTTGGTTACTCAGACTTTGGCATTTGGCAAACATTTTCTCACAAAAGAGCATGGTAAACATGCCAATTCAAGGAAATTAACTGACAAAATGTATTGTTAATGATAAAATCTGGTCTCTACAGTAAAAGTTAGAATTTTATAAATTTTGTATCTGCCACTCTGAAACTGACAGTTTACCCATACTTCAAGAATTTTCTGAAAAATGGGTAGTGAATCAACAAAAGTAATTTTCCACATCCCATGTTAAAATATGACATTTGGAAAATATGCATAATTGTAAACCTTTACTTTCCAAATTATTATTAATATTACAAAATCATGCAAAGGCAAATAATATAGAATATGATTAATATCAGTACATAGTTCCACAAAACAAAATGCTCTTTGAAGCAATAAAAATTAATTTTATAGCCCAACTGGCTTGGCTCAGTAGTTGAGCATAGACCCATGAACCAGGAAGTCATAGTTCAATTCCCAGTAGGGGCATATGTCCAGGTTGTGGCCTCAATCCGCAGTGTAGGGCTTATGGAAGAGAGCCGGTTTCAACCCAATTTCCGCAGGCCAGGTCGAGGGACCCCATCACTGCATGAATCTGTGCACCGGGCCTCTAGTCTATAATAAAGAACAAAATAGATATGGTGACACTATAAAGGATTCATGTGTCTTAAAACATTGCATTGTCTTTTATCCTTTCACCATTTTATGATTCGTGGTTACCTATAGTTTTGTCTGCCCAAGCACCCAAGCTTTCTAGGAATATTTCTCTGCAATTCAGTTCTATTGAGAGGATTCTTTAGAATGAATATCCATGTTCATACAAAATGATGACCTCCCTTTAACATTGTTGATGAAGCCCATATTGGGCACCTGATACCAGTGCAGTATTAGTGAGCCCATCCATTATGTTTGGACAAAATCTCCTCAATCAGTTTGATGCCCTTGAATGGAAGAAGCAGTTAACTCCAGAGTTGCCATTTGTGATTTACCACTAAGGGAACTGGAAGTCAAGCAAGTTGAAGTCACAATAGTTAGACAGATGCTCATCGAGCAAAAAAAGGAGGAATGAGAAATGGAAATAAATCTAGTTCTCTTATTTGTGTGTGTGTGTGTGTGTGTGTGTGTGTGTGTGTGTGTTTCCGGTCTTATTCCAAACATTGGTTCTTATGTGATTGGCTGTGTCCTTACAATAAATTTTAATTTATTTCTCTCCAGTGGAAATCAAATTATCCTAACTAACTGCAAAAATTATCATTTGTAAGCTCTGGTCTTATTGTTACTTTGAAATAGCTCTATGGTTTAGGGACCTTCTATAGAGAATACATATAAACCCATGGTGTAAAAATACTTTTTTAAAAAATATATTTTTATTGATTTCAGAGAGGAAGGGAGAGGGAGAGAGAGATAGAAACATCAATGATGAGAGAGAATCATTGATCGGCTGTCCCTTGCACACCCCACATTGGGGATCGAGCCCACAACCCCAGCATATGCCCTAACCAGGAATTGAACCTTGACCTTCTGGTTCATAGGTCAATACTCAACCACTGACCCACACCGGCTGGGCAAAATAAATTTTTGTTAGGACCTCAAGTTTCTCTCTTTTCTGTTTTTTTGTTCTCTTCCTCTATCCCTGACAATTACTTCTCACAAGTTCCTCTTTATTCATGTTCTTGTTCTCCAAATTTTGACCTTGACTTTGTTTATTTTTAGCATATATAGTTTCCTCTGTTGAGTTCAGCTGCTCCTGTGATTTTAATTTTGATCTGGTAACTCCCAATCTACATTGCCAAGTTGGAGTTCTCTTCTGAGTCTGAGATTTGTTTAATCGACTATGTACTGCACATATCCAATTGCTGCCATATAAAAATCACAAACTTAGCAAACTCAACATTGAATTTGCTAATTTCTCCTCAAGTCCAATGCTCTCACTTCTGATCAGTAAGTGGCTTCTCTACCTGCCTATGTACTCAAGATAAAAACAACTGAAACTCTTCTTAATATTTACAATCCCTTTCCATAAAACTCTACCTACCCCATTCATTTATTTCCTAATCACTGTTAATTCTGTCTTATAAATGTATTTTGAATCACTTTCTCCCCAACTCCACAGATCTTTATTATTTCTCACCTGGACAATCAAATAAAGATTAAATGATCTCCCTGACTTGAGTTCCCTACTCCTCTACTCCATTCTTCAAATTGCTGCCAAACCAATTCCAAAAAATGAAAATATGATTATGTCATCTCCTTGTTTATATTTTTTCCATAGCCTAGCAACAACACTATTGACAACAGCCAGGTACAGAAAAGAATAATCAGCCATGTGGAGATTTTACACACAGTCATACCACACACACACACACACACACACACACACACACATACACTATATATATATCCTATCTAATAAAAGAGAAATATGGTAATTATCGTATGACTGCTACCCTTCCCATTGGCTAATCAGGGCGATATGCAAATTAACTGCCAACCAAGATGGTGGCTGGCAGCCAGGCAGCTGAGAACAGGATGCTTGGTTGACCCAGCGATAGAGGAAACCAAGGTTCCCGCCTGCGGCTGAGGGGCTCTGAGCTCCTGAAGCAACAGCTCCAAAAGATACAATGTTTCAATTATAGAAGCTAAAAGATGGTGGTTTATTTGCATACTCAGACTCCAAGCGGTAGAGCCAAGCCAAACAGCCCTGAAGCCGCAGAGCAGAGAGGCATCACTGCCCGGAGATCAGCAGAGCCCAGAGACCTCCCGGCCCCCTGGATCAGCGGAGCCGAGAGGCCTCCTGACCCCGGGATCAGCGGAGCCTAGAGGCCTCCCAGGCCTGGGATCAGCGGAGCCACCAGGCCTCCCGGCCCTGGGATGAGCGGAGCCCAGAGGCCTCCCGGCCCAGGAATCAGCGGAGCCGCCAGACCTCCCGGCCCCTGGATCAGCGGAGCAGTGAGGCCTCTTGTCCCGGGAGCAGAGAGGCCTCCCGGCCCAGGAATCAGCAGAGCCACCAGACCTCCCAGTCCTGGGATCAGCGGAGCGGAGAGGCCTCAGGGCCCCGGAATCAGCAGAGCCGCAAGACCTCCCGGCCGGGATCAGTGGAGCCTGATGGAAGCCCTGTGTGTTTATGCACCCTGGGGGTGCAGAGGTCCTGTCCTAGGCAGAGGCCTTTGGCGAAATTTCCCACTCTTGAGAAGCAGCCTGGTGGCTGGAAGGCGGCTCCTCTGACCTCAGTGCTGGAGAAGACCATTAAGCAGAAAACTAAAGAAACCGATTTTACATCATTTTCCAGGTGGAGAACAGTTGACATGTAAGCCCTTGACCAGTGCCCAGCCTCTCCTCTGTCAGTCTACCTCACTCTTAGGTACCATGTTCTTTGTTCTGTCTTAACTGCAACTCATTTTTAAACTAGATTGCTTTTAAAAGAAGACTAAATAAAGTTTCCCTTAACTTATTTAGGTGGTGCTGGGGCTGCTGGGGCTGCTGGGGGCCTCATAGAAGACACAAACACGCAGCGGGGGGCCTGTACCCAGCAGCCCCAAGGCCCGCCACCTTGGTGCTGGGGCTGCTGGGGCCCAGATCAAAGACCCACAGCCCCAAGCCCCGCCCTCAACGTGCTGGGGCTGCTGGGGGTATCAGAGACCCAAACCCGCAGGCCTGGCACCCAGCAGACCCAAGGCCTTCGTGGCAACACTAAGGAGCACCAAGCCAAGCGGTAGGAAGCAGCAAGCAGGTGGGCAGTAATGAGGGAAGGGTCCCGGACTGCAAGAGGGCACATGCTGGGCTAAGGGACCCCCCACCCATCCCCAGTGCATGAATTTCGTGTACCGGGCCTCTAGTATATATATATATATATATATATATATATATATATATATATATTCAAGTGGGTGCATGCAGGCATGCATGCACTGGAAGCTACATAATGTTATAACTGCTAGGAAACATCTGTTAGGTGACGATGGCCTAAAGTCATAGAGCGGCCCTCTTGCTCTGGAATCAGAACACTGCTGACTATGAGACAAAGCAACAACAAACACGGATGTGATTTGCTTTTGCTGTCAGCCAAATCACAAGCCTTATAACTAATTTATGTTGCAGATATAACTGACTACATGCTGCTCCTTCAATCAGTCCTGGGTTTAGGAAATGACAATACTGACAACAAAAGACCCAACACCAAGACTCAAATTCTTGAGATTTCTAAAGAAGCCTGAACATATCTCTATATAAATGATGCATCCACTGCAGAGCTATAATAAAAACCCTGTGAAAGAAGGAGTGGCAATTATCCTATACCCAATACATACCAGCAAGGTACTTGCTATTGTTCAGGAGTTCAAAAGATATTATGAGATAAATTAATTGATTAATTAATCAAAACAATACATTTCTAAAGGACTTGCAATATTCCTAAACCACATTCTATGGCAGCTACACTCTTGATCCTTTATTTGTCCCAAATAAAAGATACATTAAAACAAAGTGTCTGTAGCACTAAATTATCTGTAGTTTTGCTTTTTATTTTTGTTCTTTACTTGGATTGCATCAGGCACACTGCCTGAGAACATACAATATTAGGTTTCAAGTATGGTAAAAAGTAAAATCACCAAATATGGAGCAAGATATCTTAACAAACTATAGTAATCTGACTACATACAGATATAAAACTTAAAGAGCACAGAAAAATAATGAACTGCAGAAGATTTAGAGATCAGAACAGTGGTCCTTAGTGAGTTTTAATTGTTGTTTATTTGTTTGTTGCATGCTTGGTTTTAAATCACAGACAGTAGGGAGGCAGCTGATCGATGCTTCTCACATCGATGTTTCTCTTCCTCTTCTCTCTCGAAAATCAATAAAAACATATTCTCGAGTGAGGAAGAAAAAAAAATCAGACTTTACCCAGGTAAATTCTTATTCAGTGGCCTGCGGTGGAATTCCAGAATAAAATAAATTAATAAATAAATACAGAATTAAGACAAAAGATCTGAAGCTTTTCACAAAGGTGGAGCCAAAAGCAGAGAAGGAAGTCCCTTCCCTCCCAAAGCTGAAACCAAAGCAAAGGCTTTGAAGACAAAAAAAAAAAAAAAAAAAAGAAAGAAAAAAAGTGCTGAAAGCCATCCACAGCTACACACAAAGAAGATCCACAAGTCACCCATCGTCCTACAGCTGAAGACACTGCCTCTTGAAGGCAGCCTAAATACCCTTGGAAAAGTGCCCCCAGGAGAAACAAGCTTGGCCACCATGCCATCATCAAGTTCCCCTTGCTACAGAGTCAGCCTTGACAAAGAAGACAACCATACACTTGTATTCATTGTCAAGGCCAACAAGCACCAACTCAAACAGGCTATGAAGAAGCTCTATGATATTAATGGGGTTAAGGTCAACACCTTGGTAAGGCCCAATGGAGAGAAGGCCTGGCTCTCAACTATGATGCTTTGGATGTTGCCAACCAACTGGGGTCCTCTAAATGGAGTCCAGCTGGCTAATTCTAAATATAAAAATGTGTCACCGTAAAAGGAATATTTGCATCCCTAAAATTTTATCAATTTTTGTAAAATGTAGTATCACCTCCAGCATGCCACTACAGAATGAACAGTTATTACTTAATCATGGAAGTCAGTATTAGGCTTTGCAGTAATGATGTCAAATATCATTTTCTCCAGTTTTTTCCCCACTAGTTTGCTCTTCTGTTGTTGGCATGTGTCTTTCACATGACAACTGTTTGTTCTAAGGGGCTATGATTTCTCCGTTCTAACTTGCATGGCCATCCTGGCAGTTGCTAAGAAACTTCTGTGTGATATTTTTCCATTTAAGTCATCTGGTTTTAACATTCCGTGTTATATAATGTCAGAGCCAACATAGAACTCTCTGAATTACTATTCTGCTTGCTTAGCTTACTTACTTTTTAAAGGAAAGACAGGCTGGCAAAAAAAAAAAAAAAAAAGTAGGCATGACTAGAAGATTCCAAAGTCTCTCAATAATAGAAACATCATATTTTCTTACTGATATTATTGGTCTCTTAGTTCTCCAAGACAAGACATTTTCTTCAAGGTAAACCATTAAATTTTAAATATGGAATCCAAAACTAAGTAATTTTGGAAAAATTTTAATAGAAATTATTCTTAGGTATTTTGAAAAGCATTTGCAACCTCCTCACCTCAGTGGCATGTCTACTTATCTTCAAATTGATTGTTTTCCCTGAAGAAGATGAACTATTTCAGAATGCTATGAATAATCTCTGCTCTGGTTGCTACTTCAAAGCACATCCAACTCCTCAGGGACTTATGAATATGCTTGGTACTCACTTTTAAATTTTGAATTGATTTTAATTTAATTAGTACAACTGGCCAGGATGAGTCTATCCCACCTTGTTTTCCTTTATCTTCTGTTAGGAAAACTTTGCCTCAGCATTTAGAACAATGCAGACCCTAAGTCAGATATCTGTTAGGAGCTTCATTATTTACATTATGTAGCATTGTTTCAACCTTGTTATTGGAGTTATTCCCATCATAATATAATATAAAAAGTAACTCTTTTTTTTCCCCTGTGTTTCCTTTAGTTATAAGAATATTAAAATATTATTTTTAGGCATCTACTGCCCATGTGGCTTAATTTTTAAAAAATGCAGAGCAGTGATGCTATACAAAATCACTTTATGTGTTTGTTAAGTTGTTGGTCCCACCTCCAATGCAGAAGAAACTCTAGACCTGATGAGCAAATTTACTCCTTTATATCAGCTGAAAAGATCCTTACATTTGTCTGGGATAAGGCCTAGATTAAAGGTAGGCCTCTTTTCCCCTGACTCTTCATGCCACCCTCATTTTGGGGGGTCAAAAGAGATAAACAAAGATACATTCAAAGAAATAGATTCCTCCCTAGTGGATAGTCTAACATTTTACTTACTATTCTTTTTTCCTAAGCATTACATATGTATTTAAAATGTTTGCTACATGAGCAAATCTAATTCTATTTCCCCCTAGGACGCTACCTACTAACCCAACACTGCAGCCCTTGATTCAAACCCAGACCCTCAGCTATCCAGAAAGTTATTAAGTACAAGGGGCACTAAAATGAAATCTTAAACTTTCAATTAATGTTCTTTATATAAATTTTCTACTCCCTGATCCGTAGATTGTAAGAAAAGACAACTAGACAAACCTAACCTCTAATCTAGGAGTTAGGGGATCAGGCTAACTAGCAAATCTGTCCTTTCATATCCTCCTTTCTTTAATACATCCTCTCTCCTAAGAAGGCCCTTAATAATATAACTCACTGAAGTGAAAATAATTTTAATATGTGAATTACTATGACTGCAAACATAACAATTCTGGAACCTGAAAGGAGACATTTGCATTATCAATAATTTGTATATTTGAGTCATTGGAACCAAGACTACATATACATATATCTGGCCCCTCAAATATTTTCTTCTAATACTTCTACCATTTGTAAAGCCATTTTCATCATTTTATAAAAAGCGATAACCATTCTTCCTGTCGTATGAGTTTTTCCTTAATTTGTGAAGGAACACCTTTGTATAAATCACTCTTGGCTCCTAATTACATAATCCTAACATGTGAATCGCTTCTATTTTCCCAGTGATGATAAGTATTTTATCCAGTATAATCTGTTTTTAAATGCTGTTATAGTATAATTTTCTCTGATGGTCAATCACATTGACTCAAAACAAGGTCTCCATTCATTTTACAAAGTAATCACAATATATAATAAAATTATAAGTTGACACATTCACATAATTTATTATCATTTTTCATATTAACATTTTGCATACAAAGCAATTTATATTGGAAAAATAACTTGGTATTCAATATTCTAAACTGCTTATGTTTGTGGAGTTTTGTGCCAACCAAATACTCCTTGCATGTGAATAGATCTACAAGCATTTTGCTTATTTCCCATAAACACCACTTTAGACTTTCTTTTTATTTTCCTGCTAATACTGTTTGAAGCTGGTTGTCAATACCACAAAATAGCATACATATCAAATCGCATATATATCAACATATGTGTAGCTCCAACCATTGAAAAAAATCCGCATTATTACCCGGTACACTTTGTAGGTGTACCGGGTTACTGATGCGGATTTTGCAATCAAAGAAAACATGATAATTTCAAGAGAAACATCAAAAGTGCTTTATTCAAAGTAATGTCCATCGCTAGCTACAGATATCCCCCATCTTTCAGGTAATTTGTAGATACCGTCCCAGTAGAACTTTTCTTGTTTTGAGGCAAACCATTCAGAGACCCAATTTTCCACTTCTTCGTATGTTTTGAAGTGCTGCTCAGAAAGTGCGTGTGCCATCGATCGGAACAAGTGGTCATCTGAAGGAGCAAGGTCTGGTGAATACGGCGGGTGCGTTAATAATTCCCAGGCAAGATCTTTTAATGTGTCTTTATATATACTGTTATATATATATACTATATATACTGTTTAAAGTATTACAAATAGTAGTACATATGTCTTATATTTTGGAAATTAAACCTTTGTTGGAGCTACTGTTTGCAAATATCATCTCGCATCTGGTTGACTGCCTGTTTGTTTTGTTGTCCGTTTCTCATGCTAGAAAACTACCAATGAATCCAGAGCAGGAAATGTGCAGTTTAGCTCCATCAGAAACTGGAGCAAAGAGCCACGAAGCTCAAGAGCTCTCAGAGACTCTCACTATTCCCTCCATTTCTCCAGTGCCACCGAGTCTCTTGTTTCTCTGCACACAAGCTTCATCTTTTCTGCCTGTAGCTGCACTGTTCAGTGCAATAGTTTCTAGTCACGTGTGGCTATTTATTTAAATTTAAATTAATTAGCCCTGGCCAGTGTGGCTCAGTTAGTTGAAGCATCTTCCCATGCACTGAAGGGTCACGGATTTGATTCCCAGTCAGGGCACACACCCAGGTTGTGGGTTCAATCCCCAGTTGGGGCATATATGGGAGGCATCTAATTGATGTTTCTCTCTCACATTGATCTTTTTCTCCCTACCTCTCTCTTCCTCTCTCTCTCAAATCAGTTTTTAAAAAAATTAGCTGATTTCCCAAGCCTTTAAATTTTTTTTTAATAATTGAACTCAATAAAATTAAAAATTAAATTCCTCAGTCACATTAGTCACATCAAATAACCAATAGCCACATGCGGAGAGCAGCGATCATACTGAAAAATGAAGATATAGTACATTTTGCATAATAAACATATATAACATTCCATCATCTACTTCATAATGAACTTATCCAGAAGTGGCTAGTCAAATCCAGCTTTATAGTTATTCCTAGTTAAAGGTTCTAATAGAGACAGAATTCTATGATTATCCAATTTTAAATTGCTGAGGAAGATAATTTGATGGCTCCAATGGAGCTATAGCTGCACTTTATCTAATCAACTGGGGCAAAGGAATGGGTAGATTATATAATATAAATATAACCAGGTTATGATCCTTGGTTGAGAATAATCTCAGAAAGAAATAGCCAAATACATATTGCAGAAGCTGATTTAAAAAGAATCAATATTAATGACCCATAAATATATTTAATGCTTAAAGAAATGTAAATTAACTGCCAGATTTAACTGTCAAATGGCTCATTTGTCTTATATTTTGATTTTTAATAAAATAATCAGTATCAATAGTGTTGGGCCAAATGAGCACTCTCATCATTTTCTAGAAGTACTGTAATTCAATATAGTATTGTTGAAGGGCAACTTTGCAATATTCGCCAAGACCATTTTAGGTGATTGTGTGAGCACAAAAGAAATATTCAGAGATACTGGTACACAAAAATGTTATATAATTAAAATCTCTAACCTTTCAGTTTTGACAGCTAAAAATTAAAAAAATATATAGTGTCCATGTCTAAGTATTGGCTGAATCATATTTTGCTGGCAGAGAATAAGTGCCCAATTAATGTTGCTTATTATGATTAACATTTTCTTGCTATTATTATTTAAGGACATATGGAAATATTGAGAATATATTTTAAATAAGATTACAGAAGTAGGCTTAAAAATTTTTTAAATGGCTGGACAAGAATAATATTTACCTCTGAGTACTGATATTGTGGGCCATTTTTTATTGTGTCATACACACACACACACACACACACACACACACACACACTAGGGGCCCAGTGCATGAATTCATGCACCGTGAAAGGAACCATGGGCTGCCAGGCTGCAGTGGGCACAGGGGAGGGTCTCAGCCCATCCTCCTCACCCCACTCAGCCCCTCCTGCCACAGCCCCTGGTATCCTGTCTGCTGGCAGCCCTGCTCCCTCCGCCACTGCTCCCACGCGCTGAAGGCACCACCCCCACTCTCACCCACTGACGGTAAGGAGCAATTGGGGCGGGCGCCAGCAGTGGGTGCAAGCAGGGCCAGCTCTGTCAGTGGGCGCGAGCGGTGAATGCTGCCCCAATCGCCCCTCAGGAGCAGGGGGATGTGGAGTAGCCATCAATGGCGATCAGGGTCAGCAGCCACTGCTCACACCTGCTGACGGCACTGAGCAATCAGGGCCGGTGCCAGGCGCTGGCAGCAGGTGCGAGCGCCAGGCAAGACCGTGGCCTGTGGGAGCAAAGAATTTTCAGTAACTACCAGAGGCTCACCCCAATGACATCAACTGGTGCCCCACCTTGGTCTGGCACCTTTGCTTACCTTCTCCACCATCCTACCATGGCCAACATCCACCATGTTCTGCGCTCTGCTGCCTGCTGCCAACGCCTACCTGACATGTTCTGTGCATGCCCCCTGGTGGTCAGTGCACGTCATAGCGACCTGTTGTTCAGTTGTTCAGTTGTTCCACCATTCGGTCTATTTGCATATTAACCTTTTATTATATATCAGATTGTATTTCAAAATTTTAACAGAGAATATGTGCTGTTTCTATAATAATATGTTATAATAAATGTTATTTAAACATATATTTTTAGATTAATGGTTTAAAATTATTTCATCTTTGCATACCTGATAAATTCTCTTCTAATTCCTCATTTTAAAAAATCCATGAATGTTTATTATTCCAGAAAATTTCCAATGTCACTGGAAACAAAATATATCCTTTTTTTTTTTACTTTTTTTTATGTTTGAGAGAATTTTTCTACCAAAAATTCTTCTCCGATAAAAATGACTGAAACAGAAAATAAGATTACCAGACTGCTGTCCAAAACATCCACAGAGGCATCTGGTCCATGCCAAGAGGTCCTTGAAATGTGATCCTATCCAAAATGTCCACGAGCACATTTAGTTCATGCCAGCAGGCCCAAATCGTCCAAACGTCCTTGCTTAGGAAACATCCTTGGATTCAAACAGCCTATGATATTTACTTATACTTTTGGTTTATAGGATTAACACATGAAAAATACTATCATATTTTTTTGGTCCAAAAATTGTGTTGTGCCTGTAAAACTAATAATCCTTCTGCCCCTCATTACCCAGCTGGTACCATGGGATTAGGTAGATGGGCTGGGGTTCTAATCTTGCAGAAGAGTGGGATTTAAATATCAAGGATGTTTTGGCATGAACCAAATGTCCTGCAAGGGAAGGAAAAGAATGATCTTTTTCTGAAACAGAATACATAATCAGTTAGGGCTGCTATTTAAAAAAACACACACAACTAATAGGGTGGCTTAAACCACAGAAATTGGTCATCTCGCAGCTCTGGAAGCCAGAAGCCCAAGGTCAAATTGCTAGCTGTGTTCGTTCCTGAGAGATTGGGAGGGAGAATCTATTTCATGGTCTTCTGGTTGTTTGCTGACAAATTTCGGCATAATTTAGCGAAGGGTGCATCACCCTCGTCTGCTGTCATCTTCCCATGATGCTCTTCCTGTGTGTGCGTCTTTGTGTCCAAATCTCCCACACATTCCCATTGGATTAGGGCTGACATAATGATCTCAGCTTAACTTTATGATTTAAAAATACCCTATTTCAAAATAAAGTCACATTTATAGGTACTGAGGGTTAGAATTCAGCATCTTTGGAGAGACAAAATTCAACCCAGGGTAGGGAATAAATTGGAAAGAACTAGCCCAGCTCCCTCTGCTTCCCTATTGAATATATAAAGTTGTTCCAACCAGAATACTGAGCAGCCATCACCACCCTTACACTACAACTGCATGTGAGCTTTTTCCTGAGGACATCGGCTTGTTCCCCTGCTCTCCCCAAACTAGTCATCAACTCTCTCACTGTTAAGGGACTAGGCGTCAATTAGATGATATACCCAGAGGGAGAGGGGGATATACAGCAGAACTTTGCTCTGTGACATATGTAATCCCCTTAAGAAGCAGTTTCATTTGGGAGGCTAGGGAATCCCCTTAGGAATTCCCAGAGAGGGGAGGGAGGCACCTAATTTCAGTAGGTAAAACAAATAAATGGGAACTCGGGGGTGGGGGTGGGTGGGTAGGGAATATAATATGTGTAGGTCACCTTGTCAAAAACCTTGCCTTGAAAGAACAGTTAATATTAATGAAGTTGTTAGAAAAGCTGTGGATTACACAATTTACTACTGTGCCATAAAAAGGAAGAAAGGTTTACCCTTTGGACAGTAAGGATGGACCTGGAGAACATTATTCTAAGTAAAATAAGCCAATCAGAGTAAGACAAGTGCCATAGGATTTCACTCAGATGTGAAATTTAATGAACAAACAGCTACCAAGCAAAATAGAGACAGATTCATAGAGAGCGGGCAGACAGCTCTGGTGGGGTGAGGTGGTCGTGGGGAGGGGGCAGGGGTGTTGAGGGATTTCACAAAGAGGGGAAGAAGAGAACGCATGGATATGGACAACAGTGTGGTGAGTGCTGGGGTAGGAAGGGGGGTGGAGGTGAAAGAGGACTCAGAGAGGATAAATGGTGATGGAAAAAATAACACAAAGTTGTTAAAGAAGGTCAAGTTTTTAAATTTGTTTAGTTAGTTTTAGGTGGAGATAACTGAATTAAGCTAAGGATATACTATAATGGGAGAAATGAAAAAATATTTTTTAAAGGGGGAGGGAATACAATCCCATCCTAGCCAGGTAGGATGGGATTTACAGAAGTGGAACCATTAATTGTGGACATAAGACATATGCATTTTGTGCTTTACAGTAGTCCCTCCTTATTCGCAGGGGGTACATTCTAACACCCCCAGTGGATGACTGCTATTGAAAACAGTACCAAATCATATATATATGTTTTTTCTATACTTACATATCTGTGATAAAGTTTAGTTTATAAATTAGATAAAAGATTACAACAACTAATAATAAAATAAAAAACAATGACAATAAAATAAAGGTTACTTGAACACAAGCACTGCAATAGCACAACAGTTGATCTGATCATCAAGCCTACTGACTGACTAAGGAGTGGCTGTGCTGGACGAAGGGATGACTCACGTCGCCAGCAGGACTGAGTGGGAAGGCACAAGATCTCATCCCTCTGCTCGGAACAGCAGGAAATTTAAAACTTATGAATTGTTCATTTCTGGAATTTTCGATTCAGTATTTTGGACTGAGATTGACTGTAGGTAACTGAAACCATGGAAATGAAAAAAACACAGATAATGGTGTGTGTTGCGGGGTAGGGGGTGGGGCGGCGCTACTGTATCACCGAGACTTAGGACTCCTGGAATTACAAACAACAGAAAATAAGTTTTTCATTACAAAATTACGATATGCGCATCTTTGTATTATCTTTGTATACTCTTTGTATTGAGTGTTGTTTCTTCCATGTCTTTGTAATCCCCACAGCAGAGAGAGTACATATGGGAATCTGATCAAAGATGACATGTCAAGGGCTAAAAAATAGTGGATTTATTTGTGATGTTGCCTTACAGCTCTAAAAAATTTAGTAAATAGATGATAATAAGTAAAAAAGACCCTGGTGCCCTTATTCAGGAGCAAGGAGAGAGACTAAACTATCATTGTTAAGAACTGTATTTTGTGTTTTTAAAGTTCCATTTCTTAAGTGATATTACTTTTTAAACTACTTTTGAGTATATGCTCTATCTATCATAAAATACAGAGAACAGTGCTAACAAACATCTTTTCATGTTTATATGGTTTTATCTCTATCATTAGGTTGCATTTTTTTTTAATTTCTTACAAGCTTTTTTTCTCAATACATTCCTGTATAAATTAAAAATGAAAATTAGTATGCTCATGCAGTCACTGATTGAAAAGTAATTTTTAGAGAATCTATAAGCCTGTTCTGCTACCCTAGGCTGGCACTCAAACAGTATCTACTGGTTATACTTGAGTCAGCTCTGTTCTCATTGATTACTGACAGTGCAATAATGCTTGTTAAATAGTGTTTTGAATTTTACCTTAGCGTTTGAATAATTGCTTCATTTTATAGTTGACTAATCAGAACCCAATGGAGAATTTTACAAAAGGAACTGCTGTTAGCCCCACTGGCTTATTCTTCCAAAGTGACTCTAAATGTTAAGCTTGACATTTATTTGAACTTGCTATTATTTTAGGCAGCATTGGCCATGAGCCAGACAATGTGAATTCCCTTAGTAAAGAAACATAAAATACCTCTGCTACTAGAAGTCCCTCAGAGGAGCATGAGATGATAATTCAACATTTATCTGGCAGAAAGATATTTTTAATATTAAAATATAACTATGTCTCAGTGGGAAGGCAGGGGTGGGTGGGTGAGTGGGAAGACATCAACCAAAGTATTTGTACGGATATATGCATAACCCATGGTCACAGACAGTAAGGTGGCGAAGGCCTAGAGCAGGGGTGGGGGGTGAGAGTTGGGGGTGTGGCTAGAAGAGGCAATGGGGAAGAGAAGGAGATATATGTAATACTTTCAACAACAAAGATTTAAAGAATATATAATTATGGATGATTTATTTGTAATATATTAATTATCTTAAGGTTTGTCGTAGGATTCTTTTTGTATGATAGCCAATATGCTCCTTTTGGTAATATTTTTCTTTTTTCATTGCCTTTGATCATAATTTAACTTAATTGCTTTTTTTTCTTATTTTCATATTCATATGAAATAAGCGGTCCACCACATACTTATTTAGAAATTAATTAGTTGTCATTAATTAGTTTTCACTCAGTGTGTCACTAGAGCTTCATAAGATGGAACTAATGTTTGGGGAATATGTAAAGAAAACAATGTTTTAAAATACTTTAATTTTAATGATTAATTTTTAAGAACAATCTAGTAATAAAGTTACCTGAACATTTTACTATAACCAAAATAATTAATTTAAGAGAAATAAAACTAAATTTTAATATATATGGTTCACTAGATATTTAATACTATAGGCCTGGTGCACAAAAATTCATGCACTTGGCAGGATCCCTCAGCCTGGCCTGCACCCTCTTCCAGTCAGAAACCCCTCGAGGGATGTCCACCTGCCAGCTTAAACCCGCATCCTGGGGGAACAGGCCTAAGCTGGCAGTCAGACATCCCTCTGGCAACCTGGGAGCCCTCGGGGGATATCCAACTAACAGCTTAGGCCCACTCCCCAAGCCATTAGTCGGACATCCTTAGTGCTACTGCAGAGGTTGGAGAGACTCCCGCCATCACCGCTGCACTAGCCAGCCATGAGCCAGCTTCTGGCTGAGTGGCACTTCCCCTGTGAAAGTGCACTGACCTCCTATGTTGAGCTTCTGCCCCCTGGTGGTCAGTGCATGTCATAGCAACAATCGTTCCTGGTCATTCTGCCATTAGGGTCAATTTGCATATTATCTTTTTATTATATAGGATGAATATTTTTTCGTTTACATATTCTTGTGTATATATATTTATATACAAATTTTTGTATCAATGTATAGTCTGTTGAGAAAGTCAGCTTCTAAGATGGCTTCCAGAGACTCTCACTTTTTAGTATTCCAGCATTATGCATAATCCATACTCCTTAATGTGAACTGGACATAGTGGCTTACTTCTAATGAATAGAGTATGGTGAAAAGCCAAAGATTAGGCAACAAAAAGACTTTGGCTTCTCTCTTTCTCACCTTCTCTTGCTCTCTCACTTGCTCTGTGTTGTGAATTGCTCTGTGGGGAGGCCCAGGTGTCAAGGAACTAAAGGCTCCAGCCAACAGCCAATGAGGAATTGAATGCCTCAGTTTACCCCTGAGGAAATGAATCCTGCCAATAATGACAATGACTGAGCTGGGAAGCAAATCTGTCCCTGCCTCCAGGCCTTGCAAGCCTGCTGAGCCTCTAGTTGAGATCACAGCCTTGGCCAGTACCTTCATTATAGACGTGTAAGAAAGAGACCATGAACCAGAGAACCCAGTCAAGATGGGACTGAATTCCTGAGCAACAAAAACTGTCATATAATAGATTGTTGGTTTTAGCCATGTCATTTTGCAATTTAACTTCTTATGCAGCAAACGCTAACAAATGCATCTATGTATTTATCTACAACTGCATATAAAATAATATAATTATGGTTAATTGGAGTATTTCCTACCAACCTTCCCACTTATAAAGGTAGTAGTAAAAATTGCCCTAGCTGGTTTGCCTCAGTGGGTAGAGCGTTGGTCCTTGGACTGAAAGGTCCCAGGTTCGATTCTGGTCCAGGGCATGTACCTTGGTAGAAAACTAAATCCTTAGCTCTGGTGGGGAGGCAACCAATCTATGTGTTTTTCTCACCTTGATCTCTCTCTCTCTCTCTCTCTCTCTCTCTCTCAAGCTCTTCTTCCCTTGCCCTGTCCCTTCCACTCTCTCTAAAAATCAATGGGAAAAAATATTCTCAGGAGAGTATTACAACAAAAAGGTAGTTGTAAAAAATCTTAGGAAAGTGTCATAAAAGTATTCTGGTTATTTCTGTTCCTATTAATTGTTGCACAGATAAATTTAAATTCTAGAAATTAGGAAATGTATGTGTTTTTTTTTAATTTATTGTGAAGTGTGGTCATTAAAGTCTGCAGATACTTCGTGGCAACTTCGCTAGTTAAACAATAGCACAAATATTGTTTAAACTGCTCTGACATTGTAGGCTGAGTGCTATTTCAACATGACTA
This sequence comes from Myotis yumanensis, assembly GCF_028538775.1. Taxonomy (NCBI): domain Eukaryota; kingdom Metazoa; phylum Chordata; class Mammalia; order Chiroptera; family Vespertilionidae; genus Myotis; species Myotis yumanensis. The sequence continues at coordinate 33,187,783 of NW_027223766.1, read as the reverse complement.
TTTTTTTTCCTAAAAACATTTTTTTTAAGTTACATACTCCTGCTTCCCATTATGAAATGACACTCCTACTTCTTTTTTCATACTCTGCTTCTGATGTAGCAGCATGGTGCTTTCCTTTTTAATTATATCATGTGTTCCTATTTGTGTCTATGTTGACTTTGAAAAATTAATTCCTGGAGTTCATAGCTGTATGTTTCAAAGATGACTTTCCTAGAATAAAATTAAAAAGAAAATGCTGTTATTAATTTCCCAATTCACATAGTGATTCAATATTTCAAGCAAATTCATTTTATGGAATGCTTATAAATTGATGTATTTTACTTTGATTTTGGTTGTTAGTATTAATACTAATGGGTAAAAATAGTGTTTATTAGCTTTGAATAAAGCTTTTTCATATATTGTCATATTCTTTTCCTAATTTAAAAAATCCTATACTTGCTAGTATTATTCTTATTTTTTACAAGAAAGCAATGTTCAGAGATGTTAATTAACATATATTAGGTCACACAACTAGTAAAAAAAATGTGCTATAAATTGAATTGATAGAACTTGAATTCAAGTTTCTGCTTTTTAGCTCAAGTAAGAATATTTAGGCTAAACAACTAATTATCCACAATGAAGTTCCCAGAAGTTAAAAATTATATAACTATGTTTTCTATTTCTACACCTTGATTTTCTTATAATTAGAACAATGGATGAGACCTAGATAATTTCCAACGATTCTAAAAAGTCTAATGTACCATGATTCTACTCAGGTCACCATTCGCGCTTGATGGCAAAACCTCTAACATTATGCTGAAATAACAACCTAAAGAATATTTACTTTATGAAATGGATTCTCTCACAGGGGTGAGATGTCAGCTTCTAAATGTAAGCTACTAATGTTCGCATATAATATATTAAATGATTTACACTTCATATTTTGACAAAATACTCATCTATTTTTTCTACAAGAGTCATGTTATAAGTTATCAAACAGCATAATCTATATGTAATAGAGGATCAAACTTCAGGAAACAAAATTATTGGAGACATTCTAGAGCAGTGATGGCGAACCTATGACACACGAACTCATTTTTTTGGTTGATTTTTCTTTGTTAAATGGCATTTAAATATATAAAATAAATATCAAAAATATAAATCTTGCCAAAACCGGTTTGGCTCAGTGGATAGAGCGTCGGCCTGTGGACTGAGAGGTCCTGGGTTCGATTCCGGTCAAGGGCATGTACCTGGGTTGCGGGCACATCCCCAGTGGGAGATGTGCAGGAGGCGGCTGATAAATGTTTCTCATCGATGTTTCTGATTCTCTATCTCTCTCCCTTCCTCTCTGTAAAAAATCAATAAAATATATTTAAAAAATATATATAAATCTTTGTTTTACTATGGTTGCAAATATCAAAACATTTCTATTTGTGACACGGCACCAGAGTTAAGTTAGGGTTTTTCAAAATGCTGACACGCCGAGCTCAAAAGGTTCGCCATCACTGTTCTAGAGTAAAACAGTATACTGAAAAAGTAAATGCATTAAAGAGGACAAGATTGATTTGCTGGTTATTGTCCACACACTCCCTCTTCTTTGCTCCTCTCTTCTAGATATCTCATTCTCTCTTCTGCTGCAGATTATAACTTCAAATCATATAATTGAAGATTTTAACACTAATTTGTTTGGTCTTCACACAAACATTCAAATATCTCAATTACTCCTTAAAAATAATAGTAATTTTTAAATTATTTTTTCTCTGGTGATTTCAATATATGATCCTTTTGAGGATATGATTTTGTTGTCATTTTTTGGCTTTCAATCTTAGCAATTTGAATTTGTTTTTTCGTGTGCCAATTTTCCACAGAATTCTTTTTTTTTCTGTAGAAAATTAGACTTGAAATAAAAATTAATCTTTCAGAGAGAAATTTGCTTCTGCTTTTGTGAAGTGCCTGGCTTTACTACCAAAGAGTGGAGACCTTAATCAAAATTTTTTTGTTTTGTTTTTTTAAACCATCAAAGCGTTATAAATTTTGTTTGCAAATCTGGTTAATAAAACTGCAAATTACCAGGGGAGATCTTATTTTCTCCTTGTGCTCAGCAATAGTGAAGGGGAAAGGGACGTAGCCGTAGCGGTGGTAGTGATGGCATAGGACTGTTTAAGAAGAGGGACACTCTCAAATAGTTTTGATGCTTTTATCGCTAGAGGTCTTGGCAGGAACAGAAACTTGTTTCTAAGATGGAATAGACTGTGACAAAGGATGAACCAGACAGAATAGAATGTTAAGTTGAGGGAGGTTTGTGAATATGGAATAGACTTCAACATACAGGAAGACAGAGAAACTGCATTTAAATAGGAAACTGCTAAGTATAGTCTAGGCAAATTGGGAGTCAATAATGGGTTGATAGTCCTCTTTAAGTGGGCGGAGTCCAGGAAACCAGGAATCAAGAAAGCAACCCTTCCTTTAAGACAGGAGGAAAGAAGGTGGAGAATTAATGCAGGTAATTAACAATAACATAGTTGTGCTACAGAAATATATTTTAAAAAACATTGAGTCACTTAGACATTGTTAGGGAAGGTGATTATTACAAAAGAATGTGATTGCAAATTTATTTTTTTTAAAAACTTTTTACAGTTACTTTTCTAAAAACAAAATAGATTAGATGTTGTCTTCTATAACTAAAGTCAGTTAAAAAACAGAAACTACCATATTCAAGATTCATTTATTTAATGAATTTATGGAAGGCACTACTATGCCAGAGATTCAATAAAATATGTTAATTGAATAAAGATAAAATGGTTGATAATTTGATTTCTATTTTCTTTCATACTCTAGTACCAGTTTGTCTTGAATAACATTTTATTCCCTGAGGTGGGGGAATTTTGCAGCAACTTTATGAGAAAATATATTTATTTTAAAGATAAAATCAAGATAGAGGAAACCAAGATGGCGGCATAGGTAAACACCAGAAATTGCTGCCTCACACAACCACTTCAAAAATACAACTAAAAGACAAAACGGACATCATCCAGAACCACTGGAAGGCTGGCTGAGTGGAAATTCTACAACTAGAAGGAACGAGAAAAGCACACTGAGACTCAGAGGAGATGTGGAAATAAAGTGCAGAGGTACGGAGGCGCACGCGGAAACGGCTGGCAACTAGACTTATTGGGGGAATCAGTTTGTAATTGTATAAATGTCTAACCACTCTGCTGTACACCAGAAACTATCCTATATAATAAAAGGCTAATATGCAAATTGTCCCCTGGAACTGGGAGTTCAACCAGAAGTTCGACCAGGGAGCAGGGGGTGGGGCTGACTGGGGGGAGGGACCGTGGGCAGTTGGCTATTAACAGCCAGCCCTGCCCCCAATCGGCCAACCCCATCCTGATCAGTGGTGGGGCTGACCCTGCCAACTGCCCTCGACCCCTTCCCCTGACTGTCCCCACCCCCAATTGGCCCTCCCACCCCGATTGGGGGCGTGGCTGGCCCACCAACCGGCCTGGCCTGATGGGCCTCTATCAGGGTGGGCTGGCTGGACCCCATCCGAGCACTAATTCGGGCACCGGACCTCTAGTTATAAAATAATATTTAATGTCAACTGTAATTGAAAATTACAGTTAAAAAATGTTTACAAAACATTTATTTTAAAGACAATATCTCAACCACACTATCATCTATAACAAAGTTTACAGAGAAAGAAAAACAGTGTAAGGTGAGGAATACTGGAATATTTATCTTAGACATTCTAAAGTTTTATAAAGAAATCTCTGAAGACTGCATACCTGTAACACTGTGTCCCTGAAACAATCTTATTCTGTCCTCCTGGGGGTTTATTTGTTCACAACTTCAGGATTTAAGGAAGGACAACCTCTTTAGTAAACATCCTCTAGCAGTTGATGTTTTGGAGAACAGATAAGCCTAATCTTGATTTCCCAGAGAGACATTAAATATTATCTTAACAATCTGCCTTTCTTGGCATCAAGTTTTTGCTTATATAATACCATAACAGTTGTATTAACAACCATTAAAAATGTGATCATATTAAACTGTATCCAAAAAGAAATAAATAAAATTTTCAAAGCACTGCATCATAAGGATAATTATATACATATACATAATATAACTTGATATTTATACATGTATATATATAAAAATATATTTCAAAGTTTCATTTGAATGGCATTCTTAATATGAAAATAAAAACTGAACAGAAATTCCTGTTGAGCCACTTAGAGCTTAGAAGAATAAAATAATTTTCCAAAGCAGAGTTTTAAATTTTGTTTACAAAAAATACATTTGCACAATAGTTATTACCAATTTTGTAGCATATATGAGACACTATGGTACATACTATGGGAATACAGATACATATAAAGTATTATCACTTTCCTTGTGCACAGTCTCAGGGGTGGGCAAACTTTTTGACTCGAGGGCCACAATGGGTTCTTAAACTGGACCGGAGGGCCGGAACAAAAGCATGGATGGAGTGTTTGTGTGACCTAATATAAATTCAAAGTAAACATCATTACATAAAAGGGTACGGTCTTTTTTTTTTTTAGTTTTATTCATTTCAAATGGGCCGGATCCGGCCCGCGGGCCGTAGTTTGCCCACAGCTGGTAAAGAAGATTATTGAATACTTACTATTGTGAATGGAAAATACCAAGATGGAGTCATTTACTGGGGACGGGGGGGACTAAAATGGAGCCAGGAGGCCATGAAGAAGTTTGTCTACACACATCTCACCCAGCACACTTCTCCATGAACTTTTGAACTTCTCAGCCATGCCTGGACCTCATCTTCTCACCGAAACAACCAGACCATCTGCATTCCTTACCTTGAAAGGAGCCAATCTGCTTTGCCAACCAGTACCCTCCATCTGCATGTCGGACTCAACCAATCCTTATAAACCTAGCAAGAATCCTTCATTTACATAAAGAAAAACCAGGTTGAAGATAGGGCGTGTAATCTGAACCTTTAGAAAGCCTGCTTCCCCTTGTTCTTCCCAGAGCACAGGGCTAGTTGCTGCCCGGATCTGTGTCTCCTGTTGCAAACTCTGACCTCTCTTTTATATGAGCTGCCTTCTTGATTCATACTGTATAGAGTAGAAAGTAATAGACATCATAAGAAATGTGTAAAAATACTATGAAAGGTCATACGATTACTTCTTGAGGGTGAGAATACCTCATTGGCAACATGAATGGAATTTGGTAATCTGATCAGTTTCCTATGGCTTCTATAACAAACCTTCACTAAGCTGGCCTCTTAAAACAACAGAAATCTTATATCTTATGGTTCTGGAAGCCGATGTCAAGGTATTGACAGAGCCATCCTCTTTCCAAAGGCTTTAAGGAAGAATCATTTTTTGCTTCTTTCAACTTCTGGTAATTCCAGGAATTCCGTGGATTGTGGCTGCATAAATCCAACCTCTGCCTCTATGGTCACATGGCCTTATCCTCTATCTCTATATTCTCCTCTTCTGACTCTTATAAGTGAGAGGGCGAGGGCTAGGCCCTCCACCTTGCCCCAGGGTAAGGGCTAGGCCCTCCACCTTGCCCCAGGGTAAGGGCTAGGCCCTCCACCTCGCCCCAGGGTAAGGGATACGCCCTCCATCTTGCCCCAGGGTAAGTGCTCCATCTTACCTTGGCCACGTGCTTGGCAAGGAGCTTCTTCCCAGAAGTCTAAGCCTCTGCTAGCCACACCCAGGAACAAGACACCGACTCTTGCCTGGCCAATCGGCAGAGCACAGTCCTTTCTCCTCCCCTTACTCCAACTCCCCCTATATAACCCGTCTCCACACAGAGTTATCTCTCTCTCTGCTTCCTGCTGCTGTGTCGGCAAGGTGGGGGAGCCGAGCTAGCTCGAATAAAGACTCTTATGCTTTTGCATCGTACATGGCTGGCTCCCTGATGTGGTTTCTTGGGGATCCTGAAATCTGGGCATAACAATAAGTACATTGTCGTGGGATATAAGGTACACCAGAATTATCTTAGCTTAAGATTCAAGTATGTTGGATATTATCTGGCAGGCAATGAGGAAGCATTAAGGTACATTTGCCAGGGATCACATGATTAGAGTTTTATTTTTAAAGAAAACTATTAGGTATGAGGAGGGAAGGTGGACAAAAGAAAAGAAAGAAGACTGAATCTTCTAGCAAGGCTTTATGAGAATTTGTATCCATTTATCCATCTACCTACCTGTTAGTAGTCATGAGAAATGTAGATGTAAGAACTTCCTGTAGAAAATTTGGATAAGAGTGTATTTGAGTCCAATGGAGGACACTCCTGGAAGCAAGGTCTCCACACCGAGAAACATGTTTCCCAGAATGACAGTTTGCAGTTTCTGTTAAACATTTGGAATTGAGGGAATTGAGGAAGATGACGTGAACATGAGAGAAAGCAAGACAGGGACATTTCTAAAACTGGATTTACAGGACAGTTAACAAGATTATGTGCTTTCTTGAAGGTGGTGTGTTAACCTAGATGCACAAAAAAAATGGGCAGGGCTTGCTTAAGGCAAAGAGAACCTTGTGTGAGGAAAGTTACAGGCTTGAGGTGTAATTACCCACCATGACCTGCCCAGTTAAGAATTTGTGATCGGACCACCCTGTAAGGTTACTTTTGGTTGGATTTATTACAGAGCCCCTTCTTTGTCCTCACAAAGAAGGACATTTTTTCCATTTGCTCCAATGTAGATGGACCTTGAGGGCATTATGCTAAGTGAGGGAAGTCAGACTGGCAAAAAAAAAATTCTACATGATATCACTTATAAGTGGAATCTAAAAAAGTAAAAATTATAGAAAAAAGAATAGAATAGTGCATACGAGGGGTGGGGCGGGGGTGTGGGGTCATGGGGATGTTGGTCAAAGGGTTCAAACTTGCAGCTAAAGAAGAAATAAATTATGTAGATCTCATGCATAATTCAGTCAACAATACTGAATTATGTTCTTCAAAGTTGCTGAGAGACTAGATCTTAAATGTTCTTAAAGAAGAAATGATAAGAATGTGATATGATAGAGATTTTAGCTAACGTTAAGTCGTAATCACACTGAATTACATAAATGTGTTACATGTACCCCTCACCAGCACCAGAGAGGTGTTACTTCACAGCTCCCTGAGTCAGTGGGTGAGGGCTGTCCCCAACCTCGATCCTTGTCTTCTCATATAAATGAATCTATACCAGAGACCTTGACTGCATTGTGAAAAGCCAATTTATTAAAGCGATTAAAGCACGTGCCTCTATTGGGGAAGCAAACCGATGCATCTGGCTTATGAAGCACACACGGGCTCTCAGCTAATCTGAAGAGCAGGTTGGTTGGGGGTCTGAGGTGCTATATACCCTCCTGCCTATAGGTCTCAACATTTCTCTGCTGACTATCTGGGTATAGATTAATTCTCAAGGTCTCTCTTTTACTTTGTTGTGGCCTTCTCAGAATTTATGAAAAGCACCTGGCAACTTTATCTTGCCAAGCCTGGAGACTGCTGGCTTCCCTGCTTAGGGAGTAAAATTGCTCTTTTTTTTCCTTTTTTATTTACTCCCTTCCTTTCTGCATTCTCTCCCTGGGGAGGTTTTTAACCATTTGCTTGGTGTCCTTGGCTGAGGAATGGCTTGTTAGTTATGAACTGGCTGCAATGCCCACACTGTTTAGCCTTGTTTTAACTTTCCTGTCTCAGTTTCCGTTCCTCCTGCCTTGGAATCCTGTAACAAATGTGTCAAATAAAAATTTTGTACACCTTAAACTTACATGGTGTGATGTGTCAATGACATCTCAATTTTTTTAAAAAGTGAAGCTAGTAGGAGGAATATTACAGCTGACCTTCTCCTGGCCACTGTATTTCAATCTGTGGATGACTTCACCAGTGATAATCAAGGGAGAGAAGGGACAGCCCAACCTTCACATCTCTGTTTGTGTTGCATGCATGTTGATGCCCTGAGGGGTTTCCAACACTTTCACTTCCAAAGTTTCTCATCTTCAGCATCTCTTTAAACCTCTAGGCAGAATCCACGGGCACCTCTCCTCTCTGTAACACCACTACATAGTCAAAACCCAATGAGAGCCACATACATCATTTTCAACCTTTCTAATGGCCACATAACAAAGTAAAACAAAACAGATTAATTTTAATAACTTCCACCCAATATATTCACATCATTTCAATATGTAGTCAGTATAGAAAAATTGTAAGATCTTATTTCAGATTGAATGTTTGTGCCCCCCCCCCCCCGCCCCCACTCCCAAATCATATGTTAAATCCCATATGATGATATTTGGAGGTGGAATCCTTGGAAGGTGGTAAGGTCATGAGGACAGAGCCATCATGCATAGGATTAGCGTCCTTTTAAATAAGACTCCAAAGAGCTCCCTCACCCCTTCTGCCATGAGAGGACACCTTCTCTTATGAACCATCAGGTGGACTCTCACCAGACACCAAATCTATTGGATTTCCCAGCTTCCAGAAGTGTGAGAAATAAATTTATGTTGTTTATAAGCCACCCAACTTATGGTATTCTATTATAGCAGCCCAACAGATGAACAGATCCTTTAGATTTTCTTCAAGGCTTCGAATTTTGTATTTCATACTTACACCACATCTCAATTCAGATTAGCCACATTTCAAATGCAAAGTAGACATATGGGACTAGTGACTATTCTATTGATCATTACAAACCCATACTAAGTCTCATCTATGTGGTTGAATCAGTAAGGTAATTTGAAATCTGGCAGTCACATTTCATAGACTTAAAGGAAATATATGGAGAATAGAACAATTTATTTCTATGCATGCCAGCATTTCTTCCCCCTATATATCACCTTGTCTTGCTCTCTTTCCTGTATTTTTTTAAGCAGAAAATAACATCCATCCATCCATCTGGGGAATTGCTTATTTATGTGATTGTACCCCTCTCGGTGGTATTTCCCATATTTCCCCATCCCTCTCCACTAATGACAACCTGTTTGAGCACACCTATTTAAAGTTGCATTACAACTATAATTAAAACTTATTTTGTTCACGTTATGATCCCAAATGCTGAAGAGCTGGCATTAACTCTTACATTTCGCAGATATTCCCAGAGGCAACTGTAATTTGCAATTTGAAGTGAAGTGCAGGTGTTAGAAATAAAAGTGCTCCTAAAAGCAGAGCTGTTGGGCAACACTGCTATTTTGTATTCTTCTTCTGGTTTGAAATGCGATGCTTTGATGCAACTCCATTCTGTGCTAGCAGACAAATCTCCCTGTGGGCACATTTAATGGATGAAAAGGCTAAGGCAAAGAGGAAAGATTAATTAGCTTGTCTGAGGTCACTTAACGCTACAGACACAGAGACAATGGCCGAGATAGAAACCCAGAAGCACGAAACTGTAATAATTTACGCAAAGTACTTAAAGTTTTAATTTTCCTTAATGAGAACTATAACCACAGTATAAAGAATAGTGATTTCTGGATGCCACCCCTTTTAATTAATTTAAACCGCTCAGTCATGTCAGTGTCATGTAAATGCTTTCTATTAATTTTGTATTTTTGTCAGTCTTTCTTCCATGAAAACTGATCGGCATCTGTATTGTGCTACAGTTGTGGGATCTATGGGCTGTTATTTGTTATCCAATCTAATGAAAACATCTGTTTGTTGCTTAGTTCCCCAAAAGAATCTTACATTTCTGCTTTACATAAAAATATTTGCCTTTGAATTCTATAAGAAGTCATATGAGAGCGTTCAGAAAAATCTATTCATGAGTTACCAGTCACATGCAGATTTTTTAAAGTTTAAATTACATACTTGAAGCCAGAAAGATGCTGTTACATATTGTAAATTATATAGAGAGTAGATTATATATAAGTATTACATGAGAAGATGTAAAATGTAAACATGATTTCCCAACTGGTAATACTAATATTTACAAATTTATAAGGGTTAGGGATAAAAGAAAGCACCTAGGCTGCAATGATGGTGGCACAATACATGAAAATATAAATCACCCCAGGACAATCTTACTTGGTTTAATCTAGTTACTATCTATCTATCTATCTATCTATCTATCTATCTATCTATCTATCTGTCTATCTGTCTATCTATCTATCTATCTACCTATGAAGATAGCCTTAATGTTCTCTGCAGCTTGACTAAATTTTAGACAGATTTCTACCTGACTATAAACCCCTGACCTCTCTTTTCTCAGAACATTTACTTTAGAAAACTTGTAATTATAAACTTTTTCCCTTCCCCTTTGAAATGTAAATCTTCTCCCAGTCTCTTGCCAGTATTACTAGCCAGGAATGTCTTTCAAGGACCCAGGAGAGCCATCTACTTGAAATAGAATCATCAGAAAGAGTGTTCCTACTACATCTCTGTAGGCGGGTAGACCACTATCTTTTATAACCTGACAATTGGCAAACAGATGACCCAATCTCATTGACCGAATTTCCCTTTAAGGTCCTCCAGTACTTTTCAATGAGCTCACCCAGGGCTTAAAAACCCTCCCACCTTTTCTACCAGTAGAGTTGAGTTCACTCTCTCTCACTTGTGGCAATAGTCTTGATCCCTATTCCAATAGTGTTACAATAGTATTGCCTGTTTAAGTTTGGTGTGATATATATATCATTATATATCATTATATATCCATATATAGTTTTAGCGGTATATACATCCATACATGGATAGTTTTAGATTGATAGGTAGTAGGTTTGTTTTTCGAATGTATTCAAAAGCAATAATAATAGATTTATGGATAAGAATGTCCAAGACACAGTATTGTTTGGAATAATAAAACATTAAAACAATTAAAAGTTTCAATAATAAGGAATCATAATATAGAACATTGTCCAAACCAAATTCATAATTCCAGACTTTTTTAACATGCAAATGTTCAGGCTATGCTTGCACAGCCCCTCACTTCTAAATAGGATTTTGAATAAAGTTGCATAGACTAAATCCCAGACTTTTAAAATAGTTCATTGCTGGGTTAGTTAAATGTCAGGCAACTTTAGTTTTTGGCTTTAAAATGCTATTTTTTTTTTTTTTTTTTACTTCTCTGCAATTAACAAATATGATATGAGCAAGAAAGTACAATATTTTCTTTAAATTTTTTTTTAAAAACTAACTTCCTTGTGTAAATTTATAATTTTGTATAAACTCAGATCAAAATTCCCTGGCTGTATGTTAGTAGGGAAATTGAATTTTTCATGTGCTATTATTCCCACGGCTGTCTTACTAGTAAATTTGAAACAGTGAAGAAGTTTTTTTGTCTGTCATATAGAAACCCTTCTATTTTTAATACCTTTATTTTTAATATCTTTATGTTTTATGCCTTATGATGAACTGAAATTAAAAGAAAGTAGCTATAATTTAATACAAAAGTTCATTGTTCCACACATTTTGCCAGTGAGTCGGGTCTTAAGTCTGTAAGTACTTTGCCTGAAGCAATACAATTGCATTTATTCAAAAAATGCATCCCATTTGGAGGATGTATGTATTTTAAGACTCTGTGCACAGGCTGTCCACAGAGTTACCTTCTGTTGCCAGTGTGTAATGATCCCTTCATTGAACTATTTTTAGCAGAGTTAGTCTTCCATAGCCTGTAGCAGGGAAGATAGGGAAAAAAAAAAGACTAAAACACTAACCTTGATTATGTGTTACTAAAAAGCACTATACTGCACAGACTATAGCACCTGGAGAATTGAAGAATAAATGGGAAGAAAAGGTAAATGATTTTCTGTGTGTATATTGTAGACATCTAATTTATTAATGGGGCTGAGAAAAGAAGATATTCCCTCATTAGTATTGTACCTGGGAAGTAGAATCATTGTGGGGCCATCCTTTCAGGATCCAGCATCAAAGTTTAGAGGACCAAAGCAGTAAAATAAAAATCAATTTGAGAAATTTTCCTTCTTATTTATCCAGACCAAATTAATTTATTTCAATTCAGATGAGCTTTGATTGCTATTTCTGATTTTTATATTCTTCAGACCTCTTGCCTGACCAGTGTGGGTCAGTGGTTGAACGTTGACCTATGAACAGGAGGTCATGGTTCGATTTCTGGTCAGGGCACATGCCCAGGTTGTGGGCTTAATCCCCAGTGTAGGGTGTGCAGGAAGCAGCTGATTGATGATTCTCATCATTGATGCTTCTATCTCTCCCTTCCTCTCTGAAATCAATAAAAATATATTAAATAAATAAAAAAGAAAACAGGCCTCATGATGTTGTTGTTGATGTGCTCTATCAATTTTGAAGATTTTTTAAAATTTCTGAATGAAAATTTTAACTAACAGAGATTATGTTCATGCTAGGTCACTAACTTTTTTCTTTTACTCATTATTTCCAAAAAACTCTTTTTACAGTGTTTCTTATTCTTCAACCCACCTTTATTAAAGATATTAAAAACAGAAACCATTAATATGCTTTCCCTTTTAGGGAAAGAAGGCAATTTTGTTTTGAATTTGATGACTATGAGCAGAATATAATTATTTATGCCATTCATGCATCTTTCATGGGGCTCAGTTTATTCAAATTTCTAAAAATAATAAAATGAGGGGATTTTTTGGTAATAAATGCTGCTTTAGATGACAGTAGTATGCTAATTAGTATCTACAATTTGGTTATCCCATATGGATGAGCAGCAAACACAGCTTTAAATAACTATTTCCAATATTCTTTTGTAACTGAATAGGCTGTCTACTCAGAAATCTTAAATAAAAAGAGCACCATGATTTAATGGAATCCTCAGGAAAGGTTTCTTTCACATTGTGCTTCTCAAGCAGGATTTCTGCTTCTGCTGTGGTGTAGAGACCAGGACCCAAGCCCAAGTCAGCTCCTTCTTCCTTTTAAGGTTTTTTGCAAGATACAACTTTGTTTTGGAAACCAAAGATGTAGGTATTAGAATCCAGGTCTTATCCAGGTGTCAACCTTACTCAATCACAAAGTTTCTTCTGAGCTCATTCAACATGTGCGAGGAGAAAAGTGCACGATATTATTACCCTAAACTTTTTCCAGGAAGGTTGAGATAATCAAACTAAATTTTAACTGGATATCATTTCGCCTAATTTGTTTTGAGAATATGCTGTTAATGTTCTATCTAGGCAATACCATAGACGATGAGAATGCCAAGCAAACAGGTCAATATGGTTTTTCTGTTCTCAAAGCTCATGGGCTGTTGAGGATGTAAGCGAGCAAATGCTATCACAGCAGGGTAGGCTGTTCATGCAGGAAAAAATCATGTCCTAAATTGTGAGCTATTAGAGAATGCTGTATGTATGAAGTGTACAGGCTGAATGGACTTATTGGTGAATGGAGCGTGTCAGCTGAATTATGGTCAGGTGAGTGAACAGACCAAGAGAGCAACATGTAGGATCTTAAGATAAGAGAGGAAGTAAACTGAAGTAATTTAGTCCAACTACAGTGGGGGCGGGGGGGGGGGGTCGTAGACTAGAGAGATCAAGTGGACATCATCATTAAGCTCCTTAGAAAGCATTTGAAGAGTTTGCACTTTTGCAAACTAATGATGACCAGGTGAGTGGGATACGATTTACAAGTTAGAAAGACCACTTCAATGAGACTAGGACCAGAGAAATGACGAGAAGAACGTTGAAAGAAAATAGGTAAGGAATGAAATTGAAGGACCTGCAGTGGAGGTGAGAGGAGTGGAGAGCAGATAGGAGAAATTGAGGTGGCAAAATGAAACAATTTGGTGATTCATTAGGTTGGAATGAGAGAGAAGAAAGAGACTAATTTTCATGTTTTTGTCTTAAGTAATTGGGCAATGTATTCACTGAGACAGATCAAGGTAATGCCAGTTTGGGGAGCAAGAGTGGACTGGGAGCCATGGTGACTTTAGGTTTGGAATTTCATTTTCAGTAGTTTTGAAATGTCAATGTGAAGATGTCTATTTGAGAACTAGGTAAATGGGTCTGAATTTGGAATTAAGAAAGAAATTAGAAATTATAGAGACTATATAACACATTGATTTTCATTCTGACTGCCCCATCTTTTTATATATTTTTTAAATGAAGATTATTATTGTTATGTGTTCCTATATTCTTGATTCATGTGACACTCATATTTCCTGTCTTTAATCTTGTATTCCTTCCGTAATTCAAGAAAAAAAAATGCTCCTCAGTCAACAGGTTACTGGAGGTTCTTCAAAATTATATTAATCGTATCTTCCCAAATGAAGTCCCACAATGCTGTCATTTATGTTTTTAGATAAAAAAGTTTGCACATGGTTTCTTAAAGGTCTGTTATTAGATACTAAAAGAAACTTTATTTTTCCTCATTTCAGAGTTTCTCAAAAGTTCTGTTCATATTATAATATATTCCTTTACTATGAGAAAACAATAGATTCAACGCAAACATAAAATGTTTACATGAAATATACTAACTTTAAACTAATACATACTACTACTAGATAGAAAACTCCCGTTACTTTTCCATTAAATAGGATGCTCTTTCATTAACGATGTGCTTAGTTCCTGGAAATAATCTTTTATATCTTATCTTTGAAATGCAAAAGTGCTTCTAAAACATATATAATAGAATTCATTCCAAACATCTGAATTAGGTTTTATTATCCCTTTTTTACAGGTAAGATAAATGAAGCTCCGTAAGGTTGCACAATGTGACTAATATAACACAGGCCATATGTAAATTGAGCAGGGATTAAACCAAATATTTCACCCAAGTTCAGTGATTTTTATCTCTATCATCAAGTTTTACTTTTAATCAGTGAATTCTGTTTGCAAGGTGGTTGGACCACTTTAGGAATGTCACTTGTAGAAATAAAGCAACAGGTCAACAAAGGTATTAAACTTTGGCATATAGTTATCATATTAAATCAAATTTTATCTAGTCAATTAATGGTTTATTTGTCAATTTAACTTAGTATTTTACGTAATATATAATGCTTATTTATTACATATATATATATCTTTATTTCAGGACTTAACAATAGCACTAGCACATACATGCACAACACACACATATATAGCATATCTTTAGCATTCAATGCTAATTAACAATAACAGCTCTAATTTACATTGAATTAATTTAGAATTTGTAGAGATCTAACAGCTTGTTTAAGATTACTAATGGTTAACCAGCAGAATTAGAATTCAGACCCCATTCTTCTGAATCTGTATAATTTATTTTACTGCATCATAAATAATACCATTATAATACTGGGGGGAAGTCCTATTCAAATTTTGGAAAGTCGTTTAAAATGTTGGCAAAAGTTTCTATATTAATTTTGTTTCTTTAGGCATATAATGCTCCAATCCAAATGAAAGTTTGCTAGCATTACACTGTACTAAGGGACTTATGTTAGTTCATACTCTAAGAATTAACATTTTCTTTTGCTGTTATTTACAGGTTATAAAATTTAAAAAACCCAAAAAATATTTTTACTCACTGAATATAAAAATTCCATAACAAATGCGAGCATTTGTATTCAACTCAAGTGGATCAACTAACATATGGTCATTGTAGTCCTTTGGTTGTTGCCTTGGAAGATCGATCACCACCTGTCAAATCACATGAACTGATTTGATGATCAAGATGGTCATCTATAAAAGCTTGGTTGTTTTCAGCATTTAGAAAACTAAAGTGTTCTATCAACCAGTAAATCAGATAGATTTTTCATACATTTCAGGAAGCTATGCCATTGTACTCAAAGGGCAAATGCATCTTGCCATTTCTTTATCCTGTGTTGTGATGTTTGTGCCTTATCCTATCTACCTATCTACCTACCAACCTACCTACCTCATATTACCTATCCATATCACTTAAAATATTGGTCAGATCAAGTGACAGAAAATTCAATGAACTCTAAATAACTTATAAGCTGGAAAGTCTAGAGCTGGAGAGTACTTTGCTTGATCTGTAGGTTGATTATCTCTTTAAGGCTGCATATCCATTATTTGTGATCCTTTTAGCTCTGTCTTCTTTGCTTGGCTTTATCCTTAGCCTGATTTTGCTCAGGGTTGTCAGATGACTGGCAGTCCATTTGGGTCACATGCACTTTTTTTTCATCTAAGAGAAGAGCATCATATGAAATCTATAATTACAGAAAAGTTTTGGATTTCCCTTTAGTTGGACTGATGTTGGTCCCATGAACCAATCACTGGGGCCAGGGAGACACCATATGTTAGCTTGTCTTAGTTTTACCTTTGTCTTAGTTTTTGCCAATCCTGGAGCAATCACTGTAACGAACATCAAGAACAGCAGCAACAATAAACTGCTATGATTAGCTTAAGTCAACCAGGGCCTTCCTTTGGAATTTCAAATAGAATCAAGCCTCAATACCTATCTGAAATATAGTGAATGTGACTTGGCTCTCCAAAGTAAAATCTAGGTACTTTTATAAAGAAAAAGAGTGAGGTAGGATATGCATCAACAAGTGTCTATCCATTCATTCATTCACCCTTCTACTTCTATCCATCTAATCAATAATTTCTATTTATTTATATATTTCTTCCTCTGCATTTCTAGGTACAATCTGAAGTAAGCATTACTTAAATATACTTATATTTTTTATTCACATATTTTCTGCCTTATTTTTGCTTAATATATGAGGAATAAATATGAGGAACGTCCATTGTGTTTCATAAATTACTCTAAGAGTACTAGAATGAAGAATGACATTTAAATTATAAGCTCTACTGAATTTTATTACTACATGAAATATAGATGTCCAGGAATGAAATTACAGGCATATACTAAGGAAATAAATAGTATCACTATTAGATACTTTTATTGGAGAAGAAAAGTTGTCAACATGGAAACATAAATAGACACCAAGTCTGTTTCCCAATTCTTTTTTTTTTATAATACTCTTTTTTTTATTTTTATTGATTTTTTTACAGAGAGGAAGGGAGAGAGATAGACAGTTAGAAACATCGATGGGAGAGAAACATCGATCAGCTGCCTCCTGCACATCTCCCACTAGGGATGTGCCCGCAACCCAGGTACATGCCCTTGACCGGAATCGAACCTGGGACCTTTCAGTCCGCAGGCCGACGCTCTATCCACTGAGCCAAACCGGTTTCGGCTGTTTCCCAATTCTTATATTTTATAAAGATTCTCAAATTTCGAAAAATGATAATTTGTCAATTATTTACATTGTATGATACATATGAATTATTTACATATGAAGAAATTTAGTGTCATTCTCTAGAATTTAAGGAGTTTAAAGCCATTTGATCATTATTATTTGATGATTTAGTTAATAATCTAGAGTAGTAGAAAAGATAATAGCCTAGTTGGTTAGAGAAGAACCAAATGAATAAGTGGATATTTTAAGTATGGAGGTGATTCATGTATATTTGAGACTAGAGGCCCAGTGCACGAATTCGTGCACCAGTGGGGTCCCTCAGCCTGGCCTGTAGGATTTGGCTGAAACCAGCTTTCTGACATCCCCCAAGTGGTCCTGGATTGTGAGAGAGTGCAGGCCAGGATGAGGGACCCCACTGGTACACTATCAGGGCCAGGGAGAGATGCGGGAAATTGGCCAGCCGGGGAGGGACTGTGGGAGGGCTCCAGGGCATGTCTGGCCCATTACACTCAGTCTTGAATGGCAGACCCCTGCAGCAAGCCAACCTACCGGTCAGAACATCTACCCCCTGGTGGTCAGTGCATGTCATAGCGAGCAGTTGAGCAGCCTTAGCATATCATTAGCATATTATGCTTTGATTGGTTGAATGGCTGACCGGTCAACCAGACACTTAGCATATTAGGCTTTTATTATATAGGATAAGAGAAAGGCTTTATTTTATGGGATGCAAAGTTTAAGAGAGCTTAGTGTGGAGAAAATAAAAAAGGAAATTCAATGGAAAACTTACAGAATTTCAGAAAGTAAGATGAAGAATTATCTGCTAATTGTCTTAATGTTAAAAAGAGATGGAAAGTTTTCTTTATTTTGCAGTTCTTTAAGGAGGCTAGGGTAACTCAGTCCCAAACCATGAATTCTGAGTTATATCTGACTGCTTATAAGTTTTCTCTAGTAAATTTTGGAATGACTCTACTTTCCTGAAGCCAATTGATAAAGTACTTTCTTTATGGTTTTGCCAGATGAGTTGCCTGAAAGAATGTCTATGTAATAAAGTCCAGAGAAATAAATACAAGGAACATTTGTACCAGTGTCAACACACAAGGGAAAGGGCACATACAAGAAGCAAACAATGAATGCATAAATAAGCAGAAGAACAAATCAATCTCATTATCTCTCTCTAAAAATCAATACATTAAAAACAAAACAAAACAAAAAACAAACAAAAAAACCACACAACTAAGCAAAACCCGAGTTTTGAAAGTCCTCTGTTCTTTGCTTCTGCATCGGTGTCATACTCCACCTGTCCCTTTTACATTTCCCTCCAAACCTGAACTCTGTAGTTTGAGCAGGGACCTCTACAGGCAGCTAGCTATCAGCCTTAAGGGGAGTACCTTTCTATTGTAGCCTGAGGGGGATCCAGGGGCTTAGAATCTGGAAAGTGTTCATTGTTCTGAGGGAGTGCTGGGCTTCTTGATCTCATTGTGGTTATAACTTGCTTGAGGGCATAAAACATGTGATTCTGTTACCCTTCTGAGGAACTTGGCCTATTAAGATATTTTCTTATTACATAAGAAAAGCCAGCAGAGAGAAAGAAATTGAAATTGAGTCAATGTTGGCTCAAATTTCAAAGATCTTCTGGAAAAGTGTTTCTTAAACTGTGGTAAAAGACCAAGTCTACTGTCACTATCATTAATCTATCATACTTTTGTAAAATTCAGCAAAATTAATTCCCAGAAAAATAATAATAAAAAAGACACAAGACACAAGTCCGGATTCTTTTAGACCCAGCAAACATAAAATTACGCTGCAAAATGTCTGCAGTAGTGACTGAATATTTAATTTTTGTATTAATATTTTTATAGACAAGAAAGTTTGCAGACCAAATTACTTTGGAAACAAACACCTTTTGAATGGAATGATAAATAATACAAAACTAATTATTTAACATATTTTATAATATAGAAAACTAGCAGGTAAAAGTATCAAATAAAGAGGTAGTTCTGTGGTTGAGTGTTGACCTATGAACCAGGAGATCATGGTTTGATTCCTGGTCAGGGCACATGCCTGGGTTTCGGACTCAATTCCCAGTAGAGGGTGTGCAGGAGGCAACCAATCAATGATTCTCTCTCATCATTCATGTTTCTATCTCTCTCTCACGCTCCCTTCCTCTGTGAAATCAATAAAAAATATATATGTATATAAAAAGAGGTAAATTGTAGAACCAACCATCTAAAGAGAGTGATTCTGACAGCATTATTAATTAGCTCTTATTAAAATAAAACTTACTGCCCTACTACCATGGATGTCTAATTTAGAATAAGTCACTGGTCATGTTTTACCAAAATAATGTCTTTGTTATCATTTGCATCTATTTTATTTTTATTGAGGTATAATTGACATAGAAAATTATATTAGTTTCAGGTGTTACAACACAATGATGCAATATTTGTATATATTGCAAAATTATCACCACAATAAGTCTAACATCTGTCACCATACATAGTTATGGAATTTTTTTCTTATGAAGAAATTTTCTTTTAAGACTTACTCTTAGCAACTTTCAAATATGCAATATCGTATTAGTAATTATAGTCTTCATACAATATATTCCATTCTATGATTTATTTATTTTATAACTGGATGTTTGTACCTTTTAACTCCCTTTACCCATTTCACTCATCCCTACCTCCTGCCTGTGGCAGCTCATATATCTATGAATTTCGGTGCTTTTTATTTTTTTAAGATTCATATATAAGTGAAATCACGCAGTGTTCATCTTTCTCTGTATTATTTTACTTTGCAAGTAAAATAAGTGTCATCTATGTTGTTACAAATGGCGAGATTTCATTCTTTTTTAAAAAAATCATTTTTTGTTGATTTTTTTTAGGGGGAGAGAGAAAGAGAGAGAGAAGGAGGGAGAGAGAGAGAGAGAGAAAGAGAGAGAGAGAGAGAGAGAGAGAGAAAGGAGTGAGGGAGAAACACATCAATGTGAGAGAGTGCATCAATTGGTTGCCTTCCACATGTGCTCTGACCAGGGACAGAACCTGAAACCCGGCTATGTGCCCTGACTGGTATAGGAGGACACTCCATCCAACTGAGCAACACCGGCCAGGTCTCATTCATTTTTATAGCTGAATAATATCCTCATATATATCTACTACATATTTCTTTATCCATTCATTTGTTGATGGACACTTTGTTTTTATATCTTGACTATTGTAAATAATGCAGCAATGAACAGGGAATGCATCAAAATGTTTAAAACAACTCTTCAACTTAATTCTCTTCAAATAGTGAACACTTCATACATATTCTTACATATTTTGTTCATATTGAGTAAAGATACAAAATGAAGAAACACTGAAATTGCTTAAATGAAAAGTTCCATAAAATAGGATTGATAAACCAAACCTTTTTTTTTTTAACTAAAAGTACCTCAATTCCTAAAAATAAAGAGCTGAATAACTAATTGGCTTGATTAGGCAAATAGGTTAAGATTGCTAAGATTTAAGCTCTTGTCAAAATTCTGATATTACACCTATTTGGATTGGCTATTGTAATCTCAAATTGTGAAAACTATTGGATCACATTTTGCTCCTCTTTATCTCTAAAGAGAATCCATAAGCCAAGTTAATTAACAGCATCTCAATTGGTAGCATTTAAAAATGCATTGTGACCTTTATCAATATTGAAACATTAATCATAATAATTAAAATGTTAAGTTTATTTTTCTCTAGGATACTGGCAACACTGCTAGCAGCAGCAGTAGAAACATTGGAGGAGATATAATTAAATTTCTCCATTGAGAAACCTCAAATGTAGCCCAGACATTCCACAGAAAGGATAATAATGTGTTATGACATGTTATTTATCCTATGCGATAATTCCTCATGAAGTTAAAGAATGGCTGCATTTATAAATGACACCTGGTAAATATGCTTTTGTGATAACAATAGAATTATGAAGCTGACCACTTGAAAAAGCCTGTAGGATGTGAATATATACTTCATTATCTGTTTAAAAACGATGCACTTCTTATGATCATAGCACAAGAATGGAATGAGATAAGGATAAGCAGCGGTGCTCTGTGTTGAGCTAGGGAGATAATCTATAAAGTTTTACCTGGTAATAAACAACATGGTGATTGAAGAGCATTTGATAGTTAGGGCTGCAGAAAGCTTTCCGCTTCCCTACAGGAGCCACTACTGAGCAAGGGGACAATCAATCCTCTAAATTTTATCATAAAAATAAATTAAATATAGATAAGGAATAACAGCAACATGAACAAGAGGGTACCTGTGGAGTGAAAATTTGTTAAGTCCCTAGGAGAAATCCAATAATGGGCAAGTTAGTCTTTTTATAAAAAGGCTGCTTCACACTGGGCCTCTGGGGCTGTTTGTTCACGTACAGAGCACCTGCTATTAATTTCTTCCACCCCATTCTCAGGAAGAACAATTCCTCTTTATGGCTTCCTCATCTCTTACATCACGTTCGTATAGGAGCCTCTAAAAATGAACTGAACAGATAGCTAACACAAAGCATTTTTAAAACAAAAATTCTACATTAGTAACACGCCCCCCCCTTTTTTTAATTTGAAACCATTCAAAAGTAACTTAAATAAAATAAAGGGTTATTAATTTGATCAAGCCATAAAGGTGGTTGGGTAGAATACTTAATTCAACCTGTTTGATTTAAAAACTCATTAAAAAAACACACAAAGCCCTAACCGGTTTGGCTCAGTGGATAGAGCATTGGCCTGCAGACTGAAGGGTCCCAGGTTCGATTCCGGTCAAGGGCATGTACCTTGTGATGTTTCTCTCTCATCGATGTTTCTAACTCTCTATCCCTCTCCCTTCCTCTCTTTAAAAAAATCAATAAAAATTGCCTTCCACATGTGCAAAAATTTTTTTAAAAATCAATAAACTATATTTAAAAAAACTCATTCACATAACCAACATTCCAGAAACAACTAGAAAATCTGCTTAGAAAACATCTTCACACATGGTTTACTCAACTTTAATTTTTTCTCAATTACAGTTTACACTCAATATTACTTTGCATTAGTTTCAGGTGTACAGCATAGTGGTTAGACAATCATCTACTTTATAAAGTTTTCCCCCTGATATTTCCAGTACCCACCTGGCACCAGACATAATTATTATAATATTATTGATTATAGTCCTTATGCTATACTTTATATCCCCGTGACTCTTTTATAACTACAATCTGTACTTCTTAATCCCTTCACCTTTTCCACCCAGCCACCCAACCCCCTCTCCTCTAGCAACCATCCACCTGTTTTTAATAAGGCTGTGTATTCATAGTGGTTGCCACAGTAAACATAATTTGTTTAGTTTTCCATTGTACAGGCTAAAGATGCCATTTGCCTCAGCCCTCTTTTGAAGGATTGCTATCTTGGAAAACGAGTTTTGCACTTTCAGTCATTCCACAACATCCCTTTACTGATTGACATTTTCTTCATGCAAAAAATGTATCCTCCGGGGAACATTTCCTCAAAATGATTAGTTCTAATTGTGCTTGTTGGAGAGCAGATTCTGACCAGTACATTTGTTTCTGATCTGAGGACACATCAGAATCAGTAGTGGGAAAGCAGATGAATGGAGGACTGAGGCACTCAACAACCTTCGTTGAATGTTTTGCCCACTCAAAATTTGAGCTCTAACATGTTTGCTTTTTAAAATTAAAAATGTGTATTTATTTATTTTGAAAAAATAATGGATTTGGAATTTAACTATGTTGGAAAATTGCAATGGTCAATTTTACAATGACTTCTACCTTTTAAAAAATCCTAAAAGAAGTATATGCTGTGTTTATTGAATGCCCTCAGAATGCACAGCAGCTTTATTATTGATTCGACATTAAATAAACCCTTTAACACTTCTGTCCTGACTTAGGATTCAGACAGAAAACAAGATAGATGCTTTGAAGAAGAGAGACCAAAATACTACATTATGTAATGTGGTTTTTTAACATTCGCTGGGAAGTTCCCTGTCCCTAGATAAAAAGAGGGTGGGTTGGTGGTGATGGTGGTTGAGAAAGAATAGAGTGTTCTGGTCATAAGAGAGAAATATAAGAATTTGGAATCCTCTTATTCTTGGCTTGGTCATAGATGTGTGGCTTCAGGGAAAATCAGTTACCCCCCCATTAATTTCCTTCATGGTAATATGTTAAAATGATTATCTGAATTTATAAGGCCTGCACCATTTTTATCCATTTCCCTATTTTCTTCAGCATCCTATAGATTTATCTATGTGCACATGCATGTGAGGTGTGTGTGTGTGTGTGTGTATTTATATATTTCAAGGGATCCTGGGCTTCATTAACCTAAAAGAAATATACAGCTTCTAATAGTCATAAAAATTCAACTATCTACTTACCCTGGTCATAAAAGGAAATCTATTACATTTTATAAGATGGATATAAACAAATATAAAATATGTAGCTAATGCCCCTAACAGTTATAGAGTAGTTCTCTATATCTTTCTATGAAAGTTGCTGTTGAGTAATATATAAATACTTTATAAAGTGTAGATGACCTATGAATAAATGTTCTCTCATCTAATTTAGATAAAATGACAATATTCTATGTCAACTAGAAATTCAAGTCTGTCTTGTGCCCTGAGAAACTGGATATTATTTCAAGTCAAATTTTCTTCTTAAATTTTGTGCATGATTTTCTTTTCATTACAAAATGTAGTTAGCATGCTAGGAAATTATAAAATAAGAAAGATTTACAAATTTATGTATTGAGACTTGTACTTGGACAATTCCGTTGATTGTCTTAGGGATATATTCTCCAGAATGATACAGCGATTATCAGAAAAAGCTACTAAGTCCTTCCCATTTCCCTTTTTCTCCCTCTTTCTCAGACACATGTAATTATCTTTTTGTGTTCTTTTTTTAAAAGTGTATTTTTATTGATTTCAGAGAGGAAAGAAGAGGGAGATAGACACATCAATGATGAGGGAGAACCATTGATTGGCTGCCTCCTACATGCCCCCTACTGGGGATCAAGCCCAAAACCCAGGCATGTGCCTTAACCCAGGATCCATCCATAACCTCCTGGTTCATAGGTTGACGCTCAGCCACTGAGCCACACCGGCTGAGCAGTCTTCTTGTGTTCTTAATTGTATACAGAAAGACTCACTAGAGCTCTTCCACAGGAGGTCCCCAGGCCACTGCTGCCACATCTCTAGAGATTCTTGAGAAGTTTCAGCACATTTTGCGAGTACTCAACACCAATATTACTGGGCAGTGGTCAATAGCCTTTGCCATCACTGCAATGAAGGGTGTGGGGCGAAGTTATGCTCATGGAGTGTTGAGGAAAGCAGACATCGACCTCACCAAGAGGCCAGGAGAGCTCTCAGAGGATGCGGTGGAACTGTGATCACCATTATGCAAAACCACACCCATACAAGATTCCAAACTGGTTCTTGAACAGAAAGAATGATGTGAAGGAAGGAAAATACAGCCACTTCTTGACCAGTGGTCTGCACAAGCTTCATGAAGACCTGGAGCAACTGAAGAAACTCCAGGCCCACAGAGGGCTGCACCACTTCTGGGGTCTTCATGTTCAAGGCCAGTACACCAATGTCCAAGAAGAAATAAATCTGTAGGCCTCATCTGTTACTAGTTTATACACCTAACAAAAAAGAGAAGGAGGGAGTCATTAGAATGAATGTAGACAACAGGTCTTGTCCATCCCAGTCTCTGTCCTGCCCTCCTATAGGAGGAGACCTACTGCTCCCTGCCTCTTAGATGTGCCCACGGTGATGCAACCCTGTAGTGATGAGTCTTAAATAACCTAGCATTTTGAGAACACCAGTATGCATTGCCTCTGCCTATGATTACATCCTGACCTACTTTCCACCATCCACATATGCAGAAGTCCTCATCTCCGATTGCCTTAGGAAGACATTTTCCTGTTTATACCTATTTCCCTTGAAACTATTTATCTACAGGGATAATTTGTTTGTTAATTTTGTGAAGTTTCTAAGTTTCTAGTTTCCCTTCCCCCATGTACTTGGAGACAGCCTAGTCAAGGGTTAGAGCTGTAACAAAACCAACATTTTATTATTTGAACAACCACAATCACACAGCACACACAGTTGACTTAACTTCTGCCCTCTATTTCCAATACTCATCTTCCCAAAAGCACGTGGAATATCCCTTTTAAGCTTCTTTTGCTTGAAGGAAATACTATCTGTTCAGCTCAAAATATATAGTGTCTGGGATTAAATACTGATGTTATACTTCACTCTTCGGGTACTGACTCAGTCTTGGAATAGTCCTGAGTGAATGGGGGTGGGGCCCAGAGAGATTAATGGAACAAAATAAGTAAATCACTATCAGTATTTTGTTAAAATATGAAAATATCTTATTTATTCACATTTTAGATTTGTCAGTAAATACATATCTGAATATGTAACATTTAACAAAAGGAATGAAGTTTTGCTACAGCTTTTCAAAGGTCTCAACTTTTGTTAAGAGTCTTGGATTATAATCTCAATTTTAATGTCAATTTGTCTGACTGTAGAGGAGTAGTTTAATCTTCCTAAGAATAAATTCTTTTTCTGTAAAACGAGGGTTAGGTTTATATTATTGTGAGTTTAAAATTTCCATGATGCTATGGTTCCCTGAGAAGTACAAGGAACAAAGTGTTATGCACAGAAAAAGTGGCCTGCTAATTTTTTTCAATTTATATAAACAAAAGAAGAAATTCTCTATCCTGCATTAAATACAGATGGGGTTGTAGAGTCTGCTATAAAACATATTTTAATGTGACATTTGTGATAGCATGAAGCTCTAAAATAAGGCTTATGTCATGATGTTGTCTGAGGATGTACTTACTCTTTTGTTTTTATCTAACACTAGAGGCCCAGTGCACGAAATTTGTACACAGGTAGGGTCCCTAGTGGCTGCTGGCTGCTGGCCCGGGCCTTCCTTCATTCGGCGCCACCCCCCCTGGTGGTCAGCGCATGTCATAGTGAGCAATCGAACTCCCAGTTG
Organism: Myotis yumanensis; assembly: GCF_028538775.1. Classification (NCBI taxonomy): domain Eukaryota; kingdom Metazoa; phylum Chordata; class Mammalia; order Chiroptera; family Vespertilionidae; genus Myotis; species Myotis yumanensis. Next base: position 33,161,736 of record NW_027223766.1, on the reverse strand, counting down.
GTTGAACTCCCATGGGAACCATTTGCATAGTAGGCTTTTATATATATAGATTGTTTCTGACATCTAAGGAAGGGGGATGTTAATGCGACTTCTCAAAGTGCTCACATGGCTTAATAACATGTATATGCAATCACATTCTAGCATTCAATAACATGATGTACAGTACACAGTTCTAACAGTTCTAGAGGTTTACATATATCAGTTTGGGGTCTACATATATTTGTTTTAATAATATTTTGGTTGCTATCTGGGGAATTCCATGCCCCTAGAGTGCCAATAAAATTTTGGTTTACTCTCATTGACACTCAGTTTATTTCTAAGATATATAGTTTTAACATACCTATACAATCACAAAATAATTCAGATATTAGTATTTGTTATATTATTATAACTAGGACCACATTCACTAATTTGTGGTTACTTAAAATATATTAAAACTGATACAAAGATACTTTATACCACTTAACATATTTTTAGATAAACATCTAAAATCTTGCATTGAAAATTGACATAGCTACAAAGAATCAAATTTTCAGCATATCTCCACCTTTCTCTGTGAAATCTGAATAAGGTTATTTTCAATGGTTGAAATTTCTATATTGCTTTAATACTTGAGGTTCTTTTTATAACCTCATGCAGAATAAATGTCAATTAATGTTCTTTATAGGTTAGCTTTCATACTTTATAATGAAAATAATTATAAAGTTAATTTTAATTGGTTTTAAATTTTCTGTTACAATAAAGATGTGTCAAAAATTTTATTACACATTGAATTAGTATTGTAGTTATTCATAGAATCAATCAAAACAATATTAGTGTTATTACTTGATAAATATTTATTAAACACAAAACAATGTTCTTTCTCCAATTAATTTATGTACTCATAAATTATTTATTACTTCAAGAAGATAAAGTTTATCATATAGTTCTATTTTTTTTTATTTTTTAGGTGCAAGCAATAAAAAAACTTTACAAAAATAACAAGGGATATAAAATGTTTTGATGGGGCAGTGCCATTTAATTCTTTGAAACCTTTGCAAGACTCTGACAAAGGCCATGGTGTGTCTCAGTGGATAGAGCATTACCAGAGAACTCAAGAGTCTCAGGACTCAATTTCTAGAGGGGGGAGTCACATGACCTCAAATTAGCCAATCAGCATGCTCCATCCAACTTGGTTCAGGGCTGGGAATGTAACGGTCAGGTCCCATGAGTCAGTTTCTAGTGTTAGAACAATGGGGGAAGAGAAGTTCTATTTCAGTTGGAGAGCTGAGAGGTTAATGATATGATCCTGTGGCTGTTGGTGGCCAGTTTGCTTTCATAAAGAGAAAGCTCACCTGAGAATGACAGCAGCACAAAGGAAGTGAGTAAAGCCAAGAGGTCAGGAGAGATGATTCCTGCCGAGTTCCTTGAGCACCCAGATGCATTCAGCCTTGCCTGAAAGGATCTCCATTTAGATATCTTAGTTACATAAATGGTTGCCTGTTGATTTGATTGTTTGCTTGTTTAAGTCACTGGGGTTCTCTTTCATTGGTTATAAAAAAAAAGTTCTCTTTTTCCCAGCTGGCTAAATGGAGCACCCTGAAACTTCCACAGGAGGGATTTCGGCCCACTTCCAGGAAGAACTTCAAGGTAACAGTGTCCAACTACAATCTAATTTAGAGATCCAAGCAGATTCAAGCAATGTCTGTTGAGGGCTGGCTACAGGCTAAACCAATTTAATCCTCATGGGATTAACCTGTTAAGGTAGCGGCTGGTGACCCATTTTAAAGGGCAAGACCAAGGCTCAGAAAAGGGAGTGAGCCACAGTGAGGAAGTAAGGAGCCAGATGGCACACCCACGCCCTGCTTGCACTCTGGGAAGCCACATAACGCAGCTTGTCCACGTGATGGGAGTTGAGGCATTCAGTCCCACGCCCACTGCACTGTGGGTACCTGAGACTTGGTAACTGCCATGTGACTGTCGGGAGACTGACAGAAGCAATTGGTACTGATGGGAGGAAGGGGACCTTCCCTCACTGGCACCCTCCCAGCATCCCTTCTCTTGCTTTGGTTGGCAATCACAGAGTCATGCTCAGGTGACCACATGGGAGTCCCCCCTTCACAGACTGGCATCTGGAGCTGCGATAGGGGCGGCCAAAGCCTTTGCCACCTCTCCATCGTATGTGGGGACACCTACTTCCTTGGCACCGGGGGACCTTACTCCCCAATTGTACACTGGTGGTCCTTCCCAGAACAGGCAGAGAACCTTGCTCAGTTTGGAACAGGATGTAATCATCAAGTCCTTTCTACGTCTCCCTTGCAACCGAGCTCTTGACTCCACACCACAGGCTCCTTTGGCTGCTGCAGGAGATGGACCTGGCAATAAATCAGGGGTGGGCAAACTTTTTGACTCGAGGGCCACAATGGGTTCTTAAACTGGACCGGAGGGCCGGAACAAAAGCATGGATGGAGTGTTTGTGTGAACTAATATAAATTCAAAGTAAACATCATTACATAAAAGGGTACGGTCTTTTTTCTTTTTTTAGTTTTATTCATTTCAAACGGGCGGGATCCGCCCCGCGGGCCGTAGCAATAAATCAACAGCTCAGCACTTGAAGGCCCAGGTGAGGCAGGACCTGACAATTGGGACCTCCCACTTCAAGCTGAAGAGGCTGCAGAAGCCCCCAGGTACCAGAAGCAGTGCTTGGGCCAAAGTGATCCCCAAGGTATTTTTTGTTTGTTTGTTTTTGCTATTATTTGATGGCTGGAGGTTTCTGGCCAAGGAGGGGGTCAGGTGGCCAGATGTCTGCTCTATCTAAGGCCCACTGTGTGCAGGCTCAAGTGGACGGAGAAGGCAGGGGCCTGACTAAGGCGTATTCACAGATCAAATGAGGATAAGCCAGGGAGACAGGCAGAGCACCATAGCACATGGATGAAGGGCAGGGGCAGGGGCAGGGGCAGAGACCAAGTCTTCAGGGAAACTAGTTAAGGATAGGGAATTTTCAACTGAGACTTGAAGGCTATAGCAGTTAGATATGTGTTTGGCTAAAGTAACAGAAAACCCAACTAAGAGTGGCTCAAACTACAAAGGGATGTTACATTTTATGTTGAAAGACGATGTGAGAAATGGAAGGTCCTGAGGTGGTCTGGTGGCCCAATAATGTATTTAGTGACTCAGATGCCCCCACCTTTCAATTCCACCATTTACCAGAATGTGTTTGTCATTCCCTCATGGTTGCACTATAGCTGCCTCCACTCCAGCCATCTCATCGGCATAGTTAGTGCTGAAGCCAGAAGCAAAGGAGCACCTTCTTTCCTAACCATCTCTTTCTTTTCTGGAAGGAAAATCTCTCACAGGAGCCCCTGAAGATGTCCTCTAATATCTCATTGGCCCAAACGAGGGGAGTTCTTGCCTCAACCAATCACTAGCAGGTGGAATGTGGTTGCTGTAACTGGCCTGGACCAACCATGTTTTCTTCTAATTGAACATCCATAGGAAGAAGGCAGTGTGCTGTGTGAGCAAACAACACCTACCTAAGAGGAGAAATGGACAAGGTAGTTGAGGGTCCAAAGCCAAGGGAACCAAGTAGCAAGAGGAGCAGACCATGCAAAGGTGCAGAGGTGCAGGAAATACCCCAGGTGCTCAGGCTTGGTGCTGGTTCATTACTGCAGGCACACCGCACAGCTGGGGAAAGGAGGGCTCGTTCTCATATTCCATTTTATGCCTGTAGCGGGCATGCCTCCGGCAGTGGGGAGTTACTGAGAGACACTGAACAAGAGAGTAAATGCAGAGCACATAGAAGTCACAGGTGTGCAGAGGCCCCCTGTATTCTAGGAACCGAGCAGAGCTCTTCTATGACAGGCAATAGTGTGGTTAATAAACTCGGGAGGCCTCTGTGCAGGTGATTGTAATTGACAGGAGAGAGTCTACATTACCTTAATCAATGACCTAGACCAGTGGTCGGCAAACTCATTAGTCAACAGAGCCAAATATCAACAGTACAACGATTGAAATTTCTTTTGAGAGCCAAATTTTTTAAACTTAAACTATATAGGTAGGTACATTGTTATTTAACTTAATTAGGGTATTCCTAAGGCTTAGGAAGAGCCACACTCAAGGGGCCAAAGAGCCGCATGTGGCTCGCGAGCCACAGTTTGCTGACCACGGAACTAGACTAATGAATTTGCTGTTGGCAGCTTTCTGTTTCAGGATATTAAAAGACACACACTCAGCCCCGTTCTTTAGATAGTTATATCTGAAATGCCTGCAACCTCACCTCTCCCACCGGATGTGGGCCCAGCCTTCAGCCCATCCCCACCCTCCATGGTACACAATACAACCCAGCACTTTGTATGGTAATGTACACAAGGAGAGGGGAACTGTGTCCCAGTTTCCAGAGGAGAAACAGAGGCTGGAAGTCAGTAAGGGGTTTGCTGGTGAGCTGTGGGGGTGAACCTTGAGCCCAGAGCCTGCCTTTCACACTCCACTGTGCCACCTCAGGGCTTCAGAGGACTGCACCCTCCTAACTGTTCCGAGATGTTTGATGAACCTGAGTGCCGGAAGCCAGTTCTAGCATGTCATAATTGCAAGAGTTTCATCAAAAGATTGATGGAACGTGGGGACCCAACAAGGGCTGAGTCACATATGTTATCACCTGCTGGGAATGGCTAAAGGCATTTCCCCAAACCTGAAAAGGGATGGATTGCTTGCTGCCAGACAGCTCAGGGCATCTTAATCTACATGCTATTGCCTCATACTGGCCAAACACCTGAACAGCCGTAGGCTAATTTCCCCATTCTGACAATGGCTCTGTATATGAAACCCTGACCCTTTGAAGGGTATATCTCTGCCTTGCCTCAGGACAATTTGTGTTAATAAAAAGCATGGGGTCCTGAGATGAGGAGATCTTAGTTTCCTTTAAACTAGGCTCCTCTGACCCCCAAATGCCTTTCAAAATTATATTTCATCTTTGGACTCCTATTTAATCTACTCACAGCCTTCTTCAGATTCCCTGAACCCTTCTTGATGCCGGAACAAGAACCCCGGCACTGAGCTTCCTCCTGCCCCCCCAGACCACTCTTATTTTCTGTGACCAAACTCACACATCCCAGTCTCTTCGTTTTGTTTTGTTAATTCTCACCAGAGGATATTTTTCCATTGACTTTTGGAGAGAGTGGAAGGGAGGGAAAAGACACAGAAAAACATTGATTTGAGAGTTGCCTCCTGCACTTGCCCCAACCAGGGCCAGGGATCGAGCCTGCAACCGAGGTATGTGCCCTTGACCAGACTCAAACTCAGGACCATTCAGTCCGCAGGCCGATGCTCTCCAGTCCCTTCTTAAAGGGGAAAGGGTTAAAAGGCCCAACGCCTGCCTTATTGTCAGGACTCAAAGCCACACGTTGTTGTCCTGTTGTGGACCTCTCGCTCATAATTAGCACAGGCCGCACGGCCACAATTCCCCTCGGACTCCGTGCAAATGTTAGGTAATGTGACTTCAGGAAGATAACACAGGTCTGCCTTTCTGCCCTGCAGTATGGCTCACAGCCTTGACCTTCAGAACCACATTTGTTGCTGTTGGGAGTTACAGTGATAATTCTCTCTCTCTCTCTTTTTTCCCATTTAGTTGTTCTGATTCAGTCTAAGTGCTACGTGACTTCATGCTTCTCAAGCTGGAGGATGCACAGCCCAGATTCTGTGCAGGGAGGAAGCAAAACAAGAGTAACTAATACATCTTTCTGAAGCACCAAGTTCATTACAAGACTTGGAAGAACCAAGTACTTTAATAAGAATCGCTTCTTCCTACAAACATGGAAGAAAATAACAAAAACAAGAGAAAACAGGGGAGGCGAGGAGTACCCCAGGAGAAACATCCCAGTCTCTGCAGTGTCACCCAAGTAGGGGCCGAGTGGTGGGCCTGCAGTGAGGGGCCTCTCCTATTGTCCTCCAGGTGGACCCAGCTACCCTCCAAGCTCAGCAGGTATTTTTGGTCTTAAGTTTTGAAGGCCACAGAGATGCCAGGTTCCCTCATGATATGAGCCCAGGCAGAGAATGTCACAGCAGTTTGCACACTTCCATGCCCACTGGACCAAGTGCTGTCACTCAGTGGTCCTGGCAAACACAGTGTGATAATTCTCTCCCCCCCCCCCCCCCATTTAGTTGTTCTGATTAAGTCCAAAGGCTACATCACTACGAGCTTCTCAAACTGGAGGATGCACAGCCCCGATTCTGTGCAGGGAGGAAGCTCTCTGCATCCAGCCTATTGCCTATCTCCCTCACACCACATGACCAGACTCCCCGGAGCACAAATCTTCCCAGTTCTGCATTGAAAAATCAGGGACCCTGGCTTGACCTCCCTGGAGTCTGTGGCTGTATCCCTGCCTTGGCCATCCACTATTTACATGGACTCTACCCTGTTCTGTCTGACATACCTGCCTGTTTGTGGGTGGCCTCAAGCAGAGCTTTTTCAACATAAAGCCCAATAACCCATTAGCCACCCCGTGCTGGCCTTGGCTGGCTCCCTCTGGGGATTCGCTGCTGCTGCTGCTGATAATGTTGTGGATGGAGGAGGAATCTCCAGGGTCACAGTGGGGGAGGGGGCGGTGAGGAGCTGAGCTGGAGATGGAGGTCCCCAATTCTGAAATGACTGGGGGACAGGCAGGCTCTTTAGTCTTCATGACTCCTAGTCCTCAGGCTGCTTATATATTTGCAAACACATGGAGAACTCTGGGTGAACCTCCTGAGTTGGGAGGGACCATGGCGGTTGTGGTCAGAGGAACAGACAGGCCCCATCACGATGGTGTGGCACTCCAGTTTCATTTTCATGCTGCTTAGGATGAGATAGGTGGCCACTATGTTGGTGAACCTCTTGTGCTTTTCTGTCTCTTGGTTCTCATCCCACTCAAACCCCAGGCTCATCATCGCTCTGTCACCCAGGAGTCCATGTAGTCACAGGGAGGCTCACTGTAAGGACTGAGTATTTCTTCTTGGCCCATGTTTAGTTATGGGTCCCCCCTAATTTTTTTTAATCTTCTTCTGCCCCTGGGGTTGAGGATCATAATTTTTTAAAAAGTGTTTTCTACTTCAAAAGGAAGGAAAATGGCATGGGGTTTCCTACTCAGTACTCACTGGCATAGCTCCCTGAAGTTTTTTTCCACAAAGGGCAGGATCTCTGTCAACATTTTATACAGAACTATTCCTAAGCTCCAGACATCTGTTTTTAGGTCCATCATGCTTTTGGCCCTGGAAGAGTTCTGGGGCAGCAAAAGAGGGTACCACACAGATGCTCAACTTATTCCCAGTAAACTGAGTGAGGAGTGCAAAGTCCACAATTTTGATGTTCCTATGAGCATCAGAAAGCATGTTCTTTGGCTCAGGTCCCTGCTGACCATGACCCTCTAGTCACTATAAAAGTCAAAGGGCCCAAAGTTGCAGTTACATAGGATGAATAAGGCTAGAGATCAAATGTACAGCATGGTGACAATGGTGGGTTTTTGGGTTTTTTTGACGATGGTTAACTATACAGTGTTGTACACCTAAAATTTGCTGAGAGTAGAATTAGGGTACTTGTACCATTTACACAGAAGGTAACTGTGAGGAGATACTAGCTGACTGTATTAGTCATTTTACTATGCATATATACATAGATACACAAAAACATCATGTTGTGATGTGAGTGGCCAATAGCTGTACTGGATTCTGTGACTTGTATAATGATACAGAAATAATACTTCTGCCAGGTTCAAACCTGTGGAGAGTGGCTACAGTGTTTGGACAGGTTCAAGCCTTGGGCCAGAACATTCTGACCGGGACAGAAGTGCCTATGAAAGTCAATGATCAAGCAAGGCTACTCCTGCTTCCAGAGACTTTTACTTCAGAAAGCCCAGTGCATGAAGAGATTAAACAACTCTATTATACTCAGTATATGATTGAAAAAGAGGCCTGAGGCATGTTGGGACAATTGCTATCACCTGTGCAGTACAACCACTAGACTCTATCAGTCCTCTCATTGCCACGTGCAAGTCCCAGCTTGGAGGGCAGGGCCCTCTCAGCACAATTATAGCCAACAGCTATGGTTGTAAGCTTGAACCTATGGTCAGAACACGTGGCCCCACGTGTCTGAGTGATGTGGGCTTGATAGAGTTCAGGTGCATGTAATTGAGTAGGCTTGAAACCCATGACAATGCTGTAAACATCTTGACCACGCCCTTACTTTGCCTCCTGGAATCTGTCTATAAAATAAAGACACGGCTTATAGTCCATGGTGCTGTCTCTCCACCCAGGAGCATAGTCCCACCGAGACCCAGCTTTCTTCTCTTGTCTGTCTTTTCTCAATCCTTCCCTGCTCCCTCTCAGGGTCACAGAACCTGGCTGAGCTGGTGCGGCACATAAGGCGCCCTGGGGCTGAGTATGCCATGGCCGTGCCAGCCAGCCACACAAACCTAACATTTAAAAGAATTGGCAACTTTTCCTTTTGGGATTTTTTTTTATTATTTTAAATATATTCTTATTGACTTCAGAGGGGAAGGAAGAGGGAGAGAGATAGAAACGTCAATGATGAGAGAGAATCATTGACTGGCTGCCTCCTGCACGTTCCCGACTGGGGATTGAGCCCCCAACCCAAGCATGTGCCTTGACTGGGAATCGAACCAGGACCTCCAGGCTCATAGGTCCACACTCAACCTCTGAGCCACCCCGGCTGAGCTACTTTTTGGGTTTTAGAAACCAGCTATGATGCTGAGAGGAAGCCCGCACAGCCGCACGGAGGAGGACTGAGCCCCTGGGTATCAGCTCCATTGAGCTCCCAGGTGTCAGCCAAGGCCTCAGCTGATGTTGATGGAGCAGAGAGGAGCTGTCCTCTGGACCCTGCCCAAACTGTGAAATCCTGAGAAAATAGGCGATTATTGTGTTAAACCACTACATTTAGGGGTGGTTAGTTACACAACAGATAACCCAAACTCTGTCTCACCTCTCACCCCATGTGCGCTCTCATTCTTCACGTTCCCCTTGGTCCCTTTTATGGACTATAAGGTTATCTCTTCCCAAATCCATATGTGGAAGCCCTACCCCCCAAGTGGCTGTACTTGGAGATGGGGCCTGTGAGGTGCTCAAGGTTAAACGAAGTTGAAAGGATGGGGCTCTGGTCCAGTAGGGCTGGTGCCTTGCCAAGAAGAGAAGGCACCAGAGCGCCCCCTCTCTGCCATGTGAGCACAGTGAGAGGGCAGCGGGCTGCAGCCAGGAAGCGTGACCACACCAGAAACTGACCCCGGGGGACTTTGATGGGAGACTTCCAGCCTCCAGAAGGGGGGAAAGTAAACGACATAAGTCCCACCACCCCTGAATGTGAGGGCTATGAGACAAGGGCGGAGTCTTTAAACTAGCTGCGCTTGCGAATCATGTGTGGGACTCACTGTACTTCAGATTGCGAGGCAGGAGGTCTGGAGTGGGGCTGGAGATGCTCCATTTCTAACCGACTCCCAGAGAATTCCTCAGAGTCCTCATCTCCTTGCTGCCTGCTGCTTCCTATTAGTGAACAATCCCTAGAGGCACAGCCCAGGCACCTGTGTCTGGGCCCAGCCCCCAGCCCCGGGCCAGCAGTCCCAGCAGGAAACCATGGGCTCCTTCTACTCCGCTTGCCTCCTGCCTTGTCTCCATTTGGTCTCAACTCCAGGCTCCATAACCCCTGATGTTATGTGTGGCTCTTAGGGGTTCTGAGTGGCTTTTCCATGAGCTGTGGGGTGATCTTATCCCTTCAGATTTAGGATGCTCCACGGCCTGGGTGGGGGAGTGGCTATCTGAGCCTGAAGTTTCCTGCCTGCTCACCTTATGCCAACAGTTCCTCTTTTTTCCTTCTGAAGACGCACCAGCCTTTCCTAGTCCATGGGGTTTGGGAGAAGCTAACCTTCCATTGTGCCGGAATCAAAGAGGGAGCACATCACCTAGTTCTGGCCAATCCACGGATTCAGTAACCAGTTTGAGGATGGATCTGTGACCCAACTTCAGATCCGTGCCAGTGTTGGGGGTGGCAGGAACGGCACCAGGCATTAGACCCATGCGGTCAGACCGGACCTGGGTTCAGCAAGCAACCTCGGTACTTGGGTTCCAGCTAGGAAAGAATTCAGAGCCAAGACTCATCCTATGAGAGAACATTTATTTAGAACATCATAGAGGCAGAAGTAATTCGTACAAGAAATGGGCTGAGAAAGAAAGTTATAGAGGGAAGGGAAGGGCCCTTGGAGTTTGGGAGTGAAGAAGGTAATGGTTACACACGGGGTGAGGATGGGGGGTGGGGGTGGGGAAGAGCAAACTGGGTCCTCTATCCTGAGGGTTGTAAGGGTGGGGATTTTACAGGAGGTCCCAAAGGAAGACCACAATAGGATATTCAGCAGCTTCCCAGGTGCGTCCTTGCAGAGTCAGGGTCTCCACTAATGGATTGGTCAGCCTCACCGGGGCAGGGTTCATTATTCAATCCGGCTGGTCCTGACATCAGCAATGGTGCTGCTTATCTGGCTTTGCTGCTTTTCTGGTCCTGGAGCAGAAACATAATTGAGGCATAGATGTTATCTCTAGGGAGGAAAGGTCAGGGGGTCCAAATGGCTAGTGATAAGCTAGGGGAGGAAAGGTCCCCCTGGGGGCGAGGTCCCACCTATAATGGTCCCTTGCTAAGCAGGGCTTTTCACCCTGGTGACCTTCCATACCTGGCCCCTCAGCCTTGCCCTGCTCATGTCTAATTGCCTACCACACCAGGACTTAAAACAGAGCTACGCAAATGAAAGTTCTTTACCCACAGGCGGCTGCCACGGCCACTACATTCGGAAACTGACCTGAGAGTGAGGCCTACATGGAAAGCAGAGCTAAGGTGGCTTCTGATGATATAATTTGAGCCCCTGCACCAAGCCGGTGCCGCCCGGATTTGGAGGGGGTTGGGGCACAGTGGAGCCCCAACAGGAGCCCCAACCAGAGCCATCAAAGCAAAGCTCTAGCTTGGGCACTGACCTTAACTGTGTGTGTGGTTGTGTTCAGCACAACTATGGGGAAGAGGGCCCCGGGGGGAGAACCCCCAAGAGTGCATATGCATGCACATGTGGGCACAGAGTTCAGGCCAGAACAGAGCAGATGGAGGGGGGCGGTGACTTGTAGAGAGGGGGGCTGCTCCAGTTAAAAGGAAGTTTTACCACATTATTGGCATTCTTTTATAATAAATTATTCACTTTGAAACAGGAATAAAAATAAGAGCTGCATTAGGCAACTATTAAAAACTTAATCCCTGGGGAGTCCAAACAGCATTAAACACGGCCCACAGCCCATTTGGAATCTTTAAAAATCCCCAGGCCACGCTTCTCTCCCCGAGGAGGAAACCCTCAGTGTTGTCACTGTCCTTTTCTTACCAGGTCCAGGGCCTTTAATGCACCACTGCCTGGGATCCCTGGAGGTCAGGCTGCCAGGTCAAAGTCACACAGCTTATCAGGGCACAGAACACGGACTCCGGCTTTCTTACTAAAACCTTGTGTTTGACTCACCAACAGAGGTAAATTTCCTGAGAAGCTGTGGAAGCTGAAACCACAGGGTCCCTCACTTGTAGGGACCCTTTTTAGATCCCTCACATAAGTCTGGATTCTGTTTCTCAAAAAGTACCTCCCAAAATGATTTAAGTTCTACGGTTTAGGTCCCACAAGGTGTGGATCAGCCCCAACCCCACAGGGCACCCAGGCGGTTCCTCTCTTCTTTCTTTCGACTTTTCAAGATCCCCAAGCTCAAGGCACGGTCACAAACTTGAATTCAGTACTCAAAGGCCTCAGCGTCCAGAGATCTCTGCCCCTCCTCATCTGCAGTGTCTTCCCTATTTCTGAGGATTTAGACCTCAGAAATATGTTATGTTGTGGCCCCACCCCATAACAAAAAAACAGAATTTCCAGAGGGTGAGGCCCAGAAATCAGGATTCTAAAGATTCCCAGGTGATTCTAATGTGCAGCCAAGGTTGAGAACCACTGCTCTAGAGCCCATTCTGGGAAATGCTGACTTGCCTCTTTTAAGATCTTTTCACCTTAACAATAAAACCAATTCCCCCTGCTTAGCCCTGGGGCAGTGTTGGGGGCCCCCAGCCTGCAGAAATGGAGAACTCCCCGGAAGAAGCACCAGCCACACACCGGGTTGCCCACAAGCAGCCCCCATCTCTGGGCCTCTGGCCTGAGTAAGCTGCCAGGGCTGGAGAAGGCCTGGAAGTGACAGTTGCAGGCTCTATTGCTTGACCCTGACTCAGTTCCCACCCAGACATTCTTTTCCTCCCTGTCTGGCCTCAGACGTTCAAGGGCACCCCAGTCACAAGACTAAAGGGACACACATGCCCTTCCCACCCAAAAGTTGGCAGAACTAGAGAAAAGTGGGGGCTGCCCAGGGGGCTGGCACCCTTCCCAGGACCACCATGGCGCTTTTCATCTTCCTACCTGGAACAGGTGACCCTCGGAATCCCTGGGCCTGGAGGACCCTCTGAACCCCCAGTATTAAAGGTGACCCGCCATTTCTCTTGGAGTCACGTGACAAATGTGAACGATTTTGCAGAGGTGCTTGAAAAGTAACATTGACGGTAATAATATTACAATAATAATGATTGTTGTCATTATTATAACAACTAACATTTACTCAGCATTACCACATACCAGGCCCTGCTTGAATGACTTTTCATGTAGTCGCTCATTTAATGCTAGGAGAAAGGTAGGACTTTTATTTCATTTAACTTTCTCACTTTCTGAGGCTTGTGTTAATTGAAAAAGGAATATATGTTTCTTGGGCAAATTAAACAGGACAAAGATGTGCAAAGAGCAAGTTCACAGTCTCCCCCATACCTGCCACTCTCTCCCTCTCCATCCCTGCCCCATTCCCACTCTCCTGGCGCAACCAAGGCCAACAGTCGCATGTATCCAGTCTGTCCTTAGGCCAACACATGCAAGCACATATCAAAATCACCTCGGGAATTATCCTCCCCATTTTGTGGATAAGGAAAATAAGGCTCAGGGAGGTTAAGTGACTTGCCCAAGGTCACACAGCAAGAAAGCAGAGGAGCTAGCATTTCCCTGACACCCAAGTTAAATGGCAAAGCCTGTGGCCTTACAGACTAGCCTCCACTGCCTGTACAAGTCATATCAACTGTGAACAAAAGGAGAGCTGTTAATCATAGCAATAGAAAATATCAGTGCACAGTAAGTACTATTCATGGTGGAGAGTCAGGGGTGTCCTACATAGTCACCAAGATGTTCCCAGCGTTTTGAGAATTGGTCCAATTATTTGCATCACTCCTCCCACATTTCACAGATGAGAGAACTGAGGCTTCATAAGAAGAAGCCATTGGCCCAGGCCACAGAACTCTAAGCAGTGACAGAACAAGGATTTAGACTGAAGCTCTCTGAGTATGAGGCCAGCTCAGGTAAGAGGCTGGGCAGGAAAGTGCAGGGAGGGTTTCCTTCCAAGTCAATGGGCAGAATGGCCACTGTCCCTTCTTAAATTCACACGGACTTCTTACAGCTTCTCAAACCGGCTACCCCAGGGCCTCCCCAAGGCTCACCCTTCTCTTGGTCTAGATCAGGGGTGGGGAACCTTTTTTCTGCCAAGGGCCATTGGATACTTAGAACATCATTCACAGGCCATACAAAATTATTAACTTAAAAATTAGCCTGCTACATTGGGTCAAACATTTCATTAACTCACCCCTAATGCCTCGTCAGGGCCGGACCAAATGATTTTGCTGGCCAGACCCCTGTTCCCCACCCCTGATCGATGCCTGCTCTTCCTTTAGCTCTCAACTTACTTAGTGATGAGCCCTTGGAGCCTCGAGGTAAATTCCAGGGCTCCCTGCTGAACTCCTGGTGCCCAGCAGGGGTCTGGTGCACAGCAGACTCAGATGAACATGTGCTCAGTGAACGGAGCTGGAAAGCTGTACTAGGCTGAGGCCAGCATGTGTGAAGGAAAAGGGGGCAGGTATGGTTGGGGAGGGCACGTGGCTCAACAGAGTAAATTGACCGTAGGACCGGGCCTGAGCAACCTTGTGCCCCAAGAGCTGTTTGCAAAGATAATAAGAAAGCAGTAGGATGACTACTGCACTGATGACCACTGGACTGAAAATTAAAAATATCGTTTAGAATTAACTTCCGTTCGCTATGCTACCTGCACAACAGAAATGCCTTCCTTTGATTGATGTATGTTCCCTCTCCTGTTCTTATAAATACTCATTGCCTTTGTCTCCTAACTGAGACACTATTTGGGCTTCTGCCTGAATCAGTGTGTCCGGAACAGCTCTTCTTACTGTTCTCAATAAATGCCTGTTGCCTCTCTCTTTGAAAAACCTTTTATTTTTAGGTTAACGGTAATCTTCCCAGGGCACTACAGGCAAAGACCATCTCGGAGAAACTCTCATGCCTCATTATCTTCAGGAGGAAAGGAAAAAACCCTCACATGATTTCCTTGAAAGGCCAATTTTAACCCAACTGGCTGGCATTTTGAATTCTTTTTGTTTGTTTGTCTTGTTTTCCCCTAAGAAGAGTCTGGAAGGAGTTATCTGGTATTGACAAAAGTGGAAAAATTCCAAGGATTTTAGTTCTGGATCAGTCAGTCCCCTGGAAATAAAATCCAGTACTCTGCTCGGATGGCCACCTTGTTGGGTATTTAATGTACTTCAGCCACATTCAATGTGTGAGAAAAAGGAGCCGACCACTGGCTTCATGCCCCTATGTCCCCTCCCACTGGCTCAGCTGAGCTACTGACCCCCGCCTGCCCTGGACACCCAGTCTGGGCAGCCCCTTTCCTTATTAAATCAGGAACTTTTACCTTTTCACTTAAAGGAAGCACTTTATGGCTTCTCTTTGGCTTAACTGAATGGCCAGCATCACTACTCTTGCGCTGTGGGGACATTATTGAGCAAAATAAGGGTTACTTGAACACAAGCACAGTTATACCACCACAGTCAATCTAATAACTGTGAGAACTACTAACTGGCTGACGGGTGGTCAGTACATGCAGAGTGGATTCACTGGATAAAGGGAAGATTCACGTCCCAGGCGGGATGGAGCAGGAGAGTGGGACTTTTATCAAGCTACGAAGATTAGCACAAACTTGACAATTTATGAGTTGTTTATTTCTGGAATTTACCATTTAATATTTTGGGATCAAGATTGACCATGGGTAGCTGACACAACAAAAAGCCAAACTGTGGACAATGGGGGAATATTATAGTAAAGGCATAGAAGAACAAAAGAACATAAGATACACAGAAAAAATAATAAAATGACAGCGTTAACTCGTTATCAGTAAATATATCAACATAAATGTACTAAACAGACTAAACAAAAGAAAGGTTGGCAGAATAAAAATCAAAGCAAAGTCTTAAATAGATTTAAGGTTAAAGGTTAGAAAAAAGATATACTATGTAAAGAGCACCCAAAAGAGGGATGAAATGGTGAAATTAATTTTAGGGAAAATAGACTGTCAAAATTTTACTAGAGACAAAGAAGGATGTGCTCTGATAAAGGTGTCAACAAATCAATTATAGGCATATATGGATGCTGATATCTTATCTTGGGCCAAATGATCTTGTTTCTATCACTATTATTTGCCCATATCAAAAAAAAAATTAAAGCTCTGTCATGGATTTTGGTGCAAAACGAGTTCTAAGTAGGCTTTCATTTGATTCCATGTTTTGTTTACTTTCTATTTTCTCCCTGGGGCAAGTGTCATGATAAGGTTTGAGGTGAGTGAGAGTTATACCTTTCTTTGAAAAGTGGGAATAGGGTGATTTTAATAAAGAAGATTGGGAGAAAAATTGCATGATATACCAACCATAGGTATGATCTCGGGTAATCAAGTTGATCAGATCGAACCATATGCAATTACCATTTTTTAGACAGATGAAGTTTAAGCATTTGCATTTCATATGGCTCAATATTAGTAAGAAAAAGTAAATGCAGAAAGGAGATCTCTGAAGAACCTCTGTAGAGCTCTAGGCATACATACATATTTAGATTTTGGAGAATGATGCCTTGCATCATGTCACACTTACCTCATTGCATTAACTGATTTCATGTTAGTCTTTTTTGTGCCTTATATTCAACTGGGCTCATGATGGAAGTAATGGGCCATGCCTTATTTATGTTTTAATTCCAAAATACAGAGCCTAATAACCACACAACAGATGTTAAATGAATGATTAAATAAATACATAAAAATTTCATATTCCCATTATTTTTGTCATTCTATATTCATTAAATCCCCCTACCAGGCTTCTCCAACATCATCTTGCATAATCTCTATTTAAGCTACACAAGCTTCCTTTTGTGTTCTCAAATGCACTAAGATATCTCTACAAATACTCTTCTTTTTTTTTTTTACCTCCTTTTCTCTTTGAATATTTTTATCTTGCTAACCTCTATCATAATTTAAAGCACAATTTATATTTCACCACTTCAGAAACACTTATACTGACCCACTCTTCCAAGATTAATAAGGTTCCCCTTGATCACTTTGTAAGTTATATAAAGATCTGACCAATGTATATGTATGTATGTATACATACATTGTATACATATGATTCATATGTAATCACAGAGTTTTGAACACAAAGAAAAACTAACAAAGTTTTAATTCCTAAAGCATTTATTTTAAGTACATATGTATGTATACGTATACATAGTATACTATCTCTATATATACATATATTACATATATATGATAATTTGTTGCCCTATTTCATTCAGTTATATGGAGTCATTGCTATGTATTAGCGATTCTTATTTAGCATTTAATGTGCATTAACATTTTATAAATAGTAATGCCTCATTACAATTTCTAGTAGGTTGTCATTTATCCATTAATTTAACCACTGAGTAAAGAGAATGTATGTGTCAAGGTTATAAGAAGCTAAAAGATGGCAGTTAATTATCTTGTAGTTGACTATGGAAGTTGAGAAAGAGCATGATATGGGACTAATGGACCTGCAAAAATGCAAAGTACCATTCGGCACTAAAGTAATTGGGCAGAACAGTGGAAAAGACTACGATAAATGATTACTTCATTAATTTTAAAATTAAAGGGCAAGATAAGGTGGTCACTATCATAGTGTTATTAAGGTTAAATAAGCTAATCAGCACATTTCAAATGTAAAGTTGTCAGCTAATCATCCCATGATTACCAGTTTCTGAAGAGTACAAGAGAAAGCAATTTATTCTCACTTTATCAATCAAACCATGCAAGCAAATGTTTCACTGAAGGCAAAAAGAAATCCTCTTAATTTATTTTTTATCTTTTTTTAATATAATTTAGTTATCATGCATTGGTAGGCAATCTACAAGAGGATGTTAATTTTTATTTAATTTGCATAAACATCAGAAATATGACTTTCTTATCAAACTAATGTTAAAAGTCAAAGTCTTTTAAGCTTGACTACACTGACATAGTGATTGTTAATGTGAACCACAACTCAATTATATTAACTCTCTCTTACAAAAGAGTTTTACTGGTAGAAATCTTATAAACAAATTATACCATAAATCCCTCATTAAAAACATTTAGTGAGCACTGATGAGCTAGTAAGTAAAACAGTCAGATAGAGATGGTAGACAGATCTATAGATGGAATTTTGCTTCCAGACATGATGACATATTAGGGACTCGAGTTTCCCTCTAGCCATAAAAAAAACTTAGAAACTAGGCAGACATATACAAGTATAGTTTTCAAACATTGAACAAGAGACATCACAGGATTGTATCCCAAGAAAAGGAATACAAAAATGATGAGTCATACAATTGCTCTAGCTTTCTCTCTGGATTCAATTTCGATGATGTACAAGCAGGGAGGGGAAAACCAAACAGGGCATAGTAGCTATAATGAATC
Source organism: Myotis yumanensis (assembly GCF_028538775.1). Taxonomy (NCBI): domain Eukaryota; kingdom Metazoa; phylum Chordata; class Mammalia; order Chiroptera; family Vespertilionidae; genus Myotis; species Myotis yumanensis. The sequence goes on along the minus strand of NW_027223766.1, from coordinate 33,143,886 downwards.
AAGTAGACTGAGGCCAATAAAAATTATATGGCAAGTTATGAGAGGAGGGAGTGTGCAACAAAAGAACTCCAGAGAATTCCCTTAAGTCTTTGCTGAATACAATGAAGTATATGCATAGGGTGAAAGTCCAGAAGTCTGAGCAGGAGTGATCAGAAAACTAGGAGCTAAATAATTACTAGAGCATCTATAGGGCTGGGAGCTGTTTGAATTTCCATCAACCAGAGTGGGCCATCCTCAATGATCACTTGGGCAATTCAATAGAGATCCCAGAAAGACCACAACTTAGAGCAGTGGTTCTCAACCTTCTAGCCCTTTAAATACAGTTCCTCATGTTGTGACCCAACCATAAAATTATTTTCGCTGCTACTTCATAAGTAATGTTGCTACTGTTATGAATTGTAATGTAAATATCTGATATGCAGGATGGTCTTAGGCGACCCCTGTGACAGGGTCGTTCAACTGCCAAAGGGGTCGCGACCCACAGGTTGAGAACCACTGCCTTAGAGAAAACTTCAACAGCATAAAAAAGGACCAGTCAGACATGAAGAATATACTAACTGAAATGAAGAATAGTTTATAGAGAATTAACAGTAGAGTAGATGAAGCCAAGAATAAAATCAGCAATTTGGAATATAAGAAAGCCAAAAAAAAAAAAAATAATCAGAACAGCAAGGGACAACTTCAAATGTGCCAACATTCATATCATGCAGGTGCCAGAAGGAAAAGAAAAAAAAAACTATCTGAAAAGATAATGACAGAAAACTTCCCAAATTGGTGAAGGAAATAGACATACAAGTCTAGGAAGCATAGAGAGCCCCAAACAAGATTAACCAAAAGAGCCCCACACCAAGACATATTATAATTAAAATGCAAAGTTTGAAAACAAATAAGACTGTTAGCTGATTTCTCAACAGAAACTTTGCAACCCAGAGGGACTGGCATGAAACATTCTAAGTGATGAAAAGCAAAGACCTACAACCATGATTACTTCACCCAGCAAAGTTATTTAGTATCAAAGGATAAATAAAAAGCTTCCCAGACAAGAAAAAGCTAGTGGATTTCATCACCACCAAACCAGTTTTATATGAAATGTTAAAGGGTTCTTTAAGAAGAAGAGGAAAAAAAAAGATAAAAAATGTGAACAATAAAATGGCAATAAATACATATCTATCAACAATTGAATATAAAAAAACAAAATAAACTAACAAGCAGCACAGAAACAGATTCATAGATACAGAGAACATTTTTGATGGTTGCCAGATAGAAAAATGTGAAGGGATTAAGAAATAAAAATAGGTTGATACAGAATAGTCATGGGAATGTAAAGTACTGCATAGGGAATATAGTCAATAATATTCAAATAACTATGTATGGTGTCAGATTTATTGGGATGATCACTTAGTAAGTTACACATTGTCTAATCACTGGAGTGTACACCTGAATCTAATATAATAATGTATATCAACTGTAATTGAAAAATAAAAAAATGATTTAAAAAATCTAATCAGTATAAAGCCTATTATTTTACGCCTAACACATATTTATTAAGAACTTTAAATAACTTAAGAAGTCAATATATACTTTAAACATTTACAATTGTATAAAATATTTTCCATCATTTATTTTATTGAATTTCATAAAATTACGTTTTAATAATAAGAAAACTATAACTAGTCTAGTCAGTGACTTGACCAAAACCAAATAATAGCAGATAGAGACTTACAGCGAGCATTTTGAACATATTTCTGGCTCTTTCTAGTACATTCCGGTTCTCTGGTTGCAAACATCTAAGTGAACAAATGCTTTTTTGAATAAATACTAATCTTTAAGATAAAAATTCTAACCTCATTGATGGGGGCATTCATCTTAGTTCTCCTTGGTCATTAGACTGGTTTTTACTTCACTGAATGACTGAGCATCGCTCAAATTCTTTATGTTTATAAACATAAGTAACAGAAATTTGTTTTTATTAAGGCTTATTAAAAAATGAAAGGTCTTCTACAAATAAAATATTATTGGGTTTTAGTCAGTAACTATATTATAAAACATAAAATACCCCACTATAACTTTTCAAACTAAGAGTTATAATGATTTGTTTACTTGAAAAACAACACACATTTAATTTGTCTCAAGTTCAAACTAGAATACTGCCTGACTGTTCATTTTATTTATTCATTCCAAATATAACGTTGAAAAGTACCATCTATTGTCACTTACTAGCCTTTGGGTCTCTGCTTTTATGTTTAATTTATTATCAACTTGTGAGTTCTTTTCCTTTTACAGTTGAAAAATGAATTTGCTTTTACTGCCAGACAACATGCTAGATGTCTTGTTTGCCAAGTTCACAGTTTACAAGGAGCAGCATGCCTTTAATAAAAAGTTTAAGGACAACAAAATAAAAACTAAAATGTCAAAATACTTACCTTTTATCATAAAATAAATAGTTCTTAACACACCGAGTCAAAGAAAATATCACTTGTGTCTCTATACTTGTAACATGTTTGGTTTTTAAAAACATATATATTTTTATTTATTTCAGAAAGGAGAGAGAGAGAGAGAGAGAGAGAGAGAGAGAGAGATACATCAATGATGAGAGAATCATTGATTGGTTGCCTCTAGCACACCCCACAATGGGGATTTAGCCTGCAACCCAGGCATATGCCCTGACCTGGAATCGAACCATGACCTCCTGGTTCATAGGTTAACGCTCAACCACTGAGTCATTATGGCCTGGTGCAACATGTATTTTGACAGGGAGTAAACCAACTACAAAATATTGTATGTTTCAAAAATGAAGCATTCAGTAGTATAGAGGGAAAGTGTCTTGTTAAAAAAGTATTCATCATGCTGTCCAAGGGAGTCCAATAGCTAGTGCTCACTGTTTTATCTGCATGGCACACAATAAAAACAAAGCAAACAAAATCCTAATGATTTGATATTTCTCAATGTTTATTAAAATTCTCTTCAGTTAGATATGGAATCCCTATGTCTATTGTTACGCATAACCCTGATGAAAAAGAAAGGGAAAATTGCCTTTTTGTCATGTATAGGGCACTGGGTGAATGCCAAAAAACATGGTTTGACCATTATTTTAATCTGAGCAACCATTTGGACCATAGGTAAATTGAATATATGAGTAGACTATTATTTTACAAAATTAACTAAATAAATACAGCATGATTAAGTATTTGAATTGGTGGATCCAAGCCCCAAAGTTTTCTAAACTCATATGTAAACTCCATGTTTATTGTTTTGACTCCCTGTTATTTGCAGTGTAATATTAATAGGATATTTAAGAATTAATCTTTTGAGAGATAGATCAGTTATAAAATGGTCCATATGCATTTGAAAATTTAACTGGCAAGGTAGTAAGATATTGCATGAAAAACTCATATTTTTAACCCCACATATCCAATTCTAAGCATAACAAATGGAAATGTACCATAACTTTTTTTTAATTGGAGGTACTTATTACTAAAATAAACTAGAGGCCCTGTGCACAAAATTTGTGCACTGGGGAGGGGGTGTCAGACATCCCTCTCACAATCCAGGGCTGCTGGCTCCCAACCACTTGCCTGCCTGCCTGCCTGATTGCCCCTAACCACTTCCGCCTGCCAGCCTGATCACTCCCTAACCACTCCCCTGCCAGCCTGATTGACATCTAACTGCTCCTCTGCCAGCCTGATCACCCCCAACTGCTCTCCCCTGAAGGCCCGGTCGCCCCCAACTGCCCACCCCTGCAGGCCATCTTGTGGCCACATAGGGGTGGCCATCTTTGACCACATGGGGATGGCCATCTTGTGTGTTGGAGTGATGGTCAATTTGTGTAGGGCACGGCTATAGGGTTAAGCCTCAGACTGACCAGTTGGCAAAGCCACAAACAAGTCCCAGTTTAGAGGGCACAGCCCTCTTAGCATAATTAGGCTTGCCCTTATGACGCTCTCTAGATCTTATCTGGGTAGTTAATGGGCTGAGGGAGGTGCAGCAAGTGCTGCCAAAACAAGTGGAACTCACAAGAACATTGTAACTATGGTGACCACTACCTTGTTTACCTCTGGCTATAAAATAAAGGCTCAGCTTGCCATCTGGATTTCTCTCTGTGGTCTCAGCCAGGCACAGAAAGATCCACCTAGACCAGGGGTGGGCAAACTTTTTGACTCGAGGGCCACAATGGGTTCTTAAACTGGACCGGAGGGCCAGAACAAAAGCATGGATGGAGTGTTTGTGTGACCTAATATAAATTCAAAGTAAACATCATTACATAAAAGGGTACGGTCTTTTTTTTTTTTTAGTTTTATTCATTTCAAACGGGCTGGATCTGGCCCGTGGGCTGTAGTTTGCCCATGGCTGACCTAGACCCAGCTTATTCTCTTTGTCTGTATTTTCTTCATCCTTCACCGCCCTCCCTCAGGCTTGCAGAACCCTTGGCTGAGCTGGCTCGGCACAAATTTGCATATTACCTCTTTATTATATAGGATATCACAGGTTTACTTGTGTCTCATCTATTTCCAGAAATTAGAATGTGCTTCATGAGAACATGACCTTTGTGTGTTTACTATTCTAGTCCTAAAACCAAGGACAGCACCTGGCACATGATGGGAAATCAACAAATATTTGTTGTATTGGAAAGAATACCTGAAAGTCAATACTTTTTTTCAGTGTTATAATTGATTTAAATGATAATAAATGAGCATTTCATAAACAACTCATTCATTTGGAACACTGACATTGCCTTGCATAATAAAATAGCTTTTTCAAACATAGCCAACTTTCAAAAAGAATATATTTGGACATAAATTTGACAAATGACAATTATAATACATGGATTTTAGAACAACTAACTTGTTAAAATAAATTAAATTAATATTAATCTAAGTACCTTTTATAGATTGACAAATGGAGCTCCAAAGGGGTAATTTTTTAAGCCTAGAATCTAATAAGTAAAAACAACCTTTTAGGATATGATAATTTCAGAAAATCTTTTAAAGTAGAAGGATGCATAGTAAACTTTAAGGTAGAGAAGCATTTTTGGCTGTTGAAATACCAATCAAAACATCATAAAGTACTGAGTGGGAAAAATAGAGGTGATCTGATTATCATGTGAGCAAATAAAGATACATAAAGGTAATTTAAAACACATTGTAATGGTTGTACCCAATGCAGACTTGACCATGAGAATTAGATGGTATTATCAAAAAGAAAAAAAGAAAGGAAAGGAATTAACAAAACATCTACCTACCTATTTACATTGCATATATACATACACACATACATATTGGAACTGTCTGAAATCAGAACATAAAATAAATCCAAGTATGATTTAAAAATAAAAAGTGTTAAAATAATGATAATATTTTTTTTCTGGCAATTAACTAAAACCACTTCTTAAATTTTCTTAAGACTTCAAATCTTCATTTCTTTTTGTAATCTTCCAAATGACCTCTCATTCAATAGCTCATTTACATTTTATGAGCATTCTGATATAGAAGGTATACTGAGTGCCTACAAAAGAAGCCGGTATTGTGATAAGATCTGGGGACCTACAGATAAACAAGGGCCATTCTTTTGCCCTTCAAAAATTAAGTGTACCAGTATAGGTAAAAAAAACCCAAAAAAACCCTGAGTTTCAGAAGAGAAGTTGATTTTTATTTATCACACAAGCAGACCTCCTTACTCTAAATTCAATACTTTCTTGTGAAATAATAGCCTTATGACATAAAATTGATAAATGGTAGGTATTATTTTATTAATTCCTAAGGAAATAATAATGGATTCGTATTATTTGTCACAACAACATTTATAACAGCAAATAAAAATGGGAAGCAACCTGAATAATCAATTCTTGAAAATTGGTACACAAACTACAATGATCCTCACCAGGAATACCTCTCACACTAGGAAAGCATTATGGGCAATTAATTATTAGAAGCATGTCAAAAAAACCACCCCGGTATTGTAGGCAGTCTCAAAGATGACCCACAATGACACTCCTCTCCTAATATTCATGAGGTTATGTAATCGCCTTTCTGTGAGTGTGGGCTGAACTAATTGATTTACCTTTTACAAATAGACAATAACAGAAGGGAAGCATTCTAAGGAAAGCCAGCTGCGACATCAGTGAGCTTGGGAGCAGATATTCCAAAGCCTGACAAACAGCATGCGTGTGAGTTTGGAAGCAGAGCCTCATCCAGGTGAGCCTTGAGAGATTACTGCAGTCCTGGCTGTACGTTGATTACAGTCTCCTGGGATATGCAGAGCCAGAACCATCCAACAAAGTCACTACCAGACTCCTGAGCCACAAAAACAGAAAGATAATGAACCTTTGCACTTTCCAATTACTAAGATTTACAGTAATTTGTTACATAGCACTAAGAAGCTAGTATTCCTGTCTTTAAATCTTAATTACTCCTGGATGTCCTGAGGCATGTCACTAAGCTGCTTCTCACCTTCAGTTTCTTCCTAGGTAAAATATGCATAAAATAGAATTGTGCATAAAATATACATAAGTATACATAGAATGGAATTATTTTAGGATTTTAGAAGATAACTAGAAGCCCAGTGCACAAAATTCATGCACTCGGGGAGTCCCTCAGCCTGGCCTGCATCCTCCCAAGGAGCAGGCCTAAGCCATCAGTTGGACAATCCTTAGTGCTGCTGCAGAGGCGGGAGAGGCTCCTGCCACTGCCGCTGTGCTCACCAGCCGCATATTGAACACCAGGGGGCAGCTCCTATGTTGAGCATCTGACCCCTGGTGGTCAGTGCATGTCATAGCAACTGGTCATTCCGCCATTTGGTCGATTTGCATATTAGTCTTTTATGATATAGGAAAAATGTAATGTACTTACATAAGTGTTTTACCATATTATAACAATGCAATTAAGTATTTCATCGATTAATTAACGTGTAAGACAATACTGATATTTCCCCTATTCAGAACATACTGAATGACAAAAAGCAGAGTTAAAAAAGTATGTACATAAAACAAACATCATAAAATCTTAACAATAGTTAAATCCAGGTAGAGGGCATAAAGTGTTCTCTGTAGTGTGCTTATTTTTATTCTGTGTTAAAATGATTTCAAAAAAGTGTTTTTTTTAAATACACAGTATATTCATCTCCTTAAAAAACCACATTTTTATTAAAATATATTTAAAAGCTCTATGCAAAAATATTAACGATGCTTATTTCTGAGTGCAGTGATTATGAGCTATAGATAAATTTATTGTTTTTTTATAATTTTGCACATTAATCATGCATGAGCCAGGAAGAACTAGAAATATTAAAATATCATTTTATATATATTTAAAAACTAATTTTTATAATCTATACTAGTTAAAAGGGAACAAACGTCTAGAAAGAAAAATAAATATGCATAGATATATAGTAACTGAACAGAAGGTACAATGTGACATTTCAACTAGGATGAAGAATTTGGGAAGACAATTCCTTTAAAAAGAAAAGAGAGCTCTATTTTAAGTGTGCTTTTTAAAGCATTTTTATTTTATAATTTATGCTTCACTTGTTATAATTTAATTTGTAAAAAAGGTATAGAATTGTACACTTGAAACCTATATAATTTTATTAACCAATGTCACTCTAATAAATTTAATTAAAATACATAAAAATACCCCCAAACTACCATCATATCAACATTGTTTTCATACACAAATAATGTGCAAGGAATGACAAAGGTTATAGTTTCCATTTTTGTTTTTCAATGGGTTTTTAGAAAGAGAGGAAGGGAAAGAGAGAGAAAAAAACCACCATACCATTAATTTATTGTTCCACTTATTTATGCCTTCATTTGTTGATTTTTGTATGTGCCCTGACTGGGGATCAAACCCACAACCTTGGCATATCAGGATGATGTTCTCCCAACTGAACTACTTGGCCAGGGCTATGGTTTTCTTTTTGAGGCGATGTTACATGCGTTTATCTTTGCAAAGATGCAGGAAGTGGGATGCTTTCTGGTTCTTAAAATCAAAGATAAGTTTGGTTTTATCACTTCAGTTATAACTACAAATTTCTGTCACACACACATATGCTTATTTCTCCAATGCATCTGCTGGGTCATTTATCACCCTCAACCTATATCTATAGCTCTCATTTCTTCTCTATATTCAGGTCAGGAAAAACATTTATTACTACAACTGGGAAAAATACCTACTTTCCTCTTTACTTTTATTCTACTTTAAGAAATGTTCTCTATAAATCATATTTCTGTTAAAACTTAATAGTAAATTTTATAAAGAAGTGAAGAGACATTTACACTCTTTGTAACTATTACTTAATTTTAAGAGACCATTTATATAAATTTGGTGCATGTCAGAAGTAGGGTAGACTGTACTGTAATAGAAAAATCTAGGTGTTTGCTTCTTTGGTTATTTATGAGGTCATTAAAATTATTGTGTGTATGTATTTGTTTAGCTCATTGAACCAATTTTCCTATAATTTTATTAGAAGAATATCTTATCTGAAGAATAACATAATCTTCATAAGGAATAAATCTTATAAAGTTATTGAAGCTGTACACACCTTTCCTTATTGTATTGCCATTTCAAATCCAGAAATAACCATTATCCTGAAATTAAAGATTTTTCTTGCCGAAGCCGGTTTGGCTCAGTGGATAGAGTGTTGGCCTGTGGACTGAAAGGTCCCAGGTTCGATTCCGGTCAAGGGCATGTACCTGGGTTGCGGGCACATCCCCAGTGGGGGATGTGCAGGAGGCAGCTGATCGATGTTTCTCTCTCATCGATGTTTCTAGCTATCTCTCTCTTTCCCTTGCTCTCTGTGAAAAATCAATAAAATATATTTAAAAAAAAAGATTTTTCTTAATGATAACGTTTGCCAAATTAATAGTGATCCTTGATGTGCAATTAATATAAATAAAGCTGATTGATGATTAAATTATTTTAGGAGGCTTATAATGGGATTCAAGATACACCTAATATACTACACTACATCTTATGTATTTTATGCAGGCTATTAACCTCTAGAAACTAGAGAAAAAATAACTGAAGAATAACATAATCCTTGTAAGGGCTGTAGCAATTAAAAAAAAATGGTAATGATAATATGTCTGAATTGAGCCAGACAGAGAAGAGAAGCAACATCTGAAGAGATGAGGCGCTGGGCCCTTCTTGTTAGCACAAGTTCTGAACCTAGGTTTGCATTTTATTTTCTGTGTCCTTGGTCGCATTAATCACTCCTAAAAGCTGCACAACACAGAGAGTAATACATTATGTAAACCGGATAAAATACTTTACAAAATTGGCATAATATTAACAATATTGGCCACCCACTAAGTTCACAGGAATATCCTAAGGCATAATGAGATCATGTTTGCCAGGTTTTATGAGGCCCATGGATGAAAACAGTTATAAAAACACCAAGTCCTAGCAGAAATTCTGCTGTGTTCTGAGCGGCAGGTATAGTATCTATTCAAGAAGAATAGCTTTGTGTGCTAGCTGAGCTAAAGGACATTGTGAGGAGTTGAAAGAATACCAAGGAAATGAAGGCAACTGGAAAGGAGTGGGATCTGCCCAGAGATCTACAACAGATATTATTTAACTGTCCTACTTTTCTTATTTTTGGCTTTCAACTAAATCCTTCTTTAAGAAAGGGGATGAATTATAATTGCTTAGGACAAGTACACATTAACAAGAAAGATAGTGCCATGCTTTTTCAAATCATTATTTTCTTTTTAAAAATATTTTATTGATTTTTTAACAGAGAGGAAGGGAAATGGATAGAGAGTTAGAAACATCAATGAGAGAGAAACATCAATCAGCTGCCTCCTGCACACCCCCCACTAGGGATGTGCCCGCAACAGAGGTACATGCCCTTGACTGGAATCGAACCTGGGACCCTTCAGTCCACAGGCCGACGCTCTATCCACTGAGCCAAACTGGTTAGGGCCCAAATCATCCTTTAAAAGGATCCTGACCAATTAACTATTTCCGGTGAAGGAAAGCTATTTTTCTCAGTATGATGGAGACACCTCCAAGTATACATCGAAGGAAAACGTTTCATAAAGTAAATTAGAATTTATTATACTCTGTTCCATGAAACATTATTAAGTTGAGATGTCCCACAAAAAATGGCAAGACTTCAAGACCTAAATAAACAAGTTTAATGTTATTATTCACAAACATATTTTCTTACAAAGTATTAAAGTCTAAGGACTTGTGTACTTCTAGAACACACATTCCAAATGAATGAAAATTTTGTATAGGCATGACAGTAATTCTAGGCATATAAAGGGCAAAGCTTCAAACACTATGAAATTTCAGAAAACAAAGCACTGCAACTCAACAATAGAAAAACTAAGGGGATTAATGTGATATAGAACAATGTTATATGCAGAAAAATAAATACAAATGTTTATACTTGGTATATGGCAGAAGGATGAAAATCATTTCTAAATAATTAGTTTAATCTCCATTCTAATTGTTATGGGCAATTTTAGAAAATTTTATTCTGGGGTTTGCATTTGTTGAGTGTTAGGCCTGAAAATAATATAGCAATAGTAATTTTATCCTCAATATGTTAACTCAAAACTTAACATAAACTATAATGATTCTTATCCTATGTGTACATACCACCCCAACCCCCACACATAAATATAAATGTATGGGCAGGATAGTAAAAAATTAATTTTGCTTTCTAACTATAAAATTAACAAGATTTGCTTTAATATGCACATAAGTCAACTAATCAAAGACTCTCAATGATATAAAAATGTTAGAGTGCTTTGACTATGTTTGAGGCATTTTTTTTTTGCTCTCAAAAATATGAACGAGTAAAAGATGAACACTCAAAATTCAGCCCATTGAAAAACAAGTTTGAAAATATTTTATAAACCACTTTATCAAATTTCAAAAAATAGGTAAAATGAATTTTGATAGTACAGTTGACCCTTGAACAACATGGATTTCAATGGCAAGGAGCCACTTTTATGAGGACCTTTTCTATAAATATCTGTACTGTTGAAAGGATTTTAGAGACAGGAAAGGAGGTGAGGGGAAAGGAGAGTCCATGGGAGAGGAAGACATACATGATGGTCAGAGAAGCTCCAAGCCGCAAGATTGTTTACAAGAATGTTACAAGATAAGGGGAGGAGGAAGAGGGGGCACTGGGTGAGCTTTGAAACTTCGAAACTGATACCATGCAGGGAAAGGGGAGAGTGGCCAATTAGGTAAAGCACAGGAGACATAAAATGAGGAAGGGCCCAATTAGAAAGTGGGATGAACAAAGAAGCTACCAGCATTTGTAAACCTGTAGACAAAGAAACGCACTGGGTTGGTTTTTCGCATTTTAGAGACAGAGGACTTTTCCCTTTTGGGGGACTCCTCTCCCAAGGGGTTCTCCTTTGGAGGTTCCTCCCCAGGGGGAGTTTGTATACATTTGCAAAAAACTTCCACACTTTTGCTTTAAATCGTTTAGCCTGCGAATTTTATTCTTCAAACTTCTTAGGACAAGAAGCTGGAATGAGAGAATCAGCTTGCCTTTCGGGGTATCACTGCTTTCAATCAGCAGTTTCGAGTCCATGAATGCAGAGGGCTGACGTATGCTCTAATCTGTGCAATTTTATGCAAGGGACTTGAGCATCTGTGGATTTTAGTATCTGTGGGAAATCCTGGAATCAGACACGGAGGGACAACTTAAGTTTTGGGGGAGTCAAAAGTTATATGGGGATTTTCAACAGTAAGGAGTTGGTGCCCCTAAGGCCCATGTTGTTCAAGAGTCAAATGTACTTCGCGAGAAATGTACTTATCTTCAAAAGAAGAGCATAAAAAGTAAAAATCTTCTACCATCTAAAATGTTGATGCTCAAATTATACTATCAAAAGCAAAGTGTCTAGGATAGGAAGCTAATCAATATCCTTACCTTATACAATCCACTATAACATAGTACGGTATTAATTAATTTGGCTCCCCGGATGCTGGAAAGGAGACAGTATTGGTTCAGGAGAGAAAGTTCTGTGTTCGAACCCTAAACCTACTCAACTGAAATCACACCCCTGTGTCTAAGGTTTGTTGTCAGACACTGGCACAGCCGTTTTCTGTCCTATAAGGCCACTGTGAGATTTAAAGGATCAAAAGCCTCAGTCTGAAGCCTAGAAGATCCAGAGGTTACTTATAACTCAGGAAACTCAAAGCTTCCTTTTATTTTCTATAATGCAGAGATAAAAACACCTCTTCAGTTATGAGAACTAGAAAGGAAGCATGGGGCTTGGATACTCTTAGCTCTAAAGATTAAATCCAAATATATATTACACTTTTATTACCAACTTGGTGTTAAACAAAATCTTACATGAAATCTCAAGAATAAAAACACATCAAAGTAGAGCTAGTTACAGCAGAGCTGTATTCCTGCTCAATATCCCACCAATCCCCAGATTCCTTCACCAGGAAATTTTATAAAACAGAGTCTCAGGAAAAAAAGTGTGAAGCAAGTTTTCTATATCTAGCATTTTTTTAAATAGCCTATTATGTTACATATATTTGTTCACAAAGTCCACATAAAAAAACTCGCCAATAGATATTGTCATTCATATTTTCAAGCTTTAATTGATAAAACATTTTAGAAAAAAAGTAAAAAGAAAGATTTTATAAACTCCGTGCTTTTGTATAATTTAGAATATGGCAAAAAAGGAAGCTAGGTTGAACTACGCTAAATAAATAACTCATCACAATTCATATTGGAGGAAAATTATCTTTTCATTTGGAGATTAAATGTATCTTTCCTAAATTCAATTGTCAACAGTTTGTCAATTATTTTTGTCAATTATTTTCTTTATTGAAGTATAATTGACCAAAGAATTCTAAGGCATTTAAGGTATACAATGTGATGATTTGGTATATATATACATTGTGAAATGATTCTCCACTCTAGTGCGCTAACACATCCACAACATCACGTATTTTGCCCTTTTTTTGGTGAGAATATTTAAGTTCTACTTTTTGCAAGTTTCAGTTTTACAATGCAGTGGCATCCACTATGGTCACCATGTTATAAATTAGATTCTCAGACTATATTCATCTGATAGCTGAAAGTTTATATCCTTTTACTAGTTACTTCCTATTTCCCCCAACCACCAGACTCTGGCAATTACTTTTTTTTAAAAGATCTGATTCTATGAGTTCAAATTTTTTAGTGTTTAATTTTTTGATTCCAACTATAAGTGATACCATGAAATATTTGTCTTCCCCCTTTTTATGAAAATTCAGGTTATGCCATTTCCAACAACATTGGTGAACCTGGTGGACATTATGCTTAATAAATAAGCCATATGTATGAGTGGGCAATGTGAATTGTGAGTGCACTGTGCCATGGTGACATTCTTTTGAGTTACCATGCTATTATAATAATACCAAGCTATTATAATAATAATAATCATAACCTGCATGTCATTTTCCATACAAACAACTGTAAAGCTTTTGCTCTTCCTGTGTGTGTGTGTGTGTGTGTGTGTTTGTGTGTAATATATATATATATATATATATATATATATATATATATATATTTATATACTAATAAAAGGGTAATATGCTAATTAGACCAGGTCAACCGACATCTTCCAGATGTCTGACTTCCTTCCAGACAGTTAGGGGATGAACAGGCCAGCAGGGGGGCAGTTAGGGGGTGAACAGGCTGGCAGAGGGCAGTTAGGGGGTGACCAGGTTAGCAAGCAGAGGCAGTTTAGGGGTGATCAGGCAGGCAGGCAGGCAAGCGGTTAGGAGCCAGTGGTCTGGGATTACAAGAGGGATGTCCAACTGCCGATTTTGGCCCCAGCCTGCAGGGGTCCCAGATTGGAAAGGATGCAGGCCAGGCTGAGGGATACCCGCCCCCGCCCCGTGCACAAATTTCATGCACCAGGATATATATATATATATATATATATATATAACTCTATCATTTGCAAAAGGCCTACTTTGGTGCCTGTTTTAATAATCAAAAGATAGCCAAAGAGGATTTTCACCTTTACCAAAAAAAGGGGGGTATATGTGAAATTTGCATTCAGTGTTTGTTTCTCTGGGAGCCATTATGGAGGCAGTAGCACCCTGAGCAATGAGATTGGCCTCGCCAAGCTCCTTTCCTGGGAACTACACTCTGCATCAAGCTGTCATAACTTTAAAATGTAAGTGTGAGCATCTGTGCTTTATTTCAATTTATTGTGTGCATACATTGGCAAGAAGTGCCCTAAGATATCAGAAAAACATAACAGAGGTTGTAAGGGTATTTGTTATGCTCAGGGTAAAACTGGATGCAAATAAATGTTTTGATTGTGGTGCACAAAACAAATATATTGCATACGCATTGAACGTGCCTGTGTCCACCATTTGTACTATTCACATGCAGAGAGATAATCTTGAAAGCTGCCAAAGTTCCTGTAGGTTGTGCTAGTAGCAAAGTGGTCTTTTAGTTGGCATCTGGTAATAGATAAAATGGAAAGTCCTTGCTTGAATGGACTGATGGGTGTGTAAAGCATGGTGTTCCCATTAAGTTATTGTATACTTAAGGAGAAATCAGTCTTTTAATAAGTGTAACTACACTGTACATACATTACTTCTATTTTATGCAGGCTAAGTACCTATCACATCATTCCTGCTTTTACTACACGTTAGTGCTATTTTAGGTTCTATGTGTTATTTGGTATGATTTGGTAGGCTATTTTGGGGGTCTGGGAATATGGAGGGAGAAGGTATATAAATTAAGTAAAATAGTAACAGTCTTATCTAAAATTGTGTGCTTATTCTACAACCTTATTAACACAATTAGTGTACTAAATATTTAATAAATTTTAGCTGATATTATTATTAATGTTAATATTTTTACTATCATTATAGTGTTTACTGCTGAAGATCAAATCATTCATAAATGATAAAGCTGGAATTTAAGACCAAACAATCTAGGAGACTAAAATAAGTCTAGTAGTAAGAGTGTTGTATATTTGAGAGAATAAATTTCCTGTAGCACTTTTCTCTCACATGGTTATCTGCATTATAAAAAATTAAATTGAAAACTGATATAGATTTGGATAATGGAGAACCCTGAACATAAGTCAAGACTGTGGGAATTGGGACTATTTTTATCATGAGTAGAGGAACCATTAAAGATATTTTTAACAGAGGAATGGATTGCGTGCATTAGTATGTTTCATCTGGGATTGATGTTAATGATGGATGGGAACCTTTTGAAAAATGAAATCCAGGAGCACAATTAGGATGGTGTTGAAATAAGCTTATGAAGCCTTGATCTGTTCAGCTTCCAATATGGCTAAGTTCCTACTGGCCATAAAGCTCTCACAGATAATTATAAATTCTGAGTGAACAAGTGAAGTTTAAAGCAATGGGAACATGATCAAAAACAGACAGATTCTAGAGGGTAGTCTAAAATTGGAACAAGGGAATGACACTGAGTAAGTAACCATTTTCAGGGCTGGTAGTCTGAAGGTAAGCCAATAGTATCAATTGGGGAAATTAACATAAACCTGATGATTTTTCTGAACTAAAAACCTAAAGGAGAGATTTCAGAATAACTTCAGCCACTGGAAACTAACTCAAAGACAGACAAAACCTAATGTGAGTAAAGTTACAGAGCAATAGGAAAGTCATATATAGTTTCTAGAAATTTTATTGTACAAACACGTTGAAAAATTCTGCCCATTTCTTAAGTTCTTAAACATATATCTACCCTATAACCTAGCAGTTCATTACTAAGTATGTGTGCAGGAAAAATGAAAACATAATGCCACCACGGATGTTTTTATCTCTCACTCCCTCTCTCTTCCTCTCTGAAATCAATACAAATATATACATATATACAAAAATAAAATACCAATGGATTCTTGAACTAGAATATGAAATTACGTGTCAATAATATGCTGGATCATATACCCAGAGAAAGCTATGGGAGTTAGTAAGCATATTCCTTTCTTGACAGGAAAAATCACATCCTTTACACTGTAATCTCTAATACAGACTTTCTGAATGGTTCTTCAATATACAGTTGTTGCAGCATAGGTAGTATTCATAAAATAATTTTGAGATTCAAAACCGTAGTTTGCATGCCTTAGACTAAACTCCAGAAAAGGAGGTAAAATTTGTGTTATGGCTCTTGGGTTCATTCTAAAATGTGAGATTCACAAAATCTACTGCTTAGCAATTAAGTGCTGGGTTTGCCCTTTTTCATCTCCTTGCTCCCTGTATCCCATTGGGCAGAATGCAGCCCCAAGAACTGTATTCTCAAACCACTTTCAACTTAATTCCATTTTATCAATGAAATTTTTTGAGTCTCAGGGCAGAGCTTTATACTGTACATCTAACAGATGACCTCAATTTTCTTCAATTTTATTGCCAACTTGTAACCATTGCCTCAGCATAACGATGCATCCTCCTTTCTTATGATGAGTGGGTCCGCTGAGTGCAGTTCTCAGCATATGGCAGATTCTATATGGCTGCTTCAAGGACTTCTGCAGAGGCTCGGAGATGATTGAGAATTCATGAGCTGCTCTACACTTGTGTCTCTCCTCTGGCCGCGCACATTTAGCAAATGATGCAGTGAGCTTTCAAAGGCTGGGGTGGAATTATTGATTGCGCCACAGTTTTCATTTACCGAAGGTATAAATGTCAAAAGAAATGTTCTCCACCATAGAATCAAATGGCATCAAGGTGAAACACTTTTCTGATAATGAGTATATTTAATTTTTCTAGGGGAAGATAGATTCTTTCTTATTAAAACTAATTGGGAAATTTACATCTGTTATTGCTTTAGCTACTGGAAGCATCATAGCTCATGTCTTTTTAGGAAAATTATTTTCTTGGACTTTAAGTTTATGGGCAGTGTCCCGGATTTTATTTTATATTCAATTTAAAGTACCTAAGACCACAGGAGATAATTAGATATTTTGGTATCACTAAAAGCAACTAAAAGAGATTGCCCATCTTGGTAGAAAAGTGGTATATTAATCACATAAAATGAGATACGTATTTACATTTTTTAGAACCTTATGCAGTTAGTAAATAGTGGTTATATAAAATCTGAATGATAATAATAATTTTCCTTTGCAGCATTTAATGTCTTTTGCAAACTCTGAAATGTATCTCTCTCTCTCTCTCTCTCTCTCTCTCACACACACACACACACACTCACAGACATTACTTTCAATTATCTAAATTTATAGTCAAATTTTATTCTGAGGAATAAATTTCTACTCTTTACCCTTTGCAGTATAGAAAGAATATAAGAATTAATTTGTAAAGCAATTTACAGTCATAGATTAGAAATATTAAAGTTCAGCTTTCTAGTCACTCTTAACAAGAAACCTTTATATTCAAGGGGAACCGTTTGCACTCAAACCAGGCTTAGTTCTGAGCTTCCTAGGGCTTGAAAGGAAATTGGTCCCTAAATGTATTGCTAGTTAAAGTTTCAGGGGTTTTCTTGCAACCAGAGCATGAGCCTTCCAAATAACAGTGGGGTTTATAGCCCTTAGTGTGAAAGTGTAACAGGTCTGTGCCTAATGAACTTCTGTATGGGTGACCCAAATACAGGAGGCAGTTTGGGAGGTTCAGCACTGAAGACTGAGTTTGCAACCAGACAGTAAACCAGGTTACCAACTCCTGGTGGCCTCATAGTATCTGTTTTCTGTATTTTAAAAAGTGATTGTATAGTCATTCAAAACTTTTATTTCATTTCATTTTATAGATAATGACTTTTGATGAATAAAGTAAGCAGTCATATGTTTGAAAATCTATATCTGTACTCAAATACATGTATGTATATACTAATGTGGGTATATACATGAAATATTTTTAAAAGGAAAGCAAAACCCTAATGTTAGTTATTTTCTCAGATTAAAAAAAAACTTGAGAATTTGTAGAAATGTTTAGGAAGATGTAGATTTCACTGTCTGCCCTATCTAACTCACAAATTCTGTATATTGTACATTTACAAAACAAATAAATATAGTTTTGCTGTATATTTAGTCTACTCTTTTCCGTTGTCTGACCTGCTATGCACTTTCTTCTAAATAATAAAGACATATGAAGCAAGTTTTTCTATTTAAATTTTATCAGAGTAATTTGTTTAACTTTTACTTGTTAATACCTTTGATACTTTATGTCAACTTCAGCTACTAGTACTTAATACTAAAGATAATGTCTTAGTTTAGTGGAGTGCTTTACATCTTAAAAGTTCAAAGAACTTGCATGCCTATAATCCCATATTCCTTGTTTTAACCCCTTGAGGGAATGAATCATAACATTGCCTGTAAAACAATGTAAAAATCCAAGACTAAGGATAGTGTCATGCTAACTGTGGGTGTGACAAGAGAGAAATTAAGAATGAATCTTAGGTTGTTGGCTTAAACAACTGGAAAAATGATGTTGATATTTTCTATCATTGGAAGGTTTTTCTGGAGGGCAAGTGGGGGGATGGGAGCATGGCTTGGAGTTTATTTAGGACATATTACATTTGAAATGCTTGCTAGATATCCAAATGGTAATGTTGAGTAGATAATTGGCTGTACGAATCAGAAGTTCATGACAGATGTGTCGGCTAGAAATGTAAATGTGTGAATCATAATTTCAGATGGTATTTAATGTCATGAGACTGAATGAGATCATCTAGGAGAAAAGATCTAAAATTTGCACCTCTCATGTAGAGGACATGGGGATAAGAAGGATCTAGCAGAACAAAACAAATAAAAACACAACAAAAGAAGATAATCAAGAGATAATAGTGTTCTGGAATAACATGAGGGCAATGTCAAATGTTGCTGATGGATTGAGTAAGATGAGATCTAAACATTGATCAGGGATATAACAACATAGTAGTTTACCAGCAACCTTAACAAAGGTCTTTCAATAGATTGATAGAGCTGATTGCATGATTTGACGGGAAGAATGAGGGGAGTGAAATTGGTGATACCGAATTTAGACAATTATTAGCTATAAAGAAGCCAAGAATTGTAACAATAAAAGTAATGGATAGCCAAATGACAGTAACTGAATTGCATTTTAATTTTATTTTATGGGTCCTTATATCATTGGACAGCTCTAAATGGAGATTCAAAGCCAAACAAAGTTGTATGTATTATTGACACCCAGGATGTTCTCAAGGATGTCATGTCAAGGGGAAATAATTGTCATATTTGTATTCTTTGCTGCCTATCATGGTGATTTAATAGAGTAAGTACTTCAAAATGTATATTAACTCTGTGTGGATGATGGATGGATGGGCAGATGAATAAAAAAGTGGATCTTATACATATGCATATATGAAGGCAATTTCCCACACAGGACTTTGAAGTGTTCCTAAAACTAGACAAATAATATATCTTAAACACATGAAATATTGGGCTTTAAGAATAAGGAGAACACACTTTCTCTTTAAAACAGTGGAAAAATCTTACACAATGTAAAAATCCCATTTATTATTGGAGTGATTCCTGGGCTCTTGAAAAACTATAAATTTAAGAAATGTATTATCATAAACGTTCATTTGGCACTATTAATTTTTTAATATAGTTTAATTGATTTCAAGATAGGAAGGGAGAGGGAGAGAGAGATAGAAACATCAATGTTGAGAGAGAATCATTGACCGGCTGCCTCCTGCATGCCACACAGTGGGGATGGAGCCCACAGCCTGGGCATGTGCCCTGACCGGGAATTGAATGGTGACCTCAGCCATTGAGCCACACCAGCCAGGCTGGCACTATTATTTTATTCTGTGCCACAGGCCTGTCATTCTTAAGCTTCTAAAAACTTCTCTCTCTGATGTCTCACTAACTACAAGAGTTATGTGCTCTCCTTTTCTGAGCCCCACACATATAGGAATTTATTTGATTTTAAGTAACACTGGAGGATAGTAAGTCATATTGCTGTAATCCATCACCAACACTTGGAAAACATCCTCACTTTGCTTGGCATCAAAAACCTGCTGTGGAACTTTTGACACCAACCCACAGGGATGTTCTCCTCAGTCTGCTCCAGCATGTACCTGGCCAGTGCTTCCCAGTCCTGTACAGAGAGTTTTGTTGCTGTCCCTCCCATACCCTTGTTACTCCGTGCTGGGTTCCTGTCCCTCCTATACCCTGGCCTCATTGTAGACACATAACCTCATACCATGCCTGGCTCTACCTGATGACTTTGCTCTGAAAAATTTAAAAAGAGAGAAAAAAAGAGTCTATTGTTGAAATACTGGTCAACAAGTAATAAAGAAAACAGTTTTGTAGATAGGTGAGAGTAGTTGAGTAGACTATCTCTTTTTAATAATGCAACATGCTTGCTATTCATAATTTCTGATACCCTCATATTATACTTGTTTATATCTACGTTGTTTCCCCTCGGTTAATTCCAAATCTCTTACTTTGCACTGACTTAGTATCACTTTACTTGTGATTATCTCATCTCTACCTTACCTCTAGTGTCATATTTTTATATGAGTAGTTTTCACTTTTGACCTACCATTGGTTTTCAGTCCCTTTTCTGCAATAGCCCCTAAAATTCAACAAGAACTTTATCTTTGCCCTAACAAGTTTGGCTCAGTGGATAGAGCGTAGGCCCTATCAATAACTTAAGGGTCCCGGGTTCGATTCCAGTCAAGGGCATGTACCTTGGTTGCGGGCACATCCCCAGTAGGGAGTGTGCAGGAGGCAGTTGATCAATGTTTCTCTCTCATCAATGTTTCTAACTCTCTATCCCTCTCCCTTCCTCCCTGTAAAAAAATCAATAAAAATATATTTTAAAAAACTGTATCTTTAACGCCACAGGGATAATCAAGAAACCGAGGGATTTTTACCTTATTCTACAAACAGAATGTATTTCATAAAATAGATGAAGATATTTTATAGTCTTTTTGAGCCTGAATTACTTATTCTTGAAATTTATAATATGAACATCACACCCTTTTTCGCCTGTCAACTCTGAGAGCTATAATATAAATAGTGTACTACTGTTGAAAGAGATTGTTAACTTTCTTTCAAAGTAACATCTAAACTAACCATATATTCCAAAAGTTTGGAGGGAATTCAAATTCCTGAGCTAAAGTTAATAAATAGGACTCTAAATAAACCTGGTCTTTTAGTTTATCAGGTCTCATCTTTCTGGTATATTTTGGTTGCTTCATCTCTTGGTATTCAAATGCTTTGATATTCCTATTAACAGAAAGGTTTAATAGTAACATTTTTCTTTTACATATTTTTATTGATTTCAGAGAGGAAGGGACAGGGAGAGAAAGATAAAAACATCCATGATGAGAGAGAACCATTGATTGGCTGCCTCCTGCATGCCCCCTTTTGGGGATCAAGCCGACAACCCAGGCATGTGCCTCCCACTGGAATCGAACCCCGGACCTTTCAGTCCGCAGGCTGATGCTCTGTCCACTGAGACAAATTGGCCAGTCCGCAGGCTGACGCTCTGTCCACTGAGCCAAATTGGCCAGGGCTAATAGTAATATTTTAAGGAGACATAGATATTTCTAGAATTTAAAGATTTTTATTTGCAAAAGGATACCTACTGGTTTCAATGTTAACCATTCTAGATTCCACATTATAAAAAGATAGATGTCTATTGCATTGACATCACATCCAAAATAAAAGTGTATCGGCTTATATAATCGTGCTGGATTTATTTAAGGATGTGATTAGACAGTGGAGTCACTGTCTGAAATAGTCAGTTGAGGCACTCACACATGAAAAGGAAACGTATATTCAAATTAGAAGAATACACCCATGTAACCAACACAACAATATACAATGACGAGGAATACAGAAGACGCTATAGACCAATTCAACCAGGGAGACTGAAGAAAATTTCATAGTGGTAATCTTTGAACAGGGTTCTAAAGCATTTGTGGGGGGGGGGGGGGCGGGGGGGCTGTAGGAAATAAATTAGGCAAAACAGGAATATGTGAAAAACATGTGGCTTATTTAGGAAAAATAAATAGTTAAGCATTTATAGTACAAGATATATTAGGAGGAGTCTATGGACATGAGCCGGACGTGGATCAGCAAGTCTGAGCATTATATGCCACAATGAAGAATTTTAACATCATCCCACAAGCAATAAAAAAAGAAAACAACCACATTAAAAGTTTTAAACAATGAAGAAGGGTAATTTGTGTTCCCTCTTAGGGTAGAGGCAGAGGTGGAGGTAGAAAAATCTGGGAAGACGATAGGCCAGGTAGAACATCGATTTTTGGGCATACATTGCCAAAATAACCTGGAAGATATGCTGCGATCTGTAAATATTTGTTGAATATGCCCTTGATTAAAGATAAAGTAGACACAGGACAAGTCTTTCAAATAAGCAAATTTGGTACATGATGGTATCATTGATAAAACAAGATTAAGTAGGATCTGTATTAATGAATATGGCACAAAAATAGGAGAAAGTAGGAAGAGACAGTGGATAAACACTAAGGTAAGATGTTTTCTGTTTGTTTGTTAGTTTTAAAGATACTTTTGGTAAGTTTCCTGATTATGGGACATAATTTATGAGTAGCCGGGTAAATTTTGTTTAATAATAAAATGTTGCTCAGTAAAATCTATTATAGTATTTACATCGATCATAGCATTCTTTAGATACAGCCTACTTCAAGCACAGATCTGTAGAATTTATGAGTAAATGAAAACTTAAAGAAATAATACGGTGATGTCAGCATTTGAGTTATACTGCCACCACATGCCGTCTCTGTGCCATTTTTCAAATACGAGTTTAGGCTCAGCTTTGCTGTCTATAAAAGACAAAGGGATAAAGAACATCACAGATAAACTCTGGCCTGTTTGTTTAGCAGAGAATAAGTACTCGTAGATAATATTTACTATTCATATTAGAAAACACAGTGAACGATTTCTCAGACAATTCTTATTTGTATTTCTTGGGATACGGCTAAATCATAGTGTGAGGATAAAATTTTCTCTAACGGAGAAAAAACAATAAGATATTTCATCAAAGTTTCATTGGCAATCAGCCTTTATTATTTTCCAAACGATAACCTTTCTTATTAACAACAAAACTATTTCAGTGAACACTCCATCACAACTCAATTCCTTTAAAATGTGAATTTCAACTTTAGCCTTTTCTTGTTTCTTACTTTTCCATAGTATTATTTTATACACATATATGCCTCATTATTTTTACAATCCCTCTGAGATTCATTCCCTAGGTTCATGATCTTTGTTTTCTTTCTCGTTCTCTTTTAACAAGATTCTGTAAATCTTTATAGCTGTGACTTATCCACACTTTCTTTCACACAATCCTTGCCAATTGGCTCCAAAAGTGTTTCTCTATGCTGCACTCAGAGATCATGCCTTGCTGTGTCTCAAAATATGAAAATCTCACTGCAAAATATATGTTAAGTGTTAGGTGGTCAAGAATACATTTTCTTATTGAAATGAGATTCCTAAAACGTATACTCAGTCATTACTGGAGAAAGCTGATTATATCAAGTTCATCTACTTCTTAAAAACTATTATTATTTTTATTTGCAAATAACTTGTTTCCTTTGCTGAAGGTAACTACAAGAAATAAATGTGTATGTCAATGTTCCCAACCCTGCTTGACTCAATGGCTCCTTTAAAAAAAATACACCAGAATTATAACTCTATTCTGCAATTAAATTAAAAGATAATATAGTCATAAAATATTTTCTGATTAATTAAACATTAATTTTAATAGAAAAATAAAGATAATATAGCCTACTGAAACATAACTTTTAAACAACAGTAGTGTCCACTGTAATAAAATGGATAATAAAGGAGAAATAATTTATAATTAAATTTTATGAAATTTAATATATAAATGCACACTGGAAAAACAAAATAAAGTGCCTCCATATTTGTACATAACTGGGCTTTATGAAAAGTTATATTAAAAGCAATTCCAATAAAACAAGTTTAGTATTAGAATAAGAGCTGTTGTTTCAGTAAGCTACTAAATGAGCCAGGCTTTGCTGTATTTGGTAAGAGAAAGAGGAAAAATAGTTACAATTTAAGAAGAAATAAAATGTTAGAGCAGGTTAAGGACTTTCAAAGTGGAGAAACCCAGAAATATCATGTCATTAATGACCTTATTAATACTTTTGGTATATATGTAATTTTCTACCTTATGGCATAGCATGCAAATGGTACAGAAAACAAATCTGTCTTAAATTCTTACCACCTGTCAAGACATATATTCAGACTCTAGTATTTGGAAAAAAATCCAAAAGAAAATATATCTTAGTTGATAAAGAGTAATAGAAGAGTTTGAAGGAAAAGTAAGTTAAGAAGCTTTAGAAAGCAAGGTCCGCTGTAGATATCATCAGAAGACTCAGGCAAACACAAACCAATATTTCAATGTGTAATGATTACAGCATATATTTTAATGTTATAGTTGTTAAATACATGGAATATTAATAATTTTACCAGCTAATATTTACATTTCTCATGTATCTAATTTAATAGTATTTTGCTCTAATTTATTAAAATTGTGGTTCATATTTCAATGAGATTTGATGGATAACTTATTAAGATATTCAAAGACATGTTAAAATTTAGAAAATTTTTCATTTTGTGAGGCCGTCCCACTAATTCCAGTGGTGCTCCTACAATAACTAAAGCAACAAAAATGCTCCTGCATATTTCAAAAATGCTCTCAGGAGAGAGATAGGATCATCCAAATTTAGAACACAGCTGTAAGTTATCTTCAGGTCCTTCCTGAGACTAATGTCAATATTAGAGGCCCGGTGCATGGATTCATTCATGGGTGGGGGTCCCTCAGCCTGGCCGGCGATTGGGTCCGATCAGGGCCGTCTCGCTCAGTCTTGATTGGGCCAGCCAGCCAGGGAGGGCAGGGAGGAATGACCGTGGGAGGTTGGCCGGCTGCGAGAGGTTGGCTGTGGGAGCGTACTAACCACCAGGGGGCAGCTCCTACATTGAGTTCCTGTCCCTGGTGGTCAGTGCCATACCTACTGGTTGGTCATCCAGTCATCTGGTCATAACAGTCACTTAGACTTGTAGATAGATAGACAGATAGATAGATAGATAGATAGATAAATAGATAACATAGGAACTTTGCTTTGAAGAACACAGACAATGTAAATGAGTCTATCCTATATAATAAAACCCTAATATGCAAATTGACTGAATGGTAGAATGACCGGTTGCTATGACACGCACTGACTACCAGGGGGCAGATGCTTAATGCAGGAGCTGCTTCATGGTGGTCAGTGTGTTCCTACAAGGGGAGCACCGCTTAGCCAGAAGCCGGGCTCACAGCTGGAGAACACAGTGGTGGTGGCGGGAACCTCTCCCACTTCCTCTGCAGGTGGGCAATAAGGAGCAAGGGGTTCTGGACTGTGAGAGGGATGTCTTACTTCCGGCTTAGGGAGTGGGCCTAAGCCGGCAGTCAGACATCCCCTGAGGGGTTCCCAACTGTGAGAGGGTGCAGGCCAGGCTGAGGGACGCCCCCCCTCCCAGTGCATGAAATTTCATTCATCAGGCCTCTAGTTTATTATAAAGAAGCAAGGAAACATGTGATTTTCTAAAACCAGATGAGTAGGGTTTGAACCCCAAACTCCCACTTACACAATCTATGATAGTAGACAGGTTAATTATCCTCACTCATGCTCTGTTTTAGCATGATCCACCATCCTGGTTTGCCTGAAATTTTCCTGGTTTTAACACTAGAAGTCCCATGTCACAGGAAACACTTCGATCCTAAGCAAGGTATGTTAATTTACCCATTTGGCAAAATAGAATATCCTCATAAAGCTTTTATAAAGTTGAGTCTTAAATGAGAAAACATTTCAACATCACTTATCACAATCTGGCACATACAAAGTAAAGCTCACTAAATTATAAATATTATTATTATTTGATCTCAAAGAGGCAATGAAATAAAATAACCTGGAAAATAAATATAGACTTTAATTTCAAAGCTAAAATCTTAATTTACATGTTGCTGTATGTTTAGTACCTTAACACCTTAGCTTAACAATAATAACAAAAGAATAAAAAATAATAAAAAATAGTAAGTGATAATTAATGAGTATTCTTATATATAATAGAAAGTTTGTTTAGGGTTTAGCAAATATTTCATTTGCTTTTATAATTTTCTTATTTTTCCTATTAAGAAAATAAAACTTAGAAGTGTTAATGATTGCCAAAGCTCAAACAGTTAGAAAACAGAGAAATAGGACACAAACCTTCAAATGATCTGATTCCCCAATTCTTTGCTTTTAAGCATCCTGCTCAATGATCTCATTCAATGAAGGTAAATGTAATTATGAAGGTATTGAAATGAAGACCCAATTTCTTAGACTATAGACTAAAATGTTCAGCTTCCACATTGCACTAAATTAGACATTTATAGTATTTGTTTTATGTACCTTGCTGGTGAGTTGAAAGAAGAGAAAGCAAGATATAGGTACAGAATCATCATATAGAATACGAGAGGATTCAATGATTCTTAGATAGTATCAATTAAATCCACGTGTCTAAGTTTATAGTCCACCGGTAGCAGAGTCTGTGACAGTCAAGTGAGTGTGTTTAAGTTATTGATAGAATCCACAGAGGGGAGAAGGAAAGCGATACAGGGAGTAGAAGGCAGCCAATAAGGAATGCATTATCACAACCATTATCACTAGGCAACTGGAGCCTTGCCCTGCTGTGGAACTCATGGACTCAGTGAAGAACATGCACCTTAGAGTTATCCAGCCAACAGTGAGGGAGCTGGAGTATGAATGCACCAACTACCTTCAGTCTTTAGCAGAAGGCAGCCCCTAGAAGACATTTATTTTCCAGTATTTTCCTTCCAGGGCAGGCTTTAGCCACCAGAGAGAGCCCTCAGACAGCTGAAAATAGGTCAGGACACACTAATTATACAACTCAAAGAGATATAGGCAGACAACAACAGTGACTGCTCTACCATGGTAGTCTACTTATATGTTCTTTTCTTTTGTTTCTAAGATTTTTTAATTGATTTTTTGAGAGGAAGGGAGAGGGAGAGATAAACATTGATGTGAGAGTGAAACATCAGTCAGCTCCCTTCTGCACAATTATATGAGATTGAACCTGAAACCCAGGCATGAGCCCTGACTTGAAATCAAACCAGCAACCTTTCAGTACATGGGACGATGCCCAAATATTGAGCTACATTGGCCAAGGCCTCCTTATATTTTCTTGATGTTACTGATATATGGACATAGGAAAATCTATTATATTATCTAATTTGTCACATAGACTAAAGTATTTGGAGCTTCTATGCCCTGCTGAAGCTGTCCAGTATTTATTAAATCCCTTCATTTTTTTCTCTACTTGTAGAACTAGTCCAAGTAGAGTAAAACTGTCTTGAGTCCAACCTTCTGTGTCCTCCTCTTTGGATCCTCCAAGAAAAAAAAAATATTTTCTTTCTCACCTATATTCTCTTAGTATGTATTCATGTCTTTCTACTTTATCAAGACATTATTAATATTTGTCTATGTTTCTAAATCACCCAGCAGCTAGCTGCTAATTTTGATTCCTTTAAGAAGTTTCAAAGTACTATTTTTATGCATTTTGGATTTGCGGTATCATACTACTAAGTACTTATGATGTGCTCAATAAAAGTCAAACTGGAACAAAACATGACCATATTAATCTTTGAAATCACAAAAGTGGACCAAGTATTTTGAACACTAACATAAAGTTATATTCAATAAATACTTAATATGACATTTTTCTAATTTAAAAATATTTATATGAGATTAATTCCAGAGCACTTTACCCTGAGTCCTAATCATATAGAGAAAATAATTCATAGGCTTTATCTGGGAATTATTCCTCAGGTTAATTTTTCTGCAAATTTTTACCTTTGTCTAAATAGTCCAATATAGGCAGACATTTTGGGATTTTCTTTGAAATTTTTCAGGATAAATATTTTAAAAGCCTGAAGAATTCTAGGGAAATATTCTGAGCTTATTTTTTCATAACTTTTGACAAATTTTTACACAGCAAATCAGAGTTGCATTATATTTTTATGACAATTTAATTCACAAGTGATTTTTTTCAAATCTCCAGTGTTGATCAAAGGTAATGAAAATCACAATAACTTTCCCCTTCATTAATTAAGTAATTTTTCTGCAAATAAATCACCAGATTATTTTTTAAAAGCTATGATTAAATTGCATTACTATTTGCCAAATTATCTTTAAAATTGAGACTTGATAGTATTTCAGAGTTTATATCCAAAGTTTATATACAATTGCTAAGGGCAGGCTTATGTTTTTTACCTAAGTATACCCATGAAAAACAGATCTAACACTAAGGAAGATAGAAACTATCATGTTTTGGCTAATATAATAATCATATAAATGAATTTTATTTAAAATAAAATATGGTAGAATGTGTAGCCAGAAAGATCTTAATTCACACCAACACCTTCATTTTACAAATAAGGTAAATGATGGTCCAAGAAGAGTAATTCTTCTAATATTTAAAGGCTGTAAATAAATAAATTCAAAATTTTCTGGTTTACAATTCACATGTATTTCATGAGAGGGTGATAGGTAAAATCCCCCTGCCCTTTTCTTAAATTCAATCATTTAAGAAATCAATCACAGGCAATGATAAGTGGCAGTCAAAATATGCTACAATGGATGTAACACTGATCTAATAACACCACTCTTCCTCCATGAGGAGGAAGCAGGAATAAGGGGCAGGAAGTGTTAACTAAAATTATTGCGCTAGTGGTTCTCAAACAATTAGTCTCAGTATTCCTTTAGATTATTAAAATTACTAGGTATCCCAAATAATTTTTATTTAAGTAGATTCAATCCATTTAATCATTCAAAATTATCATTCAATCTAATGGGTGAGAAAGAAAGAAGAAATAAAGGTAAAGAGAAAGAAATAAAGAAGAAAAGAAAAGAAAACGAAAAGAATAAAAGGAAGGGAGGGAGGAGGCGGGCAAAACAACTGAAAAATGCTATGGGAGATATTACAGGGAATGGCAGTCCAATTTTAAAGAAGGAAAAGGTTTTCTAATAAAACATTTAAACACAGACCTGAATCAGGACAAGGATGAGCTATATAAAAACTTAAGGGTAAAGACTTCCAGGCAGAGGAATGAGAGTCTAGTACATAACGGGTGTGATTGGCCACTTTAAGATTTCTGGCCTTCATCCTGAGTGTAACAAGTGACCATTGGAGAGTTTAGAAGGAAATTGTAAGATGTCAAGGGAAGAGGCAGGGAAGTCGTTAGGAGGCTATTAAAATACAGGAGAGAGAAGATTGTGGCTGGGACCCAGATGACAGCCATGGAGATGGTCAGAAGTGGTAAGATTCTGCATGTATTTTTATTGTAATGCTCACAGGATTTGCTGAAAGTTTTGATGTGAGGTGTGGAAGAAATAGAGAAGTCAGGAGTGAATCATGAGCCTCGGGAAACGTATAAAGAGGGGGAAAGAAAAAATGGAATGAGTTCAAGCAAGATGGACTTACACTTAATAGCACAATATCTTTGAAACTGTATTCCAAGACAGAGAGTGTCAGGCAATTTGAAGACAGTTAAACTTTTGAAACAGCTGCTGTGCAAAACTTGATATGGAAATGGGATAAAAAATTCCCCACTACTTTCTGAACTCTTTTAACCTCCTCACCACTTTAGGGAGCATGTAGAGTCTCCTGACTGAAATCTCAGAATTACTACTCACACCACAATTTTAAGTTAACTGCAACCAATACACCCACATCCTTCAACAGTTCCTGCCATGCTCAACTTCATGAAGCTCATAAGAGGCTTCTGTTCATTGATATAAACTAAACTATTTACCTGGATTTCTGGCTTTTGCCTTCTGCCCCAAAGCAGAAACCAGTTTCTTATGGAGTATTGGTTTCTTTTTTTAAAAAAATATATTTTATTGATTTTTTTACAGAGGGGAAGGGAGAGGGATAGAGAGTTAGAAACATTGATGAGAGAGAAACATCGATCAGCTGCCTCCTGCACTCCTCCTACTGGGGATGTGTCCGCAACCAAGGTACATGCCCTTGGCCGGAATCGAATCTGGAACCTTTTAGTCCACAGGCCAACGCTCTATCCACTGAGCCAAACCAGTTAGGGCTGGAGTACTGGTTTCTTATATACTTCCAGAAATTCCTTAAATCTAGAGAATAAAATGTTTGGGAAAACTCATCAACCCATATAAAATAGTCAAAATGACAATAATGTTCAGTCAAATACATATCAGTATTAATTTATCTGTGTGGTATGTAATATGATTTTATGGTTAGTGTGTGATATACAAGACTTTAATATGAATATATACAGAAATTATGTTTGAACTTTATGGGGGATTTGACTATAGTTACTGCTATTCATGTAGCTAAGTCATCTTCTATTATGCATTGCTTCAGAACTCTTCTCCTTTTTTCTAGGTTTATTCAATTTTTATCTTGATGTTAAAGCCCTACCAGTGTATTTTTTTTAAAATTTCTGAATGTGCATATTTAGATTTTAAAATAATTGCATTTCTTGGCTCTTCCTTTCTTGATTAATTTTGTTACTTGCTTTATCCATTCATTCTAAAGCCTTAAATCTACTCAGATTTAATCTTGATTTAGTCATTCTTTCTGTGAATAATATACTTTTTTTGTTGTTTCAGCTGATTGGTAATGTCATTATTTCACCCTCACTCTTGAAGCACTGACTGATTATCACTGTATACAATTTATCTAGATTAATAGGTACCATCTATGAGCACTGTGAAGATACTTTCCCATTGTCTTCTGTGGTGTGTTGCTTACGAGAAGTTGGCTGTAACTCTATTTGCCATTACTTTATTCATAAACAGTCTACTTTTTTGATGCCTTTAAGATTTTTAAAACATAATTTTTCCAGGAGAACTATCATGTGTTCAGACATGGATTTTAAAATATTTTCCTGTTCAAGATTACATGTGATCCTTTAAAATTTGAACACCTATATCAAAACATATCTTCAATTCTAAAAAGTATTCAACCTTCATCACTTGGAATGATCTCTTTCCCCCTCACTTTCTCTTGTTTGTTTCTATAACCCTTACATTCTCTTTTTATTTTCCATCTCTTTATTTTGGTGTGCTGATTCCTGGATAACTTCCTCAAATATATTTTATCATTAACAAAATCTCTTCATTATTATCTAGTCTATTCTTAAATCCATCCATTGAGTACAATTATTACACTCATGATATATTTTATTCCCAGAATTTCTATTTGTTTTCTTTACATAACTGACCATTTGTTGTGTAGTCATTTCTGTTTTTATCTCATTCTTTCTTTCATGATTTTTAAGTATTTTAAACATGATATTTCTAAACTTTTAGATTATTATTTCTAGATCTGGTATTTAAATTATACTTATGTATTCTAATTTTCTCAACTCAATGTTTTATATTTGCTTATACTATATTATTTGTTTGTTTTTCCTAATTTTGAGTTTATCTGAGAGTGGGTTGAGATATTCTGTAGAAATTGTGTCTGTGTTGTAATACTATTCAGCAAAGCACAGTTGTGTTCATGTTTACTGTGAGAATAATGGATTATTTTGGGTTTATATCTGTTTTCATGTCAATGTCTTGGATAATATGCATTTTATTCTCATATCTATGAATGATCCAACTTTGACATTGCAATATAGTCACAGGTGAAACTCTTATTCTACTCCAGATCTCAATAAATGTCATGCTTCTTAGTAGTATACATAGCCATATTTCTAAATTTATATTTCATGAGTAGTACATTACCTTGGGTTGCTACCTGTATTACTGAAGCTCAGTTGCAGTTCCCTTCTTCACACAGATTTGAGGCTGCAATTTCTCTCTCCAAAGATTTTGAATCCCTATATTCTCGTGGCTATATTAACTTTCCTAATTCTATTATCCATTCATCTTTAGCAACCTTTGAACATTGTCTCTGAGTTAACTATTAACTTTTGATATTTGATAATTTATCATTTTTTAGCTTAGATATATATATATGTATATATATACTAAATTATTTTAATATGCACAATGTTAGCATAGAATTCTAAGTGCTTTGATCATGTTGTGAGGTAAAATGCTCTCAATCAGGCTATTTTTTATAAGGTAGTGCCAACATATTAGGAGAGAAATTATCAGGTAATTCATTGGATTTTTGAATTTGAGAAAGAGGAGAAATTGGTCATGATTATGTGAATATTTTTGTAAACAGATGACCTAAAATAGGAAACACATGTGAAGACTTAAGTTGGGAAGATTAGATTATAGATTTTATTTGAAATATATTGATCTAGATATCCCTTGAGACCTTTACTTGGGAAGACATATGATATATGATCTAATGTCTAATAATAGGTTTGAATAGGATATTTTTAAAATTGGAAACAATCTGCATCTCACTTACAATTCAAACAAACTGAATAGGTTAGATGGCTCCACAGCATCTGTAGAATGAGAGAACAAGATTTAAGATAGAATCCTGCATTATAGTGACATTTAAGGGATGGCAAACAACCAGAAAAGAAAACTAAGAAAGAGCATTCTAGCAATAGAAAGAAATCCAGAAGGGGATTATAACTAGAGGACAAAGGAAGAGAAATTTTATAATGGAGGAACTAGTAAAAAACACACACAATGATACCAAATACCTGTAGATAAGCAAAATAAGGAGAAAAGTCTCATTTTTATGTAGATACAACTATTGGTGGACTTGATTAGAAAAGTTTCAGTCAACTCCTAAGTGGTGAAGTACAGATTGCAACTGAATGAGAAAAATCTAGGAAATAAGAAAATAGAATATTTTATCATAGATTTTTAATTTTTTAAAGATTAAGAAAGAAAATTCAAATAATCTAATAAGATTAAGATATTTGGTAGCAGTAGTTTCTAGAGATCATCCTAGGAAAGTGCTACCCACATCGTGAAACCCAAGCATACCCTCTACTTCTGCCAACATGGCTACTTCCATTGTGTGCCCCTTGCTCCAGCACTAGAGTGGTCAATGGCAAAGGCTGGCTAATAATTAACTGCCTTTTTTGTTGTTGTTGTCTATATAGTTTAATGCTTGACCAATGGTGTGTGCATTCTGGTAGTCATTTATATGCTATACAAATTCTTCACCATTCTCCTATATATGTCTTTATCCTACACTTCATAATTCTCTATTTTTAATTTTTAAAATATATTCTTATTGATTTTTTTTTTGAGAGAGAGAGAGAGAGAGAGGGAGAGAGAGAGAGGGAGAGAGAAGGAGAGGGAGAGAAAAAGTGAGAGGGAGAAAAACATCAATGTGAGAGAAAAACATTGATCAGTTGCCCTTTGGTACACACCCCAACTGGGAACCAAACCCACAACTTGGCCACGTGCCCTAATTGGAAATTGAACCATCAACTTTTTGGTGAATGGAAGGATGCTCAACCAACTGAGCCACACGGCCAGGGCATTTTGTTTTTTAATTTTAAAATTTTATTTTCTCTCACAGTCCTGACCAGCCCTCAATCTCATGTATCACAGCCCATGAGTCTATATATATTCTGTATATATTCTAACCATGGGACATTTCTTATTCACTGAGCTCTGCTCAGTGAGAGTATTATTCCTCACTAATCTCTATCTTGTCCATTCCTGAATGAGGTTGTCCTGCAGTTACCATCCATTTCAAAACCAACCATCCATCATCAAAACTTGTTCCTTTTCCTCCCTCTTTTAGCTAATTGCAAGATACTCTTTATGTGGCTGTAGTGTAAGAGGGGGTGGGGGCACTGGTACCACCTTGACATGCGCCATGAGAGTCTTGGTTACCTGCTCATGCAGCTTGCTTGGGCCCTCTGGTTTTGCTTGTGCTTGATCCCAGATAAACCATTTCCATTTTGCAATGAATTATTTCTGAGTTGCTCAACTTTATAAAATGATCAGTC
Organism: Myotis yumanensis; assembly: GCF_028538775.1. Taxonomy (NCBI): domain Eukaryota; kingdom Metazoa; phylum Chordata; class Mammalia; order Chiroptera; family Vespertilionidae; genus Myotis; species Myotis yumanensis. Next base: position 33,109,984 of record NW_027223766.1, on the reverse strand, counting down.
TTCCAGGACTCTCTACTTCATGATTACTATGAGGTGATGGCGGGGGTGGAGGGCATGAGCGAAATCGTCCCTAATTGGAAACCACTGTTCTAGATAGCAATGACAATTAGCAACAGCTATCAGGTCAATTTCTCTTATTGTTACCCTTTTCTTGATACATCTGCAATGCTTGATACATTCTCTTCCAACAGTGACATCATCGCAGTTCAATACTGGTGACCATTTTAACAACTGCATCATGACCTTGTGCCTGGGGTTCTCTGAGCTCCCCCTCTCACCAGTAAGGGAGGCTTCACTGCCAGTCATCAGTAGTGGTTCAGTGCTGAAACCCCATGTTCTTCCCTGCTATCTGTGTTGCAGCTGCCACTGGTTGGGATGTCTGAAAACAGACACTGAGATAATGTATTTCTCAGAGATCATACCTGTGAAGGGAGGGGGAAAGAAGCAAGAATGAGAAGAAGAATTAAACTCAAATTCAAGTCTGACATAATCCCAGTCAACCCCGGGTGTGTGGAGGGGGTGAGGATCTGGAGTGAGTACTGTGTATCACTCGTCCATTATTGGACCAGCCTCTCTCTATTAGCAGATGCAAACTTCCCTGGAGAAGATGTGAGATCTGTAAAGAGCGGCCCTCTGCAGCTAAGGTAGACCTTGAAGATGCTGAGAGCTCGAGACTCTCTGCTGACCACTCTCCCAGCAGCTGGGCAGCAATTCCTTCCTTGAACAGAGACCCAGGTGGCACACCTCCATGTTAACTATATATTCCTTCTTTTCACCCATGGAAAGCTCTACAAGAGTAAGAATAAACAATCACTATATGAAATCACATGAATCTCATAAGTATCGTGTTAAGTGAGAGAAACAAAACCCTCCCTTCGACAAAACAGAAGACTCCATATAGCATGATTCCAAGTATGGCACATGCGTTTCAAGACTAAGCAAATCCAATGGACATTGTTAGAAGTCAACACAGTGTTTATCTTCAAATTGTCAAATCCTAGGGTTTGTATGAGGAGATTGTTTGGTGTGTTGTTTATTTCTATTTCTTTATCTGGGTCCAGGTTATACAGATAGATTCCCTTCATAATTGCACACTTTTTCTTGGTGTAAACAATACTTCTAAAGAACTTTTTTAGAAAGTGCTAACATATGGCTGTAGGGATAGTAGAAATAGGATAGTAATTATTAGTTATTTTACTTCAGACCTATATTATGTACCCTTCATTATTGTAAAATTTTATTATGAGAATCATGATGTATTATATAAGATTCGGTCAGAAACTACAAAGACCACACACAGTGGCTTACATGAATTAAAAGCATTTCTATCTCCTGCAAGAATTTAAAGGTAAAATGTTCAGGCGGAGCATGTTCGCTCTGCTCCCCCAAAGTTTTTAGGGATGCAGCTCATTTCAGGCGATTACTTCCCATTTATAAGGTGTACAGCTTGTCCTCATGACACATGAAAACCATATTTTAGACAGTAGGACTGGGGAGGAAATGAAGAGAAAGACAAAAGGGTATGAGGCAAATGTCATTTAAGGGAAGTTCAAAGACACTGTCACAACACTATTTATATTCATGCCACTGGCGCCAAACTAGTCACATGTCAGTCACTTGGAACAAGGAAGTTTGGAAAAGAAAAGACCTACTTTGGGAGGTGATGTGCTCATCTAAAAAACAAAGATTTTTACTCTGGGAGAAGGAGGAAACGGCTGCTGGGTTCAGTCATCAATCTCTATCACACAGGGGACACGGTAACTGCTTTTATGTACCTGCTTTAAAAATAACAGTGAGCCTTAAAATGTCACGTTCACCATCAGGAACTGTGGGGAAGAGTTAGTATGAATTATTCTATCATTTAGGAAAAACGATCACCTAAGTGAAAGTGAGGTAATGTAAAGTCTAACTAAGAGAAAGGAGTGTGCCACTAATAAACTGTTATTTAATTTTAAAAATATTCTGTCACCAGCTAATTGCAGATGCTTTTGAAGAAGGTCAAAGTTTCAGGAAACACAAAGTTATAGGGAGAGGAAAGTAGATGTTCTCACAGATATTATATTTCATTATCTTAATCGTATTGGGTGGTACCCAAGAAAGTATATTTTCTTTTTAATTTGTTAAGGTAAAGAAACCAGGTTCATGGAAAATTGCTCCTGACTCAACTCATCCTGAGGTAAATATTCTGTAAAGCAGGAAAACATTTTACACTTCTCAGCATTAAATTATAGACATATGCATTGCACACGCATAAGAAATGTAAATTGGTATAGGGAAATGTATTTCAAAGCATGTAAGAACCTATTTTTCATTTCTATATCATTACGCTTAAGTGTCTCCCCTAATCCTCTTTCCTCCTCTACCTACAATTTATTTCCATTTCTTTAGAATTTGATGTCTTTAAAAGATAACTTTCATCACCATTTCCATATCCTTACCTATCATTTGTTATTTCTGAGTTTGTAATCTGGAATCTTATTTACCACTGCACTACATCAGCTCTCACAGATTTACCATTAATAATCAAACTGACCTGATATTTCTTTCACCTTTATTTTACAAGATAACTGCATCATATTTGATACTGACCACCGCTCCTCATTTATTCTTAAAATCTGATCTTCCCACACAAAACTTCTCCATTTCACTTGTTGGCAACTCCATAATTTTGGTTGCTCAGAGCGAAGCCTTGGGGGTCACCCTAGCTTGTTATTTTTCTTATATCCCGATTCTAAGCCATCAATAAATCCCATTGGTTCCACCTTCACATTTCACTATCTCCACGGAAGCTAGGCTGGTCCATGCAACAATACCTCTCACCTGGTTTATTTCAAGAGCTGCCAATCTGGTCTTCTTTCTTTTTTCTTTTCATTCTGACATATAACTTTGCCCTCAAAGTGAATCTTTTAAAACATAAGTAAGTGATGCCAATTCTCTTCTCAAAACCCTGAGGTGGCTCCCAATTTCACTCTGACGATAAACCAAAGTCTGTACATTGGCCTACACGACCTACCCCTGCTCCTGTTGCCTCTCTAATCTTACCTACGAACACCCTTACATCATTTTCGGTGAGCCAACAGGCCTACTTGCTACTATTAAAACATTGTTTTAGATGAGTGTATTTAGAAAGCCTCTTCTGATTGTGTGGGGAGAAGGAAAACATTGACCACAGAAGATGCTAAGTGCAGCAGGTCTCAGGAATAACCAGAACAGATCTGCAATGCTACCAGTACTCGTTCTCTCAATATTTTCTTTGGCCACATTGTCTTTATTTCCTCAATAGGCTCAATCCATGGAGCTAGATCACTTAAAAATGACTGCTGAATGCTTACATATATCAGCATGGCACAAAGGAAGAAGGGGATTGACAATTATTCCATTGGCAGAATTTATAGTCAGCTGATGAGAATGGTTCAGGTGATCTTGTTTTGCCAGCAGTTCTAAGATATTGTACAATGCTAAAATAAGATGTAATACTAAGGCTAGTGTCTGGGCTTATAAGGTTTGGATTTTAGCCAAAAAAATATCATAGTAGTTTTAGAATTCAAAAGTTTATTGCTCTCATGCAGTGTCTATTATGTAATAACATTTTAAAATATAATATTGGTTGAATTTGTTTCTCTTTGTGGTTCCTACTTAAAAGTCTTATCACCAAGGGACTCTGCATGGTTAGAATCTGCAGTAGCTAGATACCACCAAGAGATCTAATCCAAATATTGTGCATGAAATTGTGGTTTCATAGCATACACCAAGAAGTGGTTTAATATTATGTTTGAAAAGTATGTATAGATGTCAGATTGTTATATAGTTTATGTAGGAGTTCATATGGCTTTACTACAAGTATAGATAGAAATATGATTGCCTAAGTATAGGGAAAGTAATGAAGGGAAAACGGCAAGTAGGCAGTGTGGGAGCAGGAGGTCTTAGTACTTTCAGAAACAACGGAAACAATGTAAGTAAAATGCTAATAATTTCACCAACTATTGAGCAATAGAAAGGAAGGGCTATCCCAACACAAACTGAGTGAAACTGAAAGGAAGATCTGGAGTTGTACTGGAACTCTCTCTCTAACTCACTGGTTAAAGGTTGTTACAGGTTCCTTAGGGAAGGGGAATAGGAGGCTGGTGCTGGAAGCCACACTCTGCCATAATATTTAATTTTATACCGGTATCTATATTATGCTGCAGAACATTCTCATTAAGACATCTTCGATAAAAATGTATCCAGCTGCAACTTTGCGGTTTTAAACCACGAGTATCATAGAAATGGTGCCTCAGCTCTTTTCATCCATTCTTCTTAGCAGGATTCATATAAGGCATGCACACATGGAGAGAGATCCCTGGAGGTCAGCATTCCTACATAATATGTTGCACCAGGTACTAGCTGGAAGCTGGAAAACATTGTTCTCTAGTCAGATCTGTCTGGAGACACAGAAAAACAGAATGGATGCAGCATTTGGCACAATTTTTTAACTATCACATTTGTTGAACCAGCCATACAATTCAACGGCCAACACTCATTGAATACATTTTGTAAAATAATGCCAAAATAATCAGAGAATGTGTAAGAGAATTACAGGAGCACTGGAGACTAATAGAGAAGCAGTATTGATGTGGATGGAAATAATGCTTAGAAGCTAATATTCAGAGGAGTTACTGATTATTCAAAGAAAGGGAGAGGTAGGAGTAGAGTTTGTATGTTCGGTTTGAACAGTGCTAGGTCAATAAAATACTTCCTTTTGTTTTAATATGTATTATTTATGTAAGACTAGGGAATATTCCTGTTCTTATTTCTTATTTTAAATTATTTTATAGTACCTACTTAATACATTATATAGTACTAGAGGCCCGATGCACGAAATTTGTGCAAGAGTAGGCCTTCCTTCCCTCTGGCACCCGGGACCAGGGCTTCCCTCACGGCTCCGGCTTCCTCCGGAAGGACATCCAGACTAATTAGCATATTACACTTTTATTATTATAGATTGTCTTGACAGCCCACTTACTTAAACATTTTTTTGTCTGTGCCCAAACATCTTAGGGATTTGATATCCTTTCAGTTTTTCTGAGAGCTAGACTAATTAAAAGCATATATTAATTCAAGCCATAATACATATCACCAAATGTACTATACATGCCTCTCACATCTGAAGGAGCATGATAAATTGAATCCTGTCTGTCGCTGTGGGTGCTTGCTCTACATGAGTCTACTTTTGAACTCAGTAGTGACAAGGTCAAATGAAACTGATAATTTTGCTTGCAGGGTAGTTACTGTTAACTAAAGCATCACACGGCACTGCCATAGTTCCTTATTATTGCCATTGATTTTGTGTTACTTGAGATTAGTCTATAAACTCCAATGTCAAGGCTGCCATTAAAATTTAAACATTTATTTCAGGCTACTAGCTTATATATTCAAGTCATGCTTTGGTATTTATACAAAGCACCTACCCAAAAGAATAATTTTAATACATTTAAGTATTGAAGTCCACTTTTTAAGTGGGAAGTTGGAGGTTTGTTGAGATATGGTGTTGGTGACGGGTGGAAGTTAAATGCCACAATAGTGTGTTCTAGAAGTTACTGGTTATACAAAAGACCTGCATGACTATTAAAACCTATGTAGAATATATAAAATACTTTCACCGCTAGATATTTTAACCATAACTTCTTACATATTCAAAAGGGGTGTTTAGATCCCAGTATTTGTTCATCGCTCTAAATATGAGCACAGCAAGGCTGAGACCTCACCCAGGCTCAGGCTTTGCTTCCTCGGAATGGGAGCACCTGCCCAGTGGACATGAGAGCTGCAGCTTGTTAACACAAACCAATTTTTTAAAGTCAACATAACGAGTGCCCCTACAATGGCTTAAATGAAAATAAAAGCTGTATCCAGTGAAGACTTACTTTGACTGTTATACTGTCTAATCAGATCAGAATTCTGGAATAAATCATTCTTACTAAGGTTTTCTTAAAGGGGCAGGCAAACATAGATCACCGTCTGATTGCTTTAATGCCTTTTGCTACTAAAGAATAGTTTGGACTTGTAGACAAACGCTTATGGAGAGATATGGCTAATGATACATGATCAAGATCAAACACCAATCCCTACCGCTTTCTACATGTCTACCACTTTCATGTTACTATTCCATCAATTTAATGTGTATATGTAAGAAGTACTGATTGAATGTTGATTATTGGCCTGTTCTTTTGAGGAGTATACAATGGCCAGTCCCTAGAGCTCACTTCATGGAGTTAACTAAACAAATATTATAAAGTTGTATAATTAATAAATAATGACAAAGTATGATAGGTGACAGTAAAGAAATAGATAGGGAGTATGAAGTAAATGGGTAGAAAAAAAATTCATTGGGGATCTTTTTTGTGTGATTATGAAAGGCTTCTCGGAAATAGTGACATTTAAACTAAAACATTCAGAGGAATAAAGGTGTTCCAAATCTTTGAATTGGGGAAGACTCTGAACATTTGAAGAATTCACAGTAAGTGTGGTTGGAATACATACAGTGAGGTAGGAGAAATAAGGCATGGGGTGTTGAAGAATGGGAATGCAGGAGTTGAATCATGCCAGCCATGTTCATAATTTTGCATCTTATACTTAGTGAAAGGGAAACAGTGTGAGTGGGTTTTAAGAAAAGGAATGACATGACCCAATTAAAATTTATAAAGGAATCTGGATGCCTTGGGGATACTGGAGTATTGAAAGGTTAAAAAAATCCAGAAAAACAAATATCACAATTAACAAAAAGGCAAAAGATCTGCAAAGACATTTTTCATCAAAGAAGACATATGATAGCAAATAAACACAGAAAAAGATGCTTAACAAAATTTGTAGTATAAAAATTAAAACCATAATGAGATATGATTATACACCTATTAGAAAAACTAAAAAAAAAAATAAAAATCCGGCAATACCTATGCCAACAGTATGTAGAATAAAAGGAACTCCCGTTCAGTGGTGATAGGAATGTAAAATTGTATAGCCACTTTAGAAAATAGAATGCAGGTTGGTTTTCTTTTCTTCTTCTTCTTTTTTTATATTATGCATAGACCTTATACAACACAGCAATCATAAATCTAGGTGTTTTGCTAAGTGAGTTGAAAATTTATATTCAAACAAAAACCTGTATAAGAAAGTTTATAGCAGCTTTATTCATAGTCACTGAAAACTAAAAGAAAACAAGATGTCCTTCAGCAGAGGAATAAATAACCTAATTGCAGTACATGCACAGAATGCAATACCAATGCATCAGTAAAAAGGAATGAGTTATTGATTCACTCAAAACCATGGATTTATCTTAAATACATCTTACTAAAGTGAAAGAAACTGGACCCAAAAGGTTACACACTGCAAGATTCCTTTTATATGACATTCTACAAAAGCCAAAACTACAGAATGGAAAGCAGATCAGTGGTAGCCAGAAATCAGGAAGGTAGGGAGTCTGACTAGAAATGGGAGAACATTAGAAATTCCGGTGATGGCATTGTTCTGTATGGGTGGGGGTTGGGGGGACTTGCGACTGTATGGCATATGTTTCTCAAGATCCAAAGTACAATGTATCACAAATGAATTGTGGTGTATTAAAAGTAAACATACATACACACACACACACACACACACACACACACACACACGAAGCAGTGTAGAATGTGGCAATTAAATCTAACTGTGTTAAGTTGTATAACACAACTTTCCTGAAAGGATGGGAGAGAGGAGAGCTGACCTAAGCAATGTTGAAAAACAACGTTTTCATTAGAAACTGTAAGGGAAACCACAAAATAAACTGTTCATGAACAACGTGAAGATCAGTCCTGAGAGCCTCAGGAGAAGTGTATTTGGAAAGGTTTTATATAGTCAAAATATATCATATTTCTAAGGAATAAATATTACATCTCAAAATCAGTGCGTTGGCTACACAAAAGCAGATTTATCATTTTAACAGAGCTAAACTACCTTAAAATATACCAAGCACTTTGAATTTTTGCAGTGGTGTGCTTTAATTTGTTATCCAGGTTGAGATCTAGGAGGTTGATGCTAACTATATCCAAGTAGGTGGGAATAGAATGAAGGGGAAAATAATCTACCCCCACTGTCCTAGACACACAGATTGGAATTTGGTAGACTTCTGTTTATTCAAGAATTAATAATCAGAAAAGTCAACAACTTGTTTTGAAAGATATTCTGTGACTTGAAGACAGAGAAATGATCCTGAAACTTCAAAGTAAAACCAAATTCTGGATAAATACTTACAAGAGAAAACAAAGAACATTCTGCATCACAGAAAGAAAAAAAGGAGACAAAAGAAAGGGAGGGAGGAAAAATCAAATAAATGTGAGTGGATACAAATGAATCAAGAAAAATATGGTAAACATGAAAGTAAGATGAAGAGAGGTAAGGAAAAATATTAAAGGAAAAATTAAAGCCTATATTAAAAGCAGGAATGAGAAATGTTAAAATGTAGAGGTTGAATTATCAGACTTGAAATGATCTCCAGATAGAAAAAGAAACAGAATGAATATGTTAAAACAACTAAAGAAATGATAGACATTGAGGGAAATAAGACATCCAATCAAATAAGAGGCAGTCTAAGATATAACCAGATTAAATTTTAAAAGGCGAAAGATGTCACATCACTGGACGAAAGAACATTACCATTCTAAGGGTTCTTAACTATGTATGAGAAACTTGCAGCAATTTATACTCATATGAGCAAAACAACATATTTATTATCTTCCCATACCTCAACAACTGTAACAAGTAAAACTTAATATTATGTTTGTGTCTTTATGCATATGAGGAAACTTTATATTGATTTATAACATAACATAAATTATGACCATATAATAATAGCTGAATGCTTAAAATGTGCCCCACACTGCTTTACCTTATTTGATCTTTCTAACAGAACTAAGAAGTGGGTACTATTATTATCCTACATTATACATGAGCCATTAATATTTAAAGAGATCAAGTCACTTTTCCATGGTTAAATGACTCATGTGTAGTGAAGCTGCAATTCAAACTTGTCTACTCGTAAATGAGAGCTCTGAAATACTACTTAATGCTGTTTCTTGAATAAACTGTTCAATTATTAAGGGTTTATCATTTCTCATTCATGCATATTAAAAGCTATTATTCAAATTGCTGCTTGGCATTTTTAAATATATCAACCATTTTTTTTATCAAATATCTTACATTATATTTTTGACTTAAATATCCGTTGTGATATGATTACATGAACATAAGTCAGGTTTTTAAAAATATTTAATTTTTTTTAAAAATATTGTTGAAAGTATTACATATGTCTCTTTTTCCCTCCAATTACCTCTTCTACCTGCCCCTACCCCCAGCCCCAGGCCTTCACCGCCATATTGCCTATGTTCATGGGTTATGCATATCCTAGGTGTACCGGTTAATAATGTGGATTTTTTTCAATAGATGGAGTTACACATATGTTGATATATATGTGATTTGATATGTATGCTATTTTGTTGTATTGCTCCTTCAGAACACCACTTGTTCTGATCAATAGCACACGCACTTTCTGAGCAGCACTTCAAAACGTAAGAAGAAGTAGAAAATTGGGTCTCTGAATGGTCTGCCTCAAAACAAGAAAAGTTCTACTGGGACGGTATCCACAAATTACCTGAAAAGTGGGGGAAATGTGTAGCAGTGATGGGCATTACTTTGATAAAGCACTTCTGATGTTTCTCTTGAAATTATCATGTTTTCTTTGGATTACAAAATCCGCATTAGTAACCAGTTAATATTTAATCCGTATTATTAACCGGTTAATGGTTAATCCACATTTTCAACTGGTTAATAATTAATCCGCATTATTAATCATAATAATGTGGATTTTGTAATCAAAGAAAACAGGATAATTTCAAGAGAAACATAAAAAATGCTTTATTCAAAGTAATGTCCATCGCTAGCTACACATTTCCCCCATCTTTCAGGTAATTTGTGGATACCGTCCCAGTAGAACTTTTCTTGTTTTGAGGCAAACCATTCAGAGACCTAATTTTCTACTTCTTCGTACGTTTTTGAAGTGCTGCTCAAAAAGTGCGTGTGCCATCGATCGGAACAAGTGGTAATCTGAAGGGGCAAGGTCTGGTGAATACGGCAGGTGGGTTAATACTAAGTTTGCATACAAGTTCTTTGGTTGATCTCTTCCCACCCACCTCCGCCTTCAATATTTTAAGCTCTAAATTTATTTAAGATAATTTACCTGCTATTTGTTTAAATGTATGCTGTGAAGTTGGGATATAAATTGTTTATTAAAAATGGGTTAATTTAGTACTATTTATCACATGCCCATTCCCTATCAATTAGTAATTCTTGCACATACGTAATTTATTAAATTATTTTAAACACTAGAATTTTATCTGGAAAATTATCATTGATCAAAACATCTGTTTATGTGCTCAAGTGGCTATGTAATATATCTGTTAAATATATTTTAATATGTAGAAGGTCAGATACCCAGTTACACTTCTCTTTTCCAAATATTATGAACTTATTAAGCTGTGTTATCTCCGCGCCCCCAAGATTCCTGGAATAGATCCTAACTACAGAACCAGTGCTCTTAAGCTTTTTATTATATTTCCTTTTCTATGAAAAGGATAGATAGATGGTAGATAAATTTCTATGAATATATAACATATAGACAGAAAAATACACAAAATATACATATGGCTGAATGAATTATTCCAAATGGAATATCCGTGTTGTTTAGAAACCTCTCTCGTGCTTCTTCCCAGCCACCACACTCTCTTTTCCCCAGAGATAACCACTATGTTGACTTCTAATACTTCGGATTAGTTTAGTCTGATTTTTATCATTGTATATCTTATCTATAGAACTCATATAATCTATATTAATTTGTTAGGGCTGCCATTATAAAATACCACAAGTTGGTGACTTAAACAACATGAATTTATTTCCTCTCTATTCTGGAGGCCACAAGTCCAAGATTAAGGCGTTTCTTCTGAGGTCTCTCTATCTGGCTGCAGGTGGCCACCATCTGCTGTGTCCCCAACATGGTCTTCTCTCAATATAAAAAATATTTTTAAATATTAATGAATTGACACAAAGACCTGAGTAAGGAGTGAAAAAATTGTTTAGTGATATTTGGTTTTGTTTTCAAACTTGATTTCCAGCTTAATTCTACTGTGATTATGGAATTTATGCTAAATACTTTTAAGTTTAATTTACACTATGTCCAGATATCATACTTCATGATTTAAATCATCAGAAGTTTGTTGAAACTTCCTTATGGCCCAATATTTTTAAGTTTTTACCAAATATTTCATATAGACTTGAAAATAATACATATTCTTAATTTTTCAGTGTTTCATATATTTTCTTTTTTTAAAAAGATAATTTTATGTTCAGATTCTCTAGTATCTTTACTGATATTTCTTCGAATCTTTCTGAGTTATGAAGAGAGATGTGTTAAAATTTTCCCAATGATTGTGGATATTTTAGTTCTTTAATGTTTGCTTTATTTTTATTTTATACGTATAAGATAACACATTTGTATTTAGAAGTGTTATATCTTCTTGGTAAATTCATTCTTTATTATGCAGTGTCCCTTAAAGTCAGTATCTTTGACATTAATGTGGCTATAGTTTTCTGTGGTTAGGGTTTGCATAGACCATCTTTTATCCTTCTCGTTTGCCTAACCTTTTTACCTAAAGGCACCTTGTATTTGAATATGACTTTCTAAGAGCATACAGTTGTTTATTTTTATTCCAGCTTAACAACTTTTGTATTTAATTGAAGTGACTAATCTATTCAAATAATTGTCAACTAGGATACAGTTGAGTTTAATTTTACTACTGCTCTATATTTGTACCAATTATTTTTCTTGCCTTCTTTGTCACTGATTATTTTTTATAGCATCTTTTCTATTGGTATGGCACTTATATACTTTCTACTGTTATTTTATTGATTATCCTAGAATTCATAACATGCATTCTTGCTTTATTAATCAAGAAAGGATTTTAGGTTATTTCAACTCCATTTTTCTCTTTCTTGACTTACTAGTATATATTATTTTTCTCATATGCCTTAATTCTATACTTTTAATATTCAGAACACATTGTTTATTATTGCATTAATAGTCAAAGTTAGTTTATATTTACCCATACATTTAACTTTTTTATTGTTCTTCGTTCCTTTTTGGGTCCCCAAGCTTCTACATGGGCTCTTCCCCCGACTCTCTCTGCCTAATAGAAGTCAGAACCTAAAGAGAGCCTTGATTCTTATATCCTTTCTATGAAACAAATATGAGGACATATACTACATACCATAAACTCTACCCTGTAATAAGTTTGGTCTATATGTGTTAGATTTGTACCAACTGGACTATCCAATAAGAAGATAGTTTGACATTTCCTTCCCCAGCCCTTCTTCCAAGATATTTAATATTTACAGTTTTCAGCTGCATGGAGTCCAGAAAATAGAGTTGAAAAGGAAGTTGTCTCTTGGCATTGCAATGTAATTTTATACTGTTTGTGAGAGAAGAAGTTTTGCTTTATTTATTTGTGTGATGGCAAAGCCCAAATAAGGAGGTGAAAATACCAGTAGAAACAGCACACCTCTATTTAATTACACACCAGGAACAAGCAAAAGCCCCCATTAAAATAAAGCAGTTTTTGTTTTTGTTTTTGGTTATTTTAAATAGCATATCTATATCTGGAGGAAATTTTGAAATATTAACCACTAATTTTTGATTCCCATAGCCAGAGTTGTGTCTGCTTTGTCTAACATTCTCAATCCATTCAATCACAGGTATTCATTGTTTCAAGAAGAAGCTGGTTACAGACCAGAACAAAGGTATCTGTTGAGTTGTTGAATAGATTTTCACCTCACATCAGACACAACAGACCAAAAGCAAAGAACGTTTGATGTGCAATAACTAGGCACTTGAGAGAAAGAACAGTTTGTTTTGAATTTCAAAAACGGCTTGGTCTGGCTTGGCTTGACTCCAGGCAGTTCATGAGACAGAACCTGAATTTCTGGGTGTGAGGTTATTAACAAACAATAAAGAACAAAAGAGTGGGCATGAGATCAGTTTTCTTGCTTCCAAGAGAAAAAATAATAATAATTAAAAAATTGATTGAGGGATAGAAAAAAAATTAGAGAAAGAAGAATGAGAATTAAACCAATATTGCCTTGATACAGTCTTATCTTTGGCTCAAATTCAGTATTTACCTTTTTAGGTAAATACTTACCTTTCCAGGATGAGGTCCTGGAATATAGAAACTGACTTGATAGGGTTAGGGATTTACAGAGAAGAGGAACTAGGCCTCATTTTTCCTGGAACTCTGTATATATGTAGACTTACAAGGGGCGCTTGACCATGTTTATATGGCCAACATGGAGGAGGAATTATGTAAGGGAGGTCATGAAAACATCTGACTTAGTATCCACTCCCCCTTTATCCTGAAACTCACCCTGAGTTCTAGATTGTGTGAAGGATATACAAGAGTCCCCACATGCTCTAGCGGAGGATTTTGAAGATATCTGAGAGTGTATCAACTGTCCATGGTTGAGTGGATTGGGGGTGAGGGGAGGGGTAGATCCATTTAGCTAAGGACATGAGCTGGCTAGACTAGAGATATCTTGGGAATTGAGTCACGTCTCAGGGGGCTTGTATCACTGCTGTACGTCAGGGAAGAGGCACAGTCAGGTGCAAGAGATGCATGCAGAAATGGCCAAGCTCCCAGGGACAACCACCATGAATTACCCTTGCTGAGAAGGTAATAATAAGTTACGACAGTGGTGACTGAACATACAGGAGTGGGAAGAGAGGCAAAACTAGGGAGAAAGTGTCCCCACAACACTAACCATAAAATAGCCCGAAAAAGAACATGTGGAACCAGAAGGCATTGCCCAGTCGCCATGATGTTATATAAGCTTCTGCTTAACACAGATTCCACTGAGGGCCACGAGGAGGAATAATTGGGAGGGAAATAATCTAAAATGTTATTTGCCCCCAGAGGGTCTGAGTTAACCTGGAAGTAACCAAGTTATTAAATAAGAAAATTTAATTTAATTTTGCTCTGGGGCAGGATCTGGGGCTCAAGAGCTAGTGCATAATACTAACAGAGAAATGAATACAATTATATCTTTGCAAATTTGAGTGTTGAGACTGAATTGTAAATCTGCTCTAAACTTAACGGAGGCACAAGAAACAATGAATTCATTATTTTCTGCAGTAAACATATCACATATGAAAGTGTCATTCGGCCTCTACACTGAAATCTATAGTAAGACATGACCATTTCTCTTCAAACTGACTTTCAAATCCAGAATAACCTCAAATCTAATAACCTTCAAATCTAACATCAGTGAAAAAGAAACAAAATAAGCGATTTGCTTTGTTTTTCTTTTCTTTTCCCTCCAATATTGCAGAATACAAAACAGCCATATGGAACTGTCTGAAAATTATAGTCTGGATTTCTTTCACCTGCATCTTGTGCCTGTACTTCAATTTTATTTAAATTTCTGTTTTGTATTCCTTGATAAAAGTATCTGTTAGTCATGCTTACTAAATTTATCAAATTTGAATAAAAACATTAAAGAAAAAAATACACACAGCCAACACACCAACCAGTTCAACTTTCTTTTCCACTTCACAACTAACCAGTGAACATTGAATCAGCAGTGTAGCTGTCTCAGATCATTCCTCATCTTTGATTATATGTCGTATTCTCTTTTCTGATTCCTGCAACTAAGATTTTACCATTTGCCTGTCTACTTCCCTCATTCATCATTTTGATTTTATTTTTTACTTCCACCAGTTTTGATGCATTTGTCCCATACTAAGTGACATTTAATGCTTCAAACAGAAATTGAACCCACAAAATATGTTTCATTTCATTTACTTTTGATACTCCCCGCACTAATGAATCAAAGTAAATTTACAATAAAAATCAAGTTAACATGTGAGGACTAAGTGTTCAAACATACTTCTCCCTAAACCAATTTCATTTTTTAAAATCATGGCAGTAGAAATTTAAAAAATTAAAATTTCCCATACTTTGGAGATAATCAGCTACCATTCTATTCTACTTAATTTATTTCCTTTTCTATATAGTGTCCTCCTTAATTCTTTCCGCAATGTTTTCTCTCACTTGATTTTCTTGATTTGTGTTTCCTGTATAGATTCCAATAAAGAATATCCTATGGGAGCTAAGTTAGCACCATCTAGTTATGAAACATTTTGCTATCTGAACTAAGCCAAATACACTGCTTTGCATGTGTGGGACAGGTGAACACCCTTCCATTTGAATATCTGATTTAAATAGAGCTTCTGCCAGCTAGATTTATATGGGGATATAATGAAAGCGAGTCAAGATAGAATATTTGACAGAAGCCTGGGGTTTTAGGGCTCTTAGGTCCTGATGTGGGAGGATTCATATCCTTTGGTTGTTATTTAATTGGATTTACATTTTGTTTTCAAAACTGTGTTTACTGGAGGAAAACCTACCCTACTAGACACTGAGATAAGCTTAAGGATTACAAAAAAGCAGACCCAAAAATTTGCAGAAGTAGAAATTGTGAAGCCTCTCCAGTATATCGAAAAGCAGTTAATTAAGTCCTGACCTCAAGGTCCATTCCTCATAGAACAGCCTCTCCCATGCCTGACAACGTAACTCTTGAGTAGTTTCAACAAAAGGGTAAGGGAAATTATCAGAGTAACAAAGTAAGAAGTGAATGAGAGTGAAGAAAAGGGTCTAACTAGTTTTCGATTTGAAAGAGAAAACCAAAGGAAATGGAGTGGTAGCTTGAAGAGGGTAGAGGCCGAGGGAAGGTTGTTTAAAAACTGTACTGGGCTTGGCTAGGCTGTGCTGGAATAATACAACCAGTAATACAACCTCAAGTTCTCAGAGGCTCAGAACCACAAGGATGTTTCTTGTTCACACTACATGGTCATCATGTTGGCCTCTGGGAATCACGCTGATGTAGCAACAACCTTCTCAAACTTTTCTACCTGCGTATCAAAGAAACAAATAGAGCTCTGGCAATAAATTAGCATCAGGCAATGTCTTATGTACCTTCTGCTTATAACTAGTATAACTAGTCACCTGGCCCCATCAGATCACCAATGGCCACGAAGTATAATCTTATTATTTAACCTGAGGATGGAGAGCTGGGAATATTTAAAAGCAACCCTAAAAATCACTGCAAGGATGTTGGAGAGAAAAGAGACAACGGATAGAAAAAAAAAATGAAAAGGCAAGAGCAGTGTTCGTTAGAAAATAGTACAAGAACCAGGGAAAGAGATTGAATTTAGTGCCAAGGTACAAAGGCCCTCTTTCTCTGAGAAGAGGAAAAGTAACTCAGTAAAAAGTGAGTTTAAAGGTAGAATCATCAGAAGTTGAGAATATCTTTCTTTAACACTCTCAGTATTTCCAGACCACCAATCCTGATCTCTTTTGCTTCCTAATTTTATTCCCTCTCTTTAAAATTAATAGCAGCTACCTTTAAATTATTTGGAATACCAATTGGAAAGACCACACGTTCAACTTGATATTTTCCCTGAATCACTTTTACTTTAGTCAAATGAGATGTTTTACCTAGCTATTGTTCTAAAACTGCATTTCTTAAGATTTAGGGTTTGGAAGATGTTGATTTTTCCAACCCTAGGAAGCTCAAAATGTTGGTACTCTTCTCTGTGCACTTTTATATCTGCTTGTAGACTAACTAATTCTTTCCCAAGCTCAACTATTGCCTTTATTAACTTGTCAAATGTAACCAGTAATAATCAATATATACATTCTGTTTCTTTCTTACCTGGAGTTAACAGATCAGGTCCTTATAATCTGCCTCCCACATTACTACAGGTAATAGTTTTACTAATACACTTCTACTTACTGTTGAATGAATTGCAACTTATCCAGAATCTGACATCAGTGTTTTTTTGCATTTCTGTATTGCTCACCAAAATTAATGCCTCCCCAAAATCTCAGTGACTTGTCATAAATAAAGGTATGTATATATACACATACATATCTATATATATAAAAGCCAAGTGACTGGAACAACTGGTTGCTATGACATGCACTGTGGCTGGCCAACTGGCCTGATCAGAGTGGGCTGGCTGGACCCCACCTGTGCACAAATTTGTGCACCAGGCCTCTAGTATATGTATAGATGTACACAGATGCACATATATACATATAAACACAAATTTTTCTCAACCAACACAAAGTCCACTGTCATGTCACTTATTGATGATTCTCCTAGATGGCTCTCCTTCAATTTCAGGGATCTGTGCTCTTTCATCTTTTCCTACTAACGTCCATTAGGTAATCAGACTCCTGAGCTGGATTCTTTGTAACTGATCAGCCCATGGGAAGAGAAAAAGATGGGTAGAGAAATGTGTGGAGGTTTCAGAGAAAGAATTGGAAGTAGTATACAGTAATACTAACCAAATCGTATTGACTAGAAATACTTATAAGATTCACCTGGATGAAGAGGTCTGGGGAAATATGGTCTTTATTTCAGCTCAGGAAAATAAAATAATACACAAAATACTTAGCATTGCCTCTGAGGATCGATAGGTAAGATAGATAGATAGACAGATAGATAGATGATAGATAGATAGGCAGGCAGGCAGATAGATCGAATTGGTCAGAAATCATTTAAATATTCCCTAGTTCTTTCCTCAAACTAGCACAAAATCATATTCTTTTATCTATTTCTGCCTAATTCTACTCCAAAGCTAATTTCTAATCACTACTTTATATTGGTGTAAATTGCCTTCTGTGTAGGAAAATTAAAAGAAAAAAGAACATATGCATGTTGTTTTTAATTTTTATTATTTTTATTATATAATTCAAAGAGCAATCAAAGTGTGAAATAAGCAAAACAAAAGATGAAATGATAGCTTGAATAATGAAAGTACATCACTTCAAGGATTTGTCCACTTTGAATTTATTTTTTTTTCTTCACATTTTGCTCTATCTTGATATTGAATCAACTCATTTGTCCCATTTTCTTTCACAGTTTAATAATTCCTACTGTTGATGCTGGTCTCATGAAAACTAATTAGTACTTCATCAACAGCAACTAATTTCTGAAAACTTTGATACAAATAGCTTTTGATGTGTTCTGGGAATGACAATTGTTTGCTTTTTGTTGTTGGTATACATACCAGAGATAAAAGCTTCAAGAATCTTGTGTCACTTTGCCGGTTTTGTGGAATGAATGAGGCAGATTATTCTGCCTGAAAACCTTTGCTTTATAGAAAGTGTGCTGTGGGGACAGGGGGATATACCATTTGCATTTCTAAAGACTTTGTATTAAGCACCTTTGCTGTACTTGCAAATACCTTAAAATGCCCTGGCAAGCCGCAGAGAGTGTAGAATCGATGTAAAATGATATCAAATCAGAACATGTTTAATTTTTCCAACATTTATTCTCTTCCATTTTATCATAGAATCATTCATGATTCTCAAGAAATACCTGAAGCTTCTCTTAACAGACGCAACTGATTTGGTCAGGCTATCCAGGATAATCTCTCTTTTGATGAACTCAAATTCCCTCTGATTTGGGACCTTAGGAAGGTTTAGAGTAGATGGATTATAGAGTTAAGGCTGGATAGAGAATGAAGTAAAAGCTGAACAGGATGAATAGATGTGAAAAAAGAAAGTGAATATGGCAAAGGATTATTAAGTATGGTAGATCAGAGGGAGTATAAAGAATAGTATCCTTTTGAGATACGTAAAGTTTAGTTAGGAGAGGAGGGGGAAGACAGACAGTTTTCATGCCAGACAGTAAATGATGCTGGGGATACAGCAGTACACCAAGTAGAACAAATTCCCTATCTTCATGGAGCTTACGTTACAATTATAAGTAAAACCTCGGATGTCAGAAGGTAATGATTATAAAGAAAGGAGGATAAGACAGCTGGAATTTTTCTGTTCATATTATCTTCTGATGTAGGAGACATTACAATCCTAAATAGGGTGGTCAGGGAAGGCCTCTTTGAGAAGCTAGTATTGGAACAAGTGACTTGAAGAAGGTGAAGTAATAAGACATGAAGACAGAATTTTGTCAGACTACAGTTTACTGTTAAGATTTCAGCTTCTAGTCTAAAAAAGATGTAAACCCATTGGTGGGTTCTGAGCAAGAGAGTGACATCTTTGCAATTTATTGCAAAAGGATCAATCAGGCAGCTTGTTGAGCATTAGTTCTAGGGTATTAAAGATGAAATCAGGTAGGCCAGCCAGAAGGCTTTCTCATTAATCCAGACAAGAGGCAATGGTTCAATGAGGAATAATGAGGGAGGTGAGCAGGGGTCAAATTTGGGATATATTTTAAAACTGAATCCAACAGAATTTATTACTCTTTTTCTCAAAGTCATCCTGAGACAAACTGGATGTGAAAATTGTTCCAAGATCTTTTGTGAAACAAATAGAAAGTTAGACATGTGTTTCTTAACATGAAGAAAGAAGAATACATTTGGGAAGGGTGGATAGCACAAAATGAGGAGCTCATAATTTGGCCATGCTAACTTTAGATTTCTAGTACACATCCATGTGGAAATGTCATGTAGGAGCCCAGGAAAGAAATATGAGCTGAAAAGTCACATTTGGGAATGCTAAGAGTATAGACGATAATTAAAGCTAAGAGGCTGAAGAAATCACCTAGTTAGGAAATGTAGCTGGAATAGAAAAGGTTTAAGACCTGGACTCTCAGGACACCTTAATGTTTAGGGATGAATATTAAGGGGTGAGAAAGTAACACTCTTGAAGAGTTTTACTATAAAGAAGAATAGAAAAATGTGGAAGGTGATATGCGTTGATTGAAATATTTTCTTTGTTTAATTGGGAAAAGTGCCATCATATATGTGTACTGACCTAATACTAACAAGAAAGGAAGAGAAGAGAGAAGGTAGGGAAAAAAAATACTAAAACAAAGTCCTTAGTAGGCAAGAAAAGACAGGATTTAGAAGATAAACAATTGTGAACCAGCCCTAACCGGTTTGACTCAGTGGATAGAGCGTTGGCCTACGGACTGAAAGGTCCCAGGTTCGATTCCGGTCAAGGGCATGTACCTTGGTTGCGGGCACATCCCCAGTGGGGAGTGTGCAGGAGGCAGCTGATGGATGTTTCTAACTGTCTATCCCTCTCCCTTCCTCTCTGTAAAAAATCAATAAAATATATTTTAAAAAAACAAACAATTGTGAACCAGCTATTAAAATTGCTACTCAATTCTTCTTTATACAATAAGACACAGAAACAGAGAGATGCCTTTCTTAATATTTCTGTTCTCTATTGCTCTTAGAATCGGGGCACAAATTATTAGCAAGGCCAACTGTGGCCTCAAATCAACCAGACTTGACCTAGTCTCATCTCTCCAGTCTCAGCTACATCCAGGTCCCTTGTTTTCTGCGCTCTACAATGATTTAACTTCACCTCCTGGACCCTGCCACATTCTTGTTGCCATGGCACATGTTACCTCTGCCTGGCATTCCCTCTGCCCCTGCCCTCATGTTTTTTAATTAAATCCAATTATTTTTAATATATCAGCTTAATAATCTTTTTCTGAAGGTAATATTTTTTGATCCTCAAGTAGTCAAACCATTTTATTACACATTCTCATAGCAAAGTAATTTTCCCTCATAACTTATCAATTGCAATTTTATACTTGATTCTGTGAATCACTTAGATTCCAAGAATTGAAGATTTTCTAAGATTGGATAAATATATATTCTTTAGTACAAATGGATTTAGTTCAGGTAACCTAGTATTTAAAATGTGTTGGTAGGGCTGAATCAGAAGGTTCCAGGCTCAACTTTCAAGTCTTATTTCAGAAGAGAGTCAGGTAGGAAACTGTTATCTCAGCCACATCAGGAGGTTATTGATCCCAGAGCTGACGCCAGGGTCTAGGACCGTAACAGTGAACTGATGATTAGATGTCACCCCACATACTTGGACCCACAGTCCTCTGCACCTTCAAGATGCCCTAGTTCTGTTGCCTCTATTTCCACTAAACTCAGTTCCCAATTCAGATTCTGCCCAAGACATTGGGAGCCGATCCCAAAGCCGATGTTCTGGGAAACAGCTGTAGTTGTAAATTTTCCAGCCTCTGCAATTTAGAAAAGGCACCAGAGATTTTAGCTGACACTGAGCTATCCAAGAGATAGCTTGTCTTGGGTGTCCTCAGACAGTAAAAGAAGAATTGCCAAATAAAATTTTTTAAAGATAAAATTATGAAATCAGGGTAATTTTTTTGCATATTTCAAGAAAAACATTTCCATCACCAATTAATACAAATAAACATTTATGTTTTATGTTTTGTCTCTGAAATCACAACCTTAGACCGATCAAAGACAGAAAAGATACTCTTACCTCATTCCCACACATAAACCTAATCTCAGTTTATGTTGGGAAAGGTATTTTGTCCTGGATTACACAGACTCAATCTTCTTTTATTAATAGCAAATATAAATGTGCAAATAGAAGTTCCTTTCTTCTTTGCTACTTCCCTTCTTTCATTCTTCTTCCCCATTCCCTCCCCCCTCCCCCTCCCTCCCTTCCTTCCTTCCCTCCACAAATATTGTCTAACTTTTGTGAATCATCATCCATATTAGGGACTGAAAATAGAAAGAGGAAACAGATCAACACAATTCTCCTTTTCTACAATTTAGTCTAGGTGGGAGAAAAGATTAAATAAATGCTAGGAAATGTCTGTAACCATTAAAGAGGAGGGAGACAAAAGAGGAAAAAGAAAAAGAAAGTGAGCCGTTTCTCTAATACCTAGAAAATATGGATTTAGCCTATATGTACATGTAGAGCACACATACTCTTTTACCTCTTTTGTGGTTTACTGATGCATGATCATTATTTGGAAGTCATCTCTGATGTTTTCTTAACAGCATCTAATTACTCTGAGTCTTTGTCAATAAATTTTAATCATTTCCCTCAGGAAGTAAATAAGGACTAATTAAAATGTGATAACTTATTCTATTGATTCTTTTGACTACATTCCCTCTTTACATGTCACAGCAGAGGCAGTGATAAATACAGGAAAGTGGCTTCCATAACAAATAGCAAACCTCATCAGAGTAGACGATTTAGAGCAGCTATTGTGCTCATGCTAGAAATCCCTGTCTGTAGTTCCCAGATAGAATGATATTTAAAAAATGGTTTTAGCATCATCCCCAACGTTTTCCAACTGTTATTCATGGATTTTAGGTTTTCAAATCTGAGGCACAGAACTGGTAATAATAACTATACATTAATATGCAGTTAGAGGATGAGGATTCTTTTTTATTGCAACATGAACTTTTATTGCTTATGAGCAACATTAAATCATGTCTAAATTGCTTTCCTTTTTACCAGTCTAATGTCAAAGTTTGAGTGACTTATTTAAAACGGGAACAAAGGATTCAGTAGAGTCCACAAGCACATGATTGTGTTGGCAGAAACCATTCTTTCCATGAACAATATGCTTGTGTGATGCACAAAGCCATCAGCACATCTCCCAAGAGCTCTATGAAAATCAGTCAATCATCCTTTTTCCTCAAAAAGAGAAAAACTACAGCCCAGCCAGCATGGCCCAGTGATTGAACATTGACCTATCAACCAGGAGGTCACAGTTCCATTCCCGGTCAGGGCATATGCCCAGGTTGTGGGCTCCATGATCCCCAGTGTGGGACATGCAGGAGGCAGCAGATCAATGATTCTCTCTCACCATTGTTGCTTCTATCTCTCTCCCCCTCACTCTTCCTCTCTAAAAATCCATAAAAATATTTTTTAAAAAACTACAAAAGGGCACATCTCTCTCCCACCACTAAAAAGGAACATTTACCTCTATGTCACTTGTATCACATTTTTAAAAATATATCAGAACATGGGTGAATTGAACATTGCTCCCAACACTACTGCATAAGTATTTCCCATTGAAACTTTCCCATGACTGGAAAACCCTATATAACAATAAACATAAATTCTATATCCAAATTGAATGCACTTAACTTCTAAAAGAAATAGAATATATAAGTTTTAGATTAGGGGAAAACAATTTAATAATATTTGTTGGCAGAGGTCTAGAAAAACAGGTATTTTTAGGCAACACTGGTAGCAATTTAAATTAGAACATTTTCTTCTAGTTAGAAAAAAATGTGTGAGAAACTACAAACATAATTATTGCCCTTATCCCAGAAATTAGTCCTAAGGAAATTATAAAATAATCAAAACAAATGTCACAAAAAGTAACTGGGGTAAGGAAAACTAATTGTATGGTGTTTTTACTTATGTTGTTTTTATTGATTTTACTTCTACACTTAAGTTTAATAGGCATGCATAAAAATGCACACATTTCCAGTTTACAAGTTGATGAGCTTTGTGCATGTGCTCACGCATGTAACCACTCCACAAATTAAGATTAAGAACATTTCGGCCCTGGGCTGGTAGCTCAGTTGGTTAGACCAATGTCCTGATATGCCAAGGTTGTGGGTTTCATTTCTGTTTAGGGCAAATACAAGAAGCAACAAGAAGCAACCAATGAATGCATAAATAAGTGGGGCAACAAATGGATCTCTCTCTCTCTCACTCCTCGCTCTCTAAAAATGAATCAATCAATACATAACATTTTTAAAAAAGAAAAAGAACATTTCCAACACACCAGTGGCTCCCCTTTACTAATCAGTAACAAGTCCTCGGAGTTAACCATTTTTCTGATTTTCATTACCAAAGATTAGTTTTCAAACTTCATATAAATGTACTTTTTCAGTACTAATTATTTAACTGAATGTTACTTCTGTAAATTTCATTCAGGTTTTCTTAATGCAGCAGGTTTGTTCTTTTTAATTGCATTGAGTATTCTCGTTTTGGGAAAAATATTTTTCATTGGAAGTAAATCTGAAGGGTATCTTCACCAGGATAACATTTGTGTTATTATTAACCTGACTATTATCAGGTTACAACTATGAACACCTGGGCCTCCAATCCTACTGGAGAGCCTCTGGGAAAACATAAAACTCAGAATTGTCCTTTCAGAGGTAGGAGAGAAGCAACACATGATGATCAATGACAGGTCCTATTGCCAAGAACTAACCCCGGTACATGAACCACCTGTAGAGCTGCATGCAACCATGCACAGCCAAACAGGTCCTGTGTTACGTAATTATAATACTGAGAAGGGGGGAGGGCGCTGATGGAATTAGGGGATGATTTTCTTAACTTCAAAACATTCTTTGGCCCTAGCTGGTTTGGCTCAGTGGATAGAGCGTCAGCCTGTGGACTGAAGGGTCCCAGGTTCGATTCTGGCCAAGGGTACATGCCCAGGTTGCAGGCTCGATCCCCAGTGCGGGGAGTGCAGGAGGCAGCCTATCAATGATTCTCTCTCATCATTGATGTTTCTATCTCTCTCTCCCTTTCCCTTCCTCTCTGAAATCAATGAAGAAATATACAAAAAAAAAACAAACAAAAAAACATGCTTTGATATTAAAAAATAAAAACATATATAAATATATTCAAGAACACCTATAGAGAAATCTATTTAGAATGATTCTGCTGGTTGAAATATTAATGTTTCCCACCTTATTATAAAAAGAATCTAAATATATATATATATATATATATATATATATAAACTGCATACACTTTCTTTCCTATTAATCTGCTAAGTGTGCAAACTTCCAGTAGAGACACATACTTATGAAGTATAATTAGTCATCTTTGCCTCAAACACTTCTAAGTGACATCCCTAAACTATATTAATTATGACTTAAGTAGGCAAACTAAATAGGCACACATTGCATAGTAAAGCCTAATGCCTGATTGTGATTTGACATTTGTAATATTCTTTTCTTTTTACAGAAGTATTTGTGCAAATATACGAACATTTTATTGTATATTTTTTCACTTTCAAAAGAAAACAAAAGGCACAGTGAGGTACTAATACCACTGATAAAAATTAAGAACTTCAAACCATTTTAAAAACTTTTTTTTAAATACACATACACAGAAGAAATGGTATAGTATACCAGTTATGGTACATCTCTAGAATTAGAATTTTAGAATTTAAATTTTTAATCACTCACCCACCAGCTGAGTAAACCTGAGCAAGGCATTCATTTATTTTTCTTCTTTTATTAAATCTTTATTGTTGAAAGTATTACATATGTTCCCTCTTTCCCCCATTGATCTCTCCCAGCCCGCCCTGCCTCTCACCCCAGGCCTTCACCAACCTATTGTCTGTGTCCATGGGTTATGCATATATGCATATGAGTTCATTGGTTGATCTCTCCCCCAACCCTCTCCTGCCTTCGTTTATTTATTTTTAATCTAAGTAATCCCCTCAGTAATTAGGGGATGATAATTCCATCTATTCTTCACTCCTTAAGTTTCCTGGTTGTGGTGATGTGTGAAGAGCTTAAAACCTTCTGAAGGTTGCTGCCACTGGGAAGGAAGCAAATATTGCTGTAGGTGTTTTCATGTCAACTAATAAACTTTATTCCTCTGAGAGTGACTGGGGCATGTAATCTGGTGTCTCAGTTGATAAGGGTTTTCAGTGACTTTTCAGAGATTGCACAAAAGTCTGCCCTTTATTACGAAAATTGATCTTGGATCTGAAAGGTCAACAAAGCAATGGCTTTGCTTTGGTTCCTAAGACTCCCACGAAATAAGCTGCCTGTAAGACAGTTTATCTGCCTTGTGAGTTAACCCCATCTGGATTTGCACCTGTGATTTCTGGGAGCCTGTGCATTTTGAGCGTGCACGTAGAGTGCTGCAAACTTCCCTTCAACTATAAAGAACGGAGTTTTAACATTACAAAATGTACTTCAAGGAAAGCCCTTTCTAAGCCAACTGCATTTAGCAATCGGGGGCAGAAGTGACTGTGCTGCGAAGCAGGTGGAGGCATAGAATTTGCTGGTGCAGCTCCAAGCTGCTACTGCCTTCAGCTAGAGAAGACATGAATATGCTCACCCTCGGCATGTAGCCAAGATCAAGAGCACTTTGCTGTCATAGCCAACTTACTCAGTGCGAGCACATTTCTCTAATGCTTTACAAAAATAAAAATTTAATGCAGAGAGTGCCATGAAAAATGGCAGAATAAATTCTTGTTTTCATAGCCTCTCTGCCTAAAACTTACTGAAATGAATAAAAATTAGAAATAAAAACTACCACTATGCTTGGGAATTATCATCTGTCAGTTACAAAAAAAAAAATTTTGGACCAAGCTGAGAGACTCTGATTAGCATAGACTTATCCCCAGTTGGGAAAACTATATCTATAGGTGTAACACATAAGACGAGGAGTTGTGAAGGGGGCCTCCTAGCAACTCCTATTTGGGAGATGAGGCTCGGGAGTGAACAGGTCCTGAGGAAGGAGAAAAGCATCCCGAGGGACTCATTCTATCACAAAGAAATGGCAGGGGCAGGTAGATGTTTAATTTATAGACTTCCTAGGCAAGTCACATTATTCTGTTTGAGCGATTTTCTCCCCATAAGGAAAAACCTGGGTAGATGGGAAACTGTACTGACTGAAAAAACATGAGCAAGGAGAACTAGTTACACGTCTATATAGATGTAGACTTTTATTTGGGTGTCCAATCCCCTGTGAATCTAAGGAGTAAGAAATCAGAGAAGCCCCCCAACTCAGAATCTTACATAATAAAAGGGTAATATGCAAATCAACCGAACGGCAGAATGACCAGTCACTATGACGTGCACTGACCAATAGGGGGCAGATGCTCAGCCAGGAGCTGGGCTGATGGCTTGTGAGTGCAGCAGTGGTGGTTGGCCACCAGTTGGACATCCCCTGAGGGATCCCAGACTGCTAACGGGTGCAGGGCGGGCTGAGGGACACACCCCCATGAGTGCACGAATGTATTGCTCCGGGCCTCTAGTATTAAGTAAACGTAAAGAAAAACTGCTTGATGGTAACAGTTACTAGCAACTGCAGCTTCTTTTTTACACTCTTCAACCAAATGAATGCCTGAGAAGGTACACAAACCAGCACTTCCTAACCCTAAAATTTAATTCCTAAATGATACCTCTGAGGTAAGGGAGTAAAGAAGAAGGAAAACTGGGAAATAAAAAAAAAAAATTCCACTCATTAATGATGGTTTTCCCTACTTAAGCTGAATACAAAGGATAAACCAACCAGCATGTAGCACTGCAAATGTTAAAAAAAATACTGTCAAAAGAAATTGGGGAGGAAGATAAAAAACAGAACATGTACATGGCAAACACAATTACAGAGAAACTTTGGAGAAGTTATGTAACAGTTGATCGATACATTTCTTTCTGCATTGCATTATTGAACACTACTTGATGATACAAAAGGGAAAAAAGAGAGAACAACATGAAATTGGAGCTACATTAATTAAAAAATAATTTTAGGTGTAAAAAGCAATGTCAAACTTCAACTTCTCTAAGACAAGCATGAAATAGGAAACTGGGACAGTGGCACGGGTAACACTTTCAGAAAATTATATATCCCCAAAAGAAAAACAGAGGGAAATTCAGATTCTAATATTTTTCAATGTACTTAAGTTATATAAATATAAAATGAGTCTGGATGGGGTTTACTCCTTTCTTCCCTCTTTTATCTGTTTCAACTTTTAGAAAGAGTAAGCTGTATGCTCCCTGGCCAGTTACAGTGTTATAGGGAACCAGAGGCCTGGTGCACAAAATTTGTGCATGGGGCAGGGTCTTCTCAGCCCAGCCTGAACCCTCTCCAATCTGGGACCCCTCGGGGGATGTCTGACTGCCAGTTTAGGCCCGAGCCTGCCTAAACTGGCAGTTGGACATCCCTCTCACCATCCTGGACCTCTGGCTTCTAATTGCTCACCTGATCGGCCCTCACTGCCTCTGTATGCCAGCCTAATCACTCCCAACTACCACCCCTGCTGACCTGGTTGCCCCCAACTGCACCCTCTCCACCAGCCTGGCTGCCCCTAACTGCCCTCCCTGCTGGCCTGGTTGCCCCCTACTGCTTCCCCTCTCAGCTTGGTCGCCCCTCATGGCCCCCCTGCTGGCCTGGTCAACCCAGGCAGCTTGCTTGTTCAGTTATTTGGTTGTCCCTCACTAACACCCCTGCTGGCCTGGTCGCCCCATGCAGCCTGCTTGTTCAGTTGTTTGGTCATCCCTCACTAACCCCCATGCCGGCCTGGTTGTAGGCAGCCATCTTGTGAGGGCATGATGGTCAGTTTGCATATTATCTCTTTATTATATAGGATGTTAGAGAGCCTGTTTGTACCTCCCTAATTTTGCCACCATAAAAGATGTTATGGCTGATCTGATGGGTAAGAGGGTTGCCCACAATAAGCTCTATTTTCCTAATCGGTTTGGTTGCTTATTCCAAAGACAGACTTTTTGTTACTTTTCTTTTGCATTCTGAGCTCAGGCACAACATGTTCCACGTTGCTTCCCCTTCTGCCTTCTGTGTGTAGGCAATACACACGAGGCAGACCTGCCAGTCTCGCTGTAGTAAGACCTTCTTCATGTCAACTTGGTTTTTCCCATTCAGGGAAAAAGACTGGAAAGACTTCAACCAGCATCAATAGACCAAGGTGCACTTATCAAGAGTTTATCAGAACCCTGTATTTTAACAAATGATTTCCCAAATTTATCAAGCAGCACTTTATTTGATTTATTGATTTCAGAGAGGAAAGAAGAGGGAGAGATAGAAACATCCATGATGAGAGGGAATCTGCTGCCTCCTGCAACCACCCTACTGGGGATCAAGACTGCAACCCGGGCATGTGTCCTTGAACAGAATCGAACCCAGAGTCCTTCAGTCCACAGGCTGGTGGTCTACCCACTAAGCCAAACTGGCTAGGGCACAGCACTTTATTTTTAACTTGGCTAATGATCCTGTGGCAGGATAGTAAGAAGATAGGAAAAGTCCTGGGCAAGTGGAATAGGAAAACTGAGACAAGAAAATTAAACAAGGCCAACCAATGTGAAGTACTTACAGCCAGCTAGTGAATCGCAAGACCTTATCTTCCCTAACCAAGGACACTTGAGAGCAAATGGTTTATACCTTTCTGGCTAATCAGAAAATACAAAGCTTATATCACCTGGGCTGGGAAACAGAGACACAGACAACAGTATGGTGGTTACCAGAGAGAAGGGGGTTCGGGGATAGAAAAGGGTAAAGGGGTTCAAATATATGGTGAGAGAAGATTTGTCTTGTGTGATAGGCAACAGCAATGCTATATACAGATGATGTATTATGGAAATATATACTTGAAACCTACATAATCTTATTAACCAATGTCATCCTAATAAATTTAACTTAAAGCAAAGAATCACCTTATTTCAGAAAAAAAATGGTGAATATTTAGCCCAGTAGAATATCCCAATGCTTTTGAGAATTCCGACATCTGTTCTGAAATCAGATAAGGACAGAAGTAATCCTAGTGGCAGAACCAGACTTGCTCCTTCCTTCAATATGGGGAGTCAGACAACATGTTTTACTTTCTTAAAATCTCTTCAAGATCTGTGTTAACTGGAAATCAAATGTAAAAAACAGATTAAGTTTCTTCATGTTATGACTTTTTTTGACATTACAGCAATGTACCTTTGATACAGTAATAGCCTCATTTTTTTGAAACTTGTCAAACATACATACAATTTGAAGGAATAATAAAGTGGAATCTATATATCTTCCTTTAAAAATAAATAGTGGGTCATTCTGCTATGTTCTCAGGAAGTTGAAGTTATGGTGACATTACCCTAAATCAGCAGTCGGCAAACTGTGGCGCGGCAAACTGGCTCATGAGCCACATACAGCTCTTTGGCCCCTTGAGTGTGGCTCTTCCACAAAATACCGACTTCTGTGCATGGGCCAGGAAGTTTCAATCGCACGTGGTATTTTGTAGAAGAGCCACACTCAAGGGGCCAAAGAGCCACATGTGGCTCACGAGCCACAGTTTGCCGACCACAGCCCTAAATAATTCAGCATACCTTACCACATAGCCACAATGCCATTATCATATCTATGAAAGTTACAATCATTCCATAACATCTAATATCTACACTAATAAAAGAGAAACATGCAAATTGGTGTCACGCCACTATGCCCACCAGCCAATCAGAGCAACTATGCAAATTAACCCAACAAAGATGGCAGTTAATTTGCATATGCAGGCACGGAGCAAAGACTGAAGGCTCCAGTGGGAATGAAGAATGAAGACTGAAGACTGAAGACTGAAAAGGCTTGGCTCCTCCGCTGCGGCCGTAGCAGAGAAGGCAAGCCTCGCTGTGGCTGGACTAAAGGCCTGGGTCCCGGGTGCCAGAGGAAAACCGGTGCCAGCAGCCAGGGGAAGGCCTAGCATCTGGCCCAGCTACATGGAGAGAGGGGAGAGGAGGGGCCTCGGGCCAGAGTCCACCTCAAGGAATGTCCAGTGTCTGCGCCCCAGCCAGGCAGAGGGAGGTGAGTGCAGGGGTCTCAGGATGAAGTCCACGCTGAAGGAGGGAAGGGGAGGGGCCTCAGGCCGGAGTCCGTGGCAAGGAATGCTGGGCTTGCGGAGTCCTCCTCCAGGGATGCCCAGCGTCCACACCCCAGCCGGGCAGAGATGTCCAGCATCGTTGGGCCGGAGTCCACAGTGAGGGATGCTTGGCTTGGTGCAATGCCAGCCCAGCGTCCGTGCTGAAGGAGAGGAGGGGAGGGGCCTGGGGCCAGAGTCCCTGGTGAGGAATGCTGGGCTCCCGGCGACGTTCAGCTTCAGAAGTTATTTACTAACCATCAGTAAGTAAATAACTTCTAAAGCTGAACATGTGTGCTTGGCCAGGTGAAGAGAGGGAGGGCAGGGATCTCAGGCCAGAGTCTGGGCCCCAGCAGGTGGAGGGAGGGTAGGGGAGGGGCATCGGTCTGGAGTCCACGGCGAGGGATGCTGGGCTCCCAGCAACATGAGCCCAGCGTCCTCGCCCAGGCGGAGGGAGAGGAGGGGAGAAGCCTCAGGCGGAGGGAGGGTAAGGGAGGGGTCCTAGGGGAGGGATGCTGGCATCATTGCAGGCCAGGCTGAGGGACCCTCCCCCCGTGCACGAATTTCATGCATCAGGCCTCTAGTTAAAAATAAAATGACATATCCACAATTCCCACTGGCATCACTTACCTTCCCATTTCTAATCATGAATAAATGTATTAGCTGTTTACTGTGGGAAAAGTATTGATTTAGAGTCATGGGATCTTGGTCCAGTCTTGATTATGTTTATGAATGAATTAGAAAAGGGCATTTAATTTGTCAGCTTCATTAGCTGGATTAGATTACGTGATCTCTACGGAACCGGAAACTTGTACATTCCTGATGTCTCCTTCAGGAGAATCTTTGGGAAGTTTTTCTTTGACTCTCAATTGTGTTAAGCTTCACATGACAAATTTACTGACTTTTATGTTTTCTATTGCTGTGTAACTAAATATCACAAATGGAGTGGCTTAAGTCAACACAAATGAATTACCTCAGAGGTTTCATGGGTCATAAAACTGGACACAATGTGGCTGGATTCTCTGTTCAGAGTCTCATGGGCTGAAATCAAGATGGCGAGTGGAGTTGCAGATCTCTTGGCTCACGACTCTCTTTCAAGTTCACTGATTGTTGGCAGACTTCATTTCCTTGTAAGTTTGGGCTGAGGTCCCCAGTATCCTGCTAGCTGTTGGCTGGGGCCAGCTCTCAGCAACTAGATGCTGCCTGCAGTTTTTTACCATGTGTCCAGCATAGATAATTTGTAGCATGAATATTTTCTTGCTTCCAGGACACCTGGACTACTTCTTCCTAAGAATTGTGGAGATTATACAGGAAACAGGAAATCTTGAAGTTCATCTCAGAATTCTTCTACTAAGGGCTATTTCAAATTCAATGTATAAAAAATGCAATGGATTGAATGATCATAAATATGTAAGAAGTATTTGAAATATGAATAACTTTCTGTGGAAATTATTAAAAATATTGAGTCAAACATATTTCTTATTTTGAAGTGGTGAAAACAAATTAACTCATTTTCTCTAAGGCTTAAAACATAGGAGTATCAAAAGAGAAACTGAATTTAAAAGTATGACAAATATCAGATCAATAAAGTGATTTATGTGGAAATCCTGCAAAATATATTCTATCATATGTTAAATGCAATCAGATTGTTCTACCAGGTGCAAAGAGTTTAGATCAAAGAAACAATGCACATATTTTTTTAAAATATATATTTTTTATTGATTTCAGAGAGGAAGGGAGAGGGAGAGAGATAGAAACATCAATGATGAGAGAAAATCATTGATCAGCTGCCTCCTGCATGCCCCA
Organism: Myotis yumanensis; assembly: GCF_028538775.1. Taxonomy (NCBI): domain Eukaryota; kingdom Metazoa; phylum Chordata; class Mammalia; order Chiroptera; family Vespertilionidae; genus Myotis; species Myotis yumanensis. Next base: position 33,077,698 of record NW_027223766.1, on the reverse strand, counting down.
CACTGGGGATTGAGCCTGCAACCCAGGCATATGCCCCCCCACACTCCAGCCAGGAATTAAACTATGACCTCCTGGTCCGTAGGTCTACCCTCAACCTTTAGGCAACACCAGCTGGGCGAATGCACATATTTAAAAAATATTTTTAAAACTGTTTAAAAGAATTTATGAAGATGAAAGATCAATAAAGGCAAACACATTCCATGTCATTAAAAATAATTTCAGGGATTAAGGAATCCTTATGACTTAAAGACACAGTTTCAAAGCATTTGGTGGATATTTTGAATGCTGCAGGCAAACATAGCATTTACTCTCAGTTCAATAAAAAGTAAAGTTCTACTGTACACATGCTAGGTAATGGGGACAAAGAGATGGGGGAAACAAAATTCAGATGCAAAAGGTTATATAAAACATATTCATTTAACAAAAAAAGAAAAAAAAGGAAAGCTATTGTTCCAAGAGCTACAGGTACGTTATCAAAACAGATGTCTTACAAGAGGAAAGACAGCCCAGCCAGTGTGGCTCAGTGGTTGAGTGTCAACCTCTGAGAAAGGAGGTCACTGTTCAATTCCCGGTCACAGCACATGCCTGGGTTGTGGGCTCGATCCCCAGTGTGGGGCCTGCAGGAGGCAGCCAATCAATGATGCTGATCTTTCATCATCGATGTTTCTATCTCTCTCTCCCTCTCTGAAATCAATAAAAACATTTAAAAAAAAAAAAGAGGGAAGACAGACATTGGTCAAAAATATCACAGAGAGATATTTTGAATGATAAAGTTTGGTAGGCTATCATAGCTTATAACAAGGAAACATACTTGAATAAACGATCATGGCAATTGAAGTCAGGGAAATTATATTGAAAAGGACCTTAGTTTCTCCTTTGGTAACTGTTTTTTATTCTACATTAGTTTCAATAGTGAGGGGGGTAACAGCATATGGAAACAATCCATCGTGTTTTTTATTTTAAAAACAGTGAAATCTTGTACGAGATATCTCTGTGCTAGGCGAACAGGACGAATAACACTGTCAAACACAGTGATCCCCTCCTGTTTCTAAAATTAAACATGTTTTGAATTTTTCACATTGGACTTTTTTTTTAAAAAAGGGAAGAATTTAAAGCAGAATGTGAACTGCTTTTAACTAGTTCAAAATCAACGGAGCCCAACAGCTATGAAAGCATAGACGCTCAGGGCTAAGGCATAATTTAAGGGCTGTCCCTTTTCATCCCTCACACATAGAGAATCCAGTGTCCTCCAAATTCTGCTGGAACATCACTAATCCTGAAGCAACCTCCTCTTTTTGTGGAAATTCTATTTGAATATCTTTATATTCAGTCCAAATTAGTCTCTCTCTATGCTACATCATTGACTCCATTTCTGTCTCTTGTATTTCTGGTGTCTCCTCTACTGAACAGACCACTGAATGTTTTTTAATGAGCCTTCCTCTACTTCTAAATTAGTCTTCTTTCCCAAGCAAATAGCCCTGATTTCACTCACAATCAGACACATTTTTTTTTTTTGCTGCTAAATATGATCATGCTAGCTTTAGATCACTGTTTTAGCTTTCAGAAATCTTTTTGGAACATGGTTATAATTGCACATTTTTGTCTTCTGCAAATTTGTTAATAATATTTTTATAATATCATCCCATCAATCAGTAGGAGTGAGACGAAGACAGGGTAAGTCTCGGTGCACATCTTGGGACACCTGCTTTGTGAAATCAACTCAATTGTTAGTTTGCTTTGAAGACACTGGAATTACTCCCACCTTTCCAAAATGGAATTAATAATGGGTGAAACAAATGTCCCGGTGAAGTCTAGATGCAATATGCCTTTGCACCTCACTCATCTACTTGAACAGTAACACTTTCCATAAGGAAAACGAAACGATCTGTTTATGCTTTGCCATCACTGCATCACATCAATTGCCTTTGATTCCAAGATCAAATGTCATTCCAAAAAACCCTACAAACAGCTATCACAGATCCTGTCCACTTTGACTCTAACATAGATTTAATCACTTCTATCACAGAAAGACAAGTTTGGAGTATATCGTGGCAGTGAAGGAGCAAAATTCTGGAAAGAAAAAAAAAAGGCCCCTGAGTTTGTGGCTAGCTAATTGACAAGTATGCAGATGAACTTTATCCTTTGCAAGATTCATCCAACGGTGTGGCTCTTTAGAAAGAAACCCTGTGCGAGGCTGAGGTTTTCTGATGCATAAAGATGTGCTCTAAAAATGCCAGGGAGACAGACACGCATTGTGGTTGTCAATGGAATGTCCCTTCAGTAACCCCTGTGGAAATCGCAAAGCTCCCCACATTGAGTCGTGAAGGTCGCCCTGCATAAATCTGTCTACATTCATGAGTTGCTACTGCTAACTGCCACCAAGCTCAGTGTACACTCCACGCTGCGGAAATGGCAGGCCTCATTGGCTGAAATCCCAGCTCCTACATTTCATATTTCTTCTTATTTATTTTTAAAGCAGTACCGTATCTATTCGGAAACATGCCCTTGAGCACTTGTATATCTGAGATAGAATTTGTTAATGCTCCTATGATTTGAGGGGCATGCACATTTCAAAGAAAAAATATTGGTTCTAGCTCCTTCTATCGAGTTAAGAAACAACACATTCTTGGTCTCTTACAACGATGACAAATTTAAATAACTAGGCAAAGAATTGTAGTTTTCCTAAGCGCTGGCAGCTAAAGACAATAATTTTTATTTATATCAAAATAATAATAGTTATAACATATTTCATGGCCTAAAATTTCCTTTAAGCAATATTGATTTATTTTAAAAAACACTATTATGAAGAAGATACTAATTTTAACATTTAACAGATATGAAACATTGAAAAAGGCCAAGATACTTATTCAAGTTACACAGTATTTAAGGACTGTTATTTAAAATCTGATCCAAGTGCAGTGCCCTTTCAATTTTGGATCTCTGATTTTCAAGATTACAGGTATGCAATTTTTAATTAATCACACAATTATTTTGAAAGGACCCAATCATTTCTCTGCTATTAAATTCAGTCTTTACTTGTCTAGTTATATTAGCTTTATTTTAATTGTGTTTAAATACCTATAACCCATTTGTGAATATCATCTCCTATTGCGTTAATCTATGTTCCAGCTGTATTATACTAGTATCATCTGAAATGTATTCGGTTATTGAAAAATCAGTTCTGATATGGTATTTAAATCTTCATTGTCCAAACACATGCCATGTTATAAATTAACATCATGTCAGAAGTTCAAATTAAATTCATAAATAGACCAGCCTGAAAAACCGAATTCATGACAATAAGAAAAACACAGGTTAAAAAAAAAATTATGAGGGAAACAAAACAAGGATTCAGAAGTCAAAGAGAGAGTCAAGGACCAAAAGCATCCAATATGTAAGTGATGGATGCCTCTGAACTGGAGAGAATAAAACAAATCAAACACAATGTTCAAAGATGTAAATAAAGTAAAACCATTGACTGAAAAAAGACCTACAGAGCCAAAGGGCTTAGTATTATACAATGGTTAAGAAGTGGGATTTTGAGCTATGGAGAGTTGTTGTGTGGAGTCCTGACTCATCTTCATTATTGGTACAGCTTTGGGTAAGTTATTAAAATCCTCAAAGCTTCACGATTTTCATATGTACAGAGCAGTTTGTACTGAGGATCAAATGAGATCAGGTCTACAAATGGCTTAATCAAGTTTTGAGCATAGTAAAAGTCTTCCATACATGTTTATGTTTATCATTATGATGATGACAGTGATGCTGTATAATTATTACAGGCTTATGGAAAATATCAATTTAAATAATAAATACAGCTATTTTCTATTTTCTGAGATGCATCAGACTATTCCATGCTTCTAAATCTCTGGATCTATTTTGTTCATCAATTTATATGGAACTTTAATCTTGTCCTCTTATAATACTTTGAGATTATGAAAAAAATTTTCTCCTTAATAATCTTTTATTCAGTAATTTTAGTGTCTACTGAAGATCCTTGTCTGAATCAATTATTTCAGTTGGAATTGTAATGTGGTGATTTCCTATTGCCATCATTCTTTTTAATTTACTAGTTATATTTTGTATAAAGGGATGACTCTCTGCCTGTTCTCAACACTATTTTTAGTACTGCCATTGAATTATAGATTCTTTTATAGTCACCTTGTTATATATAAAAGTGTTTTCATTCTTTCTGATGCTCAAATTGTCAATAATGTAGCCAGTGAGAGCCATTTAATCTGGTTCCTATAAATTTTTAGTTTGTCTTCACCAGTTTCTGAGCACTTTTTAAAAACATCCTTGCACAAAAATATCTTACCTTATACCTCTCTTGTCCAAGACTCAAAATAATTCATTTCTCTAAAGAGCCATGGGAATGCTTTTACCAGGAAATTATCAAACCAACATTTGTCTGTTAGGTACAGTTGTCATTGTTGCTGGGGAATTGTTAATAAAATAAAATAAAATTTTAATTTAGTTGTTAGAAGATGTTTCAAAGAGTAGGATACTCTTACCATGGAAGAGCTCAGTGTCTTAAGAAAGATAACAGAGGTTAACACTAACTTTAAATGTATATGGTAAGTGCTTAAATAAAAGTATGTACACAATTAAATGAGCACACAGAGAAGGTTACAACTATACCTCAGGCTGAAGTGAGGGATGGTTAGCAAAAAAATAATAATAATATAAAATCAGAAAACAATATTTAAGTTTTGTCTTCAAAGATTTTTCTGGTTTGCCAGATAAAGAGCAAAAGAAAAGAGTATCGCTTGATTAGATATAGACAAACAGACTGATGATAGATATAGATAAATAGGTAGAGAGATAATGAATAAATAAAAATAAAGGAAACAAAGGACACCTAAGAAAATTGGTGGCAGATAAAGCTCAGTCTAGATAGGTAGTTTTTAGGTATTTGTTGTTGTTTGTTTGTTACCAGAACTTGGCAGTGGCGTGTAATAAAAACCAAAGCACCAGCCTTTGCAGTGGAACAGTTGGACACTACGAGGGTCTGGTGTTCAGAGAATTGATTTGACAAGGTATGTGAAACAGTTCCATTCAATCATCATTTATTGAGAACCAGACACTAAGTACCAGGAATTCAAAGATCACTATCATCAATGGTATTGCTCAGGGAGGTAGTAACCATAGTCACTATTTATCAAGTATTTATGCACTAATTTTGAGTGCCTGGCACGAAATTTAATTCTTATAACAACCCTATGTAGTGAGAGTGTATACCTTTACTGTGCAATGAGAACACTGAGACTTGGGGTAATAAAGGCTACAACCTGTGAATAGCCAGGAGTGGATGAGAAATCCAAGAGAAAGAGAGAGGGAGAGAAGAGAAAAAGAGGGAGCGGAGGGAGAGGAAGACTGTGGGGGAGAGAGTGGGGCAGGAGGAGGAGGAGACAAGAAAACAAAGGGCTAAATTTTATAGTAGAAATGAAAAGATTTCTTTTTTTTTAAAATATATTTTATTTATTTTTTACAAAGAGGAAGGGAGAGAGATAGAGAGCCAGAAACATCGATGAGAGAGAAACATCGATCAGCTGCCTCCTGCACATCTCCTACTGGGGATGTGCCAGCAACCAAGGTACATGCCCCTGACTGGAATTCAACCTGGGACCCCCCAGTCCACAGGCCGATGCTCCATCCACTGAGCCAAACCGGTTTTGGCGAAATGAAAAGATTTCAAAAAATGTCAACTACCAGTTAGTCAGATAATTGCTATGGCCCTTTTGTTAAAAAAATAAATTAAGAAAAAGATCTTTGGATATTATAGATATGTTTTTCCTTATTAATATAACAAATGCAATTTCAGAATACTTAATGACAATCATTAAAGAAAATTACTATAGTGATAGATACTACCTAAAATGTATTATCCTGTTAGTTGCCTTATTTCCCATTTAGATTGGACATATTATCTACTAATTTGAATGGCAGGCAAAAGCCTGAGTACCTTGAAGTGGGGAGGGGACATATACCCATAGTTGCTTAAGTTGCTCTTCGTCTTGGAAGTCAGCTCGCTCCAAACTCATGGGGGAAAGTTTTTGCAGTGGATAAATGGATCCTACCACTGACACTTCCAGTTATGATTCATCATGTATATGCAAAACAAATATGCATATTTTTAAAATGTGGGTAGAAAATAACTTTTCTGTTACATATGATGTACCACACTACACTCTGTGATTTTTACTCTATCTTTTAGTTATTGCACATGCAACACAGTCATTTGGTCACATAAAAAATGTTTTCCCTTTACAAGCAAATAAAAGCTGACAGGATATCACTGTTGATATATTTCAATTTCCAGACAAATGCCTCTTAATGAGGACATAGATGATGAAAATATTGGCACATTCAAGAATTACAAATAAAATAGATATTGGCATACTCCAGAAATGTTACGGTAAAGATTTCTTGGAGCTCATTAAATAATTGTAAATTAGAATTAAATTTTTCTTGTCCTTCTACATTTATCAAATTAGAGAAAAAAATATGCAGAAATGTAAAAGAAAGGTATTTATGGTCATACATTTCAGTCATAAAGAGAATGCCTTTGACTAAATATAAAATGTTAGGTGTTTGTTCAACCAGCAAAATCCATTCCATATTCCAACAATAACACCTTCAAAATTTTACAGCATAATGTCATTTTCAACTTCTCCACAATGGAGTGTAACAATCGGCTGAATATCGTCAAATGGCATGAAAACAAACAATACTTTTTAATTTTCTTGGCATAAAATCATGCTGCAAACATTTTAATATGCTAGAGACATTCTAGAAAATACATTCAAAACCATAAATTAAAAATGTTACCTTGTGGTTGTTTGTGGGACAAACATTATTCTCCATTAGACCATAACCTCTATGATGTACTCCACCTTTGAAGTTCTCTTGCTAGCATATAATTGAACATTCTTCAATATTTCTGACAATGAACCTCAATAACGAATATCACTATGTCTACCTGTCAGCTCAATACATGCAGAAGTTTTCATAAATCAGGGGAAACTGTAGATCACAGAAACAAAAGTGTCTCACACCTAAATGTATTTCAACTTAACATAGTATGGCACTGCTTCCCTTTATAAAATGTTTGTAACTTATACCAGCATTACAGCAAGTTTATCAGATGGATAGTGCAGGCATCACTAGTCTTTTTGTATACATGAGGATATTTAAAACCAAATGATGAAATGACTTCTTTGAGATCACATACCATAAGCGAAAGTGCAAAGGTCAAATCAAGTCTCCTGACTTTCTACCACACTAGTCCCAAAGCAAATACACCTCATTCTGTACTGGAGTTTGTGTTTCAAAAAAGTCCTTAGCACTTTCTTAAAATTGGTTCAGTAAACAAAGTATATCAGTGACGGTCATTTTAAAATAAAGAGAAAGGGTCATTGTCACCTTAAAACAAACTTTAGCTTGTTGGATTTCTATGATAATTTCTGTTACTAATCTGATTGCACCAACGTTTAGTGCCTACCGCAGTCATGGAGCGTGCATTAGTACAGCATTGCTGTGTGCCACCGTTTTTGTGCACAGAATGATAAAGAAACAGTACAACGCAGCAGGTTAGGCAATGAGCTGGAAAGTTCAGGCTCTGTGAATCCTAATCTTAGTACTGTGGTGACTCCTGAGAGCTAAAGCCCAAGATTTTAATTGGTTAAATGCCCTCTGCAGTTAAATTGAGTCAAGTTAGCTCAGGAAAAAAAAGGCTACGTTTTGGGTAGTAATTTTATGTGAGTGTCCTTTCTTCCTCTAGTATTTCTAGTATTCTCTAGATAACAACTAACCTACTGGTGACCTAAGAATCCTGTTGAGAGATAATTACAGTTAAAATTCCCTAACAGGAATTCCGATACAAATAAGGGTTGTGTGTGACAAAGCTGTTCCATCTCCAGCAGATGGCCCCTGGTAACAGAGGGCTGGTGATCTGATTGATTCCTATAATAAATAATTTTGTGAAACAAATGCTTTCTCTGCATGCAGTGCTCTCTAAAACCATCCCTGTAAGCAAAGTTAGGGTAATATACTCTTTGAGATCCTGCTCCCTCCTAACACGTTACAGCTGCTACAGAGAAAGCATTCCCTCCTTTCCATTTCTCCAATTAAAAAAACAACAAACAAACAAAAACACCTCTCTTCAAAACCAAATGAACACAACTCACAAAAATGTCAGCTAATTTAGAGAAAATAAATGGATAGAATGATCCGTAGGGAAAGAAGATTGAGGGAATTATTTCAAAACTTCACATTTGGGGAAATTGAAGGTAAAGTTTTAATGATACCTCAAGCAAACAACAGAGAGGAACAGAAGTAAGAGAAATTAAAACCAAATGAATGAATGTGTAAGCAGTGAGTTGAAAGACTAGTGAGAATCTCTATCCCACCCTACCTCTCTCTAAGGCAAAACAAGGAGTGGAGTTGACTACTCAACAATTCTCATGAGGATGGAATGCATCACTAGGTAATATTTATCTCCTTTCAAATCTTTTTTAAAGTTTTAAATAAGATTATACAAGTTTAAATTAATAAGAACTTTAAAAAAAAGTCTGTGAAAACCAAATATAATTTTTTTTCTTTTCATCATGCATTCATACCAAGTCTAATATTCTTTCGAGAAGATGAATAAGCTGTATGCACGAGCAACCAAATATTCACTAAGGGTCGGTCTATTAAAAAAAGATTTAGTCATTATTATTAATCTTTTCCTCCCTCCCCCCTTCCCTCCTTCCTTCCTTCTTTTATTCATCCAAGAAGCACGTAATTGTGTGTGTAAGTGTCAGAGTCTTGGGTTTGAATATAAGATGCCGATTCTTTCTTCATTTTCCTCTGCAGCTAACAATGCTATCCAGCTAAATTTAGGAACAAGCCAAGACCCATGATTAGGCTTTGTGTCTCTCTACTCACATTGATGAACCTTAGTACAGACGAAAGATGGACACAACCTGTGACAGGTTCTTAGTGTTGAAAAATGTGAAAGGAACTCCATCCATGAAAAAAATAAATGCTGGTGTCTTTCTGGGCTCATAAGCAGAAGAGCCAAATTATGAGACAATGAAATGTCCATAATGATGCTATATTGGAAATGGTTTGCTAAAATTTTTATACACCCAATTTGCATAGTCTCAACATAAGAAGTGAGAGCCTTAAATCTAGATTATCAGGACCAGTTCTCATACTTACTATTTATGGTAAGTAGCTTGTCCTACCCATCTGTTTAGTAGTCATTCAGCCATGCTACCCACACCATGCACTCTGAGCCTCCTAAATTTAGTATACCAATTAATAGTCCTTGGGCACTATTTCACACCAAACTCTCACTTAATATTTTATCTTTCCCCAAGATAATCTTGGACTTTTACAGAGAAGATATCTTGTATACAACTTCTGACAAATAACATTACAATTTTATTTTTATACCCAATGATTCAGACATGAGAAATTTTTTCACAGACTTCCTAAACCACAAATTATATAAATCACAAATTTTGTAGGTACTAAAACTGACTGAGGAGATAGAGACTCAAGGATCAATGATCATTCCCTACATATTTCTCTAACACATTTGTGAATAGTGGGTATTCTCAAGCTTTCCAAATATAGTCCCTAGTTCATATAGTGGTAAAGATGGGTATATTAAGTTTTAATTTTACTGAATATTATTGTAAAAATTTTATATGTCACAAAATGGGAAAACAAAGTCATATCTAAAAATATAATGATAATGAGGCAAACTTTAGATTATATGTATTTTCTCTGAGTAATGTTAGTTAAGCGGAGATCTTTAAGCTGAAATTAGCTGGCATTAATTATTGGCTGGAGGGAGCATACCACATATGGCTGTGGTGGGGGATTGTGGAAGAGGTTCATTCCTACTGGAGGGAGACTTATAGGTGGAAGTGCATTAGAGAAACTGATGGGTGAAAGTGCATTAGAGAAACTGAAAGTAGGCCCTTTCAGTTGAACAAGTGGGGTATGATGAGAATTTGAATAGAGAAACAGAAGCTAAGTTACACAGTCCTGAAGTCCATGTTATGAATTACATTTTGTAATTCCAATTACCAGGTGAACTCTTTTATATGGATAGGGTACTAATAGTATCCTATAAAGCTGCCTCATGGAGACTAAATTAATGGAGGCTACATTTTTTTTCTCTTCTCAGCCAATATAAAATATCATTTTCTCTTTATGAGTATGCTACAAGAAAACACAACAATTACAACCAATTGTTTCTGAAACCAGGGAAATATATTACCTTTCCAAAAAAAAACAAATACATAGTGTTGTTCCAGGAATTCCATACATGATGGCTAAATATAAGATCAACTGTTTTCAACTGGGGGCAATTTTGCCACCTTGGGAACATCTGGCAATATCTGAAGATATTTTTGGTTGTCAAACCTTGGGAGAAAGGGTTGCTACTGGCTACCACGTAGAAGCCAAAGATGTTGCTAAACATCTTACAATTCATGGATTCCACAGCAGAGAACTTTTAGTTCAAAATGTCAATTGTACCAATGGTGAGAAACTATGCTGTTGATCATCAGGGCCATCACTGAATTATCGGTATCTTCCCACACACTCCCTCTTCTCTAAAAATTTCAAATGAGTAAAGGTAACTCCAAGGTTGAGGACAACTTGGATTCTTCCATGGTGAAGTAGACATGGACCTATAATTCAAGCAAATTTTGGCTTGAATCAGTCATATTGTTGCTGCCAAAATTAAACTCTGATATTCACAAAGGCCAATGAAATCAATATAATCAATACCCATGATTGCAGGAAATCACAATAAGATAAGCTGACCTCAAGGAAATTCTTAGGCTGGCTGCATCATATTAGATGATTGTTGTCTGGCCTTATGCTGATGAGGGTGAGAAACTGAAGAGACCAGAATCAATTTATCATTCATGAAAAGTGCTTAGCACTCTTCTCTGTGTATGAACAAGTGTGTGTGTGTGTGTGTGTGTGTGTGTGTGTGAGTGTGTGTGAGTGTTTTAAATATTTGCAATAAAGAACACCTTGTGAACTGCTAATTGCTATATGGTCTTTAATCTAAAATACATTTTATTACCTAGTACATAAAAATATCTTTGTTTTCATTTTATAAATGACAATTAAAAAGACTGTATGTTCTATTATGTCTCCGGGTCACAATAACTTGAAATGCCAATTCCAGTGTAAAATCGACTGCAGTAGTAAAGGCAACAATGATTATAACAAAGTGAGCCTGAGGTTCTCTGTAGTGTATTGAAATGACAATTCAATTGTACAAGGTGATACGTACTTGTCAAAGAGACGGTGTGTGAAGTTTATCTTAGCCACGGTCAAAAGTGGTTTATAAAGGTTTAAATTTAATAACGAGCAATGAGAAAATAGACTCAGTTCACTGAATTAAGAGTCAAAGCAAGGGACAGATTGCTCCAGACATTAGTTTAAAGGAAGGAGGAAGGAAGAGGGGAAAGGAAGGCTTCAGGCTGCTAATAGATGGAGCTTTTACTGACATTCTTTTTGGCTTGAATTTAGTCATACAACCACTTCGAGACACAGGATGGGCTGTAAAGTACAGTCTTCATTCCATTATATATCTGTATTTCCAGTTAAAATTCTGACAATGAAAGAAAGGGGAAACAAGATATTGGAGATAACCATTAGTCTATACCACAAGATCTAAGTGTTGTTAGAAAATGACTAAAATTAAAGATAAAACTGATCCCAATATGCTAAAAGTCAGCATTGATATCATTCCCTTTAAATTCTCTTTTTAAGCCGGGTTGAAACAATAAGGTGAAAAAACCTGAGGCTATACCTAAGAGACACAACTCAATGAATACAAAGCAAGGGTTTCTTCATGGAGAAAACCCATGTAATTTAAGCAATAATAATCATACCATTTAATTTTTTCTTTAATACAATTCAAAGTCTAAGTACTAAATATAGAATGATAAATTGCCCAAATTTTGTATGAGTGCATACTTTTGTTATAATAAGAAGTAACTATTGGAAGTTTAATGTTGGAAAACAATATTGTGAGTTTTAATATATCAGGAAACTCTAGCCAAAAAAAAAAAAAGGACATGAAACTCACCCTGATTTGGCACACTCTTAAGAAAAACATTTGGCTTTTTAATGCACAAGTTTAGCACAGCCTTTGGCACGATTATGATTAAGTGTTACACAATTCATGATGTAACACTGCTGTCCAAGAAAGAGAACAACAAAAAAAGGACAAATTTTGAGTGCCTTTTGGGACACTGTTGATAAAAATGCAAAAGACATTCCTGTCTAAGCTTCTGATGGAAAATGGAAAAGAAAAATAATGAGAACAGAAAAAAAAAGTAAGGAAATACAAGAACATTCTCCAAATTTCATGACATGAACTAGGAATATGCCATAGGGGGAAATTTAAAATTCTGGGAAACACAAATAACATGGGTTGCCTCTGTGTAGGAAATTTCTGAGAATCTTGAATATGCTGATGCTGACAGGTCTTCTCTTTCACCATGAGTGTGTTTTGATAAAGTATTCCTCAAATTATTTGAGTTTAGTATGTTCTTCTTCAGAATAATAAGTGAAATTAGAATTTGAAGGGTCACCTTTTCAGAAAACATTGATTTAGGGACCTCATATCTCACTGCTGACCACACGTCAGTTAACCTGAGTACTGAATCTCTCTCCTCTCAAGTGAGAACTCCATCTGCAGCCCTCCTTCATGAATGTCACTCCTAAGAACCTTACTTATTTGCTTCAAAATATACATCAAAACATCACATTATAGCCTGGCTGCTGTGGCTCAGTGGTTGAGTATCAACCTATGAACCAGGAGGTCACGGTTTGATTCCTGGTCAGGCACATGCCTGGGTTGCAGACTCTATCCCCTGGGTGGGGGGCAGGAGTCAGCTGATCAATGTTTCTCTCTCAACATTGATGTTTCTATGTCTCACTCCCTCTTCTTTCCTCTCTGAAATCAATAAAAATATTTTTTAAATCACATTATATATCTTAAATATATATAAATTTTATTTGTCAATTATACCTCAATTCTTGCCAGACCCCATTCCTCTTAACCCACTAATTATTTTTCAGCTTTTTTCTCAATAATTGTTGTTAGGAACACATGCAACACCTAAATATATTCCCTTTTTAAATAAAGATATAGGCCATAAACTTTCAAAACCTAAATGTAGAAGGATATAAGTGAAAGTCATGCCAATTATACACAGACTATGGAAATGTGGCCTGACTTGAAGCTAAGTGAGAAGCTAGATGTCATCAGCAAAGAATATGAAGAATAGAACACAGTTTCTAATTCTCCTTGGGACATCAAATGTGGTAAGTGTATGTGAGGACGTAAATCACGAGGAATATGTATGTGTGTATGTATATGTGTGCACACTTGTTGGCATGGTTCCTTTATCCAGCTTCTGCATTATAAAGATTACATTTTACCTCAATAAAGTTAAGAAAAAAAGATAAAATAGTATACAAGGAACATTTAAAATGGAATCGTAAGAAAATAAACAATCCAATTTAGGAATTTAAAATATTAAAGCACACATCTCACTCTTGAAGGTACTAGTATGCATACAAATGGCGAATACACTTTAAAATCAATACTCAACATCACTTTTCATTAGAGAAATATCAATTAAAACAATGTAATATCACTATATACTTGTAAATGGCAATTAAAAAAATCAGCTGACAACACAAATAGCCAGTGAGAACGAAGATCAACAGAAACTCTGTCATTGCTGGTGAGAATGCAAAAGAGTTCAGCCACTTAAGACAACTGGCAGTTTCTTATGAAGCTGAACAGGCGTGGAAAACACCAGGATTTGGGGCGTTAGATGAAATGAAATTAGTAACTTACATTGACAAGGAACTAAGACCTTCATAGTCAACCGTCTTGCTCCTTTCTAACCTTGAGATCAGAGAGTGGACTCCACCTCGCTAGTAAGCAGGAAGAGACTTATTATTCAGCCCTAAATAGATTATAGACTCTTGGAAGGGCTAGAAAAACCACTCTATGCTGAACTTCCAGAAACAATTATTTTTTTGGGGGGGAGGGGCTGTCACAGTCGTAAAATAGTTGCCTCTGCTACTGAGTCCACAGAGACACTGCTCTTTCAATTCCCAGTGCCAGAAAAATAAAGGCTCCTTGCCTGGCCTTCACTTAAATTGGTGGGATTTTCCTGTGAGCCAGTATCTCTGGTTGTATCTGAGTGGGAGAACCTAAATTACATGATCACCCATCTGCTCCCTAAAAAGGCAAGCTAGGAAACAGAGGTCTTAGTTTGTCTATTTGTATTTTCGTTCATCTGAAGGCCCAAAGTGTATTCTTGGAACTAGCAAAATGTAAACAAGGTGTTCAAAATGTTTTAGGGGCCAAAAATAAGTGATGTCCTTACCCACCTATAAAACATGAGATAACAATAACTCTGAAAGTAGAATTGGAGTAAAGTATTATTAATTTTTAGTGACTGTAGATGGCAAACGTTTGCAATTTTTGCTAGGAGAGTATAAAAGCCAGTGGTAGAGATGGATGGAAGATGATTCAGTGCTTTAACTGAAAAAAAAAAAGAAAAGAAAAATCGCTTTAGAATCTATACATCCACCTGTTCTAAAACCCAAATTGGTAGAACATATATGTAATAGAATCAGTTAAACTAATTTTATTTGAGCATGTCAATGCAGCAGGAAAAGGCAAATCTACACTTCAGTGTTTTCGAGGGAAGGTAGGGGAAGGTGGGGGTAAAGGGGAGAGATCAACCAAAGGACTTGTATGCATGTATATAAGCCCAACCAATGGACACAGGCAACAGGGGGATGAGAGCATGAGTGGGGCGGCGGGGTTAATGGGGGATGAGGTCACACATGTAATAACTTAATCAATAAAGAAATTAAAGATTGAAAAAAAATAAAGAAAAGCCTAGAAATCATATTGTTTGAATAGTGTAATTTTTTGGCATACCGATATAACATACATAAATCAATTTTACAGCTGAAAACTAATCTGATACACCTAGATATACTCATTAGATAAGGTAAGACTGCTCTAAAATTGACACAGGTCAACGTGTATCCCCATCACTAATTTACTTTATAGTTTCATATGGCTATGCTCCAACTTTAAATTTTTTGAGTTAAGATAGTGAGCATTTTAAAAATAACCAATGCGAAGAGGAATATCCCATAATATAACTGCTATTAGTTAGAGATGTAAGGGGGATAAGTGTTTAGAGAAATAGTTGCACTTATTTCTGATAAGTCAGTGTTTCTCTGTTGGTACATTTCACTTAATGTTGAAACCATTGTGTACATTTACATCTCCAATCTACTGTGGAATACTTAAGATATTTAACTGCCCTGTGAGTGGGGGGGGGGGGGGGGAGGAGGGCGGTGTCATATGTCCCCTAGAAGTGTACCACTTATTTTAATGATTGTAAAATATAGATAATGAAGAATATGCAATACAGTTAATACATACAATCTACACAACGTTAGGATACCCAACTGGAGTCACATCATAAAAAGCATCCAGAAAAATGTCAGATCTGACAAACTTTATTTCTACTGTTAAAGAAAACTATATGGGGGTGGGGGGCAAACCCACAGGTAATTATAGCTTTGGAGCCCCAAACCTGTGATGCATTAGGACCGCATCACTTACCTTCCAAGGCCAATGGGAAATCCTTATCTTTGGTGCGGTGAGATAAGGTCAGTCACATTTATTCTAAATTGGAGAATTGCCATACGAATAATAAATTAGGGGAGCCTAACTAAACCCTCTTAACAACTTGATTTTCATGCTCAGCTATTTAATGGTCAACTAGGTAATGGTCAGTAACTTTGGGTTTTGAGCAGCTCCTTGATTAGGAAACTTATAGACTCAGACAACAGTATGATGGTTACCAAAGAGAAGGGAAGGATAAAGGGGGCCAAATATATGGTGACACAAGATAATCTGACTTTGGGTAGTGGGCACCAATGCCATATACGGATCATGTATCATAGAAGCGTACACTTGAAACCTATATGACCCTATTAACAATGAACCCCAATAAATTTAACAAAATACATAAAAAATAAAAACATTAACAATAAGAGCAGAATCAGCAGTTATGTCTTACCCAGCTTGCAATAGCTGATGCTGGGACAGTATATTCCGGTTGTTAGAGGTTTTCACTCAGAAGGTTCAGAAATGCTAGAGAGAGAGCAGTCCTAACTACAAACACAGGAAAACGTAACAGTTCACTTTAGACTTAGAGAACACTATCACTTTGTCAAGTGTTCTGTTTTTCAAAAGAGAAATTAGCTCCAGGCAGTCTGTTAGACTGCTCTAACAATTAGGCTAATAAAATAAGAAGTCGCGAAAGTACTTTTTGTTCTTCGGAATCACTGAAATAGCAAAGTGAAGAGGACTTCCAGGAAAGCTGAGACTTTTCCCAGTAAAACTCTAAACTGAAGCCCTTATCCACAACAGTACGACTAAAGCTGATATATGTATTCCTTAAACTTAGGAAAAAAAACACTTTTCTTAACTAATAGGAAGAAAAATAGTGACACACAGTGTCAGATTTAAACACAAACGTTTCCCCCTCAATATTAAACTCTAAAACACAATAAATAAAGATGCTGTTAAAACAAAATTCGCAGAAAAAGAAACATCCGTTACTTAAGAAAAAAACTGAGATTCACAGTAAGCAAAAACAACTTCTGGCACTTAATAAATGTTATATTTTTAAAGATATCAGTAATTTACAATTTATTATCAAATGTTAGAATCCCACTCAGCCCATTATTTAATGATATTTTTTATTAAAAAATTTCCTTTCAGTGTATGGTCATAAAATGAGAAATAGTACATTTTTACAATATTGGAATCACATGTTGCACACAGTTTGAACCAATTGCTTATTCCATTTCTAGTTTTTATCCAAGTAATAAATGCACATGGTAGAAATAAAATTTTACAGAAGGGTTTATAATCCGTCCTAAACCTCACAAACACAGGGCTTGCTTCCCTGTAGGCAATACTTTCAACTGTTTCTGTTTTGTATGTCTTTTGGTAGTTAGCTTCTTAACTTTAATAACCAACATAAATTTTTATTTATCACTTTGTCATTTAATTTTTTTTAAAGAAAAGGAGTTAACCCATACAGTCTCTTCTCCTTCCTCAAAGTTGGCATTTTAAACTCCAGTTCTTGCTCCATCAGTTCTACCTAATTGCTTGTTTAGTTGATCTCTGTATTTGATTATAAAAATAATGATATATTTCTCACTCTTTTGATATATTTCACTTATCCTATTCCATGTGTCATATTTTCTGCTGTGCCTTTAAATTGCCATAATTGATAGATAACATTTACATTCTCATTACTAATCATATTTTAAGTATTCTGTATTTTGTCTACTTTCATCCCAAATGTAGAAAGCAAATAAACAGCACTGTTAGGTAAAATATTTGCTCCCCACTGTTTTCATTTGGAAAGACGTTTCCTAAATTATTGACTATTCTCCATCACCTCTCTAACTTCTCACCAAATGAGGAATGACTTATTTGATAGGCAAGTTTGGAATACAGTAAACACAGTCCTTCCTGTCTTAGTTTGTTCAGGCTGCTATAACAAAAATACCATAAACCAGGTGGCTTAAACATTTATTTCTCACAATTCTGAAGGCTAGAAATATGCATTGGAATATTATTCATCCTTTTAAAAAAGGGAAATCCTGCAATGTGCAACAACATCGATGGAGAGGGCCTTATACTGAGTGAAATAAGCACCACAGAATGACAAATACTGCATGATTCAACTTATATGGCATACGCAAATTAGTAAAACTCATGGAAGCAAAGAATAGAATTGTAGACTCTAGGGGCTAGTGGAAGGGTTATGCAAAATGAATAGGTTCTAGAGTTCTGCTGTACAACATTGTGCTTACAGATAACAATACTGTATTGCACACTTTAAAATCTATTAAGAAGGTAGATTTCATGTTAAGTATTCTTGCCATAATAATTTCTTAAAAGTTCTTTTAGATAACAGAAAAGCCTAGAACTGCATATCACAGAGTGAACTTTAATATATTCAAACTTAAAAAAAATCAACCAGAATGTTAGGGACCCCAGGGTGGAGTGCAGACTGTGGAAAATGAATTTAATTATATTATAAATATAAGACATAACTGTGCTGAAGGGAATGAGAATATAAAGGAGCTGAATTCAGTAACTTTGGAAAATAATGTTTTCACCGAAAACTGTGAGACTAGAGACAAAGAAAGTGTATACCAATACTGTACTCAGCAAATTTCTTCTTAATATCGTACACATGAACAATTCTGAAACCGCCCTATGTGGATACTGCAGTTAAACAAATAAGTGAATGGATACTGAAGACTGGGCACTAGGTTTCCAACTGTCAGGGAGGGAAAATAAAGATAAGCAAGCAAGAAAAAAAAGGATTTCCCTTTTTTTAAAGGATGAATAATATTCCAAATGCATATTTCTAGCCTTCAGAATTGTGAGAAATAAATGTTTAAGCCACCTGGTTTATGGTATTTTTGTTATAGCAGCCTGAACAAACTAAGACAGGAAGGGCTGTGTTTACTGTATTCCAAACTTGCCTAGAATGAACCCTGAGGTATTGAGTTGGAGTCAGAGGCATTAGAATGAATGTATGTTTCACTTAATAGACATATATAGATGAAGACATACAGAAATAGTCATGGTTTCATGGATTAGCACAGAGACATTTGTTACTTAGTTCTGTGTGCTTAGAGGACTAGGAGCAATGACATTCCCAGTAGCAACAAACACACACCCATTATTCATATCTTGGTTTCTAAATATCATGGTCCAATAAAAGGATCCAGGATTCCTTGAGAAAATGGTCTGTTCTTGAAAAAAAAAAAATGTAGCAGGTATAACCCAAGATGAACCTGGAGCATTTTGCGGTATCAGAAAGGATGGTACCACAAAAATAAAAATAATGATGGGACATTTCCAAGAGCTATAGAAGCCAACCTGAAAGAGCTCCCATTGGTCAAAGTTGGAGTTTAACAAATAACATGAAATATAACATAAATATATGTGCCTTCATAATAATACAATTAAATGATTGAATAAATAGATAAGTAGGGGAGGAGGGATAAAAATTTTCCTTACAAAAGAATTTCAAATAAAATACATATTTAGGTATCCCCCCTTCCAGGAAGTAGAACATAATCCCTCCCTCTTCTGTGTGGACTGTGCATGCTTATAAAAAATACATGATGAGATACAGGGTTTGGGCAGAAGTTTTCATCCTCACTAGGTTTCCAGAAGCAATAAATATAGCTTCAGGCAAAGCTTCTGCTAAAAATAATTCTGATTTTTGAATCCTTACCTAAGGTGGCAGGGTTGACCTAAGAGATTCCATAACAAGAGGCAGTGGAAACAGCACTGTGCGGTAAAAACACTTGCTCACAGGCAGTTGTCATCAGTCAGCGAGCTCCAGAAGCAAATGCAGCACTACCCTTTGGAGACCTTTGAGACTTAGAGGGAAAACAAAAAGTTTGAGGGCTCAATGAAACTCTAGAAAAGGAAAAGAAAATGCTCAAGATTCCCACTCTTGCAAATTTATAAACTTTTTAACAAAGCAGCAAAGTCTCAATGGCCTCTGAAAGGAATCTTATAGTTAAATTTCATCTCCAGACATAGGAAATACACAGGGTCAATGTTAACCTACCAGCTGGAGATATATCATAAGGAAAGGATGTTTGGATCTCATGTGAAAAACTGGTTCATACTGGCTGGGGTCTTGGTCCAGTTAAGTTGAAGTTTTCCTCTGCGTATCCTCTCTCTCCATACACCAGTGCTTTTGCTAAGATCTTTGACAACACCGAGTGCTAGAAAGCTGAGCATGTAATGTGACCTGCGGTAACTACTCTTGCAGCCAGGCATTAGCTTATCTAAATTTTGTGCTAATACTGTGATAACCCAGCATATCCCAGTGCCTTTGATTATTTTTTTTCTAAATAAAACACATGAATTATTTAAAGTTTATTTTCTGTTAGTTCTTCCCTAAGAATAGAAATAGAAGACTGACCAAGGTCTCTGCACAGATCATTGGCCTTAGCAGCATGTCAACCTAAATATTTTATTTTTAAATTAAAACACCGGGGGCTTCTTGACTTTAAGATTCTGGGTTCTCAAGTTCTAGGATAGAACTTCATATTTGGAGATGTTGCAATATAAAATAATTTACATAGCTATACATTTAGAAAAACATGATTGTAAGGTCCAGTTTGTTCAATTATCAGCTCAGTTATTTAAATCTCTTT
This sequence comes from Myotis yumanensis, assembly GCF_028538775.1. Classification (NCBI taxonomy): domain Eukaryota; kingdom Metazoa; phylum Chordata; class Mammalia; order Chiroptera; family Vespertilionidae; genus Myotis; species Myotis yumanensis. The sequence continues at coordinate 33,057,349 of NW_027223766.1, read as the reverse complement.
CCTTGCCCTGGCCTGTGTGATTCAGTTGGTTGGGCCTTGTCCTGTGCACCCAAAGGTTGCTGGTTTGATTCCCAGTCAGGGCACATGCCTGGGTTGTGGGCTCAATCCTCAGTAGGGGGCATGAGGAGGCAGTTGATCAATGTTAGGCTCTCACATTGATGTTTTTTCTCTCTCTTCCCTCTCCCTTATTCTCTCTCTAAAAATCAATACAAATAAACTATTAAAAATAAAATTTTCCTCATCTGAAAAAAGTGCTACATAATAATAAATAATAAGTAATAAAAAGTAAGTGCCTATTATATTTATTATGTAGAGAATTTTGAGCAACTAATGATATCATGTATAACTGCTAACCACTGTTCAGAGTCCTCTGAGTCAGGCACTATTAAAAAGCTTTGAGTGCATTCACTCATTTAATCCTTAAAACAAGTTACTGGGTTTTTTTTAAAGATTACTAATTACTCAGGTTAGGAAACAGAGAGAGATGAAATAATTTTCTCAAGGTTATATAACTAATGAGTATTAGAGCAAGGATGCGAACTCAGACCTGCTCTTACTACATCATACTGCCCCTCTATGACCACAGCCACACTCCTTAGCAGTGGGACATGTTCTGAGAAATCCCTCATTATGCGATTTCATCATTGTGTGATCATAGAGTGCAGGTACACAAACCGAGATCAGCTAGCCTACTATACTCCTAGGCTATATGGCACAGCCTATTGCTTCTAGGTTACTGCACAAAACAGCCTGAGATTAAATCAAGCACTAGATAAATTTATGCAATCAAGAGAAGCAATGAGCTCAATGTGTATAAGGCTACTGCTGGTGCAATACGGCATACTATTTTACAATAAAAATAAGTACAAAGAGTACACTCTAACAATTACAAGTATAGTGCAGTAAGTACATAAACTAGTAATATAGTCTCTATTAGCACTATGAAGTATTTATTGTACACTCTACATGATTGGATACGCTGTATTTTTCTATATATGGAAGTTCAGTAGGTTTGTTTACACCAGCTTCACCACAGACATGTGAGAAATGTGCTGCACTATGACATTAGGATGGCTACAACATCACTGGGCAACAGGTATTTTGCAGCTTCATTATAATCTTATGGGACTACTGTGGTGTATGAGGTCTATCATGGACTGAAATGTTATGTGGTCATGACCATATTGTTCTTTACATTCTGAATGCACCAATGCTATTATTATGTTCACATATATCTACTTATCTTTCATAATTATTGTATACATTGTGAAGCAAAATTATGTATGTCCATTAGAGCATTTATTTCCAAATTTTTTTAAGTTCCTCATATGTGGTAGGTATTTATTAAGGTGCTGGTGGTAAATTAGTGAATAAGATAGTAATCCCTTTCCTCATGCAGTTTAGATCCAAGTGGGAAAAGCAGAAAATAAGATAATAAATAAGTAAAATGCACAGTATGTCTGGTAAGGTAGAGATAAATGCTAAGAGGAAAAAAAAACAAGCAGGAAAGGTGTTACATAATGTTAGTGCATGAAATTATTGACAGACCTTCAGTGAGTTGAGTTTTGAGTAAAGCTTTTGAGCAAAATTTAATTGTTCAATCAGAATCTCACATAGAGCTTAGCTTAGCATAAAGTAGATTCTCAATAACTGTGCATCTCTTTAATGTAAGAAACAAAAGAAAGAAGATATTTCAACCATACCGACAGATGTAATGACCATACATAAGTGTTTGCTGTGATTGCAATTCGTAGTAATTATTTTGTATGAAATGATTTCAAACAGGTGCAAATTTTATCATTTAAGCATATTTAAGCAATGGAAGAAATCCATCAAAAATTTTACAAATATAAAATACAGTTCTTAATGACACATTTTATCATAATTTACCCCAAACTCATATTAAATAGAACCTTACATAATCTTTCTTCCATTTTGTGTTTTAAGTGGAGCAATTTACTCTTCTCCTAATGTTCAAAGCTGGAAGGAATTGCTGACTCTATACTATCACACCTAGAATTTTAGATTTTAGATTATTGTTTTCTCTCCATTTGAGAATATTCTTCATTTATTTTCATGATTGTAATATGCACTGTATAATGATAGTAATAGTTGCTATCAGTTCTACAGTGTTTACTATCTGCTAATGACTGCTGTCTTTTGTATGCAATTTCTATTGTACATATTATAACAATGCTAAGATGCAGGTATTGTAAGTATCAAATTTCACACATATAGAAGCTAAGGCACAGAGTGGTTGTATACAGAATCAGTGACTATCAACTAGTCTGCTCCAAGACACCATAATCTCAACTATTACATTAATCTGGCCATCTTAAAAAGAAATCCTAGGCAACTTTCAGTTTCAGGTAATTACGTATGGTTTCTGAGGTATGATAATTAATACCTTCTCGCCACGTCCTAATTTCTTTATTCTTAAAAAAAATGGCATTTTTACAAGTCATATGTTCTAAAGACACTTGCTGAAACAACAAAAAAAATGTTTTTAACAAATTCGGGTTCTGAGAAAGTGAAATACACACATCCCACCCTGATTTTCTCATTGAATGACACTATGAAGCCCAGATAGAATGCATGGAGAACTCTGAAAAGAAAGTAGTCACACTAGGAAGAGAAATGGAGATAAGAACTTTAAGTCTCCTTGAAATAAAAGTGAGTTTACTTTTCTTTTCTTTTTTCCTCCCCAAAGGTGGCTAAAAAGCCAGATATGCACTGGGTGCCAATAGAAGAAGTTCCAAGAGTAGCTCTATTTCTGGTCCAAGCAGCAGGAAAGGTTTCTCTGTGAGTTGGAGAGACCAAAAAAAAAATCCCCTTTATTTTTCTTGCCCATTCCTACCACCCCAACACCCTGGCAGTACCATGGTGGCCATGAGAGCACAAAGCCATGATTATGGCGAGTTATCTAAAACTAAGAGAGCTAGAAGCTCTCTCTGACCAGAGAGACTGTGGTTCAGAGAACATTAGGCAAATTCCTGTGGCTTTTTTCTTTCTCTGTCCTCACACTATAGTTAACAGAAAGTGCATAGCAAAGCTAGGAAACTTAAATATAAATGAAAGTGAAAAACTAAAAAAAGTAATTCATACAAAAAAAGTTGGAATAGAAAAATAGAAGAACAAAAATGAAAGTAAATGTAGCAAGCTGAAAAATATTTTAATGTTGGTAGTAAACAAAACATCACAACTTATAAAAAAAGTAAATGATTTAAATATATCAATTTTAAAGTAGAAATAATCTGATTGGATTTTTAAACAATCATTTATATGCTGTTTAAAAAACTCACTTAAATATGAGCATAGAGATCTGTTTAAAAGGATAGAAACTGACATATTATGAAACTTCTAAGGAAAAGAGAGCTGGAATGGCGTTGTTAATATCAAAATAGATTTCAGAGCTAAGAAAATAACCATGTTGGTAAAGGGAAACATTACATAATAACAAAATGACCATTTCACCAAGAATATCTAACAGTCTTACTGTGTATGCACTTAAGAGCTTCAAAATAGGTGAAGCAAAACTGGTAAAACTGAAGAGAGATGGAAAATTTCACAATTACAGCTGGACACTTCAACACTGTCTCAGAAATCAACAGAACAAGTAGACGAAAATCAGCAAAAATATAGTACTGAACTAAATAACATCCTCAACTAATTTGATCAAATGACATTTATAAATACTCCAAAAGTAACAGAAACTACACGCTTTCTTCAGTGCACATGCAGCTACAGTAAAATAAATCATATCTGGAGTCATAAAGCAAATTTAAAATAAATGAAAAAGACAAAGTACATCCTATAACCAAATAAATTAAAAATTTAGAGAACAAATAGATTAGAAAGATCATTGACACTTGAAAATTAAACATACTTTTAAATAATCCATGAGTCAATGAAGAAGTCTCACAGGAAACTGGAAAGTACTTTAAACTTTAAAAAAAGGTAAATTATGAAAAAAATAAAAATTTGGGTGATGTAGATAATCAATGCATAATGAGAAAATGATAGCATTCCATGCTTATTCTATAAAAAAGTATCAAATTAACAATCTAAGTTTGTACCTAAAGAAACTAGAAAAAATACAAAAACTCGAATCAGAAAGAAGAGAATAATAAAGAACATAAATTAATTTGATTGAAAACAGAAAAACAGTAGAGAAAATCAACTCAAATAAAAAATGATTCCTTTTAAAAGAATTAATAAAATTGATGAGATTTTAGTCATACTAACAATTAAAAAACTTAGAAAGGAAACTACCAATACAAAGATATTACTCAAAATAGTTTAGTAAAATACATCTTATGTGTATTAATCTATATTTTTTGAAGTCACATTCATTGTAAATTAGCCCACATTTAAATATTCTGCCAACACATTCCTCTCTAATGGAGCAATGGAAAATCTTACAAAGCAATAAGCTTATAAAATTGACAAAGACATATGCAAGATTTAAAGGAAAGTTTAAAAGTTAGAATACTTTCACAGCAATGTTTCTAAAAAGCAAAAAAAGAGTTAAAAACCCTTCTATAATGAAGTATAATAAAGGTGTCATTTCTTACACACCAGTACCGCACATATCACAAATCATGGTTGGCTATGAAATCTTACAAAATATTTCATCTTAGCAGCTGCCATTGTTAGAAAGAAATTCAAATGAAATAATATCTTCTATTTCATTCAGCAGTGGTACTCTTTTGAGAGAAATTAATGAAACAGCAAAATATATTTGAAAATTAGCTGTGTAGCAGTGACTGCATCCAAGCAAATTTTAAATTCAAGTATGAGAAATTTCCTGAGCAATCATAATGCATTCCTGCTTGCATAAAATTATTTAAAATTGATTTTAAATGTTTGCCCGTGTTTACTAGTAAAAACCTAAAAAGTCATTTTATTAAAAGAAATCCCTTTCCAATGTCATCACTGTACAATAAATGGAATGTGAACAATAGGAATAGTTGTTCAGTCAAATGACTTTCAAGGTAACTTTGCAAAAGGCTTTCCAGTTTTATCAATCTGTTGTATTCTTCATCCAAAATACTCAGTCACCAAGAATCTTAATGATAGCTCCCTAAATCAGCTATTTGCTCATTAGCATTATTAGTAAAGCTGTGCAATCCCTTTTTCTTCTTTATATTCCAGATGGGACATAGTACTTCACTTTTGTCGAGAAAATATTCATTTTGACATTTATCAATATATAAATTTCATTTTAGAATTGTCAAATGATATGGCAGTTATTTATTATAAAAATAATTATTTAGGCTGACAAAATTGAGAACCAATTTATTGTAATTTAGCAAAAAGCATATATTAATGTAATTTTGAATATTTTTCAAATTGTATCTTTTTTATATATCACTAGCAGATAAACTTTTGTTTTCTTAATTATGTAAATGATATTTTGCATATCCTTTAGCTATTTGTATTTTTTCTCTGAAATTACTCTCCATGCTCATTACCTATGCCCTGATCAATAAGTTTGAGTTATATTTATATCTATTTATAAGTACTTTGCATATGACCTATGTTAAGCCTTCATTATAATTATAGCAAATATTTTCCTTTATGTATCACAGGTATTTTAATATCAGTTGTGATTTTGTTGTATAGATGGCTACCAAATATATCACACATTCTTTGTTAAGAATATATATTCTTTAGAAATTCCTCACCAAGGTTTACAAATATTTTTATATTTTCTGTTTTTCATGTATAGTTTTATTTAATAAATTTAACTTGCTTTCTCTTCTAGCATGTATTTTACTGACTAAAGTAAGGTGTGAGTCTAACTTGATTTATCACATAATTTCTCCCAATTACTCCTTTAACTATGAATATTATATTCTAAATTCTTATATATACTTGTTTCTGTATTTATTTTTCCCAATAATTTATTGACCTGTAATACAGTGTATTAATTATGTGCTTTAAGATAACTATTTAGTGTCTGAAAGCCAACTTCTCCTATCATTATTCTCTTTCTTCAAAATCACTAGCACTGCTTTCCCAATCATTTTGTTTCCCTGCACTTTGGGATAGTAATACCAAATTTATGAAAACACTTAAGGGATATTGTAAGACTGTACTAAACTTCTATCTTAAGATACATACATACACACAATAGTCAGCCTTTCTAACTACTTCCAACACTGGTCATGTCAAACACAAATTGTGAAATATTTTTTGATAAAATAAATGCATGAATGGGTAAATATATTCAAAATGCATTAATTCATTTCAACCATCTGATGCTTATAAAAAATATTACCAATCAGACAATACATAGATAAGTGGTTTGGCTCTTGAAAAAGTTAACACAAAATCTCAAATAAGCAAGAATCACTTTTTATGTTGTCCAAAACAAGTTGTACAGAATTGTTCATTGATTAAGAAGACTTAATCCTAAATAGGCAAGCACATATAGAAGCTCAACAAGGAAAGGAACCAGAACACAACATTTAAATGATCAACCTAAAGTTTCAGAAGGTAGTAATGGCACCTAATTGTGTGGATATCATACCTCGATACATGGATCTTCTCTTCAAACAAACAAAAAAATTGCCATTCCAAATGCATTCTTCCAGCAGCTGATAAAATGTTTGACTAACCCTGACTCTGAACCAGTCCATTCCAGATCATCTGCGTCTCAACTTTGACGAGTTCTGTGCTAACAGGGTGACTAATGAAAAGGTAACGGGACCAGGGGTTTCAACATAATTATAGCACATCATTCATTAGCTTGCCAAACTCACCTTTCCAGATATCAAACTGCTAGTTTAATAAAAGCGGTTAAAAAAAAAATCAAGACCCTTATTACCCCTATGTGAGAGCCCCCAGGGAGGAGAGAAAATTCCTCAACCTAGTGTGCAAGGATATTCTATAATGAGCAGCAGCTATACCCACGAAGTGAAGGTCAGACCTATGGCATCAAATCCTCTGTCACTTTTCTTCACAGACACCCACTAAAAGCCCAAGGCAGCATTTTAAAGCAGGAAAGTGCCCCAGCAATGGTTAATGAAACTATGACTTTCCCCCGTGGGGAATAGCCTTCTAACTAGAAACCAGGCAACACGAGTCCATTAACTCTCCTTTGAGAGGGTTATGCTTTTGTGGCTTCATAAAAATAGCAATGCAGAGTTGGAAAAAAATAATAAGTCTCAGACTTGAAATACCAAAATGCATGCCCTTGGTCATCTGTTTAATGAATGCTTAGTAAATAAAGGGACTGCACACAAACTCATAGATCCCCGAGGGATTCCTGTAAAACCCACATGACACGAACAAGGAAGAACTTCCCCAAAAGCAAAGATAGGTGAGCAATTTGCCTTTTCCAACTGGCCCCTCTACATTCATTGGGGGCACAGACAGAGATCAACCAAACTCACCTGCCCTGTGGGCACCTTTGGGAGCATGTCTGAACTGTGTTTTCTATGGTCTCATGTTGGTTGCATTAGAATCTTGGCTATTTTCTTGTGATGCGGGAAATACATTGTATGAATAAAGAACCGACTGCAGCAGATTTCATATAAGAATTCACCTCAGCATGAATGACACCTTGCTCAGGAAAAGGGTCCAGAGGTCTAACAGGTGAAAATTTCCTCACTGGGCTCACCCCAAATATGCTCAAACATATTTCTGAAACACAAGTTAAAAACAGAACTGTTTTTGTTTCTTCCCCTGCAAACTTACTGAAGTGGAACGTGAAATTTCTGAGCACAAGAATAGAGGGAGTAATGTATACAAAAAGAAGAAAAAAGGAGGAATGTGTGAAAATTGTGGAAAGAGAACCTAGTCTAGCAACAAGCTTGAGGCTAGGCTACTGATTACCAAAATAATGGCTTTAACATTCGCCTCAGCTTAACTAAATTTGCTTTAAAAGAAAAAATTATTGGAGAGAGAGAGAGAGAGAGAGAGAGAGAGAGAGTGTGTATCATGGAGACATCAATTTTCTGTTCCACTTGTTTATGCATTCATTGGTGGATTCTTGTATGTGCCCTGACTGGAGATCAAACCCGCACCCTGGTGTAGGGGACAACACTCTAACCAACTGAACTGCCGGTCAGAGCTTTAACTAAACTTTAAACAGGCTTCTTTCTGACTACAGGCCCTTGATGTCTTCTTTCCTCAGAACATTTGTTAGAAAACTTGCAGTTATAAATTCTTTCTCTGCCCATTTGATGTAAATCACTTCCCAGCCTTTTGCCAATGTTATAATCCAGAATGTCTTTCTCAAGAACCTAGGAGCCATCTCTTGATGAAATAGAATCATCACGAAAGATAGAGGCCCTATCTTCCCATCTTTAAGAGGGGGTAGGAGCTTAACTTTGATAAACAGAAATTAGCCAATTAGCAAACGGGATGGCCTAATCACATTGACCAACATCACTCTCAACATCACTCTCAATAATTCCAGAGACATGAAAGCATGCAACAGACTTAGGAGTCTCAGAGGGGAGTTGCGGGGCGGGGGGGGGGGGGAGGGGGAGCGAGGGAGGAGGAAGGAGACAGGGAATAGATCAACCAAAGAACTTATATGCATATATGCATAACCCACATACACAGACATTAGTGGGGTGAAGGCCTGGGGAGGGGATGACAGAAGTGGGGAGGAGCCGGTAAATGGAGGAAAAATGGGGACAACTATAATACATTCAACAATAAAGATAGATAGATAAATCAATACATAAATACATAAATAAATAAAGTCCTCCAGTACTTTGCCACTAGCTCCCTCTAGTGCTTAAAAACTCCCCAGCTTGAATGCAGATTGGTACAACCACAGTGGAAAACAGTATGGAGTTTCCTCAAGAAATTAAAAATGGAACTCCCATTTGACCCAGTCATCCCATTTCTAGGAATATAGCCTAAGAACCTTGAAACACTTATCAGAAAAAATATATGCACCCTTATGTTCATAGCAGTGCAATTTACAATAGCTACCACTTGGAAACAGCCTAAGTGCCCATCAGCAGATGAGTGGATAAAAAAAACTATGGTACATTTACACAAAGGAATACTATGCAGCAATAGAAAGGAAAGAACTCTTACCATTTGCAACAGCATGGATGGACCTAGAGAGCATTTTGCTGAGCGAAATAAGCCAGGCAAAGAAAGATAAGTATCACATGATCTCACTCATATGTGGGAATCTAATGAACCAAATAAACTGTTGACTAAAAAGACCCAGAGTTATAGAAGCACGAATAGACTGTTGAACCTCAGAGGGAAGGCAGGGGAGGGTGGGTGGGAAGACATCAACCAATGAACTTGTCTGTGTAAATGCATAACCTGTGGACACAGACAATGGGTTGGTGAGGGCCTGGGTCAAGGGGAGGGTGAAAGCGGGCTGGAATAGGTTAATAGGGGGGGGAAAGGAGGACCTATGTAATACTTTCAACAATAAAGATTAAAAGAAAAATACACACACACACAGACACACCAAATCTCCCCATCTTGTACTATCAGTTGAATTAAATCTCTTATTGCAATAAATAGTCTTGAATAAAGTCTTTCCTGACTATATCAACTCTAGCCAATGCAATTATTCTTTTAAACTGAGGAGAAATGTCTAGAAGTGATGACACTTAAACAAAAATGTATAACATTTGATTATAAATAATTTATGTGCCACTTTACAACGGGGGAATTTTTCCCCCACGAAAATCTACAGTAATGATTGCTACTTACAACTGCCCGTTTTCATAGTTCTTTGGAAGACAGAAAAAGTGAGGTGGTGTTTTGCAGGGATAACCTTTATCATTGATAGATTTTTATAATCACTCTGGAATAGGAACAATAATTTCCAGGTTAGGATCTGAGCTAAAATGGGTCATCCTGGCAGGAACCAGGGCACCATACCCTTCGGGTGTGACATCCTTACATACCCACTGTAGTCACTGTGGCCCAAGCAGCTCACAGATTTTATTGTCTATTTCAAAATGATTGTAGCATTCATTAATCTGAGAGGGGGAAATCAAAACAAAATATAAAAGAATTAGGCAGCCATCAAAACTTCATTGTAAAAGAGAGACCATTTCACTACAAGGAGGGCGTATCGTTAGGAAAATTAATTTGTTGTTTCTTTAATGTTCAGTAGAATACATGGATGACGATATACCAGTTGAGGAAAAAAAATTAACCTGGTTGATACCTAAGCTTCTTTTCACACCTAAATGTTTTTTCAAACTACCCATTTGTCTCCTTTCTTTCTCTTCCCTTCATCCCTGCCTCCCTCCCTCTTCCACTTCTTACTTCTACCTTCCCTCACTCTCTCCCCCCTTTTCTGGATTTCAAAGGCAAGTGCAATACTTTCTATACCTCAAAACAATTTATCCATGGTCAACCACAACATTTTGAGAAAATACAAGGAAAATATTATAACCTCCATTGTCAACAGTGCACAGCAGTTAAAATACTCTGGGAGGGGGACACCATCATGGCCTTTCTACAGTGGTTATAGGCTAGTCCCCAGTGAGAAATAGATTTTAGCTGGCAGAGACACACAGGTTATTTTGAATGTATAGTATTAATTTAGTGTAATTACCATGATTAATCTTTTTAGAATAAAATTGGTGAAGCTTTCCTAGTGAATGAAGCTGAAATGTTTATCTTATAATAATGTTGTAGCATTATATTAGTATAAAGTGGAACAAAAAGCCTAGAGAAGCATAGAACAGCTAAACCATAATTCTGAACACCAAAAAAATTGCTTTTAAACATCATTACTTCACTACTATAAAATTTCCTAGGTTGAAATGTAGAAAGTTTATTTGATATTTCTAATTGATACACTATTTCCTGAAGCTTAACTTCAATTTCCAGAAAGTAGAACTGTGTGAAGAAAAAAAAATCAGTAAAAAGGCAAAGTTACATATCAAGGCAATTAAAAAGTCTTCATTGTAAGTGAGAGATATAAATAAGACAGTGTGATACTTGCAAAGACTAAAGACTAATTTCTTTCTATGTAGAATTTATCTTTAATAAAAATGAATGGACTGTAGTGCAGTGGTTAAGAGCTTGGTTTCTGAAGTCAGGAAGCCTGAACTTAAACACAAGTTCAACTGTATGGCCTTTTGCAAATGAATGAAGTTTCTAAATAAGTGATTTTAAAATGTGGCTTCTTAATATACACAAAGACTCCCCAAGGGCATGGCATGGGTGATTTAAGAATATCAGTTTCCAGTCAAGTTACCAAGCAGGATCTCTTTTCCCACCTCCTCTACAGCAATTGGCTGCGTCTTAGTTAACAAAGTAAGTGAAAATTCTCATCCAACTCAAATCCTTCTACAGCAAATCGTCCTGGGGATTAAAAACTACTAGGTTGCTAAACAAATGAACAACTCCGATGACTTTTGTTGGTGAAGCCCCTTTCACAAAAGCACTACACACCCTCTCTCTGCAGGATTTAGAGCACTGTGTTATATTTTATTAAATATCTGTGTGACGCTGGAAATGAAATATTTCAGGGGGTTTGTTAGAGATTCTGAAATCAGAAACATTTTAGAATTGGGAATGAAGATAACTTTCATTTCAAAATCGTCCTCATCCACACTTTAATTATTGTTAAAGAACACATTGCTCCTGAGGGAGAGGAAGCAAAGAAAGCATCAGTAAGAAATAATGAAGGAAGTGGCACCTAAGTCCACCCAGGTGAAAGCATACAGCAAAATCCCATGCCTTTCATATCACATTTCTCAACCAATCCTTTCTCTCTCTCTCTACATCTTCTCTCCCTCTCTCTCAACTGTTCACACTTATTTATAAGGAAAAGCGCTGCTGGTCCTTTTGAAATAAATACATGAGATTAATTTGTAATTAGTAGCTTCTTCCATTAATAAGCTAAAATTAATTTACTTTTTAAAATAGTTTGTTGTCTGGACTAGGTTGAAATGAGTCTTTGGGACTTTATTGGCTTTATTAATTATACTAGAAGCCCGTTGCACGAAGATACGCGCAATAGGCCTTCCTTCCCTTGGCTGCTGGCACCGGTTTTCCTCCGGCACCCAGGACCCAGGCCTTGGTCCGGCCGCAGTGGAGAAGCCAAGCCTCTTCAGTCTTCAGTCTTTAGTCTTCACTCCAGCGGGAGCCTTAAGTCTTCGCTCCACGCCTGTGTATGCAAATTAACCACCATCTTTGTTGGGTTAATTTGCATAGTTGCTCTGATTGGCTGGTGGGCATAGTGGAGTGACACCAATTTACATGTTTCTCTTTTACTGGTGTAGATAATCAAAACTATTCTTTATAGACAATAAAAAGAATTATTTCTAGCTTACCTTAGATTAAATAATAATAAATTAAATATTCACATATTTGAAAATTAATGAGATTTTTCTAAATGTAAGAAGTTGATGTATTCCTTCCTTACGGGCCAAATGCAATAAGAATAAATAGAACACCTGGGAATGTATTGCATCTTTATGTTACCATATAAAAGCATAGGAAAGCTTTTTGAACCTTCTATGATTTCTTGGTAAAGTAAATTTCTCATGTTATGCAATAACAATTTCCATTAAAGCCACTAAATAACAGTAACAAAATATGATTGACCTTCAGTGTTTTGTTTGTGTTTTGCTTTGTGTGTTTATCTTGTTTGAGAACACTGCTCTTAATGTTTACATTGATAAAAACACAAGAAGATATCTTTGACTCTATTCATAATCTCCTCAAAACAAGCATAGAGTACATTCTACATTGATTTTTTTAGTTTGTGTGGCTTTAAAAGTAGGCTTAATATCCACATTCTTTTTGCCATTTCTGTAGAAAATACAGGGTGATTTTTTAAATGTTGTTTTAAAAAACCCTTGTGGTAGGAAAAGAATCACCAGAGAGTGATTTTTTTTTGAAATTTACATTTTTACTCAATAGTTTATGCTATATTGTTATATGTCACAATGAAAAAATGAAATGTCCTTCTTGTATCTAAAATTTTCTGAGTAACCTGCATGATGTTTCCCATTACTTCATAAGCTTGATGCATGAGGCAGAACTCAAAGGGAACCGATAATCCCTCTTGTTTTGGTTTTTGTTTATGTTTTGCAAAGTCAAACTTAGCCCAAGTTCAGAAAACCAGAACGGAATAGAATATGTGACCTATTTTGTGTACAAAATAAAGTTCATTGTTAATATAGCAGCATATGGTCTCTAACTGCTAAGAAATTGATAGGCATTAACATAGAAATTGTAGTGCACGTGTACATACCAATAAAAACAGTTTTAATATCCACTCTATTACTTTTGTGAATTAAATGAGACTAGCGGCTGCTACCGTCTGGGGATGTTTAATAAATAGTGGTTATTGTGGGTAATAACCTCTGAATTTGACATGAGCACAACGCATGTTATGGAAAATATTTTAATAAGCTATGGATGAGTTCTTCAACCTCATTTTGCATCAGTATCACCTATGGAGCTGGTTAAAAACAAATTTCAGAATTCTAACTGAGATGTAGAAACATAAATTCTGAGGTTGGGTCTCTAAACCTTGATGCCCTAGTCATTTCTGAGCTAATATGTTTGGAGAGCAGTGGTTCCAGTCATTTAAGTGATCGCAGGTCCCTTTACAAGCAAGCCTCTTTCCATAACCTTTCCCACTGATCAGATTTTAGACTCCTTAATGCTTGCTCAATAGTAAAACTGAAGTACAGAAACACAGAAAGATCTCACAAGCTAAAATAGGGTAAAACTCTTAAATATAAATACTTTTAATATTTTGCAGTATATATTGTATATATTTTTGCCTTTTTTGTTCTATGAATTTGTATAAGAATTAGCATGGAGAAGCCATATCATATGGAATGTCAAATTCAAGATGCCAATGATTATAATAAGCAGCATTATTTAATGAAATACTAAAAGGGAAAAAAGTTGAGTATTACAATTTGACAAAATGCTTTCTTAGCGCACGATTTTCATTACATTTATCGCAGGTAATATTTTAGACTCATTAAGGTACCGATGATATATGACCCAATCACCTTGGGCAGTGACAGCATCATTTTGTGTTATGTCAGAGAACGGGAATGTTTTGTCAGTATTTCCTGTGTGTCTAAACTTATGGTTTCATTTTTTCATCAATTGAGTCACATGCTGCTAAAGGCTATGCAACTTCTGTTGAAAGTCAGCAGGAATGTTCTGTCAATTGACATCTGATGCCTTAATGATAGTTCTACATTATGCATGAATCTTTCACACCAGCCTTTCTTGCTTAGGAGTATCTTACATCTATTAAACAGGACTAGAAAATTTTTCCTTTCAGTTCCATTATTTGTCGGGTAATGGGACCTTTTTTTTACAGATAGCCCAGTAACAAACATATCACAGTTTCATTTACCTTTGGGGAACTTTTTTTCCTTGGGGCATATAAAGCTCTTTATTGTTGTTAATTTAATTTTTTCCATCACCATTTATCCCTTCTATGCCCTCTTCCACCTCCACCCATCCCTTTCCCCATCCCCACCCCGACCCCTGGCAATCACCACACTGTTGTTTATGTTCACGAGTTCTCTCTCTCTCTTTTTCGTTTTTGCTTAATCCTTCCACCTCCCCGCAACACCTCCCACCACCACCACCAGAGCGGTCTACCTGCTCTCTATGAGTTTGTCTCTGTTTTGCTTGGTTGCTCTTTATTGTTGATTTGCAAGGGTCATAGAGTGTCTGTTGATGATATCCTACAGTTTCCAAACACAGCTATAATTTACAAACATATCAACAGTGTATGGAGCTCAGTGGTCCATGTTTGTCAACGTATGGCATTAACATTTTATTTTTATTCTGGAGGTTATATAATCACATCATCTTCTCAATTAACTTACATTTTTCTAGTTATTACTGACTAGTTATTAATGGAACTAAGCACCATTTAAATGTTTATTGGACATTTTCATAAGCTCTCTTTTGAAGTGTCTGTTCATTTCTTATGTTCACTTTTCTTTCAGACTCGTATATTTTTTTCTTACTGATCTATATAAATTCTTCATAGTTTCAGAAAACAAGCACATTTTTATTATATGCATTGCAAATATCTTCTATTTTGTGGATTACTTTTTCACTATCTTATTTGTGTGTGTGAATAAATAGAATTTCTTAATTTCAATGCACTCTAGCTTATGGATATTTTCCTTTATGGTTAGTTTTATTTTTTTTTATGTTCTGTTAAAGAAATATTTTTCTTAATTTTCCCCAAAGAGAGTACTTTACTACATTATTTTATATTGGACTTATTGGTTTTTCTTTCACATTATATTTTTTAAAATTTTAAATAAAATTATATAGGTTTCAAGTGTACAATTCTATATCATCTGGGTATTGCATTGTGTTTGCCACCCAAAATCAAATCTCCTTCCATCACCATATATTTGAACCCCCTTTACCCTTTATTACCACCACCACTCCAACCCTTGTTTCCCTCTGATAACCACCATATCGTTGTCTGTGTCTATTTGCAAACAATACCTCCAATACGGGGTTATATCCAAAATATATAAATAACTCATACAACTCAAAAAAACAAACAATTAAATTTTTAAAAAATGGGCAGAGGACTGAACAGACACTTCTCCCAAGAAGATATACAAATGGCCAACAGATATATGAAAAGATCCTCAACTTCACTAGCTATTAGGGAAACATAAATCAAAACTACAATGAGATACCACCTCATACCTGTTAGCATTTGGAGTGCGGGAAACGAGTTAAGTCGGCTGGCGTGAATTGCGCGTACTCCGCGGGAGCCGTCTTTAACTCGGTTCATATAGATTTGCGGTGGAGTGCGGGAAATGTGTAAACTCGGGCCGATTGTAACTGCGTATTACCAAATATTTGTTTGTAATCCACCCTTTTGGTGGATGGAACAAAACCAAAAGACAGAGCCATCTTATATTTTGGCGGGAAATTCACCCGCACTCCAAGTGTTAGAATGGCTATTATCAATAAGGCAGGTAGTAAGTGCTGGAGAGGTTGTGGAGAAAAAGGAACCCTCATTCACTATTGGTGGGAATGTAATTATGATAAACAGTATGGAGTTTCCTCAAAAATACTAAAAATAGAAT
Source organism: Myotis yumanensis (assembly GCF_028538775.1). Classification (NCBI taxonomy): domain Eukaryota; kingdom Metazoa; phylum Chordata; class Mammalia; order Chiroptera; family Vespertilionidae; genus Myotis; species Myotis yumanensis. Next base: position 33,041,288 of record NW_027223766.1, on the reverse strand, counting down.
TTATATAAAAGGCTAATATGCAGGGTCCCCTCGGGAGTTCGACAGGGAGACCGATTGCTCACTATGATGTACGCTGACCACCAGGGGGCGGCGTGGAAGGAAGGAAGGCCCTGGCCAGCGGCTGGCAGCTAGGGAAGGAAGACCAGCACCCGGAAGGCCCTGATCAGCCCTGATTGCAGGCCAGGCCTAGGAACCCTACAAGTGCATAAATTTCATGCACTGGGCATCTAGTTATTATATAACTCAGCATCCCCTCTTCTAGGTGTCTACTCAAATAATTTGAAAGTAGTTTTTCATAAATGCACCCCTATGTTCATTGCATGATTATTCACAGTGGTCGAGACATGAAAACAACTGAAGTGTCCTAAAATATATGATTAGATAAAGATGTGGTACATATATACAATAGAATACTACTCAGTCACAAAACAAGATGAAATACTGCCATCTGTGACAATGTGGAGGGGTCTTGAGAATACTGTGCTATGCAAAATCAGATGGAAAAACTGAAGAACCATATGATTGCACGCATATGTGGGATATGAAACTGAAAGCAACAAATGAACAAATAACACAAACAAAAACTCATAGACACAGACAACAGCAGTATGGCAGTTCCCTTTCACATTTACGGTTTTAATCCACTCAGGGTAGCATGTGAAGTAGAGGTCAAATTAATTTACCATTTTTTCATTTGCATATCCAGTAATTTAACATCATTCATTAGTGTTCTATCATTTTCCCACTGCTTGAAAATTTACCTTTGTGATATATCGTGTCATGTTTGTCTATTTTTGGATTCTCATTCTGCTTCATTTCTCTATCTATCCTTATGCCAACAATTGTTAACCACACTAGTTTTTGTAAAAAGTCTTAATATCTAATAAACAAATTATCTTACCTTTTCTTCTACAGAATTTCATGATTAGTCTTGCGTCTTTGTAATATTATACAGATTTTAGATTAAGCTTTTTAAGTTCTGAAAAAAATAACTTGGGATTTGGTTGATTGCACTGAATCTACACATTCATTTCAGGAGAACTGGCCTTTTACAATATTGAATCTTCCAATTCTTAAAAAGTTTTACCTCACTATTATTAAGGGTTTTTTACATTTACCTCAACTATAGTTTATACTAGAGGCCTGGTGCATGAATTCGTGCTCGGGTGGGGTCCCCCGGCCTGGCCAGTGATCAGGACCGGTTGGGGGCGTCTTGCCCAGTCCTGATCAGGGCTGATCAAGGCCAGCCAGTTGCGGGGAGGGACTGTGGGAGGTTGGCCGGCCACAGGAAGTTGGCTGTGGGAGCACACTGACCACCAGGGGGCAGCTCCTGCATTAAGCGTCTGCCCCATGGTGGTCAGTGCACATCATAGCTACCAGCTGGTTGTCCAGTCATAACAGTCGCTTAGGCTTTTATATATAGAGATTTTTTTGTTATGATCTTACACATTTAATTGAAATTTATTTTCATGTTTTGCATTTTTAATTTTCCGAAATCATTGTGATTATTGAAGTTATTGTAAGAATTGCTAGTAATGGTTCCTTTCCCATTCCTCATTAGTTGTTCTGTTTCCTTTGTTTTTTATTATTCTTCAATTTATCCACGTGTGCTTACCAGTGTTTTAGTCTTTTGAAAGAATCAGCTCCTCATTTTAATAGGTCTTTTTTTTTCTATTTCAATACTTTGGGTTATTATATTTATAATTTATTTTTTTATATTTTCTTTACATGTCATTTGTTGCAATTATTCCAAATTATTTAAAGAAATGCTTACTCATTGATTTTCAGCCATTCACCTTTTCTGCTTTACGGCTATATATAGTTTTTAACCATAGCTTTAGCTTCACTCCAAAGTTTTTGGATGTAGTGTTTTGTCATCACTCAGTTCAAAGTAATTTTCTTCTTTTTATTTTAATTCGTCCTTTGACCCAGCCATTATTGTAGAAGTATATTTTTAAATTTCTAAGTGCTTATGAATTTTCTAGTGATCTAATCTTTAAAAATTGATTCATACCTTATTTGTGTTGATTTCAATTTTTCTTGGAGCTAAAGCAGAATATAAAGTTAATGAGAAAGTATAGAGACAGACATAAACCAAATAATTGGCTAGTTAGGTGTCAGTAAACTGGTGATGAAGTTTGAATTGCCTAAGAAAGCCAAAACAATGTTTTGTGGTGATTTTTTAACTCATTTATTTATAGTGAAATATGATTAGTAATTATTCTATGAGGTTACTTGTAAAAGTATATTTAAATCAGAATGATAGGAATAAATAAAGGTATATTAAAAGAAGTTTTGCTTTTCTAAAAGGGCTCTAAGCCCTTGCCAGTTTGGCTCAGTGGATAGAGCCTCAGCCTGCAGACCAAAGGGTCCCGGGTTTGATTCAGGCCAAAGGCATGTACCTTTCACAGGGTTCGCCTAACACATATATAATTATATATATATATATATAATGTAAACACATATATAATTATATATATATAATGTAAACACATATATATTTATGTGTTTACATTATCAAAAAACATACATATAATTACATATTGTTTTTGTGATAAATCACTATGCTTTAATTATGTTCAATTTGTAACAATGAAATTGGGGGTCACCACAACATGAGGAACTGTATTAAAGGGTCGCGGCATTAGGAAGGTTGAGAACCACTGCTTTAAGTGGTGGTATTTATAAACTGAATCATTTACTCCTTCATTTGGTTATTATTTGTTGAGCGCCTCTATGTGCCATGCATTATGTTATGTACAAGTGAAATAAACTTGATCAACAGAACCAAAAGTTCTTTCCCCATAGAGCTTAAGGTCCAGCAGTTATTGGGAACTGAGTTAAAAATATGCAGGACTATTATACTGTTTGGGTCTATTCTAAACAGCATTACCTTGTACATATTCTAAAATTTCTTTAGGAAAAAACAAAGATGATATGGTACCATGTTCTTTTCTATTAATAATCTCAAACTTTACAATCATAATTTTTTCTAGCATGCAAATAGAACTAAACCAGGTGTGGAAATAATTACTTTTATGCAGCATAGAACTTGGACTTTGAAAATACATTACTTTATATAGTATTAAGATTGGAGTTAATTTTGCATAGATTTGCATCATTTAAGCAGAAAGTGAAATGTTATAATGCAATATAAGAGTACATTTTATTTCATTTTTTAACACTGACTTATGAGAAGTGTACCTTGATACAAATTGTATGTGATTGGCTAATCTATTAGTCAGCTTTTCTCTCTATTCTTTGACAATGGGCAAAGTAAATCCTTGCAATAAATAATAATAAATGCCAAATATCAATAAAATAATAATTTCATTGTGTGTAGACTGTTTAATTAAGTGAAAAAGACATAAATCATGTAATAAGAAGTAAACTATTTCCCTTCCATTTTGCTATAAGGTAAACTTGAAAAAAACTAAGTAGAAAACATGACAAAGAAAATAAAACAAAAGTACAGTCCATTTTTATTATTACGGAGTCCATATTTTAAAATTACCTTCCTCGCTAAAATAAATCTGTAACCCTAAAATCAATTTTCGAAGTGGTTTTGTGGTCATTCATAGCCATGAATAGAGAGTTGAAAATTTGAGTCAACTTTAGAGCAGTTCCTAACTGAAGTAAAAAAGATGATTCTTGCCCTAACCGGTTTGGCTCAGTGGATAGAGTGTCGGCCTGCGGACTCAAGGGTCCCAGGTTCAATTCTGGTCAAGGGCATGTACCTTGCTTGCGGGCACATCCCCAGGTGGGGGTGTGCAGGAGGCAGCTGGTCAATGTTTCTCTCTCATCGATGTTTCTAACTCTCTATCCCTCTCCCTTCCTCTCTGTAAAAAAATCAATAAAATATATTTTAAAAAGAGATGATTCTCTGTCTTCTTACTTCTGGTCTTATGCTGTAAACATGTATCCTCTTTTTGCAGTTTATTGAGTACCACATTATTTGTTTTCTTTTTGTGTGTGTGCTTTTTTTGGTGAATTTGCTGTTTAAAATGGTCTCCCAGGCATAGTTCCCCAAGCCTAAGAATGATGTCTTTATGAAGAAAACACAAGTGTTAGAAAAGTTTTATTCAGGCACAAGTCATAATGTTGTTGGCCATGAGTCCAAGGTTAAGAAATCAGCAACATGTATTAAATAAGGTGTTTATAAACAAACAAAAACACATAAAACCAGGTTATGCACATTGGTTTACCAAAATGTGACCAGAGACTCTTAGGAATCCTATCCTGTATTTCCCCTAAGAGCAAATAATCACTATGCATTAACTCCAGGTTCATCGCAACTTTATAGAACACTGCGAATAGGAGAAAATGGCTGTACAGTGAGTGGTAGGGGATAGGAAGACAGAAGGTTGACGAGCATCTGACAAACCTATACAATGACAATACTGAAGAGCACCCAATTTTAGCCAAAATTTTTCTCTCATTGCAGTCATTAAAAGAAACCCAACTAAAAGTGGCTCAGAGACAAAGAATAAAATGAAGCAAGGATTTGTCTCTAGGGGAACCAAAGGAAGAGAAAATAGAAGCTGAGCCATCGAAATCTTTAAATAACTTTAAAAACTAGTCCAAAGTTTTCCACTTCAACAAAGTTCAGTAGAAATCTTCAAAAGGCCACTCAGTTCCCATTGGATTCATCATTATCTCTTCCTGGGTAGTTTATGATATCGAAGCTAGAAATAGCTCCCCAAAACATAAGAATACATATATTCTGATTTTTAATTAGAATATTTATTTATTTTTACTGATTTCACACGTCACAATTCAACCCTGTCTTTACATCTAGCCAAAACTTATGTAATGCTTAACATCAATAACGGCATTCGTGCTCATTTAGTTCTCTCCAAATATCTGTAGATTTTATGAATAAGTGAAAAATGAACTATACATATTTGGGATTCAGGTGTGAAGACAGGTATGCATGGCCATCAAGAGGCTCTCTTTAAAGTCACAATACTATTCATCCCGTGGGGCAGTTCATCCATTCTAGAAAGAATCATTTTGATTTTAAATAGACTTTCTTGTCTCAACATTTTCATCAGTTTGAAACCACAAACAGCTTGGCAAATGATTAGAACTTATTTAGAATCTATTTTCTTTAAAATCTCCAGCTATGAAGAAATTAATAGTCCTTTTAATATACCAATCATGAGTTTCCAAAGACGGGCAAGGCTTAATGGAAAGTTACATTTGTCATGAACCAAAACTGGAATTTTTTTTTTTTTTTTTGTAAACTGAGAAGTTAATCAGCGTCAGAAGACAGTCTTTGTGCTTGAGAGAGACAGTAACATAAAGATACTTATTCTAGAACAGGGGTGGACAAACTCTAGCCCTCGGGCCAAATCTAGCCAACAATCTGTAGTTATAAATAGTTTTACTGAAACACACCCATACCTTTTCATTTATGCAGTATCTTTGATTGCTCTCACTACAACAGCAGAGTTGAGTAGTTGCTATAAAGACTTTATGGCCCGCAAAGCCTAAAATATTTACTATCTGAGCCTTTATAGAAAATGTTTGCCAACTCTTGTTCTAGACTAATATTACCTATGTAGAGTTAAGAGTAAGGCTCCATACATTCTGTTTTGTTTACCTTTTCTTTGCAGATGTTTTCAATATTTTCTTAATATTGAGTGAAACACGTAATACAAAATATCAAATTTGATTTCCATTGAATTGGCTTCCTTCCTTTTTACTAAACAGATATTAGATCACTGTACCTTCTGTTTTTGCTTTTTGCATCTACCCCATAATAAACTGTATTGTTCTACTAAACCAAATATTTCTGATACTAACTGCAGCAAATTAGATTGAGAAAACAGAATACTGTACAATATAAATAACATATAATACAATTATATGATTTGAGTCCCTTTCTTTTTCTATTTTCATCCCCCACCCCCTGGATTTAGGAGCAGATGCCCAAAATTAAAAATAATAGTATAAACATTGTGTCTGACCTAAGCTTGTCCACCTTTTAATCAATTTTGATAGAGCTTCGGTTTATGTCTCACATAGTATACATATATATATTTTAAATAATACTTCATGTTGTTCAAAATGGTTTGAAAATATGTGTTGCTCTCATATTTCAGGGGCGTTATTTCTTTTGAACCCCGAGAGGACTATTGTATGAAATATCGGGTTTCAGTGAATTAAACTGTACTGCCCTTACTGAAGAAATATAACATCTTTCTAAAAAATCAAACTTTAAGGGAAATATAGGTAAAAGTTTTTAAAATAAGTGAGGAAACAAAAGTCCAGCTTAATTATTACTATTACTACATTTTTGCCAAATATCCTATTATAATAAGGCAAGAGAGAATAATAAAAAGCACAATAACTAAAGCACAAACAACATGGTACATGGGTTGCTAAAGAGTTTGGTAATCTATGAGCCAATCAATAACCTTAGTTTATTGAAGATGTGACTTCAAGGATATGGAATTATGGTGGCCAAAAGAAACAGTACTTTACTTTTGATTGTCTATGGCTCTTTTTGAAGTGAAATTAAAGTATGCAAATAAGTGTTGTACTTTCCCAGTTTTTTTTTAAATATATTTTTTATTAATTTCAGAGAGAGAAAAGAAGGGGAAGAGAGAAATAGAAACATCAATGATGAGAGAGAATCATTGATTGGCTGCCTCCTGCATGCCCCACAATGGGAATCAAGCCCACAACCGGGCATGTGCGCTGACTGGGAATCGAACCGTGACCTCCTGGTTCACAGGTCAACGCTCAACCACTGACCTATGCCGGCTGGGCTCCAATTTATTTTTTTTTTTTGGATCATCTAAAGATACGGAATTGAACGGAATTGTATGATAGAATGGAACTTTACCAGTTGTCTCAGAATTCCTGTTGAAGATTCAAAAAGAATAATAGCTTATAAGCTTCTCCAAATTCTGAAGAGGAGCTTCTAGACACATAGTCATAGGACTTACTAAAATTTGACCAGAACTTCTGCTTCTTTCACTCCCACTACCCCTTCTAGCCCAAATAAGAAAAAGGCTCAAATTCATCAGAGGAAAGAATTAATCTGAGTGTTCAGCTGTATAATTATTAAGAAACATGGTAATTCTCTCTGTTCCAAACAAAACTAACTGGGCTCCAAGAGAATCACACATGAAGACTGGGGAGCCTTCTGAAGGCAAGGCTCACATAACATTCCCCAGATCGATGGTTGCTGAGCTGGAGAAACTCGAACCAGGGTGACATAAAATACAGGATGCCCAGTTAAATTTGAATTTCAGGTAGACAACAAATCTTAATGTAAGCATGTCCTAAATATTGTAAGGGACATATTTATTTAAATTCGATTCCTTATTTATCTGAAATTTAAATTGATGATCTTTATTTTTATTTGCTAAATTTGACCAGCCTAGCTAAAATGCATGCATGAATTAGTAAAAGCACTGCTAGCTGCTATAACAAATTCCAAAGTGTATAATGGGTTCAAGGTGATAGAATTCATTTTTGTCCATGAAAATTACAAAAGAGCAAGCAGCTCTCCTTAAACCGAATCCGGTTCTTTAAAAATTCATTTTATCTCATGGTTCCAAAATATTCAAAGGTGCTTGCCAAGGTCTCTATGCGTATACCCTCAGCTATCATTCAGATTTCTCAAAAATCTGATTACATATGAAAAAGAGAAGGTATCAAGAGGGCTCTTCTAAATTCCAGATGTTTCTAGCCTCAAATGCCTATTAGAAATCAACAAGTTTCCTCAGAAGCAAACCTTTTTTGTTTTGTTGCCTTTTCAACCCTATTGAATTTGAAACAGCCCTGTGTCTTCTATATACAGTAATTGAATTCTAGCCAGGAACAGCTAAAGAACAGAACCAGGAGGAAGTTTGGCTTCATGTTATCTGGTGGAGCTCGATCCCAGGGGCCAAAAGCTCTAGTTCAAAACTTGATTGCAGGGAAAAAAAAGAAAAGAGAATAAAAAAGAGGAAGGAGAGTTGTGAAAATTGGCCATAAAGATTGCAACAAATCATAATTGCTAATAAAAGGCCACAGTTGTTTTTCTGACATCATTGGCTCATAGCATGTAAAGCATATAAAGTTCCTCTGGGTTGTGCTTAAAATATTTTAAATCTCACACTAGGGTTATTAAAACTTAACAAAGAGTGCGTATATTTTTTAAAGTACTGTAAATATTTTACTGCAAACTGTTTCGATGTATATAAAAATAACTTGATCCAAAGACAATATTTTTTGTTTGTTTTTATTGTAACTCATCTCTTGAACAATTCCCAAGTTCTCTAAGTGGTTAGACAGAAAACAATACTGAAAAAGGGAAAGAAAAAAGGATAATCAGGCGAGCACATATTTACTTGTAGATAAAATAGGTGTTCAAGAAATGTCTCAAATATTGATAAGTGCATTATCATCTCCATAAAATTAATGTGTTGCTGAAGCCACTAGCCACTATTAGCTAAAGAAACAAAAATTGAAGAATGTAGATCAGCTATTTCAGTGGTTCTCAACCTTCCTAATGCCTCGACCCTTTAATACAGTTCCTCATGTTGTGGTGACCCCCAATTTCATTGTTACAAATTGAACATAATTAAAGCATAGTGATTAACCAAAAAAACAATATGTAATTATATATGTGTTTTCCGATGGTCTTAGGCGACCCCTGTGAAAGGGGTCTCGACCCACAGGTTGAGAACCGCTGAGCTATTTTGTGATATTCTTACTATTGTTAAGAGTCCATTTACTAACAAGTAAAAGAATCCACATTTCTTAACAATTTTTACTGTAACTCTCACAATGTTTCTTTTAAAAAATCATCTATTTTGTAAATGTAAACTGGTAAAGCCACTATAGAAAACAATATGGATTGCAAATCTAAAAATATAACTCTTCTAAATGATCCGGCAATCTGGGTATATATCCAAAGGAAATATCTGTGCTCCCATGCAGCATGATTCACAATAGCCAAGAGGTGGGAAAACCCACGTATCCATCAGCAAATAATAGGTCAAGAACATATATAAAACAGAATATTATTCAGCCTTAAAAGATTTGGAAATCCTGCCATTTGCAACAACATGGATAACACTGGAGGGTTATTAACTAAGTGAAATAAGCCAGACACAAAAAGACAAATACTGCATGGTATCATTCATGTGTGTGTGTGTGTGTGTGTGTGTGTGTGTGTATACACACACACACACACACACATATATATATATATATATATATATATATATATGTAGTAAAAACAAAGAAAAAGTTGAACTCACAGAAGCAGAGAGTAGAGAGGTGGTTACCAGGGGTTGGGGTAGAGGAGGGTTGAAGGAAATAGGGAGAGGTTGATAAAAGGGTACAAACTTTCAGGTATCAGATGAATCAGATCTGAGGGTCTAGTGAGTGACATGATGACTATAGTTGACAACACTGTGTTGTATCACTAAAATTTACTAAGAGAGTAGAACTTAAATGTTCTCATCAGAAAATAAAAAAGGAGCGTGGGTATACATCTGTGTTGGTAATGGATGTGTTGACTCCTTCATGGGGAATCCTTTTCCAATATCAAATCATCACAATGTACTCTTTAAATACATGAATTTCATTTTTCATTTATACTTCCGTAAAATATTGAAAAATATCTACTTAAATAAATTGATTAGCGATTGCTAAAACAAATGTGGAAAGCTAGTATTCAGTGGCGCTATTAGATAAGAAAATAGTTATCATATTCCTCCCACTTACTGAAAAGTCACTGGGGAGGGCAGTATGCACCCTAAAAGTGTATAAAATTTATCATTTGGGAATTATTAGATTTATAAAGTATATTATCTGAAAAAAATAGACTGACCTCCTAATATCTACTTCCCATAGTTCTAGGTTCATTCGCCTCATTCAGCATGTAACTGAATCATGGGTCAAGCATGGATTTAGAGGCACACTGCGTGGGTTCCAACCCTGGCTTCCTATCTATGCACTATTTAAGTGACTTCCAAAAACAACTACAGGGACAATTGAAAACATTTATATCCTGGTACAAACTTCATGCTTGATTAAACTGTTAAATGCTTGTAACTTAAATTCATTGTGCCATTAATATACCCTTCCAAAGATAAGAAGATTTTAATCATTGTCACTCATAAAATATTTTTAGCCGTTCTTTTAGTCTTTTCGAAATAGCTTTGGCAGACGGGGCTGGGAATATCTCTGGAGATTCTTCTTGAGACACTAATCCCATTCATGAAGGCTCCACCCTCATGACCTAGTCATCCTCCAAAGTTCTACCTCCTAATACCATAACCTTTGGGAGTTAAGATTCCATGTGTAAATTTTGGGAGGATATAGACCATAGCACAATCTATACTCATATATGGCTCTGTGGTGAGTCAACTCGGGTAGGATAAGCTACATTTTCCAGCATCGCTTTTCTAGAATCTTTCCAGATGAGATGGAGTGAAAGGGAGATGCTTCATGAGAGTTGGAGGACAGAAAGGAAGCAGCAGGCATTCGGTAGCATGAACCTGTGTTCTCCCAGTTATCCATTCAAACACTAACCAACCCAGGGGCTGCTGTGAAGGGATTTTGCAGATTTTTAAAGTGAACCTAATCAGTTCACTCTGAATTAGGGAGATTACTTGGGTGGGCCTGATTTACTCTGTAGGAAGGCCTTAAAAAGTGTTTGAGCCTTTCCTGAGGACACATGTTAGGCCCTGTTAGGTTCCAGGCTGCTCCTACTCATTCATTGTGTCCCAACTACCTGTGCATAGAAACATTTGGCCCATGCCTATGGGTTCCAGCCTGTTTGTGGTCATCCCTTCTTGACTTTCTGACCTATGGGATTTTAGATTTACTTAACCAGTCTCCACAATGTGTAAGCCAATTCCTTGAAATAAATAAATAAATAAACAAATAAATAAATAAATAAGCAAGCAAATAAATATATATGTTTGGAAGAGGGTATATTTATATACCTTATTCTACACAGGTAGTTGGGAAATGATGATCAGAACCAGTCTGGAACCCAATAGGGCCCAAGGTTGTCCAGAGGAAAGTCTTAAACACTTTTTAACACCTTCCTACACAATAAGTCAGACCACCTGGTGGAATCCTGACTGACAAATCTCATTAATGAGTTAAAGAAAGCTTTGCCATGTTTATTCTAAATTTTCATGAGAGTCACACTTTTCAACTTTTAAAAATTTTTCCTTGACTAGGTAAATAGTGAATATCAGCAATAGCTCCTTTGGGCTCTGCTAAACATAATACAGTAAGAAATCAGATATTTTGTCTATTAGAAAAAAGTTTCTCTCCATGGTTCCCACGTGACTAACATTGAGTTGGAATAGTGACGTTATTACGAAATGGTCTTAAATAATAATATTATTTAGAAATAATATTTTTTAGAAAGTAGGTTACCTAACTCCTCACTTAGCATATAGAAGCCTGTTCAATTGTGGGGAGTAATCTCGCAAGAATGTTTCAAACAAGATACTCTCTAGAGCTCACTGAAAATCACTTATTTTTTTTATCATCCACTTGATCTGATTGATTTATCAAAGTATAATAGAGACAGAAAAAAGACAAAGGGCATATGACCAGGGAAGCTGCTCTGATCAAATGCTGCATCCTATCAGTCTACTGAAATCAGCAAGATGGAATGGCAATTAAGAAACAGCTCTGGGAACGGCCAACTATTTATATTAAGTGTTTCTATCAATTGAGTCAAAAACATGACTCATAATGACTTTTGGCAGCTGAAGGGACAGAAAACACTGTTATTTTTTTCCAAATGAGCCCTTGGAGAGTTTCATCTGGTGAAAAAAGCATCCTTTTAAAATAGCCCTTGAGATTATAAAAGGATGGGTTAAGAGAGGGACAATAAATAAAACTGGAAAAAAAAGAAGAAAGTGAATAAGAAAAAGGGGAAAGAAATGACAGAGGAAAAGAGAAAAAAATGACAGGGCAAAGATTGTCTTTCAAATCACTGCCCTACACCACAAAGAGGAAAGCAAGCAGTCTGTGGGATTCTCTGTGGATGACTCAACAGTGGCATGATTAGTCGTAGCTCGGATACCCACATGGTTTGTGAGCCAACTAGGGCCTTTACTAGACAGGGAGGGTGCGAAGGGAAGAACTGGCAGACCACCGCTCCTTGTGACCGAAAGAGGAAGGGTGTAGTCTGTTTGCACTTATCCTGCATTTCATCAGTTCAACTTGTGATGTTTTCATTCACTTAAAAAAATGATGAAGTGATCCCCAATGGGTGTGTTTCACTTTCTAAACAATAAAGACGTCTGTTTTTTTGGTGATGCTAAAAGGGCAAATTTTCACCAACCGCTTTTTCCACATTACACAGGAAGGGTATTCAATATCCAAGTGGGTGGCTGCCTCAAAGGGACCCATTTTGGAAACCCCCACCTAGAAAAACATTTTGGATTTTTATGGTTCTTTTCAATCCAAAGATCTCAAGGGATGACCAAGCAAAATATGAAATCCCTGACATTTCAAGGTGGTAACAGATGAGAGTTGCTGACATCCCGTGGCAGATGATAAAACAATGGTCAAAATGAGGGTACCAGGAGGCAGAAAATAACAATAGAACCAAGAATCCCATGCCTCAAGCTGCTACTGCTGCCTTCAAAACTTGTATGCCTGTCATGACATAGTCTCACTGTAATTATGAATAAAATAATACCCCTTTATTAAAATACTGCCGTTACCTATGTGTCATTGTGTATTATAACTTACTGAATGAGGTTCACATTTTCAAGATCAGAGGAAATTCCCAAGATGTACGTTACATAATCCTGAATATTTGGTAGATTTTTATCGTTAATAATCATAAGATTCCTTTGGTTAATATTAATTTACTTGTGTGATTAACAGTCATTTTGGAGGGCTAATTATACATATGAGAATTATAGGATTTTATTTCACCATAAATTGAATTTTCAGTATGATATGCCATTTGGCTTTATTTTGCAAGTGGATTATTTAAATTTGATAAATGGGAGGGAAAAGATTAGCAAATACATCTTTTATGTTCTTCAAATAGCTATTCTTTAGTTCAAAATTAAATTTTCTTCATTCCCAAATAAACCTTCTTGCGTGTTACTATTTTACTATACTGTTGACTATAAGTCATGTTGACTAGAAGCTTGAGAGTTTTCCCAGGCACAGGTTAAATCAATTAGCATTGGTCTTATCCAGACACTAGAAATACAAAATAAATATTCAGAATGTTAAGTACACTTCCTCTAAGATCCAGAGTTCAGATTCAAAATATACTGCTCAAGACCTAAAGGACATATAATCAATGAGCTGCAAAGAAAGACCTTTTTTGTAATATTCGTAAAAATCTTTGCCAAATTAGTCTCTGTTCCAAGTTTCAGAAAATTCCTCATATACATATTTCAATATATTTAAAATGCTAAATCTAGGATTGGAGACCATTAAATGGCTCATATTTATTTTCTTGAATGTCAAAATGTAGCCATTGCCAAAAAGCCTCTGGGTGTATGTACAAAATTTGTAAAAATACATAAAAACCTACTGAACCAAAACCACAGTGGAACTCACAATAACTTTCCAGACAGCATAATTCACCACTTAGTCACTGGGGAATGCCAATCTCGAAAGATAGATTTTACACCAGGCCAAGAAGATCAACAAAAATAAACCCTTCTTGGACTAGAAACAAAAGGAAAGCCTGATTCCAATGGCCTCAAAAAATATAATTTTGATGATAATAATAATAAATGAATTATTTTAGTTAACTATTAACTGCTCAGTGCCAAAATCTAATTGAAAGATTTTTCTAAACATTGTGTCTTTGGAAATGATACTCAAAAACCAAGAACATTAAAGTATGTGATACTAATAATTTTCTATTTATCATACACTGATCTTTATATTTCCTCCTGATTTTGATATGGAATTTTTGGACTGGAACCTGGATTCTTTCTCCGCTGGAGTCGAAGAATGAATCCATGGACAGAAAGTGGTATGGCAAAGGTGGAAATTTATTGAAGAACAAGTAAAGATCCCACGTGGGGAAAGGGAAAGATTCTCATAGAACAGACTCCCACGTTGGGGAGAGGGAAAGAGACCCACCGACTTCCTGTTTCCAGGGTTATAAAGGCTGCAGTTCCTGCGTCCTGATATCCCCTCTGATTGATCAATATTCCCTTTCGAATTGGTTACTATAGTAAATCTGGAGGCCCTCCTCCCTCGTTGTCCTCCTATTCCCTCTGGGCTTTCTTCCTCCTTCTTTATTTTATAAATATAGACCTTTTTTTGGCTACTTCCAGTTCCCTTGTCTTATGGAAATGTAACTATAGCTGCTCCCTTGTCTTATGGAAATGTAGCTGCACCTGGCTTCCTTGTGTTGTGGAAATGTACCTTCTCCCAGTCTGTAGTCCTGTGTTTTTCCATGGACCCCAATTCTAAAAATTCCCTAAGCCTGCCTAAATTCCCCTAGAATTCCTGTTTCAATTTCATATTAAGTTAGTGAAGAAACTAAATTAAATGTGTTGAGCCACACTAAAGAATTATAGTGAGGAAATGACTCTCTCTCATCCCTCTGTAGTCTGAATCCAGGTAAGGATCACAGGAAATCTCACCCACTCTCTCCAACACATGTCCTGTCTTGGTTACTTCTCTCCATCTCCTTCGCCACTACTGTAGTGCAGTTCAGACTAGAGGGATCTGTCCCTGGGCAGCTGTAACAGTCTCCTCTCTTCTTTCTTCTGCCTCTGCTCTTTTTTCGCCATCCCCCCCCTCCTGCCACTACAATTTCTCAATTTGGTCTCTTCTCAGCAGTTAGACTTATCTTTTAAGAAAGAGTAATCAGCCCTGGCCTGTGTCTTCCTGTGCATCTCAAGGTCGCTGGTTTGATTCCCAGTCAGGGCACATACTTGGGCTCCATGAGCAGTGGGTGACATGCAGGAGGCAGCCAATTGATGCTTTGCTCTTGCATAGATATTTCTCTCTCTCCTTCTTTTTCTCTCTCTCTAAAAATCAATAAAAATAGTTAAAAGAAAAAATAAGTGGAATAAGTGGTAATCAGCCTGGTCCATGTAGCTCAGTGGTTGAGCATTGACCCATAAACCAAGAGGTCACTGGTTCAAATCCTGGTCAGGGCATATGCCTGGGTTGCAGGCTCCACCCCCAGTAGGGGATGCACAGGAGGCAGTCAATCGATGTTTCTCTCTCAATGATATTTCTATCTTTCTATCCCTTCCTCTCTCTAAAAGTCAATAAAAACATATTTTTTAAAAATGGTAATCAGATCACTTCATTCTCTAGCATTTAATTTCCAGAAACTTCTCACTACACTTAGAATAAAATTCAGTTCCTACAAGAGTTCACAATATGGATGTAGCACCTAGCTATTTCTCTATTGTCCATATGTATACAACTTGGAGTGACTACAGTATGACCATGAAATACTGAAGTTAATATTTGTTAATTTGTTAGGCTTCTGCTTTGTTAAATGTAAACACATATAAATCTAATAACTTAAGTTGTGGTTGTGGATTTCAGGTGGCTTAGTAGGAGAGAGGAGCAATCTCATAGTAAAAAAATATAAAACATAAAAATTAATATTAGGTTTGCTGTGCATAAATCTGAAACCTTAAACATTTCCATTTCACCCAGTATGTCATTCTGTGTCTTTCCTCCAAAACAAAAAATACAGATCTTTCATGCAAATAATTTATAAAAGTCTATTCTTTAGGGCATAGGGCAACTAAAATCAAAATCAAATAGATTACATAGTAAAGAATAACAGAGAAATACTATACCATATTACAAGAAATCAAAAGACTTAGGTTCTAGCCCAGCCGTGGGCAAACTATGCCCGCGGGCCAGATCCGGCCCATTTGAAATGAATAAAACTAAAAAAAAAAAAAAAAAGACCGTACCCTTTTATGTAATGATGTTTACTTTGAATTTATATTAGTTCACACAAACACTCCATCCATGCTTTTGTTCCGGCCCTCTGGTCCAGTTTAAGAACCCATTGTGGCCCTCGAGTCAAAAAGCTTGCCCACCCCTGTTCTAGCCTGTTTTTGCCAGCTGAATGATCTTAGGGAAAAATAATGTTTGAGACTCTACCCCTTAGTCTGTAAGATGAGTGCGGTTACTAGACTATTTCTGCATCCTTCAAAAATGTATTATTGTGTGACTCTAAAAATAAATGAGATGCATGAATGTGTATAGGATGGCTGTTCGACATTAAAATCTTCCCCAGCTCCATTCCTATCACCCTTATCCTCTGCACTACTAAAGTGCTAGAACTATCAGCCTTGTCTTGAGTAGGATGTTGAAATACAGCTTATAACAAAGAACTCAATTGAGAAGCTAAATTGATTTGAAATGCATAACAAACGCAATTGTCTAAAAGCCAAAGAATTATTCATATGTAAGACCCCAGGCATTTATTATGAGGACAGTTTTCAATTTGTGGTTTTGAATTACAAAAAAGACTTATCTTGGAAGAGCAGGAGGAAGAGCATGGAGGGCTAAATAAAGTCTATGAAATAAACATAGAGGGAAAGCAGACTGAGGAGGTAACCAAAGAGCAACTTTCCTGCTACAGAGGGAAGAAGTGTTAAACACACACACACACACATATGCATACACACCTCTGGACAAGGAAGGAGCTTGGAGAATGTTTGAAGGAAAGAGTTGAAGGTTTAAATGTTCTATGGGTCCCTAGGAAGAAAGCCAGAACCCCACACTTTTGAGTCTTAACCTGTTTGCTTGGAGAAGACAATCCTATCCTATATAATAAAAGTTTAATATGCAAATCGACCAAACAGTGTAATAACCAGTTGCTATGATGCGCACTGACCGCCAGGAGGCAGTCGCTCAACGCAGGAGCTGCCCCCTGGTGGTCAGTGTGCTCCCACAGGAGGAGCACTGCTCAGCCAGAAGCCAGGCTCACTGCGGGCAAGCGCAGCTGTGGTGGTGGGAGCCTCTCCTGCCTCCGAGGCAGCACTAAGGACTGTGGGCCTAAGTTGGCAGGCGGACACCTCCTGAGGGCTCCCAGACTGCGAGAGGGTGCAGGCCAGGCTGAGTGACACCCCCCCTCCCCACCAGGGCACAAATGTCATGCACCGGGCCTCTAGTGAGATATAAATACCCATCTTATTTTACATGAAATATCCAAGGAAAACTTCAAGCTCCTCTATATTTTTCATTCAGAGAGGTTCCAGAATTTAAGACACACCTGGAGAGAGATTAGAAATGGCTGAGAGAGTTGTTTCCTAGGATGAACCTTCAGAACACACTTTACAAAGTCCAACAGGACTAAGAGTGGGAGAGAGAGCAAATGAGAGGACACAACTCCAAAGGGTCAAGGGGAGGAAGAAGCACATTCAAAATCTTCTTTAGACTGAATAGACTTTGGCCAGAAGTTGAGACAGGCTGATAGACTACACGGCCAGAGACCACAAGGGACTAGGGAAGGTAGTGGTGATGTCAATCTCAAAGCCCCAAAATCAGACAGCAAGAACTACCACAGCAGAGGGTTAACCAAACAATAGCAGGTATGTCAGACTCACTCAGGAAGAAAATTATGTTTGTAAATCAGAAGTGACTTATTTATCTAGAAGTTTCTAAATTAAGCATGTTACACAATCTCTGAAAATGGGAGTTCCATAAGCAAATTAAGTTCAGTTAAAAAATGAAGACTTTGAAAGTTAACTCATATAAGTACACAACTGAATTATGACTAAAATAACATCTAATCTCGTAAAAATGTGTGCCCAGCCCACTTGGCTTGGTGGTTGAGTGTTGACCTGTGAACCCAGAGGTCACCATTCGATTCTCCATCAGGGCATATGGCAGGGTTCTGGTATCAATTCCCAGTAAGGGGCCTGCAAGAGGCAGCCAATCAATGATTCTCTATCTTTGATGTTTCTATCTCTCTCTCCCCCTCCCTTCTTCTCTGAAATAAATAAAAAAATATATTTTTAAAAAATGTGCATCAGGGTATCTAGAAGATGAAATTTTAATTTATTGTTTATTATTATTCTTCTTCTTCTTATTATTATTATTATTAAAGAGGATGGGTCATTTAAAGCTTATTAGCTGCTGTCACTTGTAGTGGCAGAGACCACAAATCTCTGTAGAGCAGTGTGCCTGTTACTGAGGCAGTAGATCAGAAGGACAACAGAATGTGTGGAACCACCTATTTTTCAGTAGCTATGTAGCTAGAATGAAAAATTAACACTTTCAACTTCCCCTCCCTTCCTTCCTTCCTTCTTCCCTTCCCTTCTCTTCCCTTCCCTTCCCTTCCCTTCCCTCCCCTCCCCTCCCCTCTCCTCCTCTTCCTTCCTTCCTTCCTTCCTTCCTTCCTTCCTTCCTTCCTTCCTTCCTTCCTTCTTTCCTTCCTTCCTTCCTTCCTTTCTCTCTCTCTCTCTCTCTCTCTCTCTCTCTCTCTCTCTCTTTCTTTCTATCTTTCTTTTTACACAGGGAACATTTAAGGGAATATAGGGTAGTTTTCTAAAAAAAACTCTCCCTTACAATTTTCTTATGGCCTCCATGAAAACAAACAAGCAAACAAAAAACAACTTTCATAAAATAGTGACATGTAAGTTTGTTTTTTATTTTGAATATAAAGATATGTGACCTTCTGGAGCCCAAGCTGTTGAAGGGAAACATAATATTACAAAGGAAATATTGCAATTTACAGCATGAAAATGAAGAAACATTAAGATAGTCATATTGTATACAAGTCTTCCTTAGCTACCTTAAGTTTTATGAATGTATTTAAAATAAGAGATCACAAAGAAAATTGAATTATGTAGACTAAATATGTAGCATAATCCATTAACTCAATATTGTCTACAGTTAGATACTAGATATACTCTCATATACTAGTGCTAATTAAAGTTTATATCCATGTACCATTGTCTTTCTCAGTCACAGACAGGCAAACTTTTATTCTGTTAACTTCACATATTCTTGGACTTAAGACTTATTGTAGACACCCTAAAAATGACTTAGCTTTCCCTCCAACTATGTCAAGAACAGTAAAGAATCAAAAAGAAAATCATCTCTTAGTTATGTGCCAAGTGTAGAGTTGTCAGAATTCTGGGGGGGGGGGGGGGGGGGAGAAGACAGAAAAAAAAAAGGTAGACAATAAAAAGGGGACATCTATTTCTCTGTTCCAAATGTTTGACAAATTGTTGTCTTGAACCAAATATATTCTGATAAGAAATCTAAACTAAGTAAAATGGTTATTCAAGAAACAATGCCAATAGCTAAAGGATCATAACTGTATGTGGAGAATTTTCAATCCTCGAGAAATATGTTTTAAGTAGTCTGCCAACATGTTCCAATTTCCAAGTCTTGAAAAAAATACCATCTTTCCTGAATATTTCAAAATACTTGCAATAACTACACTTATTGTAGAACCTCATTTATCTGGTAACAGCTCATTCAAAATAGAGTATAATTTGAAAACTACTATTCTATAGTTGTATAGATAGAGATTTTCTGTTAACGCTGAACATTTATTTTGAAATAAAGTTTCATGGTTACAGAGGTGTATGTAAAGAAACCAAATGGCCACTCAGCAGTTGTGAAACTATGCTATACCTCTCCATGTGCAAACCCCACAAAAACCACACTCAAAGTACCAGGGTCACTGCATGACACATTTACACTATACATTTAAAAATCTTCACACTATGACCGTGACTAAAATAATTCTGAGGTGGTCTCCATTAGTTACCAAGGTCACTAAAATAAATAAGCTAAACCTGATATTTCTATTCACAGGAGAAACAGCAGCCTGAATTAAAACTATATAATGGAGAAAAAAGAACTTACAAATATTGCTCTATACTGTAGATAATATTAAGCTTTCCTTTAATAGCTTCGCTTAAAACACAAACAAATATTTTTTAAGAAGATTCTTCTAAGTTAACAAGACAAACTAATAGCTACCATAGGCTTTGTTTTTATTTTTTAGAGTTAATTAAAATTTTTTGGAATTTATAATATTAAAGTGTATATAATTAAAAGTAATTTGATTTCCCATTCCTACCCAGCTTTTTTCCCCTAAGATAGCCAGTTAGCTAGCTCCTTGAATATTCTTCCACAGATATCCTATACACATATCAGTGTACATACACAGATTTCTTTCTTAACACATAAATATTAGCATGATACTAAATCTTTTCTATATCTTGAATTTTTCACTTAATAAAAATAGCTTTTAAATTTCAGTGCATATGAATCTTATTCTTTATAATATCTCCATGACATTCCATTGGATGAGTTTATAATAACTTATTTAAACAGTCCCCATTGACATACATTTTTCAGGGCTTCAATGACTATTCTTTTACAGGCATTATTCTCTGTATGTGAAAGTATATCTGTAAGATAAATTCCTAGAAATTAAATTGCTGGGACAGAGGTAATGCATTTACATTTGTAGTTAGACAAACAAAGCTATATTTAATTTCAGTTATATCAATTTATGTTCCCATCTAAGGTATGAAAGAATCTATTTCCCTATACTATAGGGCTTGGAACTCATTAGTAAATTAAAGACATTTTTTTCCTACCACTGCAAAATTTTCAAAAAAGTATACAAACATGAATTAGCATTGAAAGGTTTGCATGCTTCCTTTTAATAAAACCAAATATAATCTTCAACTCTGAATTATCTTGGAATGAATAAACTGATATCATTTTTCACAAAGTCAAGTTATTTTAATACTAATAATTCTCTCCAAATTTCAGCATCATAAAAAATTAAAAATAAATTCAATAAGAATGGAAACAGCACATCAGTAGAAAACTATATAGTTATTTACATTTATATTTTTAGAGTGGTAGAAAACACTAGTAATCAATTTGAGATCATTTGATGGGCACCAAATATTTAATTTTACTTTTTCCAATTTACTTACTTTTTCAATATTTAATGTCTTTTATCTATTAAAAAAGACTTTAGTTTTTTCAAACAAAGTACACCTTAGAGATGAAAAGAAAAATCTTCAGCAAAATTTTTCCTCACTTAATTACTAGTGTTTTTTGTATTTTCTTTTGAATAAATTTGTGGACCTATTCATGAAAACACTACTCTCAACTTTAATACTTGAAAAATTCCAAAACTACAATGCTAAAGAGTCACTTACTCAACATTTTCCTTTAAACAAAATCACATCTTACACTTAAAAAACTAATCAATTCATAAGAGTCAAGTTGATAAATATGTATATTTTTGCCATATTATACCTTAGTATGAAGTTTTATATTCAAAAGAGTCATGTGGTTATAAAACACCCCAAATGCTTCTGAGGTATGATTATTTTTCTATTTGTCCAGAAAACATAGGATTACATTGTAAAGCAAAGAGAAAAGAACTTCTTGAGCATTTAAATATGGTTGTGAAGAATCATTTTGTTTATTTGCTACTTAATTTTCTCTGGATTAGCTAACCGCTTGCACTTTTCATGTCAACACACATTCAGAGTTGTTTTTGCTCCAAGAAAGCCCCAGTAGTTTTAACTTGACACTTTGAAGCATGAGGCTATAGAGTTAAATGAAACTCCTTGGGTGTCAAAAGTGTTCCTACAGAGCACTATTCAACTGAAGTTTGTCTCTCATAGAAATTCAAGAAAAGGCATGCACAAGGCTGGCTTTCTAAGTCTTTTCAACTAGACTTCAATGATATCACATGTAAAGATCTGGTGGGGGTACCAGCTTGACCTACCTTTGACCACTGCTGGAGTAAAGGACTACCCAGGCATTACTAAAGAACAAGGGCAGAAGGTCAGTTCCCCTGAGGAATTTGAAGGAGACTCTCAGTGGAAGAAGAGGTGCCTAGAGAAAAGGAATCGAGAGAAGAGCCTGAGGTGTGTCTCCAATTGCTCCAGATGCCCAGCTCTAAAGATCCTTGTCTGAGCAGAACATGAAAGATTTTCATGGGACACGAAGGCATAATCATAGGGCCTCAACAGCTCATAAAATATTAATATTCTCCTTATTCATGGCTGTGTATAAGTCCCATTCTTTCAGAAAGTTTTCATTATATGGAAATCCATTTTGGGGGACATTTTTAAGAATTACCAGCAGTTGATATTTTGTAAGTCATACATGGAGCTTAGTAGGTTTAAAAACAGTTGTCTATAATATCTTCCTACTATGATCTATAATCAACAATGTTGTCAGCTCTCTTCTGGAAGTCAGGCCTTATCAGCTCTCTCCCAACATCACTTACATCATTTGGTCCTCACCCCCAAGAAATAAATCCGAACTCCCAGAGTATTTGATATACCATTCATTTTAGTACCAACTAACTTCTAAGTCACATCTCTTTCCCTTCACCTATATACATTTTGTGTGTGGACATTAAACATTTCTTAAAGTTCCTCAAAGATAACATTTTAAAACTATAACTCAACACAATTGTTCGTATCAGTCTATTTGTTATGCTCCTGTTATGTCGTTAAGGTAAATCATAACGTACCTCTTCTGTGAGGTGTCAATAATCACTATGGAAAATATTAGTAACTTCTCCAACTAGGAGTTCACAAATCTACTAGAAAATGTGTTAACTTTTATTGCAATTATTTCCCTATATGTGTTTACTATTTATTAGGCTATCTATCAGTTATTTTTCAGGAATTGATATTTATATTTTGCATGCTGAATGCTTCCATGAGATATTACATGTAGTAGCTAGTCGATAAATCTGTGTTGAATAAATGAATTTAAAAATGAATTAATACACAAATGAAGCAAAACCACATAGAATATCTACACAGTTAAAAATTTTTCTGGTAGAAGGCTGTCTCATTTTTAATGCCTCAATTTTATAGAAAATACTTGCCTCTTAACACAGCCAATGTTTATGTAAAAAAAATTAGACTTATGTCTCTAAAAGTCAACATGACATTTTTTTAGCAAATTGCATGGGAAAAAGTAATTTTCCAAATAGAATTGATAGAATGTCTGAATCACATAGACATTTTGAGAAGCAGGCCAAAGCTCAACAAAGGGGGTATTCATCTTAGATGTTGCTGGCACTAAGAAAGAACATGTTACTGCAAAAAAAACTATTTTTTAATAAGTATATCAATTACATTTTATAATCTGGAAAATTTTAAAAAATATTTAACAGATGCTCATATATTAAAATGTTATTGTTCTTTTAGAAATTGGCAGGACTGACATATAACTCACTATATATTTCCCATTTAACATAATGAGAAACAAACAAACAAAAAAGGAAACAAATTCTTGGTTAGCATTTTCATTCCAATTGTCTGATCTTGATAAACAGATTATTATTAATAAATGGGAGATAGCTGTATTAAATTAGATATATAAAATGTTCAAATCATGGTGCTATTTACTATAAGAAATATAAAAATAAAGGAAATAAAGGTGACTTGGTGCCTTGTCTTCAAGGAATTCACAGTTTAGTTCATGTCTAAGAAATATGATAGTATTACAATTAATATTTTATTTCTAATGCTTACCCGTGAAATTGTAGTAGCTTCATAGATGCTATGCTAGTAAGGATTCTGAGGCTATAGCCCAGCTTGGGAGATGAACACCATGATGTTTATAACAGTAACATACTTGCCACCACTACTCTAGGGATTCACACACACACACACACACACACACACACACATACATACCACTTCTAGTTGAGGTGATAAGTTAAAAATTCCCAAAAGATGTGACACTTAAACTGGGCAGGGAATTTTAGGGATAAAAATTGACCAAAAAACCCTCATCCAAATAAAACAGTCCCAGAAACAAAGTTTAGAAGAGAAAGAACTGGGGAAATCCAATAAAAGCAAGCAGTCATATTGGTTGAGACCAAATGGATTCCTATTGTCCTCAAAATGGAATAGGGTAGTTCCTAAGAACTTCTCCTTCAACTTGACACACTGACCAATTACAAGACTCTTCAATGGAATAAAAATCTCACAATGACTTGGAAAATTAAAACCGAGAGCTATCGATGGCTAGTATATGGGAGGAACCAATGTTACTTGTAAGACAAATTTACTAAGAAATGTGAAGGAAGAATCTGGACATACCCTTGATTGAGTTAATGAAACATGGACTGGAAAAAAAAATAAAACAGACAGCATTAATTCAGGCAATAATCTAGTCAATAGGGAGTCATAATAAAAAGAGGGAGACATTTTAGTTGAGGTGAAATTATCATCACTACCTTTCACAAGGTAGGCTCAGAAAGAGAAAGAAAATATTTTTACATAGTGATTATATGAAACTCCCAAAACCTCAGAGTTAAATTTTCAACAAAAATGTTTCCCAAAAAACATTATGCATCCTGCATATTTATTTCAGGCTTCCTAGGAATTGTCCATCCTGACTGATTAGTTCTGGTGGAAACACAAAAACTTCAGTATCAAACAGTCATTTTCATGAAGAGGAAATCAGAGAAAGCACGTTTGTGTGGAAGGGAGAAGAGCCGTACCAAGAGAACCAAATTTGTTCTAATATCAATCAGTGTACTACTTTTATTTAAGTTCTTCTTGGTCTTTTCTATATAAAAAATCATTCTTGTCCTCTTATTCTTAGCCTCTTTTACCAGTCTTATCTCAAGCTAATAGTAATATTTATAGCTCAAAAATTGTTTCTGTGTAGATCAGCTGTATTGTATATCTAATAAATAACATCTAATTCTTTCCTATATTAACCATTCTTTTTTCCACTATCTATCCAATTTCTTTAATGCCTATTGTAGCAGGGAAGGTTCAACCAGAGTAATGACAGTAGTAGTAATGTATATACACTTAGTGAAAGAAAGTGGCTTACACAATTATGGGGCAAGCTAGGCAAATCCATAGGGCAGGGCATCTGGAAGGGCAGGCTGGAATACTTCAGCATGGATTGAAGCTATTGTATTATCCACAGGCAGAATTTCTTCTCTCAGGGAAGTTTCAGGTGTTAAGGCCCTGCTTTTATGGCTTTTAAACCTATTGAATTAGCCAACCAAGGTTATCTGGAATAATCTCCTCAACTGATTATGGACTGTCAGCACATCTAAAAAATACCTTCAGAGCAACATTAGTGCTTTATTGAATAACTGGTGACTGCCCCTTGTGAACTTGGCACCCATACCTATCTCATTAAAGCAAATTAAGACAATAACAAAGTCATATTTCCACCTAACAAGATAATTATCCTCCATACAATTAAAAATACATTAATACTTAATTCCAGAAGCAGATTCAAAGCCCTTTCCTGTTGTTCACTTTTCTCCTTTGCTATTCTCTATAACATAAATACTGTGATCCAAAACCAACTCTTATTAATATATCCTATGTTGGAATATAAGGAGATAAGAGAGGGAAGAAGCTTAAAATATGTAGCTAATATATATGGAAACATATAGCAAAATAAGCTACAAATACTCATAACTATTGCAGTTCTTGTTTCTGCAACTAGTCACTTGGTCGTGGTTGGAATTTACAACCTTTTTCCCTTTGCACTCAGCAACCACCTCACTTGGTGCTGGTTCTTTGCCTGGCAAGGTGACCCCAAACCTTCATTTATAAAGGTTCTGTACCATTAGCCCTTCAGCCTAAATTGGGTTGTTTTATTTTTCCATTGGCTTTAATCACAGGCCATGGTACAACTAAAATAGATCCTAAGGGATCTCTTGTGTTCCAGACATAATCGTTCATACTTCCATTTTGTAGTAGCAATTTTTCCTTGGCAAGTGATATCAATCATCCCAGCCAGTACTGTAACTTGCCCGGTGACTCAAAGGCATAAAGATTACAAAGTGACGGAGTGGCAGTCTCAATTTCCAGGCCAATGCAATAATTGTTTTGTCTCCTGGTGGAAGCATTTCTCTCACTGGAACTAAGTCTTCCAAACCAGCAGAGCCTAAGGCTGTAGGTTCCGGAAGCAAAGATTTTGCTAGGTGGAACACTAATAGCAATAGAGAGTAGAGCCATTCCTATTTTTATTCTTTCACTCCTGGACCAGTGGATCTTAGCTAAGGGAAAAACAGCCCCATATATTGGACAATGATTTAGAGCATATACAAGATCTGCAGGGCACTCCTCCATAAGCCAGCTTCAGGACGGGCGAGAGGAGGAGAACATGTTGATGCCAGTGAATTCCATGAGCGAGGGCCCATTGCCACACTTCCTAAGCTGTGAAGCAAGTTTCCTGATCAGAAGCAATGTTGTGTGAAATATGGTGATGGGGAATACGACATCCTGTAAGTCCACAGATGGTAGTTTTGGCAGAAGCATTGTGTTCATGGAAGGCAAATTCATATCCAGAGTGTCTGTTCTATTTCCCCTTCCATAATGGAAGTAGTTTGGTGTAATCCACCTGCCATAAGTTAGCTAGCTGGTCATCCCCCAGAAATGGTACCATATTGCAGACTCAGTGTAGATCTCTGTTGGGAATTCAGCAGTGACAATAGGTCAGCCTTAGTGAGTGAAGTCCATATTGTTGTGTCTGTGCATAACCTCCATCCATCACGGCCACTTTGTTCATTAGCCCATTGAGTAATGACAAGAGCAGCTGGGGAAAGAGGCTGACTGGTATCGACAAAATGGGTCTTCCTATCATTAAAGTCCTCCTGTGCTGAGGTCACCCTGTGATGAGCATGAACAAGAGACACAACTGTCTTTACCATCTCCATCTATGCAGATATCATTCCTAATCTTCCCTGTCATGAATTTTCCAACCATATTTATTCCAGATCCCTGGCCATCCAGCCAAACCATTGGTCAGGGTCCTTAAAAAAAGATAGACTTATAATTCTGACAATTTCTTTTCCCAAACAAAATAAACCAGATGCATTGTCCGAAGTGCTGCCCACTGGGAAGATTTCCCTTCTTTACTGCCCTTCAGGGATATCATAGAAAGGAGCTGCTGTGATAGAACTCCTGGCTTTCGGGTGGTGCCTGCATATCCTGCAGAATTGTCTGAAGGTCTAAATTTTATCTTCCTCAGTCAGCTGGTCTTAGGGAATTTCCCATGGCATAGGTGCTAGCTGAGAGACAGAATGCAATGTAGCAGGAGTGGAGGCCTTGAATATTTGGGCTAGTACCTCATGCAACTTACTTATTCCTTCAGGGCCCTCTCAAGCATGATCTCATATATACATACCACCTTCATTTCATAATGGAATGCTGCTGTGCATGCCCAACATTATGGCTTTGCATGTCAAACAACACCCAGTACGTAATGGGAAACTCATTTCACATTCCATGGCCCATAATTATGTATTCAGTATCTACTAAGGCCCAGTATGGATGGACAGATGGGTGAATGAATGGATGGATGGATGCATAGATGAGAGACATATGATGATAGATAGATAAATGATAGATAGATGATAGATAGATAGATAGATAGATAGATAGATAGATAGATAGATCCTATAGTTTGTTTCTCTGGAGAACCCTGGCTAATACAGCTCATATTAATACATTTGGTCAGATTCAACTTTACATTCCTTCTGCCATTATCCCACTCCCTTAAGATCCATTCTCACACATATTCCCAGGTTTCTTTCTATATAAATTGGGGGAAAAACATGCAGCTATGCAGTTTAGTGTGTAGTGCACTGTATTTTCTGGCAAGTCACCCTTTGTTTCTCATTCTTTGCAGCCTGCTGGGACTTGAGTCTAGTTATAGGTCTAGCACAGCCGTGGGCAAACTACGGCCCGCGGGCCAGATCTGGCCCATTTGAAATGAATAAAACTAAAAAAAAAAAAAAAAAAAAAAAAAAAAGATCGTACCCTTTTATGTAATGATGTTTACTTTGAATTTATATTAGTTCACACAAACACTCCATCCATGCTCCTGTTCTGGCCCTCTGGTCCAGTTTAAGAACCCATTGTGGCCCTCGAGTCAAAAAGTTTGCCCAGCCCTGGTAGCAACAAAGACAGGGGGTGCCGGTAGGTCATAAGGAGAGAATCAGTAGTGTTTTGTAAGGCAACCACAGCAGAGGAGTCCCTGAGAGGTGCTTCAGGTGAAGGAAGACTAACCTCATAACTGAATATTTTATATCATTTGGAGACTAAAAAATAAAAATAACTGGGCCTGGCCAGCATGGGCCTCATAGCTGAGCATCAGCCTATGAACCAGGAGGTCACTATTCAATTCCCAGGCAAGGCACATGCCCAGGTTGCGGGCTTGATCCCCAGTGTGGGGCATGCAGGAGGCAGCCAATCAATGATTCTCTCATCATTGATGTTTCTATCTCTCTCTTCCTGTTCCTTTCTCTCGGAAATCAATAAAATTATATTTTAAAAAATCACTGGATGATTATTAAACATTTTCTAGATTTTGTTTTCATAAAATAAGTTTTTATGTTCTAGTACAAATCAGCAAAGAGAAAAACAAAAGGCTCTGATGAAGCCTGTGGAAGTTATTATTCTGCAAGAGTCCAAATCTAGCTATAAAATGCATATTCTTTGAGGTGATTCATCTTTATTTTATACAAATTTACATTCTCCTTTTTCTTTATCCATGTCAGTAGTTCATTTCATACTTTCATCTTGCAATCCATCAACCTCATCACAATACATTGTTTCCCTTATATATCAGGAACTCCCAATTGACTTCAGAATACATTTTTTGTCTTGTTTTCACAACAAAATTGTCTTTAACATCTTTTGGATTGCATTGGGATTTATATATAACAGTAATATGTAGATATTTTAAAGGATCATATAAGCAAAAACAGGATTAAAAAGCTACCATTTCTTGAGAGTCATTAAATACAAGGCACTGTACTAATGATAAAAAATGAGAGAGAAAGAGAACCTTACTTTCTTCTGTAAAACTCTGTTGTTGATCTTATATGAAAAATTACTATAATATTGCCCTTGTCTTTATGGATCGGACAGATATGCAAACATATGTAGTTACATGAGGGGAAATAAAGTATGATAATATCGATGTGAGTAGAGTGGCATGGCCATGTGTGGTAGGCAGAATTCTAAGATTCCCTAGACTCCCACCTGCTGGTGCACATTTCCTTTATGACCCCTTTCTCCTCAGTCTTAGCTCTGTGACGATGATGGAATATCACACCCATGATTATGTTACATTTTAAAGTTTAAGAGATTTTGCAATTTAATTAAATCCTGAATCTGTTGACTCCCAGTTAACCAAAAGGGAGATTATCTTAAATTTGGCCCAATTTAATCAGAGTAGCTCTTAAAAGAAATCAAATACTCAAAACAACAGCAGACACTACCCTGTTCTGTTGGCCTGAGAGAAGCAAACCACCATGTTATGGAGAGAGCCATGTGGCAGGAAACCACAGGCCCCTCTAGGAGTTGAGAGACTTAGTCCTACAACTACAAGGAATAAAATTCTGCCAACAATCTAAACGACCTCAGAAGAGGACCCTGACCCCAAGTGAGAATGCAGTCTGGCTCATACCTTGATTACAGCCTTGTGCACTTTTGCTAATCCTTTAACACTCAGCCCAAATATCACTTCCAATGAAATACCTTTCTTTATATCCTCAAACAAAGGTAAGTGTTTTTCCCTCTGCTCCCATGATGCCTCATTCACACCTTGATTATAGCAATGTTTATATGAGTGTAATGCATTCACATGGGTTTGTCTTATTATTGATCAGGAGCCTCTAGAAGACAGGGACCTTGTTCTTCTCACTAAATATCCCTCCATGCCAGGTATGTAATAGGCACTAAGTACTTATTCACTTAGTCATTCATATACTTATTTCCTTCCTACTATTTGCTGACCAAATGACTGTGGGGCAATAACTTTATTCACAGGTCATAGAAAGAAACTAAAATAATGCATATCTTATTAATCAGAAGTTGACCTTATAAGCTGGAAGCTACAATAAGAGGAAAGGCAGAGCAAGAAACTGCCTTATAAACAAGAAGTATGACTTGGCAGATGGGAAATGTGAATAACTTAATGAGAAATCAGAGTTATCTGTGTTGACACTATAAAATCAGATCATATCATCCACAAAAAATTGACTACATACATATATGCATGGTACCATATTGTAAACTTGATGTTTATTTTTTGCAGTTCTATGATTCTTGGCTCCCAGAGAAAATTCAGTGAAGCTGTTGAATTTTCAAGTATAATTTACTGGGGGTGGGGGTGGAACAGCTTTCCTGTGCATTGTAATCCCATCACTGTATAGGTAACTGGTCTCGATCTAAAACCTATTCACTTAGACATTTTCTTAAATTCTAATTACACAAGTCTCCTCTATGTTGTTCTGGCTCAGTTCAGAAAGTGGTTAATTAAAAAAAAAAGTGAAATAAACTCTAAAACGCGCTGTTCGTCAATGTTGCACTTATAGTTATGAATAAAAATACTGTTTCACTGTCTCGATGTGAGTCATGGTTTTTTGTGAGTTTTGGTAGCCTTTACAAAAAATCATAAAGCTCTAGTAGCTTCTTCCTCTGGCAGAAGCACAAGAGCTCTACAGATTTCAGTGTAACCGCCTGCCATCAGTCACCGAGCTGGAAAGGCCCCTAGCTCACAGGACCATCCGACTGATGCAGAGGAGTCGTTTTTAAGGGCCTTGGAACTTGCAATCACTTGGCTACCATAAAATATTTCTAGAGGAAAGGAATCCTCAAGTCCAATAGACCAGAGGGTCTTTTGGCTCTGCCAAAAAGAGTGACAGAGGCTATAAAACTGTCTGCTCTCCTCCTCTGCTAAGTGTCTTGCCAGAAATCACAAAGACTCGGAGCTGTTGAAAATACGGCTGCTTTATTTCAAAATGCACCCTGCAAAGGATGCCGCTTGCTACTCTCTCACTCCATCTACTGGAGTTGACTCAAAACACTGATCTAGTTAACACTCAGCTAGGAAAATCGCATTCCAGAGAACCTTCGGTCCCCCACTGTTTCCCCTGGAGGATAAAATCCTCAAGGAGCCAAGGGTCTGACAGCCAACAATATAAATTTGTTTGCAGAATCTTTTGTTTTTTTAAAGATCCTTTTTTAAAAGGAGCAATGGACAGGCCGAATAAAGCGAAGTTCGTTCTGAATACCATATTCATTTTTTGAGCATCTCCTCCAGAATAATTTTGCCTTTTACTATTTTTCCAGAACTTGCCTCCTTGGTTACATTTACCTTGAAATTTGTGGTAATAATATCAGCAACGTGCAGTAGAGGCCTGGGTTCTGGATTTGAAGTCAGATGAGAAAAAATTAGTTCTGACCTGCATGTCTTAATGCCAGAGATTCACCAGTGTCCCTAAGTGTGTAGAACAAGTGATCTTACTTATGGGGACTGCACTGAAAACTCTGGTGAGACACAAGAGGTACTCCGAAATATCCACAAAACGCCTAATAATGGAACCTCACTCTTAGTTCTGACCCCTACCACTCTCTCCTGTTTGCCTTGTGACTTGCCTATGACCTTTATAACATTATTATTATGAAGAGATATTACTTCTTAGAGCAGTTTCAGATTTACAGGAAAATGGGACAATGTACAGAGAATTTCTGTACACTCCATCTCCTCTAGCCCCCTCACGGCTTCCCTCATTATTGACATCTTTTATTACTGTCACACATTTTTTATGATTGATGATCCAATATTAATTCAGTGTTATTAACTAACATCCATAGTTTACATTAGGGTTCACTCTTTCTGTTGTACAATTCTATGGATTTTGACCAATGCATAATGTTATGTATCCACCATGATAGTATCATACAGAATAGTTTCACTGCCCTAAAAACCTCCTATGTTCCACTCATCCCCTCAACCACTGATCTGCTTACTATTTCTATAGTTTGTCTTTTCCAGAGTGTCATATAGCTGGAATCATACACTATATAGCCTTTGCTAACTGCCACCTTTCATTAAGCAATTTACATTGAATGTTCTTCTATGTCTTTTTGTGACTTAATGCTCATTTTATTTTTATCACTGAATAAAAATATTACATTGCATGGATGTACCACAGTTTGCTTATCCATTCACCCACTGGAGTTCATTGGGTTGCTTCCAATTTGGGGCACTTATGAATAAAGCTGCTATAAACATTCTTGTGCAAGTTATTTTAAAAAAAAACAACAACTATCTTTATTGTTGAAAGTATTTCAGATGTCCCTCCCCTCCCCCCACTGAACCCTTTCACCCTTATCCCCCACCAGACCTTCAATGCACTATTGTCTATGTCATTGGGTTATACATATATGTATATAAGTTATTTGGTTAATCTCTTCCACCCCCTCCTCTCCTCTCTTCCCTCTGAGATTTGTCAGTCTGTTCCATGCTTCCATGTTTCTGAATCTATTTTGTTTGTCAGTTTATTTTGTTTACTAGATTCCACATTATAAGTGAGAGCATGTGATACTTAACTTTCTCTGACTGGCTTATTTCACTTAGCACAATACTTTTCTAGGTCCCTCCATGCTGTTAAGAGATCCTTCTTTTTTAAAGCTGCATAGTATTCCATTGTGTAAATATACCACACCTTTTTTATCCACTCATCTATGGATGGGCACTTGGGCTGTTTCCAAATCTTAGCTATTTTAAATAATGCTTCTATGAACATAGGGGGTGCATATATTCTTTCTGATTGGTATTTTGGGTTTCTTAGGATATATTCCTAGAAGTGGGATTACTGGGTCAAATGGCAGTTCCATTTTTAATTTTTTGAGGGACCTCCATACTGTTTTCCGTAGTGGCTGCATCAGTCTGCATTCCCACCAGCAGTGTACGAGGGTTTCCTTTTCTCCACATCTTTGCTGTGCAGGTTTTTGGATGGATGTAAGTTTTCAGTTCACTTGGATAAATACCTAGGAGCAGAATGCTGGATTATGTGGTGAGACTCCATTTAGCTTTAAAATAGAGGCCCGGTGCACAAAAATTTGTACACTCGGGGGGTCCCTCAGCCTAGCCAATGCCCTCTTGCAGTGTGGGACCCCTCGGAGGATGTATACCCCAGTGGGGACCCTCACCCCATGGAGGTTTGGCCAGCCTGGGTGAGGGGCTAATGGCTGTTTTCAGGCTGGCCACATTCCCTTTAGGGTGGGGGGTCCCCACTGGGGTGCCTGGCCAGTCTGGGTGAGGGGCTGAGGGCCGTTTTCAGGCTGGCCAAGCCCCCTGGAGACATAAGCTCCCAGTCTCTCCTTTTTTTCTTTTTGTTTTTCTATTCTGGGATTTATTTACCTTCTATAATTGAAACTTTGTTGCCTTTAGCGGAGGCCTGCGGAAAGCTTGGCTTCCTCCATCGCCAGGGGCAACCCACTCCTGCTTGCTCCAGCTCCGTGGCCACAGCTGGCTGAAAGCAGGTATCTGGGGTTTGTTTACCTTCTATAATTGAAACTTTGTTGCTTTCAGTGGAGCTCAGAGCTGGTCACTGCAGGTGGGGAAGCTTGGCTTCCTCCATCACTGGAGCAAGCAAGCCTCCTGCTCGCTCCAGCTCCGTGGCTGCCAGCCGCCATCTTGGTTGGGTTAATATGCATATAGTTGCTCTGATTGGCTGGTGGGCATGGCTTAAGGCATAGCGAAAGTACAGTCAATTTGCTTGTTTGCCTTTTATTAGTGTAGATATTTATTGATTTTTTTACAGAGAGGAAGGGAGAGGGACAGAGAGTCAGAAACATTGATCAGCCGCCTCCTACACACCTCCTACTAGGGATGTGCCCGCAACCAAGGTACATGCCCATGACCGGAATCAAACCTGGGACCTTTCAGTCTGCAGGCTGATACTCTATCCACTGAGCCAAACCAGTTAGGGCCATTTAGCTTTGTAAGAAACCTCCAAACTTTCTTCCAAAGTGGCTGTACCGCCATCAATGAATGAGAGTTTCCATTGCTCTACATCCTCATCAGCCTTTGGTATTGTTAGTGTTTGTATGTTAGCCACTATAATAGGTGTGCAGCAACTTCTACTTAACTTCCTGTCCTAATGGCTAGCAGAGCTTCACTGTGATATCTCCACTTCTGACTGGCCTTGAGGCCCCTACATGACAAAGGAAAACTTATTTATCTCTGTATCTCCAGGGACAACGAGATTTGGCATGTAGAAGGTCCCACACATTGACTATAATCTTTTGACAGAACTAATTGTTCTTTCCCTAATATCTTTGTAACCAGTCTCTATACAGCCATGTCAAAATGAGCACTCCATTTGGAGCAGTATTACTTTGGGCAAATCACATAATCTCTCTGAATATCTATTTGCTTGTCCAAAACAGAACTCACAAAAAGATCCTTGATAATCTTAAAAAAATGTAAAGTCGAAATGAGTCTAATATGAAGTAACTCTGTATGGTGCACAATATAAACATTGATTCTTTTTATTTCTACACACGCATAGTGGGTAACCACCTAATTCAGAAGTATGAAAAATCTGCTTATTTCAAATGTCTTCCTTCCCTCTGTTCTGAAATACATTGTAACACACACACACACACACACACACACACACCTAATGTCTTCATTAAATATATAGACCAAATCTTAGTAATTGAGAATGTGTCTACATAAATGATAATGCATACCAAATATTTGTGCCTGGATATATTTAGAAAATTATTATAAACTAGAGGCCCAATGCATGAAAATTTGTGCAAGAGTAGGCCTTCCTTCCCCCGGCTGCCAGCACCGGCTTCCCTCCAGCACCTAGGACCCAGATTTCCCTCCTCCAGCTGCCGGCAGGTACCTGGGACCTGGGCTGGCTTCCCTCAGGCCACCCGCAGGCACCCGGGCCCTGGCTTCGTCAGGAAGGATGTCCAGAATGACGTCCAGAAGGATGTTTGGTCTAATTAGCATATTACCCTTTTATTATTATAGATTAAAAAAAATGAAATATATTATTTATTATTTACTTTGACCTATTTTCCAAATATCTGATTATAAAAGAAGTTGGTGTGCACAGGGTGTTGGGGTTTGGTAATGAGAGCAAGTGCTAAATATTGCTCTTCTGACATAGGAAGCAAATGAAACTACACAACCTGCATGCTATGCATTCCTTAAGAAGTGGAGTATTAATCCTCACATTACTCTTTGAAGATAATCTGTAATTTTTGCTCAGGTTAACTTTTAAGACTGTTTACTTTGTTTTTAGTATGCTGAAATTTCATTTTAATGTGTGTCAGATTGAAATATTATTTCTAGTCCTTTGGGGGATACATTAGGAATCCTAAATCTGTTTCTCAGTTCAGGCAGTATAATAAATATTTTATGAATTATTTTTTATGTATTGCTTCTTCCCTATTCTTTCCACCTTCTCCTGAAACACCAATTAATCATATCTTAGAACTTATCATTTAAATGTCCTTGTCTCTTAATCTGTCCTACATGTTTTTCATGCTTAAATTTCTCTGTGCTAACTTATCATTTCTTTTAACTAATCTCTTGGTTCCTCTTCTCTCTTCAACTACGTCTAAACTTCTTTTAAAATTATCTACTAAGGTTATATTTTTATTTATTACATTTTTTTAGAAGTTCTCTGTTTTTCCAAAAAAAAAAAAAATCTTTTGGCTTTGTTTGTACTTTTCCACATATATTATTTTAAAGTTTATCTTCTTATTTTTTAAACACAAAAAGTATATTTTATACTCTCTCTAAAAAATCTAATACTTATAATTGTTGTGGATATGTTTCTGTTATCTATTGTTTCTGCTGATTAAGTGCGCTATTTGTGGTCTTGAAAAATTACCTAGATGGATATTTTGAAGATTAAAAATGGGATCCTTCCTCTAAGGATTGGTTTCTTGCAGGCATCTAGGGGAACTTGCAGTTTATGTTCACTTTAAATATATTCACAATCTATAGGTTATTTTACAACTACCACAGGATATTAATTTGGGCTACAACTTTGTTAGTCAAGTTGGCTATGATTACAAATTCTTAGGGCTTCCTCCCACCTCTGCTCTACACAACTCTAAGGAAACTTTCCCAGATGTTCAAGGGATGGAGGGCAGATTTAGTACATCATTTTTTCTTTTTTAATTTCAGCATTAATTTTTTTTTCAATTACAGTTTACATTCAACATTATTTTATATTAGTTTCAGGTGTACGGCATAGTGGTTAAACAAACATACTTTACAGAGAGGTCCCCCTGATATTTCAAGTACCCACCTGGCCCCATACATAGTCATCACATTATTATAGACTATATTCCCTATGCTGTACTTGACGTCCCTATAACTATTCAGTAACTACCAATTTGTACTTCTTAATCCCTTCACCTTTTTCATCCAGGTCCCCAACCCCCTTCCCCTCTGGCCTCCATCTTCAAAGGGAAATCTGTCTGATTTACCATTCCTCTAATGCTGTAGCTCTGTGAAGTCCCGGCTTAATGTAAGAAAAATCTCTGCTCAGATTTCTTGCCTTGGGTGGTTGGTAGAATTTAGGCTTTAACTTCTATTCCCTCATGTTTAAGCCATGAAAACTAAAGTGCAAATTAGCCTTGGTTAGTAATTGCCTTCAGGGCAAAAAACAACTCCAGTACTCCCTCACCTCTTGGGTTCCAGGTTTTCTTTAGATGTTGGTTTGGTAATGCCTTACTACCTTGTCAGCTTTTTGATGGTTTTTGAAAGGTAGTTGTAAAATATTTTATCCAGCATCTGTTGTTGGTTTCACTGGGAGGATTGGTCTGCATAACCTAACCCGCTATATCCCTGGAAACAGAACAAGACGTGCACCGTATTCTCAACAAAATGCCT
Organism: Myotis yumanensis; assembly: GCF_028538775.1. NCBI lineage: Eukaryota > Metazoa > Chordata > Mammalia > Chiroptera > Vespertilionidae > Myotis > Myotis yumanensis. Next base: position 33,004,613 of record NW_027223766.1, on the reverse strand, counting down.
AAATTGAGTTTGAATCTAAGTCTGATTCAAAGTGGAACAGGACACTTTGTGAAAACAAACCTGACCAAAAATTAAATTCATGAACCTACCCCAGGGTCTCAGGAATAGTGATACTATTATTCTGTAATAAGTATATACTGGCAAGAGTTTTGCAGTGTGCTTTTCAGGGAATCAAAGTACAACTGAAAACTGAATTTTAAAAAATCACCTCTGTACTTGAAGAGGATTTTTTGCAAGGAAAGGTAGAGAACCAAGGGTGTCCCTCAAATAATAATAAAAGGTCTTATTCAAAGATACAATAACTCAGCTAAACTGTGGTGGTACAAGAATGGAATGGAACGAACTGAGGAATATCAAAACACTGCTAATCACCAAAGAAGAGAAATTGGAAACACTAATATCAGTCCTACCAGAAATCCTTCAAGTCTCATAATTAAAGGTTTTTACCAATTTCAGGATGATAAAACATTACAACTTCACTCTATGTTTTGCATAAGTTTAATTTTGTTATACAATTCTACTTTAGTTAATTTTGAGTGAATTATGCATAGCTCCCTTACTATCGTTTAGTTTAGTCATTTTCTACTAATCTGTTTGGACTCCATATAACATCCAAAGTCTAAGAGTGCATCCAGGATGTATCACCGAGAGATGTCTGAACCTAGAGAGCTGTCATTTTGCCAGAATATTACCCAGCAGGCTTATTTCTAGCAAAAGTAAGATATACAGGTAGAAAGAAAAATATACATATATAGCCCTAACCAGTTTGGCTCAGTGGATAGAGCGTTGACCTGCGGACTGAAAGGTTACAGGTTCAATTCCAGTCAAGGGCATGTACCTTGGTTGCGGGCACATCCCCAGTGGGAGGTGTGCAGGAGGCAGCTGATCGATTTCCTCTCTCATCGATGTTTCTAACTCTCTATCCCTCTCCCTTCTTCTCTGTAAAAAATCAATAAAATATATTTAAAATATATATATTTATTTTTTTTGTGTGTGTGTGTATGTTCTGGGCAGGAGCATGGGAATTGAGTCTCCAGCAGAAAAATCAGTACTTCGGAAATTCTGTAAGTAATCATTATGTAACATACACATTTCTTTCTGTTCATCTCTATTTAAAAGAAATCTGTTATCTAAATGTTTGACCTTTATAAGACTGCATATTAAAAGCTTAATCATAACATGTCAAGTTAAAATGGCTTTCTATGGAAACCTTCATTACTTGAAAGGCTTTGTCGTCCACCTCCTTGATCAAAATAGGTAGTGACCTGTAAAGCAGCCAAGAAATGTCTACTTGGAGTGGCTTTCCCCTGATGGATGAAGGAGCAGGCAAAGATTCTTACTGGTAAAGTGCGAGCAGATAACTTTATGTGACAGCACATTATAAATGAGGCAATATGAGCATGAAGTAGTTCACAGCATTCACTTCTATCAAGTTCTACTGATTAAAAAAGCAAGGTGTGGTTTAAAAATTATCTGAGCCTCCAATAATTTTTGGCTTCTCTGTAAGTCAGACTACATGAGAATACACCGGAGGTGCTGGGAAGGAAGCCACGTCATCACTGGCAAAGACGGCTTCTAGACTTGGCCCCGGTTGGGTTAACCGAGTCTGCCCGTCCAATGCAGCATGAAGGATGAAACGGGTGCATGTAATAGCCCACGGTTTCATATATTAAAATCGGAGTCTCACTCGTACCAGTTGTCAGCTTTATCAGAGATCCTAGATACAGGCATCTTTTCAAGATCTCGAGCACTGAAAGGATCTTTTGTAACATTGCACACTGGAGAGCAAACACTGTTGTCATCAGCAGGTTTGGATCTTCTGGGAGTCTGCATTCTGTCAAGGTTTTTGGCAGAGACTCAGGTAGAGAAACATTTACTTTAAAATGATTAATGATTCCCAAGTCTACTTTGCCAAGGACCACGCTTTTTGTACTCTCTTTTTAGTCATTGATCCTGAAACACTTCTGTAACTTACTCAGCTTTCAAATTAACATATATATATATACATATATATATACATATACTTTGAAAAATATACATACTTGATTAGATCTTTCTTTTCCCTGGAAACCGACCATGGCAGACTCTTTTGGACAAGCACTGTGTACATATCTATTTCATCGGTATTATTATTTGAATGGTGTAATTTAATTAGCCCATTCCTAAACCCACATTTATGGCCAGCTGGTAAGGCCAGGATTCCAAGATAGGACCTTGATTTGATAGGGTTTTAATAATATAGTTAACTGTAACAGTGTGTAGAGCTACCTATTACACAGTAATACCATTAAACTGCGTTACAATAAACAATAGAATAAGCTCAGACTCAACTTTTTTCTAGTACATGAGACCTGGAGCTGAGAAGGCAAAATCTCAGATGGTTATAAATGTAAACTATGTTATAATCCATTTATATTAATAAGGAATTATACTTAAAAACTTTCAGGCCAACGAAAAATTTACTTCATGTCTCTTTCTTAAATGTTCTTTGCTTTGAGGAAAGTATTTTTCCCCCTTTTAGGTAGAAGAAGGAGGTGAATAGAAGTACTAAAATTACCACTTAGTGAAATAATGTAATTCATTAACAAAACTTACTACAATTTCATTTAAATATGTATTTAGGTTTCAGGCTTTAAAATAGTTTATATTTTGCCCTGGCCAGTGTGGCTCAGTTGGTTGACCGTCCCCACACAAAAAGGTTGCAGGTTTGATTCCCTGCTAAGGCACATGTCCAGGTTGCGGTTTGGTCCTGGTTGGGTGCTTACAGGAGGCAACCAATCAATATTTCTCTCTCAAATCGATGTTTCTCTCTCTCTCTCTCTCTCTCTCTCTCTCTCTCTCTCTCTCTCTCTCTCTCCCCCCTCCCCCCCGTCCCTAAAAAAAATCAATTAAAATAGTTTACTTTTTGTTGGGGCTGAGCAGCAAAAAATAAATCCTAGGAAATCATTTTGGGATCAATTTTCTCATCACTGTTTTTAAGAAAAAGATTGGTGAAGAGAAATAATTTGTAAGATATCTAAACATGGGCAAAACTTGATAGGAAAAGCACTGGGGGAAAGACAATCTATACTTGTCATTTGTATCTCCCTGGTAGTATGCCATTTACCCCAAATTTTTTTCTAATTTAAATTCTTTATTGTTTAAAGTATTACATATGTCTCCTTTTTCCCCCATTGACTTATTCCAGGCTATTCCCACCCCACGCCCCCAGCACATGCCCTCACTAGCCCCTCCTCCCCACTGTCTGTGACCATTGGTTATACTTATATGCGTGCATACAAGTCCTTTGGTTGATCTCTTATCCTCCCCTCTCTCAGCCTCCCCTACCTTCCCTCTGAGTTTTGAGGATCCGTTCAATGCTTCTATGTCTCTGGATCTATTTTTGTTCATAAGTTTATGTTGTTCATTATGTTCCACAAATGACTGAGATTGTGTGATATTTGTCTTTCTCCGACTGGCTTATTTCACTTAGCATAATACTCTCCAGGTCCATCCATGCTGTTGCAAATGGTAAGAGTTCTTTCTTTTTTACAGCAGCATAATATTCCATAGTGTAGATGTACCACAGTTTTCTAATCCACTCATCTGCTGATGGGCACTTGGACTGTTTCCAAATCTTAGCTATTGTAAATTGTGCTGCTATGAACAGAGAGATGCATATGTCCTTTCTGATTGGTGTTTCTGATTTCTTGGTATATATTCCTAGAAGTGTGATTACTGGGTCAAATGGGAGTTCCATTTTTTAATTTTTTAAGGAAACTCCATACTGTTCTTCACAGTGGCTGCACCAGTCTGCATTCCCAGAAGCAGTGCACGAGGAGGGCTCCTTTTTCTCCACATCACGCCAGCACTTGTCGTTTGTTGATTTGTTGATGCTAGCCATTCTGACAGGTGTAAGATAGTACCTCATTGTCATTTTGATTTGCATCTCTCAGATGATTATTGAGTTTGAGCATATCCAAATTTTTTAAAGCACCTCTCCTAAACTAAAAACTTAGCAACAAAGATAATGACCTTTGACAATTAGGAATTATAGAAGCTCTCAATCTTTATTGTCTTTTGACTTGTACTTCTAGTATAAAAAGCAATTTTTAAGACCCAGACCTACTCTAAGTAAAACTTTTTTTAAGTCCCCTCCCCCTTAACAGAAAAATTCTTAAATCTAAAAATGAATACAGCTATTGTTATAAATTAAGCATTACTAAATTTCTTTTTTTTTGGCTATAGTGTGGTTTCATTCCTTAGATCATTCAAAAAGTATTTATGAATCACCTCCATGTACCAAACCCTGTTCTAGATGTGGGAATTTGACAATGAAAAAAACATACAAAAATACCTATGTCAAGAAATGTGTGAGATTATTTGATGATTTATAATAGAAGTTTACAAACTGTGGACCCTGAGTAAAACCTGAGCCATTACCTATTTTTTAATAGTTTTATTAAGGTATAATTAGGATATAAATAATTGCTCATATTTAATGTGTTCAATTTGATGAGTTTGAACATAGCATCAATGATGCCATCATCACAGTGAAAATAACAGACATACCCAATCTCTCTCAAACTTTCCTTGTTTCCCTTTGTTTTGTGGTGGTTGTTTTAAGAACCCTTAACATGAGATCTACCTTCTTAGTACATTTTGAAGTGCGCAATACCAGATTGTTAAGCATAGGCACTATGTTGCACAGCAGATTTCTAGAACTCATGCATCCAGCACAACTGAAACTTTATACTTCTGGAGCAACTCATTCTTTCCCCCTCCCCCCAGCCCCTGGCAACCACTATTATGGTCTCTATTTCTATGAGCTTGATTGTTTTAGATACCTCATGTAAGTGGAATAATGCGGTATTTGTCCTTCTGTGACCGTCTTTTTCACTTAGCATAAGGTTCCCAAGGTTCATCCATGTCATCTCAAATGGCAGGATTTCCTTCTTTTTTAAAGTTAAATAATATTCCATTGGGTAGATATACTTTTTAAAAAGTCCATTCATCTTTCAATGGACACTTGAGTTATTTCCATATCTTGGTTATTGTGATTAAGCTACAGGGAACATAGGAATACAGATATCTTTTCAAAATCCCAATTTCAATTCTTTTAGACATATTCCCGAAGTGGAATTGCTGGATCATATTGTAGTTCTAGTGTTTAGTATTTGTATTATTTATTATTGATTTCAGAGAGGAAAGGAGAGGGAGAGAGATAGAAACGTCAATGATGAGAGAGAATCATTGGTTGGCTGCCTCCTGCATGCCCCCCACTGGGGATCGAGCCTGCAACCCAGGCATGTGCCGTGATCGGGAATTGAACCAGGACCTGTGGTTCATATGTCAACATTCAACCACTGAGCCATGCCAGCCAGGCTTATAGTTCTATTTTTAATATTTTGAGGAACCTCTATCTTGTTTTCCATAGATGCTGCACCATTTCAAATTCCCAGGAACAATGTGTGAGGCTTCCAAGTTCTTCACATGCTCACAACACTTATCTTTTGTTTTGTTTTGTTTTTTTTTTTATAATAGCCAGCCTAACACTACAATGACATATTTGAATAGTTGTTGCTGAGACCACATGGCCCACAAAGCTGGAAATACTTGCTACCTTGCCATTTACAGAAAAAGTTTGCTAACTCCTGATTTATAGCATTACTACAAAACAAAACCTTGTACATCATGGTAGATGCAACAAATCAATGTAAAAAGCACATAGGACATGAAATAAAAGAAGAACTCATATATAGGTGCCAAGAAACTCACTTTATCGTTGTGGTAGACTAAATAATATCCCTCACAAAGATGCCCATAAATTAACCTCTGAACTTGTGAATGTATTACCTTACATGGCAAAACGGGATTTTGTAAGTGTGATTAAGTTAAGGATACTGAGATGGGAGATTGTCTGGGATTACCTGGTTGGGCTCAATCTAATCACAATGGCTTTTATAGGAGGGGGGCAGGAGAGTCACCTAAGAGTCAGGGAAGAAGGTGTGCTGATGGGAATAGAGGTCAATGAGAGATGGACTCACCGGTAGACAGAAATTGAAAGATATTATACTTCTGAATTTAGATGGGGGAAGGGGCCGTGCACTGAGGAATGCAGGTGGCTTATAAGGCTGAAAAGGGCAATGAAATACAATCTCCCATCAGAGTTTACAGAAGGGATCGGCCCTAAGGACACCTGGGTTTTAGCCCATAAAACTCATTTTGAACTTCTGACATCCATAACTGTAAGAAAATCAATTTGTGTGTTTTTATGCACTAAGTTCGTGGTGATTGTTAGAGCAGCAGTAGGAAACCAATCCAGTAGCAAGGACTCTGACTCTGGAGTCAGAGAGAGGAAAGATACATCCTGACTTAGTTACTACATACGATGTGTGGGAAGATTATTTATTTTCTCTATCATTACTTCTCCCTCTATCATTTATTCATAGGGAAATACTGGGTGTCCGTAAAACTAAGCAGTATCTGAGTTGATGCACAGCTGTTGCTCCTGTCCTCTGGAACTTCAGTATGTAATAGAGCATCAGAAATGTCAGCTTACTTATTTACCTCCCATCTCTTTGTCTTCTTTATGACTGGGGTTCAGAAAGAGCCTTTTTAAAAACCATATAAACATAATTAAAAAGACAATAAAGATTCAAAGGTTTATAATTCTTAACTATCAATTCTTAATTGTGTGATAGGTGCTTCAAGAAAGCCCTACACTCATCTCTAAGCACAGAGTTCGTTCATTGGTATATGATTTATAAATAAAGAATTAAGTGAATGGTCACCAAGCAACCCCTGGGGTCTGAGCCATTCAATTGATATTTCTCTCTTCTTTTGGTAGTCTATCCTGGTAGGAAAAGAGGTACCTTCAAGAAGCCACTGCTCTTCCCTAATTTTAAGGCTGGAGATGCCTTTCAGTACAACAATAAGGACCTCCCCATACCATCCATCAGTCTCTAGAACAGCAATTCTCAACCTGTGGGTCGCGATCCTTTGGGGGTCGAACGACCCTTTCACAGGGGTCACCTAAATACATCCTGCATATCAGATATTTACATTACGATTCATTACAGTAGCAACATTACAGTTATGAAGTGGCAACGAAAATAATTTTATGGTTGGGGGTCACCACAACATGAGGAACTGTATTAAAGGGTCACAGCATTAGGAAGGTTGAGAACCACTGCTCTAGAAGATACACATTCCTCAGAGATGCAACTCTTCCAGGAAATAATGCTTGGTCAGCTTTTTTAAGGGCTACCTGCTGCTCAGCAATTGTCTTTCTCTTGTTATCTTGTTATTTTGCATGAAAAACCATACTGTGTATTTACACAATGAAATGTTTAAAAACAATGACCAAAAAAATTATCTGGAAAGATATTCTTGTGGCCATCGTCAAAGCCAGTATTCCCATTAAATTTCTGATGTGACATAATAGGTTCCTAGCAGACATGATGTTTTGACCATGTACAAATAAAGCTGGAAAAAGGAAAAATGTGTAGAGAAATATTTTTTTTCTTCTTAACTAGAACCTCCGAATGAAGTGATTTGTGACAGACTGATATAACATTAGCCTCTTACTAAAGTCTTTATGAAGTGGAAAACAGGACCAAAATGCAATCGTGTGACCTCACACATGGCATCCTTTTAAAATCATAGAGCAATGGGAGAGGCCTCAAAGGAAAAAAAAAAACACAGAAAAATGAAACCATATGCAAACTGCATCACCTCCATGTAAGTCATCCATCTTCCGGTGTTTTTACATCTGCTTTGTTACCAGTTTTATTTGGATGGCAAAACCACTGGGCGGTGGCCACATCTGTGTGTGTGTGTGGATAGCTCTTCAGACATCATAAGTACTTAGGAAACATTTTCCAATAGTAATGATTCAAGGAAACAAATCACAAGCAGTATATTCTGATGTCCTATGCAATTGCTTATTCGTTCTCTCCAAAATATAGATTATTATTTTGCAACCTCTATTCCTCGACATGAAGCAATCTCACACCATTCTGAAATACACCCTGGGCCAGCTCATGCGTGCAATTGAGTACCGCATGAGTTTCACCTTAACTCTTTTATTTTTTAAATGTTTCATCTTTTTTTCTTTCAATTTTATTTTGTATTGGTTTCAGGTGTACAGCTCAGTGGTAAGACAATCATATACTTTACACAGCGTTCTCACTGGTATTTCCAGTACCCACCTGGCACCATACATAGTTATCACAATATTATTGACAATTCCCTATGCTTTACTCACATCATTCGGACTATTTTGTAGCTGTTCTCAATACTTCCTCAAAGTTGAGTATATATCTGTCCCAGGTATGATCTGATTTCTTCAGAGGCTTTTTGGGTCCTGCTAAGGTTTTGCATTTTGCATCAAAAATCATTCCTAGTTAACATATTCTATATTCCCAAACCTGTGGGTAATGCAATTTTAGACAGTTTTTAAAGAAGCTCACATTTCATTGCCTGACTCACAGAGCTGTATGGAAACTGGAGCTGAGAAGTCTGTAGTCACTTTTACCAGAAGCCTGACACTGATACCTTGGCTTGTCCTATTCCCATTCACATGGTTCAATAAAACTTTAGTTCCTGAGACATTTCCTGACATTTCGAAGTCGGTTTGGGTACCCTGCATTATTTTTATTAATTAAATGGAATTTTTGGACAAAAACACTATTGTGTTCCTTAGTTTTAATAAAAAGCATTAAAATATACCGGTTTTAAAAAGTCACTCAAGAACTATTTTAATTTTAAAGTATCGCACTTCGCTTTTTTAAATATTGCACTTCTCTGTCAAAATACAGAATATGTTAGGTGAATGGGAAAGAAGACTTCATGAAGCCGAAAATTTTTAATATGGTTTCTGAAAGTTACGTAACAGAATCATGAAGTTGATGTAGCAGACAAGAATAAGTGTGGGAATGGAGGGTTGAGGTGAGAAAGAGGGTAGGATTTTCCAACATGCGCAAATCTTTTAAACAAAGATAGCATAGGAAATAAATATTCAAAGAAAAAAAAGAGAGAAAGCATAGGGAGCAGAGGGGAGTCATTGGGGACAGGACCAGAAAGATAGGTTTGAGTCAAAAATTGGGGTAACTTAAGATGTTGTGGAAACAGACAAGCAGGATTATCCAGTGAAGGAATCATGAAGGTCAGATTGCCTCGCAGTGGGCTGATATCAAAGTATACTACTACAAGCCTATAGTAATAAAACAGTTTGGAAATGGCATAAAAACAGACATATAGATCAATGGAACAGAATGGAGAGCCTGGAAATAATCCCATGCCTTCGTGATCAATTAGTATTTGACAAAGGAGGCAACAACATACAATGGGGTAAAGACAGTCTATTCCAGTGATGGCGAACCTATGACATGTGTGTCAGAGGTGACACGTGAACTCATTTTTTGGGTTGATTTTTCTTTGTTAAATGGCATTTAAATATGTAAAATAAATATCAAAAATATAAATCTTTGTTTTACTATGGTTGCAAATATAAAAAAATTTCTATATGTGACACGGCACCAGAGTTAAGTTAGGGTTTTTCAAAATGCTGACACACCGAGCTCAAAAGGTTCGCCATCACTGGCAGTAAATGATGTTGGTAAATTTGGACAGATACGTGCAAAAAATGAAATTAGAACTCCTTCTTTCACATACAAAAGAATAAAATCAAATGGATTAAAAACTTAAATGTTGGACTCAAAACCTTAAAAATCCTAGAAGAAAACATAGGTAGTAACATCTCAGACATTTCTTGTAGCAATATTTTTTCTGATATAGCTTCTCATGCAAGGGAAACAAAAGAAAAAATAAACAAATGGAACTACATCAAAGTAAAAAGTTTTTTCACAGCAAAGGAAACCATCAACAAAATCAAAAGACAACCCACTGAATGGGAGAATATATTTGCCTATACATCTGATAAAGGCTTACTATCTAAAATTTATAAGGAACTTATAAAACTCAACAACAAAAAACAATCCAACTAAAAATGGGCAAAAGATCTAGATAGATACTTCTCCAAAGAGGACATACAGGTGGTCAATAGACATAGGAAAAAATGCTCAATATAGCTAATAATCACAGAAATGCATATTAAAACCTCAATGAGCTATCACCTCATATTTGCCAATGGCTATTACTAGCAAATCAAGGAACAAGTGCTGGCGAGGATGGGGAAAAAAGGGAATCCTCAACCCTCGTGCACTATTGGTGGAAAGGCAGGCTGGTGCAGGCACTTGCGAAAGGCAGTATGGAGTTTCCTCAAAAAATAAAAATGGAACTGTTTTATGATCCAGAGATTACACTTCTGGGAATATATCTGAAGAAAACCCTATGTTTATTGCAGCATTATTTACAATAACCAAGATTTGGAAGTGCCCATCAGTAGATGAGTGGATAAAAAAGCTGTGGTACATTTACATAATGGAATAGCACTCAGCCATAAAAAAAAAAAAATAAGGAAATCTTACCTTTTGTGATAGCATGGATGGAACTGGAGAGTATTATGCTAAGTGAAATAAGCCGGTCAGAGAAAGACAAGTAGTATATGATATCCTTTACATGTGGAATTTAATGAACACAATAAACTACCAAAGTGGAGACAGACTCATGGATACAGAGAAGATATTGACAGCTGTCAGAGGGGAGGGAGTTGAGGGCTGGGTAAGAAGGGTGAAAGGATTAACCAAAGGGGCGGGGGAGAAAAACTCATGGACACAGACAACAGTTTGGTGATTTCCAGAAGAAAGGGGGCATGCAGAGAGAAAAAGAGGGTAAAAGGGGGATAAATGGTAATGGAAGGAGACTTGACTTTGGGTGATGAACACATAGTACAATATACAGATGATATATTATAGAATTTTACACCTGTCACCTATACATTATTAACCAATGTCACCCCAATAAATAATTTTTAATCAAAGAATAAATAAATAAGTCAATGGCAGTAAGCATGAAATGGAGGTCATAACTAACTAAAGGGTGTGGCAGTGAAATTGATCTTAGAAGGGAATTTATTGGAAAAGTAGGAGGGTAGGGAAGGGAATTAACCATGACTTTGGTTTTGAAAGTGGGTGACTAGGAATCAGTAGCAGTGCTATATGGCATTATCAGAGAAGCAACGAATAAAGGAGGAAGAAAGAGCAGAGGAGGAGGAAGAGGAGTAGAAACATAAGGAGAATTACAATATTACCTTTAGAGTTAACATTTACTGAGCACTTACAAAGTGCTAAAAACACTTCTAAGCACTTTATTTGCATTTCCACAAATGTCTTGGCATGTGATTACTCACAGGAGGACTAGACTGCTTTATATGAACATATTTATAGCTGAACATATGTTCTTTGCATCTCACTTGTACATATATGGGATGTTCATAGAAATGTATGGCTATGTTTCTCTCCTATACATAGTGACATTTAAAGGAGCCTGAGTCAATTGCTCTGGCCACATGAAATATAACACATATCTCAGAGGAGTTTTATGATACAAATTAAAAGATTCTATAAAGCACTGCTATATGCAGCAGCAACCTGTCCTCAATTTCTGGCTTCCAAGGAGTTAATATTACATAGTGCCTCTGTGACACAATCAGGTTCACCTATGCATTTAGAGGTAGATATCCTGGGACCCTATGTGCAGAGTTCCCTGTCATGATTTATTTGCTGGCCCAAATACAACTGGTTCACTGTAAAGGAATTCCAATGGTTTCTGATCATTCCCCAGTGTTTTTCTTTGTGTGTGTTTGTTTTTTCATAACGAGCAAATGCCTACTTGGCTTCTCTACCTATGTGTGAAAACACCAGGCAACTAATATCCCCCAAAAATCTTCCACACATTTACACATACTAATAATATGTGATAACTCTACAGAACAACCCCTTCTCTCTTGATTCTTCTATTATAGAAACAGGAAAATCCAAAGATATGCATCTTCCACTTAATATTGGTAATTCACTTCTGAAAAATCTGCCTTTCTGCAACAAGAAATGCTGAACGGCAGCTCTTTTCTCATTATTTTGCATGGGAAAATTATAATTTATGTGAACTAAACCCTCAATCAATTTTCTAAACATAAGTAAAACACACATAATTAAAGCTCACCTATATACAACTAACAAACTAATATGTTATGATATAAAATATTACTGGTCTCACAACAGCACGTTATTAAGAAACATGTGCAGAAAGGTGAAATTTATAACACAGCATGACAGATACACAGCAATAAGTAAGTTTGTTGAAAAAAATGCAATAGAATTTTCAGTAAAAACACAAAGCTATTTCTTATAAATATATATTACTCACCAAGTGGGGAGGAGACTTAAAACTTAATGGAAGTTGAGAAGGGAGAAGGAGAAGTTGAAAAGTCACTATTTGTCATTAATTGTGGAAGATGATGATACTAACATATGTGTAGAAAAGGGGTGATTTCAGATGTTCTGGTCATTAATCACTATATAGCAAACCTATGGATTAAAACAGCCTTTGCTCAACATTTCCATAATTAACTAGTAGAAATTCAGTCTCCAAGTCTTGGAGAACCTATCTTCCAATTTGTGTCATGCAAAATTAAGAAAGAGCTTTGCTTACCAGTACATGCTCCTTGCTTATTCCAAGAGAGTCTTTTAAGAAATGCAGTGGGCCCTAGCTGGTTTGGTTCAGTTTTACAGAGCATCGACCTGTGGACTGAAGGGTCCCTGGTTCGATTCCGGTCAAGGGCACATGCCCGGGTTGTGGGCTTCATCCCCAGTAGGGGGCATGCAGAAGGCAGCCAATCGATGATTCTCTCTCATCATTGATGTTTCTATCTCTCTCTCACTCTCCCTTCCTCTCCGAAATCAATAAAAATATAAATTTAAAAGAAAAGACAGTGGCACTACTTCATTGCCATGATAACCTAGGGTTCCCATGGCCAGTGCTCTCACTGACCATGAACGACCCACATAGACCAGCATTCTTGAACTCTAGGATCCAAGATCCAGTCACCTCTCTGGAGGTTCCTTGCCAGACCCCTACCAATCTCGGGACGTGGAAACTCTCATCCCCTCCCAACTATCAGGGAAAACTCTGCAAACCTCTCTTCAGTATGACTCTTTCCACCTCCCATCGTGTTCATAGCTCACTCCTCTTCCTTGTACCTGGTAGAATACCGCATAACCTCACATCTACTGGCATGTGCCATGAAAGACACAGTACCTGTTCCCCCTTCCTGCAGCTGAGAGTGGAGTTAGGAAGGGCTGTTTTTCTTTGGTTTGGTTCCTTTCTAACTTATTCAGCACCAGTAGTCTATAGTTTATATTACAGAAAGACATATTTTCAAATATAAATAATGTCATCCTCTTATCTTAAAAGCTTCAGTAACTCTCCATTAAACTCAAGACCAATACACTACAGTGGGCCCATAAAGTCCAGGAGGTCTGCTCTCTACCTCCACCTTCCCCTTCTCTCTTAGTCCCAGCCACTCTGGCCAGCTTACTGATCCACTCACACAGAGTTTGGGCACATGGTCTGTCCACCTCTCCTCATCCCTCTCTATTTTCTTCCCTGCCAATTAATTTCCAACTTAATGCCCATTCATCCTTCAGATCTTAGTTTAAATGACACTTTCTTAGGAAAACTCCCTACTCTTCCACACCCCCCCCCCAGGCTTTATTAAGTCACTTTTAGTAAACTTTCTAATCATTTCCCCTCCCTGTACTTTTTATTCATAGCATTTAAAATATATTGTAGTTATGTTTCATTTGAATGATTCTTATTTTAATCTGTCTTTGCTACTAATCCATAAATGCTATGAGAGTGAGGAATAACTTCTGTTTACTTTCCCTTGATACTGAAAAGTATATAGTGTGTATCTGAAGCATAGCAATGTGTCTAATTAGTAATAACAAGCTCGTGGTGAGCATGAACCAGTGTGGCTCACAGAATATTCCCTGTAATGGTGAAGTCTGACCTTGCTTTGGTGTTCCATATTTTTCTCTTCTGAGACTTTCTTTTCTTGCTTCAGAGTCCATAGTACCAAGACTTGGTCTTCGCTTACATAAAAATTCAGTGTAGGGATTTTGAAAACCAAACTTTTATTTATTAATCCCTCAAATACATATGTAATACCTAGGTATACATATATAATTCTTGCATTGTTCTAAATTGAGAACTTGGTGTCTATCATTTTTCTTCTAGTCTGTCTGCAGGAAAAAAAGTAACTTTCTGCTCCAGTGATGTGCCCGCCCCACCTAAGTGTGGAAGGACTTCTAAAGACCCTCTGGTGGGAAGAGTTAGTTCCTGCTTGGAGACTGAAAAAAGCACAGATTCTCCATTTGGGCAACAACCCTGACACGTACTGTGTCGCATCATTAAAACTTCCCAAGGCAACGGTAGCTGGGAGACTTTCTGTTTAATCACTTTATACTCAATAAAGTGTGGATTACACAATATTTTCATAATGCCATGGTAACCCCATGAGTCATCTTCCATTATAGGCAAGAGTACTTGTGTCCACGATCAGGGCACAGTGTCATCAAAGCCAGGATGGAGGCATACTGACAGATTCTTACCAACTTTCCTTTTTTCCGACTTTATGATAACCACCCACAGCATTTGCCCGAGTCATTGAAGCGGCAAACTTAATCCTTGCAAAATACTTTCACTGTGTGCTGGGATTTTCACATTTTGAAATTATTTCAAATTGATTGCATTTAAGGAGGACAGGCCTCTGATGACATTCTGCAAGTTCTTAATCTTATCAATAATATATTTCCAAAGTATGCTGGAGATGGGGTGACTTCTGAGAGTTTTCCTGGGCAGGATGATTGGATTAGTTATGATCGCTGAGATGCCCTTCCCTGACATGGATTTCCTATTGGCGTCCTGATCTGTTGTCAGTCATTTCTTGTTTTGAAATGTGGCATTTCCACAAATTAATATCTTCATGCCTATTTTACTGACAGCAGTGAAAAGCAAGTATGACAACATTATTCACGAAACCTGTTAGACTAGGTTGTTTTTTAAATACTAATCACTCAACCTCAGGTTAATTTCTCTTCTACCATGCATTAACATCCTGATGTATTATCTGCCTGTCTGTCTGTCTGTCTGCTTGTTTGGTGGAAACACTAAAAAAGATTTAATTACTTATTTTAAAAGGTCAAAATATAACTGAGATTAAGTAAATAAAGCAAGACAACATAATACATACTTTAGCAGTCAATTTAGTAAAAGAACAGAGAGTAAGTACTGCAGAAATTCAACAAGAAAGGAAACTCAATGAAATTTGAAGAAAACAGAGAAGAATCCGGGGAGGAATAAGTGAGTCTTAACTGAACCTGAAAAGGGATCCAGAGTTTAAGATTTACCTAAGGAGTAAAAAGAGGAGCAGTGAGGATCCAACTAAAATAAATTATGTGACTACAAAGATGCAAAGAGAAAAGTATGATCATGGGACAGTGAAATGGGACAAGCACAACTGATGATAATCACTATTGCAATTGAATTTATAAATATAGCATTTGGCTGCATTTTACTGAAAAGCAGAATATTAAAAGCCAATTCCATTAACATTTTATGTGTGTTAGCATAGGCAGAAATGGACAGTAAAGACAAGCCAGGAAAATCTGCTTTTAAATCCTAGGCTCACGATTCCTAGCTGTGAAACCTTTGGTAATTATTTAACTTCTCTAAGCATCAGTTTTCTTATTTGTAAAAAGTAACTGATGGCATTTGCATCATGATTTTACTGTGATTATTGTACAAGGCAATGCATGCAAAGGACTTAAACACTCATTATTTTTCAGCCCCTCTTACTTTATCCCCTGAAGAATTATCAGCACTAGGAATAGTGTCAGGCATATATCAAGCCTCCAATATGTTCTTATTAATTGAATGAATTATTATTTCTAAAAATGTCCCAATATCTCAGTATTTTATTCATTAAAACATGGTTTTAACGGGTAAAAGAGTGAAGATAGTGCAAATAACCAATCTGATAAAATAAACATAAATTCAAAAAATGTTAGTGAATAGTGTCGTCTTCATATAGCTGCACACACATTGAACAAACAATAATAAACAGAGCAAACAACAAGTTCAGCTATAATATAAAAATGTCTAATTATATATGCCTATAGGCAGTAATTGTAGCCCTAACATGTACTTGCTAAACTTTTTATAATTTTCATAAATACATCTGAGGACTAAGAACTGTCCCCACATCCATAAGCCCTCACACACACACAAATACCAAAACTTTTGTAAATAAATTTAGTTCAATATCAACATTTCCAAGTAGTTCTTAATTTCCTAATTAAATGGGAAATTTCCTACTTAAATAGGATGGTCAAGTTAAATTTTCTTAAATAGTAAACTAAAACTATATTTTGGCAATATTTTGCAATTTGGATTTAATATATCCAAAGAAATATAATGAAATATGGAGAGCATATTACTCTGCTTTCACTTACATTACCTAGAAATGGTAAAAATAAAAAGTAGTTGATAAATATGTGAGAATTTGATGAAGAAATCTGGTAACTAAATCAGCTTCCTGCATTTCAAATATCAGTGCAAAGAGCGCCAGATGGTGCATTGAAAATCTGCGTGAGTACTGACTTTTAATGAAAACACTTACATGCTCTTCATGCCACAAATTAGTACAGCTCCTCTGCTCTCCTCCCTTGATGCTAGGACCTTGTTAGACTGACATCTTATGTCAATAAAACCCGCTTGAAGTTCACATGCAAACACATTCATAGCAAGCAACCTCCCCAGTTAGTTAGAAAGGTTACTCAAGGCGAAGCCCTTGGTAGAGGCAGGATATTTATTTCTAAATTGAAAAGCCCTCTTGATCTTAAAGTCTGGAGGAAAAAATATTTGCTAACCCTATAAAATTGAATTACCATAAAGCAAGGGAAGTGGTTCTGCATATTTCATACATGAAAAGGAAATATTTGGTATGCATTCAATTTCTTTGCTCCTAAGTCCTGTCTCAGAGACTTTGCACATATATGACTGGAGAAAAAGAACTAAATTTATGCAATATCATTCCAACAGTTTGCCTCACTCTTCCTGAAGCCCTTTTTTTCCCTTTTACTGTTTTGAAAAAATAAATAAAAAGACTATATAGGACATAGAACAGCAATACTCGGACTTTACACTTCATGGAAACCTCATCTGAACAGCTGGTGTTGGAGAAATACAGACATCTGCTCTACAGATATCTTGCTTTAATCAATATTAGTTTTTATTTTAAAAAATTATAAGAAAAAAATTATAAGAAATATGGATTCAGATATCCATCTGTCTGTGTTCTTGGTGTGAATATGAATATATACCTTTCAGGCTTTTCTTCCACAATATTTACTTTCAAAAATGCAAAATGAGAAAGAGCTGAAAAGCCAGAAATAGATCTTATATACCATGGAGAGGAGCAATAAAACCTACATTTAATGTGGGAGGTAATATTTCACTGATAGCATCATTGCAACTCACCAAGTCTCCTTCTCAACTCTAAGACATAATGACTGGTAAATGTTAGGCACCTTCAGTACAATCTCTAACAGGATTTTCAAACTTACTTCAGGTGTTGTTTTGATATCTACACTATCCAGAAATTGACTCTTTGTACATTTTTTTTTCTTTTAACTGTATCACCAGCAGTTAAGGCCAATATACTTGTGGGTATTTCATAAAAACGACTAAACAATTCCAACCAATGCCTTCTAATGATGTTCAATATTTGTTGGTATTCTGTCAAATTTACAACAGAAAATTTTGTATTAAAACTATAACAGTGCAATCAAATATATGTTGCGACAATAACTGCTAAAAAAAAAATCAGAGAAGGCATTCACTTTAGCAGGAAAAGTCTATAAAAACTTCATAGAAAAAGTGAAACTTGAGGTAGACTTAGAAGACCAGATTTTTTTTTTTAAGTGTTATATTCCCATGGTGGTGGCAGAGAAAAAGTCATGTGAGACAGAAAAAAAAAAAAAAATACAGGTTTATTTGCCTCGTGGTCACTGAAAACTATATTGTGCTCCTATTGTTAGTCCTCTAGCACCCTGCCAGGTACAGGGAGACTAAGAATAGAAAATGCGCCCATTAGTCAAACTTGTTTGATTAGTTTGAGAGAAAAGATTTTGTATTTATAGAGTCATACAGATAAAATGAATGGTGCAAATGCTGGGTGATGTGGTTTAACCCAGGAAACTTTATGAAGGGGAATTTTACCTTGACCTTTTAAAAAAATAGATTTTGATGGGTAGAGAAAAAGGAGGATGGCAATTATAAAGTGGAGAAAATATGTATGTGGGGGGAAAGGTAGTAGATAGTATATGGCATAGGGGCCCAGATATTAGGTGTTAAGATCATGGACTCTGCTGTCAATTAGACAGGTTTGAACTCCAGCTTCTCAACCTACTAGCATGACTTAGGACAAAATATTCAATATCCATGTTCTTCAGTTCAATCATATACAAAATGGAGATAATAATAGTACTTACTTGTAAATGTTGTTATGCAAAATTAGTATGTTTAAAGAACTCAGAACAATCCTGGGCATATCATGAATATACAGTAAAGATGAAGAATGATTGTTATTATTAACATTAACATCATCACCATCCTTGCCATCACAAGATATATTTGTTGAGTGAATAAAAGAATGCAAGAAAAGCCTAGCTGGTGTGGCTCAGTGGTTGAGCATCGACCTATGAACCAGGAGATCACAGTTCGATTCCCAGTCAGGGCCTATTTCCCGGTTGTGGAATTGATCCCCAGTGGCGGGGGGGTGGGGGGGTGCAGGAGGCAGGCTATCAATGATTCTCTCTTATCATTGATTTTCTATCTCTCTCTCCCTCTCCCTTCCTCTCTGAAGTCAACAAAAATATCTTTTTTAAAAAAAAGAATGCATGAATGTGAATTAATATTAGTAAATGGAAAATAAGCAACCAAGCCCAGACTAAGGAGAGGTGGTGAGAAGTAAATTTAGAAGAATTCTCCCAGAGCTAGTTATTTTTTTTAATATTTTTATTGATTTCAGAGAGGAAGGGAGAGGGATAGAGAGATAGAAACATCTATGATGAGAGAGAATCATTGATCAGCTGCCTCCTGCACACCCCCTACTGGGGATCAAGCCTACAACCCAGGCATGTGCCCTTGGCCGGAACCGAACCTGGGACCCTTCAGTCCGTAGGCCGACGCTCTATCCACTGAGCCAAACCAGCTAGGGCGAGCTAGTTTGTTTTGTTTTAGGTTCTCCCTTTATTATTTGGGCTCTGTGAAGCCAGAAAAGACTTAGGGTCAACTACAGGGTGCTTGCAAGTAACTAGCCTCTGGATTTGGGTAAACCTGCATTTGCATTGGAGTTCCAACCCTTACTACTGTTTGACCTTAGAAATTTATTTAGCCCTCAACTCCCTCAATCATAAAATCTATATAAATAAAAGTTGACTGTTACGACTGAATGACCGGCTGACTAGATGATTGGCTGGTAGCTATGACATGCACTGACCACCAGGGGGCAGATGCTTAATGCAGGAGCTGCCACCTGGTGGTCAGTGAGCTCCCACAGCCAACCTCCTGCAGTCCCTCCCCTCCAGCTGGCCCCAATTGGCAGCTAGGCCAAGGGACGCCACCCATGCACGAATTTGTGCACCGGGCCTCTAGTTAGAAAAATAATAGAGTCTACCTCAAAGTGTTGTTGCAAATGTTAAAAAACTTAATGCACGGATAGTTTATTACCACAATGACTAGAACATTATAAGTATTTAGTAAATAATAACTTATTATCTTTCTTCTCATACTTCATTTTCTTCCTGAGAGAAGAATTTATAGTGTAAATAAAGTGCTTATTTGGGTGTGTACATAAGATAGCAGGTGAGGTGTGTTTTGGGGGGATATTGGCCTCAGGCAAAAAAACTGCATTTAAACCAGACTTGAAATAATGAAGTTAAAGGCAATGATGTAATTATTAAAAAGGAAAGGAGAGATCAAAGATATGCTAAAGAATGAATCAATTCACCACCTTAGATTGCCTGAATAAGTATGGGGAATAAGACCAACAGGTCTGAGGATTCCAATTAGTAGTAAAGCAAGACACCGCTCACTCAATTACTAGTTAATAATGAACTCAAATATCTTGAAGACCTGCATAATAACTTATGAAAAGCTTTCTATAGGAAAATCAACTATCTCAGTTGATTTTCCTAACACTTTTATAATGTGAATCTTATGTTTTTATTTTACAGGTAAGTGAAAAAAATGTTCTCAAAAATAAAGGAAACACTTCCAAGATAACAGCAAGTAAGTAGTGGTCAAATCAAAACTCTCATCCTGGTTTCTGATTTGAATTCCATGGTCTTTCCATTATATTATTGCCTTTCTGGAAATTAGGTTGTCACTAAGGTCTTTTCTGTGTAAAGCAATTGTGATAAAACAGTTGATGGGTTTTCCAATATTAAAAATTGAATTTGACCAATTGACTTTTTCAGTCATTCCTTACTCTGATTCAGTAAGAGCGTAAATCCTGGGGGGTCACTACTTCTGGAAAACCTGAACCCAAGGATTATCCTCAGTCCACAGGCATCATTTTGTTATATTTGGTTGTGTCTTGCAAATTGGCAGGATTTGCCAGACCTTGCTGTAGTCCTGAATCAGATGAGAAACAGACATGATGAGAATGTTGTCTAGCACAGTGGTTCTCAGTGTACCGTCCCAGCAGCAAGGGAATTCCCTGGCAATATGTTTGACATGCAAATCCTCAAGCCCCTTCCCAGACCAAATAAATCAGAAACTCTTGGGGTGCGGTCCAGCCATCTGTGTTTTGACAAGCCTTCCAGTGACTCTGTTGTACATTAAGTTTGAGAATCCCTGATATAGAAGAAAGCTTTATAAAAGCATTAATTTCAAGGTAGAAACCACGTTGTATGTATAATGGTCAGATTTTCCAGACCATTATAGCTATCTAATAAAATGATCAATAAATCAATAACTGAGAATCAGATATGATAGGCAGGGGCACTACCTGCAGCTTTCAAACTCACATATGTCTTTATTTTCATGTTTGAAGAATTTCATGTTGTAGAATTTTCTTTTCACCCCTTGACAGAATTTTTAAAGTATTTATTGAACTGGTTGTCAATGTATTGCCACTAGGAATCAATAACTGACACAGTTATGTACTAAGATTGCTAAGGAAGAAAAAAAGATCATCTGGATGTGGTGCCTCAGAAAATATCAAAATTAAATTAATACTAAAATAGGAATTCACGTAAATTATATAAAATTCATTCATTCATAAAAATTTATAATTTTATACTTTCTTCCACTTATACAGTATTACTGATCTATAGTGATTTAGACTAAAAAGACAGATTATTTAAACAAATTAAGATAGCAAGTCTCTTAAAGAAGTTTACCCAATGAATTCTATCCCCTGCTATTTATGGTCTTTCGTAGTTCCCTCCCACAGTGAATTTAGTCTGACCTTGTGGAAAAAAAAAAAATAGAATACTAGTGTACAGGTGGTACCTTTCAGTTTCTGAAGTTGGGTCACTAGTAACCTTGCAGCTTCTGACTTGGTTTCTTTAAACACTCTGAGGGGGAATCAGCCATCATATATAGAGTCACACGCTCTAGAGACTGCCATTTTGTGAGGAAGCCAAACTAGCTTTGTGGAGAATTTTTGTTATGTTGCCCAAGCATTTTCCAGGTGTTGTAGCCAGCCCAGCTGAGGCAACAGCCATCTGCCTTAGATGGCTAGCTCAACTGAGCCTTCGAGTAATTTTCCTTGGCCACGATTCAATAAGAGCCTCATGATAGACTCTTAGTGAGGAGAGCCCAGATGAACTCAGTTTGCAGAACTGTGAGAGAGAATAATACATTGTTTTAAGCTGCTAAGTTTTGAGGTGGCCCTCTACATACCAGCATATAACAAAAACACTAACATTCATTCCAAAGAACATGTATGTTAATACTTATAGTGTTAAAATATATACATGGTGAATATTAGTCTGCTTTTGCTATTTGTTACACATCTCTTCATTTCTTTTCAAAGTCACACAAATTTAGGTTTACTACTTAATTGTGCCAGAACTACCCACCAAATTCTGTCCCCTTTTGCCCAAGCAAGTGATCAACAGAACCAGGAGAAAGCTGAATTTCATACCAGAGAATTAATTGATGCAGCCTTATGTACACAGTATCACTCATCAAATTACTCTCCATTGAGCTCTGAGCCAGAAGAGGGGGGAAAATAAGAATAGCACAGCAGGTAACAAAGCTTAGAATATAGATGAAAAGTGTTAACAGACAACTCTAAACAGTATGCTTGAGGAAGTTAATATGCTTAATAAGATGTAAACACAGTTATATTTTTACTCATACTGCTACTCTTTGCAGACTGATAAATCTTGGATAAAGAGAAGCTGCTCCTCTTTATCATTTGCAATTAAAGATTTTCAGTCCCTGCCTTTGTCAACTCTATATTATTACTAGGGAGAAAATGTGCGAAGAAAAGGTGATAATGCATAGTCTAGTTTTGTACACTAGAATATAAATCACAGCAAGGAACCAGATTGCTGCTAGAATATTATTAGCATGGCTCATGCAATACACATTAATAAATCCATCCACTATGGGTAGGTGAATACCAAGAAACAAGTTCCATATCATTATGTTTTATGTAGTTTGATTATTTTGATCATCTTGTAATGGAGTTTGACAATACATTGAGTATTTGGAATCTGCTATTATAAAACTGCTTGAGTTGCCATCTTATTTTACGATACCCATCTTAAAATTTTTGTTAATGGAGACATTTATCCTGGTTCAAAGAAAACTACTTGTATGGACCAATGGGTATCTGTTTTATTTTCAAATAATCTGAGGCAATGTGGTGTAACTGAGTGAGATGTGGACTAGGAGTCAGGAAGTATCATATTTAACTGGTACTTTTGAGTTCTCACCAAACAGCAGGCAGCATATTAGATATTGAAAGGTACAGCACCTCTCCATGTGGGTTTTAACACTACTATATTCTACTTCTGACCTTATCATAAGTATCTATGTAAACAAGAAGTCAAGTGACACATCAGTTAAAGTCTCTGGTTTTGGATTGTCTTCTGTGAAATAAGATTGATTAGGTGACTGCCAATATATCAATCATTATTCCAACATCTTGAAGGAAACTTCTTTAAGTTTTGAATAAACCACAGTTTAATCAAAATATGATGCATCATGACGCAACACAAGAAAAATAACAATACCCTTTTAAATTCTATTTCTATTTTTAATACAGATTATATTTCTGGTTTGTTTTCTCTTTCAACTAAATTGGCTTCCTGGATGCCCCACTAGTTTATTGTAGCCAAAACTTTGCACTGAGTTCCTACCTTGGAAATCAACCATGAACAGCCATATGCTGCACTGGCTCACAATTATCTGTGGGAGACAGCCATAGAGTGACAACCTCACAAAAAAGGTGGAATATATGAGAAAGCTACTATGGAAACACTAAACAGGGACACCTAACATGACCTAGCTGGGAACCAGGGAGGAGCAGAGCTTTCTCTCCTATTAAGAATGAAACTGTTTCTTTGCAAAGCACCACTGGCATATCGGATGGGAACGGTCTTCATTGTGCGGGACTGTCCCACATGTTGCAGGATGTGTAGCATTCTCTGGCCAACATCCTAGAAATGGCAGTAGGAGCCCCCAGGCATGTGATAATTAACAACATTCTCAAATATTTCCAATGTTCCCAGGGAAAGGGGTAATACCCCTGGGTTAAGAGATTCCATAATCTTATATCTAAGATGGTTCAGATAAATTCAGAGAATGAATCAGTGTTTACCTGGGAATAACATGAGAGAACATGAAATGAATGAACTCAGACACTTCATGTTGTTCATTTGCTTTTTGGGAAATAAGAGGACCTTTTTGTTTATTGTTTAAAGTCATGGCGAAAATATTCATGAAAGAGTAAAAGAAAAACCCACAAAGCTTATAAAACCCAAAAGGAAACACTTTGCTCAATGAAACGAAATAGATAGGAAAAATATATGACATACTCACCACATTGACACTGTCTTCTTACTGAGTGATGAAAACCAAAAATCCAAACTGATGTTATGGTTTACGATTATTTTTATGGACTGAGAAAGTCCAAATGAGGCAAAGAGTAGAGTATATAATATCTTAGCTAGCGATGCTATCTTTAAGACTTGTTTTTCTTTAAGGTCTCTACCCAATAAATTTGAGAGCCCAGAGCATTTAATAATCTAATATAGTCAAATCCAAAAGGACTGAGCTACTAAAACTCTTTTTAACAGGTAACCTATTTGTGTTACTGTTGGTTATAATTTTCTTTGCACATAATCCACAAAGCTATGATAGAGAGGCAAGTAAAGTTTATCCCCACCATGAAACCACTTATGTGGACCTGCTTTAAAAGATTTAAATTGTGTCTAGTTCAAATGTCACTAAGTCAATGAAAATTATGTGTTGGGCAACACTGCATTATAGATTATAAGCTATGCATGCATTAAATTATCATGAAATATCAATAAAGCCTCTTATGCATATAGATTCTACCCTAAAATCTGTTGGTTTTAACCCAGTGATATAGGCTCAATTTCTTGCACAGTATGTCTCATTAAGGGAACATTAGAGTAAACCCTTCATTCTTCCCATCTATAAGGGGACACAAACTCATCAGTTCAAATAGCACTTCACAGAAAAAATAATAATCCATTTATACTGTCAGCACCTTGTGTGCAGGAAAGTTCACTATTCAGAATAACTATATTGTAATAGAAAAAATGAGTTTTTTTCTTTTCCCTCTACTATTACCCTGCTTTTTGTTGTCTTCATTTTCCTAAGTTGCTAAGTTTCATATCACAACTGTAGGCTTATTTGCCAGTGAAAACACATACATGCACATACACACACATTATGTGAGAAATACCAAGAATAACTAATCGAGGCATACATTATTAAACAAGATCTTAGAAATTTTTCTCATTAAATTTTAATCATGTTGATTTAATCATACACATTTAATCTCCATAATAATGTGTGTGCACTTAAAGAAAATTGCACAATAAGCACAAAAATAAAAGACTAGCTTCTGGTAATACTTTTGAGCAATTAGAAGGAAAAAGTAGAGAAAAATAGAATACAAAAATAATGCAAAGATGACTATAAACCTAGAAAACCCAAAGGCATTTAGTACATGCCCACATCAATATAGAACTAGTCCAAGAATACAGCCATGGGTATTTCCTAGTTTGAAAATGTTTTTAGTGATGAAGTCTGTATTCTGCCCCTAGGAGATTATATCACAATCCAATCACTAGTATCATAAGAAGGTTTTTGCTAACTAGTCCAGGCTTCCTGGCACTGGTTGATAATGCTTCACTCATTGCTATTTGCAGCTCTTCTATATTTGTGACTAGTTTTCTTACCATTCTGCTGATGCAATTTAGCCAAATATATCTATACTAATAAAAGGGTAATATGCTAATTAGACCGGACGTCCTTCCGGACAAAGCTGTGGTGGCATGGCCAAGGCAGATGCGGTTAGGAGCGATCAGGCTGGCAGGGGAGTGCAGTTAGGGGAATCAGACAGGCATGCAGAGTGGTTAAGGCAGGCAGGCAGGTGAGCAGTTAGGAGCCAGCAGTCCCGGAATGCGAGAGGGATGTCCGACTGCAGGTTTATGCCCGATCCTGTAGGATCGAATATTTCTCAACAGGGTGCAGGCGGGGCTGAGGAACCACTCCCCTCCATGCATGATTTTTGTGCACCAGGCCTCTAGTGTGTATATATGTATATATATATATATATATATATATATATATATATATATCCTAACAACACACACACATACTTCATAGAAGAGACCAAAACCAAAGTCAATTTTACTTAGCTGCCAACCATAGCTAGTTTTACTGTCAATTAAGTTTGCAACATTATTCATGTTGAGAACATGTAGAGAAAAACATTTATTATTTCTAGAATATTTCAACTTAAGATATATAGTTAAGATAATCATAATCTCACAGGTGACAAACTAGAGCAGAACAGGTAGTGGCATCCTGTAATCTATGATTCCAATGACAAGACTAGTAGAAAGAATTGCACATGTGATGAGGGAAGAAAAAATATTTTAAATACCTTAATTTAAAGGAAGAGAATAAAAACAATTCTATTTGCTGCACCCTCTGTTTGAGTACATTTACCAACACCAA
This sequence comes from Myotis yumanensis, assembly GCF_028538775.1. Taxonomy (NCBI): domain Eukaryota; kingdom Metazoa; phylum Chordata; class Mammalia; order Chiroptera; family Vespertilionidae; genus Myotis; species Myotis yumanensis. Next base: position 32,978,369 of record NW_027223766.1, on the reverse strand, counting down.
AAATATATTAAAAAGCAACTGGACTTTATTGTTTCCATTGGCCATACCAGTTTTGTTTCAGTTTTTGAGCACAAGAATGTGTTCATTGTCTGAAAATTTTAAAAAAATGTTCTGGCGGGCATAACCAGCATATTAAGAGTGTTCTCAAAATAGAAGAGCCAACTTTGAAGAAAGCACTGTGTCTGTAGAGTCACCTACTCACCAAGGTAACCCTTTAACAACATACTTGGAGCACCATCTTTGGTAACTTGTGTCAACTAATGATGACAAGCGCCAATTCAGTGCCAACAGGAAACCTCAATGTGGGGTGTGGTGAACAAGGAAAATTTATTCTGTGCAACTCAATTGTGATACAACATGGCTGTGAAAACAGCAGGGCTGCGAGGCGGCCCCGAGGCCAGGTGGTCCTGGGGCCAGGCCCTTCTCTGATTAGACAGCGCTGCTCTGCTCCTCGCTGGTCTGCTCCACTCTGCTCTGACTCCGCTCAGGTGAGACATCCTCTGTGTTTCGGCTCATCCAGGGAAAGGGCAGTCTTGATGGAACAGGAAAAGTGAGCTCTCAGAGCCAGAGAGGAGCTAACATGCAGACAGAAGTCCTGCCCCTGGTCCCTCATTGGTCTGTCCTCATCTAAATGAGGACTCCAAATCCTCACAGTTTGAGTGGTCCAAAAGGCCCTGTCCTGATTGGTCAGAATAGAGCCACTCTAATTGGTCAGTGAAGAAGCTGATAGGGATATAGCTGTCCAGCTGTGATTGGAAGAGGAAAGCCTTAGTCCTATTGGTTAAAATAGGATTCTAGAAATTCCTTTATAAGGGCTGGCAGAGATGGCAGAAACACAGTGCAGGTAGGCAATTCAGTGCCAGAGGCAGGCAGCTCAGTGCAGGCTTCTCCCTGAAGTGCAGTACGCATGACAGGCCCCTGTGTAGAAATGGCTGCTAGGTTTTATTTGTTTTTAAACTTGAGCCCAGTTAGCCACTGACAGTCCTTTTTAGTAGATGCCTTCTTTCTCAGAGTCCACACTTGAGACCATGCTCTACTTCCCCCTGTCAATTGCTCCAGTGTTGCTGAGACCTAAATAACAGCAGACCTCCAAGGCTCCCTCTGCTGAATAACCCAGGCAGTATTCAATAGGTTAGAGTGTCTCACTGCTAATGACATATCTGAATTATTGTACAAGGATGTCCATTTCAGTGACAAGGGAAAATGCTGGGAGATGCAAGGTGTAACTCGATGTTTGGAAGTCAAACACATGCTCCTGGGAGACTTGTCAATTCAACAATCCAATAAAAATTGACTGAACAGCTATCATGAGCTGAGTGCTGAGAACAGAGAAGTGAACACACAGTTCCGGTATCTATCATATGAAGCTAAGATCCTACACAGGGCTGTCACCTACACTCTCAACAACTTACTTCAAAATGCCAGAAAGCTGAGCCCTGGCCTATACGACTCAGTTGGTTGGAGCATCGTTCCATACACTGAAAGGTCACAGGTTTGATTCCTGATCAGGGCATGTACATAGGTTGCAAGTTCGATCCTCATTCAGGGCATGTGGGGTGTGTATGGGAGGCAACTGGTCAATGTTTTTCTCACACATGGATGTTTCTGTCTTTCTCTCTCTCCCTTCCCCTCTCACTAAAAAATCAATGAAAATGTCCTCTGGTGAGGATTAAAAAAAAAAAAAGCCAGAAAGTTGACTATGGAACTCTAAATAGGATTCATTTTTTAACCGAAGGCTTTCCTGAGGAATAAGCCCCACCACAATCTGCTATGGCAGTTCTATTAATAGGAATGCAGGAAGCCAGCAGTGGTAAAGACAGCATGAGAGACTTTGTGGTGTGTCCTTAGTTCCCAAGTTCAGCCATTAGACTTTCGTGGAGTCCATGCCCTGAAATTGATCATGGATTATTTCTTTCTCAAATGACTTTCATTTATCTCTACCAGCCCTCAATCTGCATCTCCGGTTACTCTGATTAATAACCAACTCATCTCTTGAGTTTCTGAATTACCTGAAGTCATAGATTGTGCCATTTGCTGTCCTCTAGCTTGTTCCTCTCAAAGTACATGAAGCACCAAAAACGACCCTCTTCATGTCATTAAATAAGAGGGTGGGAAAGTATTTATTCCTTTTCCCTTCTCTTGGTTCCCTTTCAACTTTAGTTCCTTACTCTTCTATTCCTACTTCTTTTTTTTGCTTTTCCCTACTTCTTGTCTCCTTATATCCACATCCTTCACTCTTTTCTCCTTTATCTTCCTCCTGCACTTCAATATATTTGTTTTCTATATTTTTTCAGATTTCTTTCTTGATTTGAAAAACACTCCTTGTCCACTTACATCTTCTATCCAATCCTATCACCAACTTTATACCTTATTATTTTATATCAGTTCTTCAGTCATATTTCAAAACAAGACGAAGAACATCATGAGAACATAATAAGAAAATTGTTTCTGTTTCTATCTACTTTCTTTAACTGTTTCTAACATAAGTTTCATGTGTTTTAAAAACAATTTAAAAATTGCTCCTGCCCTCGCCGGTTTGGCACAGTGGATAGAACATTGGCCTGTGGACTGAAGGGTCCCGGGTTCAATTCCGGTCAAGGGCACATGCCCAGGTTGTGGGCTCGATCCCCAGTAGGGGGCGTGCAGGAGGCAGCTAATCAGTGATTCTCTCGTCATTGATGTTTCTATTTCTCTCTCCCTCTCCCTTCCTCTCTGAAATCAATAAAAATATATTTTAAAAAATAAAAAGAATAATAAAATGCTCCAAATGAAGCCTAGGTCATAGATAGATCCATTTTCAATGGGCTTTGCCAACTCTGTTTAACCAAATGAGAATAAAGTTCCAATATTAACATAATCCTTGTCTGCCTCAGCAACCCAGAGAATTTTTTTAAGTCCACTCCTTGCAAGTTGGGAGAATTCAGGGATAAACTACAGGTATGTCTCAATGCCAAAGAACTCAGTGGGCCTTTGTTCCCGTAAATGCTCTTTTGCTAAACTGAGAAAAACAGACACATATCATTAAAGCATATTTAATCCATTCAAGAATGTAACTATTACCAGGACTTAGCCACAAGGAAGAATTTGAATGTTCCATTCTTTTTTTTTTTTTATAGTACCATTACCTTATTCAGAATGCTCAACACCCTTGACCCAATAAATGCAATGAATTTCCAGTTGCTATAGCAGGTCAAAGTGATAGCATCTAAACCTCTGGGTTTTCACATCCTGTCTCTCAGAAATTCTTGCTGCCACAGGAATATCGTTCAGTTTGTTCAGTCTCCTATCAGCAGTGACACCCAGTGGATGGAAACGTTTTGAACAAGCTGGCTCTCAGCTCTGTCCCTGTCCCCCACCCCCACCGCCTCTCCCCAGGGAAACATTTTTGTAAGTGCTTTGTTTCTCTGACCTTCTTACCGCTCTCCTCAGGAAAGGAATTTATCAGATTGCCTAATGCCAGCCAGCTTTTCTTTAAAATTTACTCAAATTAGAAAGCCTCAGACATTTCCTTTGCACCAAAGACATTTAAACCTATCAAAATATGTTCAACTAATTTTATATTTGGTTTCTAAAAATAAGAGCAGATATAAAAGTCGAGGGATAAAAGAGGAGAGAGATGCTCAATTAATCTCTTACATTTTGCACGTTTAAAAAATGTAATTGGCAGCAAAAATGGTGGCTTTATTATTTATTCATAGCAAGTCATTTAGAGCATATTAACTAAATTGTGAGGAAAAAGTAATGTAAACTGTGAACTAAAAGCAACTTAATTCCAAATGATGGCTATCAGTAAAAATATATCCACTCTTTCTAATGCAACTATTTTATTAAGATGAACTAGTTCAGCTGGTCTCACAGAGTGAAATAAATGACCTTTGATTTGATGAAACTAACAAGACCTCAATCTTTAAATATGTTTTTTTTTAATTGACTTTTAGAGAGATAGGAAAAGAGAGACAGAGATAGAAACATCAATGAGAGAAAAACATCCACTCCATTGGCTGCCTCCTGCACGCCCCCTGCAACCCAGGCATGTGCCCTGACCAGGAATCCAACCAACTACCTCTTGGTGCATGGGCCCAGGCTCAAACACTGAGCCACACCGGCCAGGCAAGACATCAACCTTTAAAAAGTCTCTTACATATAGCTTCTTATTTACAAAAACTCATTTGTGCAACGTTTTTGAATACAATGCCTTGAATAGCAAAGATATTTTTTTTCTATTTTATTTGAAAGACAAACTGTTGTCTTCTCTATGTAATTAGAGCCAAAGAAGATATTTTATTCATCGTTAAGTAAATCATTGTTGAGAATTAAGCAGTAGCCTGGGCTCTCTAAATTACTTAAATATAAGTCAAGGAAGCGCCTAAAAGCAAAGATTAGTGGTGGAGGGTGAGTTATTGGAACATTTTCTCACTATCAAAACCACTACTCTGAGATACCCATTTTTCAAAATGAATCTCTAGCGTGGATATAGATTGATCTGCATTAAAAAACAAACAAACAAAACTGAGGGGATTGTGAAGCAAAGGAACCAATATTCAACTTTATTAGAGTGACTGTCACCAAAGTTAGGAAAAAGCAACAAGTTTCTCAAAAAATAAAATCACATTGAGGAAAAAGAGATTGTACTAGTAACCTAGGCTCAACAAAAGGGATGTGTCTGATGGGAGATGGTTGGTTTGGTTTGGCATAGCTTACGCATATTGCTTAAAGCTCATATACACCTAGCACTGTGACATGGGGATTGACTGAGCATGGATGTATGAAATAGCATGTTGCAACCTGATGCTTAACATAGGACAACATTCCCCAGCAGAATGGGTCCACTGGATTTTGCAGGACAGTTACTCAACAGTGTCACCATATGGTAGCAAGAAGGAACAGAATTTATGGGCTGTTAAAATTCCTGTTACCCAGGGCATTCTGAAAGGTTGTGTGTTTCACAAGGCACCAACATCTATTCTAGGGGGACGCCTTTCATCGCTTCAGCAATGGAGTAAAATGCAGACCTCCTGGCTAAATGCTGGAACAACAGAAAAGAGGCAACCCTCACATAATCCATCCCAATCCACATGGTCATGCCCATAATTAGAGTAGCACAATCTCTTCTACTCACTGGAGCAGCTGTTCTTGGCCCCTTTTTCGCTTCAGCCCTCCCGTGGGGTTGCTTCTGTCCCCCACTCACAGTTCCTAGATATCCAATTCCATCACTCACTTCCACAGTCTGCTTTACCTAGTGGGCATATCTGTGTGCACAGCCTCTGGAGCTCCATAAAGCTCTCCTGGGCCGGACTGTTCAGATTGTGCAATGATACATCCACTTAAAACCAATTTTCTTTTCACTTGAGGACAGGAAAACTTCTCTAATGCTCACAAAAGGCATCACCCAGGTTAATTATAGCCTGGTCCTTACTAATCATTTTTGCAAACTGAACTAACCCTCTTTGGATTAATCTTCCTCCTATTTAGACAAAAAAACTGAGGGCTAGAAGGAGAGGTCCTCTGATGTAAATACTTAAATTTCTAATTGGTCATGCGGTGCTCAGAAAAATAGTCATTGGAACAGTGGTTGGAAAAATAAAAGAGATTGAGCATTTTGTACTAATGTAGGTGAAATAGGTTATACCATCTATCTATGCTTTCATTTCTTTGTCAGACATTTCTTTAGCTCCCACTGGGTGCCAGTCAAGGTGATCAATGTTCAGGATCAAAGATAAGATACTTTCTCTGCCCTATTGACCTCTCAGCTGCTATTCATGTACATGTGTGGTATGGGGTGGGGGTTGAGGGGTGGGGAGTTACAATTTTTTTCCTTAACATGATTTATCTAAGTTGGTCTCAAAATGGCTTGATCACTCTTCTTTCCATCCCATATCATGTATTTAGTAAGCATGTATTTGTTTGATTTTTATTCCTTTTAAAATGGAGATTACAAATCAATTCATATGCAAAATTGTTAAAAATTTTCCTTTTTAGCAAAGCACATTTCAGAAAGTAGATTTTAGTTTTTAGAGTAGTTTTAGGTTCATGAAAAAATTAGGCTGAAGATATGGAGACTTTCTATACATTCTCCTGCCTCCCCTAGATAGGCATAATCTCCCCCTTTATTAACATCCCCACTAGAGCTGTACATTTGTTACAATTGATGAACCTACACTGAGAGCATTATCAGCCAAAGACAATAGTTTGCCTTAGGATTCACTCCTGGGGTTGTACATTCTATGGGCTGGACAAACTTAAAATGACTTGTAACCACCTTTTAACAAAGTAGATTTTCATCAAGGAGAGAAGGTTTGTGGATCCTGATATTGTAAGCACTCAACTCAGGGAGGAAGGAAGGAGGGAAGGAGGGAAGGAGGGAAGGAGGGAAGGAGGGAAGGAAGGAAGGAAGGAAGGAAGGAAGGAAGGAAGGAAGGCAAGAGTAAGGAAGGAAGGAAATATCAGCAAGGAAGGGAGGAAAAGGGAGAGGAACAGTTGAGGCAGAGGAAGAGGAGGAAAAATCTAATGCAAACTAACCACCTATTCTACTGCTAAGAGTGGCCCAGATACATGGAATAATCCTAGAAAATATACTGTGGAAGCCCTAAAGCCACCATTTATCTACCTGAAAGTCAAACATCAGCTGGAAACCACTGGTACAGGTAAACATGCTTGTAGGTCTTATGAAAAGAAACTTAAAAAAATTCGTAATGAAAATAAAACATAAGAATTTGAATACTACTTTAGCTTAGGACCAAAATGATGTAGAAATAGTTTGGCTTACACTGTTTTCTTGTTTTAAACTTTTTAATTTGGTTTGTGAACTATGAGATGTCATTGTTAAAATGCTCAAATAAGTGCACAGCTTGATTTTAAAGTGAGCACATGCCTGTGACTAGCACTCAGACTAAGAACAAGAACATGATCAGAACTCTAAAAACCATTTGCAAGCCATTTCAATGCGCTACTCCCCCCTAGGTCAACAAAACTTTCCTTCAGACAACATAGATTAGTTTTGAACTACACCCAAATGGAATATACAGTATATCGTATATCATATATCGAATATAGTACATAGTATATAGAATATAGCATATATATTAGATATAATATATATTCTTTTGGCTTCTGACATCTTTTGCCAAATGTTAGCTTTCTGAGATCCATCCATGTTATTACAGGCAGCCAAAGTTTGTTCAGTCTAAATGCTATATATTACTTCTTTGTAATAATATATCACAAACTATTCTACCATTCTGCTAATGATCAAAGTTTATATTTTAAGATCTGCTGCTATTTGTAGTAAAAGTTTTTGTTTTTCCATGAATTTATTTTTAAAGTAGATTCATATGAGTAAAGGAGAGTGTCAAATACATATTGGTCCTCAATTAGATTAGTTATGAATAGGCTATATTCAGGAGGGGCAATTGAGAAAACATCTTCTTGTCTCTCTTTCTCACTCTAACACACTCACGTACACACATGCCCATTGAGTGAAAGAAAGGGGGGCAGATGAAATTCTGTATGTTGAATGAACAATGTGAGAAGAAAAGTAGGGTTGCTAAGCCATGTTTGAAACCAACTGAGTTAAGCACCTATTGAGAAAAAGATTTATGATGGACACCACTTTCCCCAAAACACAAATGCATGAAGGTCAATAATGTCTCTTATGGAACTCATGGACTCTATATAGATTTATTTCATGAACAATTAAAAATTCCAGCCCTAGCTGGTTTGGCTCAGTGAATAGAGCATTGGCCTGTGGACTGAAGGATCCTGGGTTCGATTCCAGTCAAGGACACATGCCTGGGTTGTGGGCTTGATCCCCAGTAGAAGGCATGTAGGAGGCAGCCGATCAATGATTCTCATTACTGATGTTTCTCTCTCTCCCTCTCTCTTCTTTTCTGAAATCAATAATATATACATGTGTATATATATATATATATATATATATATATATATATGGTTCCTTATTCTCAGCTCAGGAAATGTCCTTAAATATATTGAAGAAAATTACAGAAGTTGGTTTGATTGTTCTGTTTTATATATGTGTGTGCTTACGCATATTCACACACACACTACACATATACACACACTACACAAACATACATACACACATACAGTTGTTAATAAAAGCCACTTGCAGAGTTTTTACTCAGAAATGAGTCAAATAACTACCTTTCTCTGCTTAATTGAAATGAAAGGTCCATTTTACAAAATATCTGCAACCTGCAATTAACCTACAAGAAGTGTGAGTTTACACAGATTGCCTTTATATAAGTGTGCATTGTACTGACATAAAACGGAGTCCTGATCTCAGTTTTAACCTGATGATGGGTTCTGCCCTGTAGTGCCACAGCAATAAAATCTCTGCTTCATGACTAATGACCCCTGTGGACCAGCCATTTCCTGTTCCACCACCCTCATAAGCCGCTAATGTTCTGGGTTAGCCTGGTGTGGTACATGTAATCAGACTTAGTAGAGCTCAGGGGGCCTCACTGTTCAAAGTGGAGTTAAGAATTTGCTTACCCCCCGCTTCGTTACAATGAATCTGGGTTTAACGTGGGTGCATGTGATGTCCAGTTTGGCTGTCTACGCAGACTGAAATAAGCAAAATTTATGAAATCTCCACCTCATTTTTGCCTTTGTGTCTATGTATGTGCATATGCATGTGTGTAGGTGCGTGCACATGCCTGGCTTAACACAAATTTCATCATTATCAAAACAGAAATTGCAAAGTACAAGGAGAAAATCAAATGTTACTCTGCCTTACCTTCTTTTTCCAAACATTTATGGCTGGAATAAAAATAAAGCCTACTTTACATGGAGATAAAATAAATTTTGTAGCTTGGGGGGAGACACTGTCCCATCATATTCTTACTAAACAATTCCTTGTATATTGAAAGAAAAGGACTTTGCTATTTTTAAATTGTATATATACATATATATATATATATATATATATATATATATATATATGTATTCTTAAATATATTTTTGCTACAGTGATTATTCTGTCTTCTCTTGAAGAGGAGATAATTGGAAATAGGTTTATGAATCAGTTCCCTCCTGAATTTTTACCCTCTCTTAGCCAAAATGTTGCTGCAATTTGTTCATTATTTTGACATGTATTGATTATATTATAGAAACAAAGGTGATGCCAATTACCAGATCTAAGTGTATAATGGAAAAAGCTGAATATAAAAATACCCCTATTTTTTTTTCTTCTTCTTCTCTTTAGATCATGACGAGGGGAAAAAGAAATCACTTTCCTTCCTAATGACACAAATTAAATGATATCATTTTTATGTGCACACCACTGAGCTGATCTAAATCTGGGCATTCATTGGTCACAGAGTCTGGAAGACAGATTGGTTATTGTGGAGTTAGCCTTTGGGAACCAAATGCTTTCACACATTTCTCTAGTCCCTATGTCAAACCTTATGTGTGAGCTGACTAGTAATTATTAATTAATGAGGACTTTTCCATTTATTATTTGCAAATTCAGACATGTACTCAGATTTCATACCATGATCAGATGAAACATACAAATTAAGTTAGAATTTAAGCTAATATCAACGTAATTTAAGCTATATAAAACTTTCTCTTGATATCTCCAGGTAACTATAGCAATGTCATTTAAAATATCCCTTCAACCTTATGTATTGTTTCCTCTCGTCTCCATTTCACTTGTCAACAGTTGTATCCAGGGAGAAGGCAGGATTAGCACCTCTGCTTCTGCAAACTCAACTGGTTCCCTTTGCTCACCATGTCCAAGAGGAAGTCTGCCAAAGAGTTGCAAAGTCTGTTTGGGGTTTATAGTCTGAAAACTGGTCACTACAAAACAATAACAACAACAACAACAAACCCAGTCACTCATTGTTCCAGTTACTGTCACTGCATTAACAAAGTAACTGAAAGCTGAGTGGCTCATATCAATCATTTTATTATTCTCACAAAACCTGAGATAGACAAAAGCAGAAATGGCTTGTCTCTGGTCCACAGTATCTGGGGCCTCCTTTGAAAAGCTTAGAGGTTGGGGGTGATAGGCAGGTGGGAACTGAAGTCCTCTGAAGCATCCTTCGCAGGCGTGCGTGGCACCTGGGCTGGGACATTTGTGCGACTGCCAGGAACACCGACATGTGGCATCTCCATGTGATGTGGGTTCCTCCCCTCGTGATGCCTTCAGTAATTGGAATGTTTTTTACACGTCAGTTCAGGTCTTCATTTGCAAGCATTTAACTGAACGAGGGAGAAACAGCGCTACCTTTATGATCCAGTCTCATAAGTCACATGGTGCCATTTCAACCATGTTCTATCTCCTGAAGTAGTCACAAGCTCAACCAGAATTCTTTAAAACTGCAACACTCCTCTGAATATAGTAGCAAATACCAAAGGCATTTTCTCCATGTAGTCACATGAACATAATAAGCTTTTCTTGACAATATATTCTGTAGAAACTGGTATACATGCCTTTTCAAGACATCAAGAGAAGCTAGACTAAATCTAGTTTTCAGGTTATGTTAGCTCATGATAAACTATTTGAAAACCTAAAAATTTTACTCTACAACAAAAGATAGTCTGGTGACTGAAAAGCAAGTTGTTGACTGAATTATTATACAAGGTCCACTGATTTATTTTCTACTTTGAAACTTATTTCTTAAATTTCACTTGTTTGAAACATTTCTTTTCTGAAACCAAAGAGGATTATCTAGTTTTATAGTCACACATTGTTGAAAATCCCCAAGACTATGTAGTTATTATTCAACATATTTTTTACTTCAACATTTCCATCAAGATTAGCTAAGTGCTAAAAAAAGACAAAAATAAAGGCCTACATATTACAATATCTGACAATTTATATATAATTTATGTGAAAATAATTTACATATAAATGACAATGAGAAAATTACACATGAGAAATTTATAATGAGCTCTCCTTGAGTTCCTGACTTACTGAATCTACATGACAATAACATTCCAATTTTAATGGACATCACAATCCTGGAGGCCCCACTATTTCTTAGGGCTCTGTGTAACCTCATGGTATAGGAAGATTAGGTTTCAGAGATGGTTTTTTCCCCACCAGAAATGCCAAGATGATAAACATCTAAAATTTCAACACAGCTGTTCTGCTGATTTCCTTACTGCTATAATCACATTGAGAAATCAAAATTGGAGTAGAATATTTGGAACATATTTCCTCTCCTACTTAATAGTCTAAGTATCTATGGTGAGGGGATAGTTCAAAAGGAAGTGGACGAAGAGGTGTCTTTTTCATTTTTATCACTGTGCATTTTTGGGCTTTAATGAAGGATTCTCTGACATGTGTTTAATATTTTGAGGTCAGATGATTGGCATCTTCTCATATGCATCTTAAGAGAAGATCTATTTTGAAACTCAAACTAGCTCTACTTACTCAAGGAAAACATATAGTTGAAGCAATTATTCAGGTTATTTAGGCCCCAAATCCCCTTCATTTTCATTTTTAAAATATTTCTGGTAGTTGATTTCATTTCAGCAACATTTTAATTGATGAACTAATTTAAAGGATGAAAAAGATATTTAGACATGTTATTAGCTGCTTTGAAAGCCAAAACAAGACTACTGACATACTATTTATTCTGCATTCTTGTTCTCTCTCCAGTTCCCATAACAGTTTCTCACTGCTACTACACAAAATTTGTCATACTGAAGAGCAGACACCAGCATTTTTTCAGTCCATAGGATTCTATGTACCAAATAATGGACATGATGATTTCTGAAGCATTCCCTGCCTGTAAAACTATAATAAAACTAGTGCCTATTTTATAGAGAATTAGTGAAGTAAAATGACATAATATGTATGAAGACAACATTAAACAAAAACAGGCCATAGAATGAAAATTGACCCAAGATCCAAGTCCACAAAACAAGTGGTATACATTAGATATGAGTTTGTTAATAGAAGGCTACTGTGGGTGAGGTAAAGGAAAGATAAAATAAGCAAGGAAGTATTTTCCCATTCATTCGTATGCCAAGAGAGAGAATAGCAAGGGGTGTCGATTAGATGGAGGAATGGGTTAAGGTTTTCAAGATGAATAAGTGATAATACCCTGACGAGATAGAGAACATGAGTGATTTGCCCAACTTCATTATCCTAAATCATATAAAAAGTTATATGCTTTGCAGATTAAAACCAAAATAACCTCTTAGATGTGATCTAAAGCCCTTTTGCTTATCATTAGTCCATATGCAGGACCATAGCCTTAATAATGTAGAAAATTCTGCAAACATTTTATGGCTAATATGTCATGGTTCCCATTCTTCTTTTATTCATTGACTTTAACCAGAATACCCACTCCTCTCTGATAAAAAAAAAAAATTGGTTAAAAGATCTGGCCAATTATTTTGACACATGAATGTTTTCTAATTTGTCACTGTTTAGAAAGCTCAGTTTTAAGTAGATAGTTAACAAATGCTTTTACAAGTGGATATTCTGACAGTATTTTACTCACCATGTTTAATAATTTTCACTTTCTTTTCTGACACAAATTACAGAGAGACATGAAGAGAAATATTCAGCCCTGACCGGTTTGGCTCAGTGGATAGAGCATTGGCCTGCAGACTGAAGGGTCTGGGTTTGATTCCAGTCAAGAGCACGTACCTTGGTTGCGGGCATATCCCCAGTAGGGGGTGTGCAGGAGGCAGCTGATTGACGTTTCTCTCTAACTGATGTTTCTGACTCTCTATTCCTCTCCCTTCCTCTCTGTAAAAAAAATCAATAAAATATATTTTTTTATAAAAAGAGAAATATTCAGTAGGCATTAGAAAAAAAAATTAAATTTTAACTGTTGAAAAAAAATTACCAGAACACGCTGGAGCCCAATGGACTATAATAAAAGAAATATCACCCCTTTGGCCCCTGCTCAAAACATAATTGTATTCTAATGGTTGCAGGAATTTTAATTACCTAATTTTTTTATTGATTTCAGAGAGGAAGGGAGAAGGAGAGAGATAGAAACATCAATGATGAGAGAGAATCATTGATTGACTGCCTCCTGCATGCCCCACACTGGGGATCAATCCCACAACCCGGACATGTGCCCTGACCTAGAATGGAACTGTGACCTCCTGGTTCATAGCTTGACACTCAACCAATGAGTCACACTGGCTGGGCATACCTACATTTTTTAAATATCAATACCAAGTACTTGTTTTTTAAAAACTTGACATTTTATTAGCTTTTCCAATAAAACTACACCGATAGATATTTCTATCTATTGAATTTTATGGGGAACATGTTGCTTCTTCATGAAATAAGGGCCTTAGGAGAAGAAGCTACAATAAAAGGGAGAGAGCACCATATCAAGACTTAAAGGTCCATGTTTTTTTATCTGCGTTGCTACTGGTCTGTTCAATGATTTTAGACAATATACTCTGCTTTTAAAAATCTTTTATCCATTTTTAAATGTTTATGCCTTTAGCTTTCATAACTTTAGCATTTTATTTGGATTCCAGAGGAGAAAAAAGAGGGAAGAGGAAAGGAAATCATGATACTAGACAACTGCTAAACTGTATTTCTCAGGTGATAGCAAACTCTAGTAACAAGCAAAGTCCTTCATAATGTGAAAAGTGGTGTTATTCAGAGCGCTCATAAAAGTACTGTAAATAGTACTATTTTACAGTGTAATAATATAAACCTCCTTTTAGGTTGGAGATTTACCTCCTCCAATGTAACAGAAGAAACGGGAGAGAAAGTGGCTGCAAATGTCGATAGATTTGTACTCTTGGTGTTGAGAATATACTTCTCTGAGCTTTAGTTTCCCCTTCTACTGACAGAATAACGTGAGAAAACACATTTGAAAGAGGCTAACACCCACTGTAGGTGTTCAATAAAAGTGAATTTCTGTGGGGAAATAAAGGAAGAATTACTTTCTTCAAATTTAGCTGGGACAGTAGCAAAATAAAAGAGGTTATCATAGGGTTTTAATAGGTAAGCCAAATATTTGAGGGTGAATAGAGTTGCAAGAATATTTAGGCATATACATGAGAACACAGTATGCATTGGCAATGGTTAGAAGATGTCTTTGAGGGGTGACAGCAAGACGAAGAGCATTGATCAAAAGCCATTTTCCATAAGCCATAGTACAGAGCTTCGGTTTTACCTTATACATTTGCGCTTTCTGATACAGTAGCCACCAGTCACTAGTATGACTGAGAAATTGAATTGTTAATTTTGTTTCATTTCAATTTAATTGAAATTTGAAAACTGAAGAAATGTAAGGTTTTGTTATTGTTGCTAAACATGACTTGGGGACAGGATTCATTTCTCTTTAAATTCTTAAAAGTTAGCATGTTAATTGAGATGAATAAAGTGTAAAATACACATCAAATTTTGAAAGCTAAATACAAAAATTGTAACATTAATAATTTTTAATACTCTCAATGTAATTATATGTTGACATGATAAGATTTTGAATATATTGGGTTAAACAAACTATATCATCAAAATAACTTCACCAGATTTTTTTTTTGCTTTTTTTAATGTGGATGCTAAAAAAATTAAATTATATATATAATTCTCATTACATTTCTATTGCAGAGCTCAGCTACAGATAATGCAAAGAAACATTTCATTCAATGGGGAGACTTTAGATATCTGTTTACAAAGAAAACATCACACCAACGTGGAGAATTCATTTAGCACATATTAGAGGCTAAATGACCACTTATGAGGTTGTTGTAATTGTTCAGATGAGAAAAAATAAAGGACCTGGACAAAACAAGAAGGGTTTTTAGAAATAGATAACAAATATAACAGGGAGGCTGGTGACTAATTGGGGTAAACAGAGTCTAAGGCATATAAGACCAAAAGAGAGTTTCAATAAGGTGAGAGAGATAAAGCCTATGGAATTCTTCAGAAAATATCGAAATGCTGCCCTAATTGTCTCTCCATTAGCTTTTCTTGTTACTTCTTCCCTAAATTATTGCAAAAGCTTCTGAATTGTTTTCTCAGTCTTCAGGTTTCAGCTTCTAGGAAGTCCATGGATGGGTTTCAATCAATAAACCCCTAAATGTATATGCAAAAAATATGCGGATGTAGGTATACGTACAATTTTGTGCATTTTGCTAGAAGTGCCATAGCTTTTACCATATTCTAATGGAGCTAATTAACCTCTCTCCCGCCCCAATAAAATCCTAAATGTATTGTGCTAGGATCCATGTAAATTAAGAGTGCAGATTAAAGAGAGACAAGAAATTAATACACAATCTTGGAAAATATCTACATTTATATGGGAAAGAGTAATAAAGCAGAACTAGCCTAACCCCCTCCCCAAAATACAATTAAGAATAGAAGGAGTTCTTCATAGGTTTTTAATATGCATTTGAAATACTGGAAATGAGTGTTTGTTAGCTGGACTACTTCATTGTTTTTGTGAATGGTTCCCATGAAATTAATTTTTAGATCATGCTCTTTCTTGAATATCTACGATACAGTATCTGCTAGTGTATTTGTATCTGGAAGTAAGATCTCCATGTTTAAAAAGCATTTCCTGCCCTGAAGCTGGGAAGTGTCTGGCTAGAACATCTATGAGATCATCGGCGACTACTCACCAGCTATCTTGATGGCCTGGCGCCCTGGGAGTTAGAGCTGGTCATTTCAAAACAATGCCGACACTAAGTTGTACCCCCATGGGCAGCTGAGAATTTAAATGGATTTCAGGTGCAGAGGTGGTATCACTTACTATTGAAGACTTATACCAAGAACAAGCCTCAGACTTGGGAAAATTCAAAGTAAACAGATCTAATCATGATAAGCCAAGCCTTAGCCTTGTAACTACAGTCCCAGCAAACTGGGTTGATCCTTTTGGATTGACACAATGTACTCATCATAATGTACTCACTGAATAATTAGTCTAGATCCAGGAGAAAGCAATACAGTTTTTTTTAACACAGCTTTTCCCAACATACTTACTCAAGTTTAAGAAGCCAAAGGAACTCTGCCACTGTGTAGATGTGTGACAGTTTTGCTGTGGGGTGGATGGGCAATTTATAGAAGCAGCAAGGGTTTGGGAGAGGAAGGAAGGGACAGAAGTCAGGAGACTTTGGTCTGGGAGTCTGTTCTACAGTCACCAGTCATGTCCTCTCAGAGCTTTACCCTTCACCTTTCCATTGAGGAGGCTGGACGAAGGGACACTGAATTCCTCTCCTTTCCTGACTTTCAATATGACATCAGAACACCCTTAAAAACAAACAAAACAAAAAAAAACTGACATGGTAGATGACTTAGGTCCCTGCTTAACTAGTTTAAAGTGAGTGCTATACTCTCAATATTAGTTCCAATTCTAGTTGGGAGATTATAGATAAATGTTTTGTGTTTAACCATAAACTCAATCCAGTTATTTTTATTTTCAATTGGTGTCCCAAACTGAATTTGTCATTGCTTATGCAAATCATAGCCAGAAAGAAAAATAAGTAAATGTGTTTTTTTTAATCCTTCAGTATCAGATAACCATAAAATTTGAGTAAAACATTTTATTGTTTCCACATGTTCATATTTAATTTTAACTGAAAATATCTACCTATCTATATGTGTGTGTGTGTATATATATATATATATATATATATATATATATACATATAATTTTTAATTCCCCTCCTACACTTATGACAAACTCTTTATCCAAAATGCTGATTTTGTACAAATTATTTTAATTTGTCTATTCTAAGTCATAAAATGCAAACTACTAGTAGAGGTAACCACTTTATATGATTAACAGCCCCCACATATATGAAAGTCACTATGGTAATATTGCATAATTACGTTGTATCCTCACAACTAGTAGATTTCATTCTCCTTATTTAACATATAAGAAAATTTTAAGATTAAATAAGGAGTCTTGCGTTAAACAATAGATAAATTGCATAACCAGGATTTAAACAAAAACCTGTGTGACTCTCACCTCCTATCAATTTTTCATTTAGCCACTTCTACTTTACTGACTCTGTTTTTCTCATTTGTCATTTCTATAAACAAGTAAACATTGCATATAACCTGAGCCTTACCTCTATGGATTGTGTAAGATCTCCTTTTATGGTCTTTAATAAGATCTTCACTGAATTACATAAGTATTGATTTTTGAGGGGAAAGTTAATATTTATTATTTAAAATTTCCAAATTTTTACATAATAAGGAAAGAATTGGGGAAGAAAATTGGAAAATCAGAAGTTTCCCAATGAGTTCATTTACTATAATGATGACCAAAAAAACATCCCATTCAACTTGTGCTTGAACCATTTCAGTGACAGGAGAGCAATTCATTTTAATAAGATAAATTTCTAGATTTTTTGAAACTATACTATATAGTTATGGAATGAATAAAGTACATACTAGTATGTTTATGACTCCAAAGACTTAATTTTAGTCATTTTCTCACCTAAACTTCAGAACTATATATCCAGGCATCAACTAATCCCTCTATATGTTTAGACTGTTCAGAAGCAATTAAAACTCAGTATATTTCAAAGTAAGCCCATGCTCTTCTCCCTGACTCCAGTGTCACCTCTCAGTAAATGATAACTTCATTCACTCAGTTTCTCAAGACAGAAATGTTGAAGTCATTTTCCACTTTTTACCAAAGACTTCTAAGGAAAAGCCAGATCTCGTTGATTCTACCAACTAAAAAGCCTTTGATTCTATCTACTCTCCATTCTTCCTAATACTATCATTTCATTGCTAGTGTTCTTCAACTATCTCTTAATTGATTTCTTTTCAGGTATTTAAGTAAAATAAGTCAAACAGAGAAACACAAATACCATACGATTGTACCTATATGTGAAATCTATAGAAATAAAAAGAAGAAACAAAATGGAAACAAACTCATAGAAACAAAAAACAGATTGATAATTGCCAGTGGGGAGAGGGGTTGGGGAACCGAGAGAAAAGGGGGAGGGATTAAGAACAAACTGGTAGTTACAAAATAGTCATGGTGATGTAAAGTACAACATAGGAAATATAATCAATAATATTGTCATAATTACGTATGTTGCCAGATGGGTATTTGAAATCAGGGAAAGTTAGTATTTACTAACTATATATTTAAGCCAATTTACATGGAAGAACCATTTGATTTGCAAAGCACAAAAACATAAACAACAATCTAACACAAAATTCTATCAAATAAGATTACATTTGAATTACACTTTTTTCTCCCAAGAAAGCATTCTTTTATCCATCTTTTTAAAATAAGGTTCATTAACGATTGCTACTGAATTTTGCAGTGGTACTTTTAAGTCTATTAATTTTAACTGAAATAAAAATAATTACACATCAATTGACTTTCACCAGTACCACTATCTTTGTTTCCATTCTTGCCAGAATAAGTCTTTATGACTAAAAGGGGAGATGGGAGAACAAATTTTGCTTCCAATATTTAGAAACCTATGCTAAAGCTATTGTTGAAAACTGATTATCCCCAAAGGTCACTCATTGCACCACTCCAGAAGACCCTATTCACAGAGAATAGCCCTGCTAGGGTTCCAAGCATACCACTCTTTCCTGTAATATCTTTGGACAAATCTGTTAGGAAGCATTCCACAATTGAATTTTCTGTCTCACCAGCAGATGAATGCTCTCAGTGGCAGAGGTCATACCTTTATCTTTGTATCATTATTGTCTAGTACACTGGGTAGCACAGAGTATATAAACAAAACCTGTTC
Organism: Myotis yumanensis; assembly: GCF_028538775.1. Classification (NCBI taxonomy): domain Eukaryota; kingdom Metazoa; phylum Chordata; class Mammalia; order Chiroptera; family Vespertilionidae; genus Myotis; species Myotis yumanensis. Next base: position 32,959,685 of record NW_027223766.1, on the reverse strand, counting down.
TTTGAACTGAACCAAACTTCATCTGCATCGCAAAGCATCAACGGAGGAGCTACTCCGGAGATCCAGGCGTACACCCACTTTTTTTTTAATCTGATAAAACTGACTATGATCTAATACACCGATTTAGGAGGTAACTTCATGGAGTCTGGATGAAGGAAGGGAACAGCTGCCAAACCTGCTATGACATGAAGTCAACCCAGGGAATTCATGGAATGTGTTTGGCTTGAGCTGAACCTCCTCCATATCCATAATCAGAGTCACTCAACATTCCAGTCAACCTTCCCTAAGATAATTAGTCCTCACCTCAAATTTGCACATCAATTTACCATACAGTTTTAATTTTTAAGTTCTGATTCTTATTTTTCAGTGTTAGTTACCAATTCATCAGCTGCGCACATAAGACATGCCCTTTATTCCTGCATCATTAAAACTCATATAATACTTTAAATTGCTAGCCAGCCCTTGTCTAATATCTTGTGGTGAAAAATATCACCATATATTTCATACAGTAATTTGAGGGAAATAAATTTCATGCTAATTTCAGACCTGATTTCTAAAAGGACACCAGGTTTAAAAATAGAGAATATTGTTTCTAAAGTATTTACCTTTAATGTTAATGTCATTTTCTAAAGTATTTGCCTTTAAAAAATAATTTCATAGTTTTATATGTTTCCTCCCTCCCACCACAACTGAAAAAAACATTGCCCATCCACCTTTTCACCAAATGTAGTGATAGGAGGCAGCCAAACAACACATTTAGGGAGCATTGTTTTTCAGCCTAGATTTGAGGGAGCAATGTGGGATTTCATCTTGGATACCCACCTAAGGAATAAAAGTTCCAAGTTTCTAACTATGGAACTATACTACCAGAATAGGAAGAGACTGAGATGCAGTTGTTGGCAGCCACATTTTGACAGCTCAAGGGAGCAATGGCTTATGAGTGCTTCTTGCTAGTAACAGAGTTGGTTGAGAAGTTCACTTTAAACTTATTGTAATCCCAACAGAATAGAGGTAGGTTGCCAGTTACCCACATGGTTAAGAAAGAATAATCTTCAACAAACCAGGGGAGATACAGCTACATGTTCCCAATTAAGAAACCTTTATGAAATCCCAGAAATGCTCTATGAAAATGCCACCATTTAATAGCCTACAACACCAGGAAACACGAATGTCAGAGCACAGCATTACCTGTCAACAGAGAACACCCTGCCTCCACCTCTCTTTGCCTCCAACCTTAGCCTCAGAGGAGCCAGAAGGCAGCTTGGGAGGGAATGGGGAAACAGGTAGGAGCACACACACTGAAGAAAGGCACACAGAGAAATCATCTCTAACTCTCTATCCCACGGCCAGGTCTTGCGTAATGCAAGGCAGAGCTTGGGGAGGGTAAGTGTTAAGTTTAAGAGCAGTTCATGATATTGAGTTTTTTATGGGTCTGGACATTTACTGAAATGAGGTTATGTTTTTGTCTAGAACTTACTAAAATTTTATGATGGGAAAAAGACCAAAAAAGTAATTGGACATGTCCTAAGTTTCTCTTAAGGTATAGAAAAGTATTTGCCCCACTAGACAAGTTTGAATAGGTCCTGAAAATAAAGAAGAAAGTTTTTGTTTTTAATAATTGTTTCCTTTTGTCAGTTTCTATTTTTTCAACCTAATCAATAATGGTGATATTCAGAGGCATAGAGGTATCTGAGAATGAGGTCCTCTCGGGGAACTAGAAGTAGGTCCATATAACAGAAATCTTTATAGAATTTGTTAAAGTTAAGAACTAAGTATGACTCTTGATGGGCTTAGATATGTCTGGAAATATCAAGAAATCCAGGCTAGCCTCACAAAGGATTCATATCTACTGGGTGTTTCCTGATAATGTACACACACTTTGAATAATTATTAATTCCAATGGGTTAAATTTGAAAATAAACATTAACTGAGCTCTAAGCTATTGATTATGTATACATTTGGGGGGGGGGTCCTCTGTATTTATGCATGCCCTATGGTTTGCATAACTACTCTACACCATCTCTTTCTCCAAACAGAATCCCATTTTTCCAGATATCCGTCAATCCTACATACATCCTTACATTCATTAGCAGCTGAACACCTCCCACATTCCTCTCTGCTAGTGGTGACTCATACAAAATATGATGCGTTCACTAGGCCCAGATGAACTCTGGCTTTCCTCTAAGACTTGGGCTATCTAAGTGACCATTTCTTTTTTTGTTGTTGATACATGTCATATTATTGTTGTCAGATCAATTACCCCAAACTAAGAAGGAGCAGACATGTAAGATCACAGAGAACTCGATATCCCACCAAATCAGGAAGGAAGCTCCTTTGAACTGGTCCAGACGTAGACCATGGGAGAATGGCAGGGAGACCGGCAGGGAGACCTGGAATATTTGGGGCACTTCTTCATACAGATGGTAACTGCCATCATGACCCACATTTTAGGAAGAAGGGTCACAATTCTTCATGTGTTTAGGTCAAAAGTCACACTGATAGGTGAGCAGTGTCAGAGATTTCACCCAAGTCCAGTGAATATACATGTTTATACAGCTGAAAGCCTAACAGTGGCCAATACTAGCATCATGGAATACAAATTATCAGACAATTTTTTTTGGCTCCTATTTACATGTATTGTTAAGACATTTCATTTTACATGAGATATTTTCAATGATGCCAGTAAAAGCATTACTAAAGACACATTTCTTTTTAATCAAGAAACAGAATTTTCTTGATTATCCAACCTGTACCTTCTGTACCTATAGTATCTGACACTAGGTAGGTCTATACCAAATGCATAGTAAATGCTTGATGAATAAATGTTTATTCAATTTAGAGTCATTGAGTGTATTAATACTCTAGATAGTCTATATAGAATCTATAATAATAAAAGCATAATATGCAAATAGACCGAACGACTGAACAGCAGAATTACCATCTGGATGACCTTCTGGATGACCACACTATGACATGCACTAGCGTCAGGCCAGCCAAGGTGGGTGTGATACAATTGGTTGGGAGCCCTGCCATCGCCCCACGATTGCCCTGCAGAGGGAGGCCCAGGTCACCCTCTGTGGGGTGATTGATGGGGGGGCTCTGCGATTGAATGCCCCACAGAGAGAGGCCCAGGCCACCAGTTGGTGGAGCGATCAATGGGGGGGGGGGCGGGCGCTGCGATCACCCCAAAGAGGAAGGCCCAGGTCACCCTCTGCACAGAGATTGATTGCAAAGCCCCGGTTGGGTGGGCGCGGCCTCCCTCTGCTGGGCAATTGATCACAGAGCCCTGCGACTCTGTGAGGGAGGCCCAGGCCACTGGCCAGCGACACTGTGGCAGGTGTGAGGGGCCAGCCAGCAATCACCCCACAGAGGGAAGCCCAGGCTAGCCAAGCGATCACACCCCATGCCTGTTGCCCACAGAGGGAGGCGACTGGTGGTGGGGGAAGGGAGGCGCTGCACAGATAGCAAGCAGTGGCAGCAGCAGGAGTGGGGCAAGTTGCCGGCAGCTGGGGGAAGGAAAACCCCAATAGACCCGATCGCTGGCCAGGCCCAGGGACCCTACCCAAGAGGTCCTGGATTGCGAGAGGGTGCAGGCTGAGCTGAGGGACACCCTGCCCCCATGCACGAATTTCATGCACCAAGCCTCTAGTAATAGAATAGTATGTTTTGGTGTTAATATCTCATGTTAGCACATATAACAGGAGCTGGATTAACCAGGGCATTGCTATTTTCTATATTTGAAGATAATGCTACAGTTGATAACCTTCTCACTTCTGATAAAACAGTGCAAATATTAAATAAACTAAATAAAGAAGAACTCAAATGGTACAAGCTGCAACACAGTAGTTAACTCCCTAATACACATTTCCCCGCATTTTGAAAAGAAGCCTAATACCTGTCACTTTACTAATGCACAGAGATGTTATTTAGATGAGAAAATAGGTGTGAAGCATTTGAGACAGGTGATATATAACAACAAAATGTCATTATAATATTCAAGCTGGTATTTTGATTTCTGTATCTCTAGAAATTCTGTTTCTCTCCTAACAAATCCTTGAATATTCCTCGGAAGACTGTTGCACAAGTCATTCTCACATATCGGATCTAATGGCCCATATGCTACTTAGGAAACATTAGCACCTTCCCACAGAAATACTCACTAACACATGAGGCAAACTTCTGTAGCATTAGTTTGCAGGTGGAAAATATCTTATTATATAAAGACCTATGAGCCCACTTTTTAAAACATTTTAAATTGACTTTCATTTTAATCATTTTTGAAATTATTTATGTGGAAAGAAAAACTATCCTGGCACACCTTTGAGATAATAAAGAACTAAAATTTAACTTTCCCTTAGAATTTAAAAAGAACTGGAAAAATAGGAAAGTCTCAAATGCGGGTGATGATCTGTTTCCCTGTAACCCACACTCTGCTCTCAGAACAATAGATTTTATTTGTGACTGTCCCCTCACCTCCTGGAAAACTGAGACTCTAGAAGAATGACATTTAACTCAAGGACACTGAAACTAGTCAATGTGATGCTAACAGTAACAATAGAAAAAGAAACTACAAGTATTTTCCCAAGTGCTTTTCATGCATTACCACACTTCATCCTTCAGGCAACCCTATGGAGTGGATGCCACTCTTCTTCCCATTTTATAGCCAAGAAAACTACACTTGAGAAATGTTGTAATTTGCCCAAATTCATGTAACTAGTACCTGGAAGAGCTGCTCTCCCCACCCCACACTGTCAATGCTGAATTCTTCAACTTGTAGGATAAGAAGAATAAATCTGGGAGTATATTTTTTGTCATATTAAACAAACTACTGCAATGGATATTTCACACCTGGAAAGAAACGTACTGTAAGTAACAGAACTCATGTCACTGTTGTAATTCACAATTTGCCAATAGATCGATGCCTTTACTGTGATTTGTACAGTTATTATGACCCATAACCCAGGTTTCAAGAGGTTAAGTCTGTTTGTGTTTATAGTTCAATACTAATATTTCTATGAATTAGAACCTGCATTGACAGTACCTGCAAGTTCTGTCTTCTCTGCTGAGAGTTGTCTACCAAGTCCAGATAGCTAAGAAGCTGATTCATAGAGAAAGCAGAAGTTGGTAGGTGTTGGAGAGTTTTGCCTTGGCTAATTGTTAATCTATAAAAAAATGTGCTCAACTCAGGAAGCAAGAATATGCATCTCATCATTCATACATTGAGTATTTATTGAGAACTAACCATGCCCCAGGCACAATTGTTGGGTATTAAGCAGATGAAGTCCCTGCTTCCATGGAGCTAACTATTCTACTTGTCTAATTAGAAACATGCAATTCTAATTCTAAAGGTATAATTGTGTAATAGCGATCAGCAATGAACAAACTAGAAAATACTATCTCAAATGGCGATAAGTACACAAAGGTGGATGTATGGTAACATGGGTACCATTTGCCATGGAGAGGTAAGAAAAAGGCTCTCAGATAAAGTGTCATTTTAAATATTTTTTATTGATATACTTTTTTTAGAGAGAGGAAGGGAAAGGAATAGAGAGATAGAAACATTGATGTTAGGCTGTGTCCTGCGCACCCCCTACTGGGGATTGAGCCCACAACTCAGGCACATGCCCTGACTGGGAATTGAACCTGTGACCTTTTGGTGCTTGGGCCAATGTTCAACAACTGACCCACACCAGCCGGGCAGATAAAGTATTATTTTCAAAGGACCCTGAAAGAAGACAGGGAGTGAGCCAGACTGATATAAAGAAAAGACTCCAGACAGAAGAACTTGTGAGTGCCAGAGCCCTGACCTGAGAGCAGGCTTGGTGCATTTATAACCCGTAGGCATTTGGCTGGAATGGAGTGAGCTGGGGTTGGAGGGAGGTGTGGAAGAGGGAGGCATTGATAGATTAGGTCTCAGGGAGAGTAATGAGAAGGCTCTCATAATGCAGATCTCATAGAGCCTTGAGGATTACAGTCAAATCTTTAAACTTCTCATTGGAGTGAAATGGGTAGCCATTGGTGAATTCTGAGTGGAGAACAGATATGATCTTAGGTTTTAAAAGAGTCACCCTGGAAGCTATAACACAAATAGTCTGTAGAACAACAAGATTGAGATAGGAAAAAGAGTTGTGTCATGAAATGAAGTGACTCAGATGAGAGAAGAGGCGGTCGAAGGTGAGAAGTACTTTAACCGTGGATATCTCTGAAAGCAAAGATGATAAGATACCATGATAGAGTGGATGTGAGGTGACAGAAAGGAAGGAATCCAAGGTGAGTGAGGTTTTTGACATGAGTAACTGAAGCATGGCTCTGCTGCATTCTGAGATGGGGCAGATTAGGAGGGAAGCAGGTAGAAGATGAAGAGAAACTCAGAGTTTGGCTTTGAACCTGTTAGTGGGTGATACTTACTAGATATTCAAGTCATGGTGAATATACAATTTTGAATTGCAGGTGAGTAGTCCATGCTAGACATAGAAACTTTAGAGCCATTAGCTTTACATAGTTAAAATCCTTAGGTGTGAATAACATCACTTACAAAGTGAATATAGATAGGGAATAATTCAGGTCCAAGGACTGAGGTCTGAGAAATCCAAGGTTTAAAGGTTATAAGCCTGAGTCATAAGGCTGAGACAAGGGACCTAGAGAGGCACACAGGAACCAAGAAAATGCAGCCCTGGAGGCCATGAAGGAGAACCTGAAGAAGGAGAAAGTGATCAAGTGTGTCAAATACATCTGATAAGTCCATCCACACGAGGACTGAGAAATGGCCACTGAATATTACATTAGATGGACACCAGTGATTGATAGGGTAGTTTTAGTTCAGAGGTAGGGAGGAATTTGGCTTGGAATGAATTCAGGAGGAATTTGAAGGAGACAAGCTGGCAATGGCACGTATCATATAGTCCCAGTATGCTGGCTATATTTTCCTAAGGAAAACGCAAGATATATGGTTTCATATATCATCTGTTAGGAGTTGGGACATTTAAACTTAAAACTGTTCCAGCAAATTCAAGACCTCTACTGGTAAGTTACAATGCAAGTACATTTACACTTGACTTTCCTTATATAGAGTAAACCCAGTGTAACTTTATCTTCACAAATCCTCAGCTCCTAAAGACAGCTTGTCACAGCAGGCACCCTACCGTGGATTGATAAATGTCTATCAAAAGCTGTAATCCTTATACGATTTAGTAGGATGTCTCCTGAAGCATAAGGCCAAATACTCCTTCTAAATTTAAAATACCCTACATATGATGTTTATGCAAGTGTGCATACTACCACATTTTCTCCCCATGAATAATGCATGTCCTGTGCAACTTGAGTCCAAAATAAGAAAAATGCTGAACATTTAATAATCTACATTATATACAGGAATAAAACTGTGTTTGAAAATATAAGGCTTGGAAACAAAAGGAGTTAAAGGGTTAATTACATACAGGAAACAAAATAAAGTCAAATAATTTCCCCATCTCTCTTGTTATATTTTTCTCACTTTCCATTTCCATAATGGTTCAAATAGTTTAAAACCATAAGGCAAATGTTTATTCTTTGAGCGCTAGATAATGGCCATGCTAGACCAATGTTAAATGGCAGAGACGGTGGAAAGTGTACACAGTTGGATTTAAGATATGCAAATACGATTACTACACATATCACTAATGCTTTTCTACTTCAAACAAGTCAGGCAACCTCAGTCCAGTCTAGATCATATGAAAATTATCTTATTATGAATTAGATGCAAAAGGAAAATGCAATTTTGACTATCGAGCTGCAGAAGTCCTTGTGACTGATTATACTAATGGACCGATTAACTTGTCAGTTAGAGCTCAATAATGTGTGCTAGTTACTAATTAAATAGTCCTTGTCCTCACTGCCTTTAGAGCAGTGGTTCTCAACCTTCTGGCCCTTTAAATACAGTTCCTCATGTTGTGACCCAACCATAAAATTATTTTCATTGCTACTTCATAACTGTAATGTTGCTACTGTTATGAATCGTAATGTAAATATCTGATATGCAGGATGGTCTTAGGCGACCCCTGTGAAAGGGTTGTTTGACCATCAAAGGGGTTGCGGACCACAGGTTGAGAACCGCTGCTTTAGAGAAATAGGCTCTGGATCCAGCTGTCAGGACACTCAGGACTGAGTTTTAGCTCTGATATACCACGTCAGTGAGACTTTTTAGGTTATATAACCTCATCTTTGTTATCATTTACACAAATTAATAACAGCATTCTTATGATTACAGTGTGTTTTAGAGAGAGAGAGACTTAGTGAGATAATATGCTGTCTATCTGGTTTCCTCTTGTGTCCTCAGACACTTAACATCCCAATTATTCCTTGTCCTTTATCTTCAATTTTTGTCTCATTTTGTTAAAATTACTTTAAAATTAATCTCTTCCTTGGCCACACAAACAACATCTTCCATCTTGTTTCATTCCTCCCCTTTTAGAACCAATTTTTTAAAAGAGTTGTCTACATATTCCTGTTATCTACTTATCTACCAACCTGTTGTCTATTTACCTCCCTCCTTGTTATTTTCCAAAGAATTCTTTACAGATACTACAAATCAATCTCCATCAAAAGAAATTTGTCAATATTAACCCAACCTCACTTTGTCTCTTATATTCCTATTTCCCAGGTTTGGGACCTGAACAACAGGATATACCTATTGTTTTATGTTGTTCAGGTCATGAACCTTGGAAAATAATCTTAACATGTTCTCTTCCCACTATAATTAATATATATATCCTATTTAATAAAAGCCTAATATGCTAAGTGTCTTACCGTTAGACCGTTTGACCAGTTGCTATAACTACACTGACCACCAGGGAGCAGATGCTCTGACTGGTAGGTTAGCTTGCTGCTGGGGTCTGGCCGATTGGAACTGGGCAAGACAGGCCAAACACATCTTAGAGCCCTCCCATGGTCCCTCCCTGGCCTCAATCATGCACCGGTGGGATCCCTCAGCCTGGCCTGTGCCCTCTCACAATCCAGGACCCCTCAGACTAGGCCGAGGGACCCCACTGGTGCACAAATCCATGCACCGGGCCTCTAGTGTGTGTGTGTGTGTGTGTGTGTGTGTGTGTATTAAAGGCTAATATGCTAAGTGTCTGACCATCTAATCAGTTGCTATGACATGCACTGACCACTAGGGAGTAGACACTCAACACAGGAGCTGCCATGATGTGCACTGGCCATTTGCACCATAGACCTGACACCAACAAAGCAACACTTGGCTTCGCCCAAATGGGACACAGGTCCCATCCCAAAGCGACAGCCCACCAAATTGCAGCTAACACTGCCAAGACCCCATGGCGCAAAATGCGGCCCACAGCCCAGCACAGCTCAGAAACGGTCGCTGTGGGCTCTGGGTAATGACATCACGTAGCAACGCCCGGCTTCCTCTCCTTAGCGACTAGCCTCCTTGGAGTTTCTTCAGCCCAAGAACATAAATTGCTTTATAGCCAGGTGCAAACATTTTACACTGTAACCAAATGTCTATGAAGTGTTTTCCTGTGCCTCATCTCATTTGATCCTCACAGAAGTCCTGAAGTAGGTAGATAGGAGACTCGGTGGAATCTTATTTTCTTTTCATTAGACGGAAAGTGAAAATTTATAAAACTTAGAAACTTGATATGACTGAAAAGTAAGAAATGATGGACTTTGAAAATGACTTCAGGTTTCCTCACTGTGAAGAATATAGGCAAACACTGCTGCAGTCAAAGATTTTATCCTTTGTTCTCCCTGCATGATCTACAATAATAATCTGCTTCGTGTTGATATTTACTGTTGTGTTGCTGACACTTACCTGAAAGAGAAGTTGGGGTGCTTCACTGGGCTGAAAAAGGTTTAGCTAAATCAGAAAGCAGGTCTAATTAAGCAAGTTTATTCTACATCTATAAACAGCTAAGTTGACTTGCGCATGCGCAATACATATAAAGCTCTTGCTGGCGCCAATCACATGCGTGTGTTTCCATCTGTCATTGTCAATTGTGAATTTTGTTGACACTTCTATTATAGAGAAAGGGCAAATAACAATATTAAAATAGTTCTTCTAATTAATTTCCTTAAAATGTGCATGAATTTGTGCACTGGACCATTAGTACATATATATATAACCAAGTACTACTGATTTTACCTCTGTGCACTCCATTCACTTCTCTCTCTAATGTCATAGTTACATTGAGTTACATCCTCAATCATTTAGTATCTGAATTTCCCCAGTAGCCTCCTAACTGGGCTCCTTGCAAGTATTCTTTTTTAAATTATTTTTATTTATTTATTTGTTTTTTCATTTGTTTATTGTTAATCCTCACCCGGGGATATTTTTCCATTGATTTTTAGAGAGAAGTGGAAGGAAAGGGGGAGAGACAGAAAGAGAAACATCAATGTGAGAGAGACACATCAATTGGTTGCCTCCCACATGCACCCCAGGGGTGGGGGATCGAGCCTGCAACTGAGGTATGTGCCCTTAACTGGACTTCAAGCTGGGACCTTTCAGTCTGAGGGCTGATGCTCTTCCCACTGTGCAAAACCCACAAGGGCCTTGCAAGCATTCTTGTCCCTGCCCAATGAATTATCTATGTGAAGCCACAGTAATATTTCTAAATGCAATCCCATTATGTCTTCCTCCTTCTAAAGATCTTTCAGTGGCTCCCTATGTCCTATTTCCCTATTTCCTTAGGATAGAATCTAAACTTCTTGGGATTAAGTTAGGTTTAAAAAGCCAATTTGGATCTAGATGATACTAATATCTCCACTCTCATCCTTACCAATGATTTTGCTCTGTCCTTTTTTTTTTACATGTACACCAATGATTTTGAATCATTTGCTCCCTTTTTTTTTTTAATATATGTACCATGTGCTCCCATCTCTAGACTCACATTTGAAAATCTCTTCAGGCAGCCTTTCATTACCGAAAATTTGGAACAAGAGCCCACATTGTGAAATCTCACAGTCAGTACATCTCCCAGTGTAGTACTTTTCACATTATTAAGCATTATATAATTGAAAGTAATAATATTACTTTACTGAAATTCTTATAAAAGGCACAGGCCATTTAAATTTTATTGCCATATGATTGATTTTATTATTTAAATTTATGTTTGTGAAGAAACTATTTACTTAATTTATAAACAACTGTAACTCAAAATAGCTTTTTTTCTGGTTTTGTCTGTTGAAATTACAATTATACTACCATTATATGTAAAATCACAATTTACAAGATACAGAAAAGTGTGCTTCATTTTTTTAAGATAAATCTGGAAATACAGGCATAGTTGTTTTTTACAGTGAATAATGAAACGGTGGGCTTCTATTAAGTTTAATATGCTTTTTAAACATTCAACAATAATTAATAATTAATAAATAATGGAAGGACTCACAATACAGGAATCCTGAGGCAAATTCTTTTAAAAAGGGAATAACTGTCAACAAATAATCAGCCTTGATTTAATTTTGGTGGGTTTTTTCCCCTCTAGTTTTTTTTTCCCAAAGAAATTCCATATTGCCAGAGAAATCATTAGTGAATTTGTTCATGATAGACAATAAGCACAAACATAATTAGCTGCTACAAAAGTTTAAAACATATAACTAAATGCATCATTTAATAAGTTGCTGCAAGCTACTGAAAGCTCTCCTAGAAGCCTCTAAAATGTTATAGTTCTTCATAAAATCCTTTCTTCTTAGGGAGCTATTTAAACTGTGCTCATATAACTTGCCTAAAAACTACCCATTTGGATTTTGGAAGGCACTGTAACTCAAAAGTGGATATTCAATTTAACCACTGCCTCATCAAATGTATTTTTCTTCTGAAGTTATTAAAAGAAGAAGGAGGAGGAGGAGGTAGAGGAGGAGGAGGAGGAGGAGGGGGAGGAGGAGGAGGAGACTAAAAACAGAAGTTATAAAAAAAAATAAGTATGAATAGTAGTTTTTTTGTCATCTATTGTTGAGTATCAAATAATCCCTAAATTGAGTATCTTCAAACAGCAATAATTAATTGTTTCTCCTGACTCTGAGTTGACTGGAATTAGGTGGATGGTTCCTTTGTAACTGAAGTCATTCACGGGACAGCATCCAACCGTTTGCTCAGCTGCAGCCAGAACATCCAAGATGGCTCTCATTCTCCATGCTCTCTCTGCACATCAGCCACCCATCATTCAACAGCCCAGGCCAAGCTTCTTTAGAGCACAGTATCTGGCTCCAAGAAACAAGCCCCCACTTTCACATACCTTACCAAGCCTCTACTGCATCACAGTTGGCCACAGCAAGTCACATGGCCAAGCCCACTGCCAATATGAGAATCAACTAGCCAGTGGTTGGAAAACCGTGGCTCGCAAGCCACATGCGGCTCTTTGGCCCCTTCAGTGTGGCTCTTCCACAAAATACCGGCTCTTCCACAAAATACCGACTTCTGCACATGGGCCACGAAGTTTCAATCGCACTGTACATGCGCGCCCGCACGTGGTATTTTGTGGAAGAGCCACACTGAAGGGGCCAAAGAGCCACATGTGGCTCGCGAGCCATGGTTTGCCAACCACGGAACTAGACTAACTCTTGCAAAACAGAAGGCATGATCCTTGAGGGACACCAATATAAGTCTACTATAGACAGTTAAATTTGTGTACTTACGTTGTCTGATCATTTATTAAAAGCCAAGTCTCAATCCTCCACCAGTTTCTACACCAACATAATTTAATCAAGACAATCTCAAAACATAAGACACTTTCTTCCTGTAGACTTATCCTACAACTTAAGTATTAAAAACTTTGAACTCTATATTTTATAAAGAACGGTTTTGATATTGGTTTACTTTAATTTTCCTTAAAGTCCTGAATCTTCATACATAATACCATCTGTGCCCAACTTATTTTAAAATTTAAATTTTACAAGTATTTGAATTGTTTTTATTTTGACATTTAAGTTTATGTGCTATAATATTACTTCATATTGGCTTAGAAAAAAAGTTTAACATTTACCTTTATTTATAAGTCTCTGCAGCATATTCCCTCCTTGAAAGAAACTTGCTATTTCCAGAGTCATGGCCTTATTATGTAACCCTCTCGGGCTGGTTAAATAACCAAATTGAGGTTTTGTCCCTTAGAACACTTCACATTCATTCAGAAGCATTATCATCTTGACATTCAGAGCTGGAAGACTAGACAAAATACTGGCTGAGTTGATTCTTTTTTTTTTTTTTTTTATCATTTCAGTAGTCCCTGGAATTGCAGACAATTGTAAACAATAATATGTTTCCTTAAGCTACCCTTGTCTCACTTTGAAAATCAATCATTTAGAGTAGGAAAGGATTCTGAAAGTTACAGAACCTGAGTTACCTTACTTCTTTTTTGGTTCTATAATTGCCATACCTTTATGCCATATACTTCATGCTTCAAAATAGGTTTCAATATGTAAAACTGAGAATTTTGCTATCTCAAAAACAGCTCATTCCATCTTTGGCTAACTTTGCCTCATAGACTTTTCCTTTTTTTGGTGGGACAAAAATATATCCCTGCATAATTAGTACAGATTAGTTGGAATTTCAATCCTGGGCCATAGGAGAAAAGTCTAATCCAGCATATGTGGTTTCTCCATTCAGCATATGTTTACATTACCTAGACGAGTAGCTAATACATAGTTGGCACTCAATAAGTATTTGTCAGAGACAGAGATAGAGACAGAGTGAAAGCTAGCCATCATTGAGTGATTACAATAAACTGAATATTATATTAACCTCTTGGAATGTTGTACGTTATCTCATTGGAACACATTTATCAAATTTCTCCCTCCCTATGCCCCAGCATTTCCTCTGCAAGACTAAGTAACCACAAGTCCTCAACCACTCTAAATGTAACCTTATTTTTGTGTGTTGATTATGCCTTTCCCATTCATGCATTAAAGTCCTAACTTCCAGTTATCTCAAAATGTGGCCTTATTTGGAAATAGTGTCTTTATAAATGTAATCCAATTAAAATGAGGTCCTTAGGATATTCTAGTCCAATGCTACTGGTGTCCTTATAAAAAGTGGAAATTTGGACACAGAGACACATAGAGAGGGGAGATGATGGGAAAAGACGAAGGGAGAAGATGGCCATCTACAAGGCAAGAAGAAAGGCCTGAAGTCGATTTTTCCCTCATAGCCCTCAGAAAGACCAACCCTGCCAACACTTTGATTTGGGACTCCCAGTCTGCAGAACTGTGAGATAATACATTTCTGTTGTTAAATCCACCTAGTTTGTGGTACTTTGTTCCAAGTCTCTCTGGAATATTAATTCATTTGGGTTCACTCTTAAGATACTAATGACATTAAGATATCTAGCAATTATTGAGGCCAAGAACTTTGCAAACATTATTATCCCATTTGATACTGAAAAAAAAAATCAGTGCAAAGAAGATATTATTTATCTCTATATCACAGATGAAGAATGGAAGTGCACAGAGGTTGAGAGATTTGCTCAGTGCCCTACTAGTAAACAGCAGAGCCAGGATTTACACCAGTGATTCCAAAGTCATTACATTTAATCTCTACTTTGTATTGCTCCTGCTTGATTATAGGCTTCTAAAATTATGGTGGTTAGAAATTAACATGGCACTTAATTTGTAAACTTCTCTGTTCTGTCATTTAACTAGGACCCTAAACAATCTATCCATTCACTTCTCTATGTATTTCCTAGACAATCAGGCATTTAATACATATTTTTCATAAAGGAACCAGAACCCTAAAGAATCTCTAAATTCCCTCCTACTATCTCTTACCCTTTTTAACGTAACACATTTTATTAACCTAAATTTAAGCTTACAGATTACATTTATAATGAATTACATACAGAATTTTAACTCACCAAGTAATGTCCCCAATCCTTATTTAATGATCTGCAATTTGTTGGAGTGATGCTTCCAGTCTCTCCATGGTGACTTTAGTGGACAGACCACCATGTGGACCTCAAGCCACAAAATGTTACCCAACATTTGATTCTTGGCTGGGGATGGGGGGAGGGGGGAATGTAGGGACAGAATATGATTGAAAAGAGGCTAGGGTAAAGTCAGAGCCTTTAAGAGATTGCCTAGGTATTTCTGCTATTGAGTTACTAGAGTTGTTCTCAATTTTGTTTCCTCCAAGGGTCTGGGATTTCAGAATGTCCTTCTTTTCTGTGACTTATTTAACATTATTATAATAAAATGTTTTATATTATTAAATCAATTCATCAGAACGAGTAGTTGTTACTTGAAATGAAGAAATAGAAACAATAAAGTTAGAATGGGTGATATTCCTGGGAGGGGCTTCATAATGTACTAGGGGGAAAAATTAATGGGGAGCACACAGACTAACACCTTAGTTCAGACAACTGGCCAGAATAGGATAAACCTAGAAATTTGATAAAGTGCTTAGAAGTTTGATCTTTGATACTAAAGCTGCCTAGTAGAAAATGGGCATCCCTGTATATACCAATGATTTTTTCCTGATATTGTTGACCTCTAACAAAATGTGAATATTTTAAATTCCCAATCTTCACTTTGCCTAGACATAAAAAATAATGTCAGATTTAATGTACAATTATAGATTTGTATATGCAATACAATATTCTCATACTACTTGGAGAGACTGGATAGAATTATATGAATTTACCTATTAACCTGACTTTGGAAATTGGACAATTTGAGTTATCTCTCTTCTGGAAAACTCTCTTGACCTAAAATATTCTACACCCTGAGTTTGAAACATGGTAATCTTCCTAGCCAGTGTCACCTATAACTGACATGGAATGTTCCTCACCTTGACTTTACAATTTCAGATAATACCTTACGTTTTTTACTTTAGCCTAATGCAACTTGCTTCTAGTTTCTTGTGTTTCAGACAACTGTACTCCTCCTTAGTTACTAAACGCTCTGTTTCTGAATCTCAGTTGGGAAAAAGCCCTAAATGCTCATTTGTGCTCTCTTCCTCTAAACTATCTTTGCATTCTGATAAACCTCTTCACAGTGACTTAGCAACTTTATTTGTAACCTTTTATCAAGCAATTCACTAGAGCATGCTGTTTTGATACTGACATAGAAATAGAAATACAGTAGAGGCTTTTTCACTGAACCCAGTGAGGTAACCACATAAAATCAGCCCGCAGAAAATGTGGCCAGAATGCGAGACACGATGAGGTGTGTCCCCTGCTGGGCCTGCCAGGGCACGTCAGGTGGAATGAAGGCTCTCACTATATCTGTTCTCCACCACAAGGGCACAATTTGTCCCGGCTCTGCTGCATAAAACAGCCAAAGGAGGCGTTGAAGAGTGATATATGAAAAGGGGAATTATAAGGTTTGCATGTTGATATTTTCAGAGAAATTCTAAACTTCAGCAAGTGATGACACTCCATCAATATCCTTCTGTAAAAGACATATAGATGCTAATAAATACATATGCCATATGCAAAGGCTTTCAAAAGCACAAACTACAGTAATTAATTTAGGAGAAGTGTACCATGGGAAGTAAATGAAAAATTAGATGTATTTTTTTTTCAGGCATAAATATAAGCACAAAATCAGTCTTTAAGTATTTCCTTAGCTCTAGGAGAAATCTGTCCTTTGAGGAAAACCATGTTTAGACAGCCTTAGGTCTTATAATATGTTGTATGAGAAAGAAGAACCAGATGATGGGTGACTACCAAGGGCGCTGACATATGCAAGGTGAACAAGCACAGTTTTGACGACTTGGCATCTAGTGGTGTTGTTGCTAAAAAATAGTTTTAAATATATTTAAATGTAGTCCAGCCGGCATGGCTCAGTGGGTTGAGTGTTGACCTATGAACCAGGAGGCCAGGGTTCAATTCTCAGTCAGAGAACATGCCTGGGTTGCGGGCTCCATCCCCAGTTGAAGGCGTGAAGGAGGCAGCCAATCAATGATTCTCTCTCATCATTGATATTTCTATCTCTCTCTCCCTCTCCCTTCCTCTCTGAAATCAAGTAACAATATAGTTTTTAAAAAGATATTTAAATATAAGTATACTCCTAGTTTGCTCATAAATGTATGTATATATAAGCCAAAAGCTTCTATGCTCACTCTCTTCTTTCACTTCCTGGATCACACCCAGAGAATCGTTCCATGTGATCATTTGGAAGTAGAAATGTTGGTAACTAGGAACTATATGCAAACATTCCTTTCTTTGAGCTCCACTGTGTTCCACAAGCCTCCGCCTTCGCTGTCTTTCTTGTCATTGGAAAGAAAAAAATAATCAGAAGTTTTCGTGCCATTTTCTACTTAAACTGTCATATCTACCCAACTCATACTGTAAAAATCTCATTTCATGAGAATGTAGCTGTCAAATGAGACAGTGTCTACCAAATGCTCATTTGCTGAAAACTTTTAAAGAAATTTTCACTGAACCCAATTCATGGCATTAAGCTTTCAACTTATCAAACGTCTTTCACTTAGTTGTTCACCTTTGTGAGGAGCCTCATGAGTCACTGTCAACAATTCACTGAAAGGGTAGCTTCAATATTCGTACAGAAATTGGGTAGGTCTACCTACTTGGAAGTGATAGGCAATTTTCTTAATGCCCCGCTCTTGATTCTAGGTGGCAGTCCTCCAAATGAACTTTGTTATAATCTAACAACCACAAAGTTGCCCCAAACAGATTTTCTCATTTAGAATTTTCCTTTTCTTTTTTGTTAGTCCTCACCCGAGGATATTTTTCCATTGATTTTTTAGAGAGAGTGAAAGGGAGGGGGAGAGACAGAGAAAGAGAAACCTCAATGTGAGAGAGACACATTGATTGGTTGCCTCTTACACGTGTCCCACCCAGGGCCAGGGATCAAGCCTGCAACCGAGGTACCTGCTCTTGTCCTCAATCAAACCCAGGACCCTTCAGTTCATGGGCTGATGCTCTAGCCACCGAGCTAAACTGGCTAGGGCTAGAATACTTTTATTTTTAAAAAACACCTAATCTGTAATCCTTAGCCATACATATAATCCTCTCTTGCAACCCCTTCACTGTTTTGCCATCTGCTTAGAGATGTTGATGACTGAGACATTTAATCCCAACAATGATGCCTATCAAGAAATTAAGCCTCAAAACCAATTTGCAGAAGTAGACAGTCACCAGGATGTTGACTAGTTTAGCTTAGAAATCATTCTCAAAGGTGATAAATGTCAGTGGTCATTAGAATGAAATGAAGATCAGTCATAAGAAGTATCAAAGGTTTCAAATCATAAGAAATATAATTTCAAAAGACTTCTAAAAGCAAAATATATTAATGAGTAACATTTCAGTACAATAAGAATGAAGTTTTTAAGTTGGCCATCTTAGAGGGGAAGCAAAAAATAAAGGTTTTATATAAATTTAATAAAGCCCATACTGAAAGAATTAGGATCTTTATTTAACTAAAAAATTGTAAGAATATGCTATAGTTTGTTTACAAGGCAGTTATTATTCATTACAAAGTTAGGGAAACATACCAATATTTATGTCTAATAACTGCATAGTTGTTCGTGTATGATTGTGGGAAAATTACTTAGTCTTTTTGTGCCTCAATTTTCTCATCTGTAAATTGAAATTATAATACTGTCCACACCATAGAATTATTGTAAAGGTTAATGGAGGTAATATATGTAGAACAGTCTCTGGTACATAGTAAGTTCTTTATAAGTATTTATTGATATTGATCATGTTATTATTCATGACATTATTGACAACTTCTTATGTCACACTATGTTCAAATGCTGACAATTTAGTGGTAAACAAGATAGACAAAGTTCCTACTCTCATGTAGCTAACAGTCTGTGGTAAGGATAAGTTTCCTTTTAAAATCTATACCAAAGCTATTCCTCCTATGGATAGAGGGGCTTCATTCTATCCTTAGCAGAAGTTCCATCTATACAATAATGAGTGAACACAGGGAACTCTTGTGTGTAACCAGAAAATATTACAAGATTTTTTAATAATGATGCACTGACAAAGGTTTAACATCCTGTTTTTCAAAAAACAACAATGAAAAAGGTGTTTTGTAGCACATGCCAATTTCCATGGTGTAAATACTCCCAGCATGGTTAATTTCTAGCAACCAATGTGACATCACTGAAAGGTAAAGGTAGGAAGCACACCATTTAGCACTATTCCCAAGATTGAGATTTGATGTATGACAATACTCTCAAGAGATAATAGTGAAATATAGTAAAAATAATTAGAAAGTGATAAGTTTTGAGTTTTTACAACTTTTGTTTTTATTATACCTTATTTAACTTGTACACTAATATAATTTAAATTTTATTAATGGCTATATTTAACAACCAGCTCCCAAAACTTCTGATAATGTAACAATTGGCTCTTGTGAGCTCCAGCACACCACAGCTTCCCAAGCACAATCCTACTGAAAAGAGAGTTTTCAGCATATTTTTTCTTTCTTTTCTTTTATTATGTAACTGAATAAGGTGAAGTAGGTAGTCAACATTTGGAGGAACTTCATTGTTGGAGAGTTTGAATTCTGAAAAAGTACAAAAGCTAACAGAAATAGATGACATATATATTGATTTCTACATTCAAACCAAAAAGCTTTACAAATGTTTCTGGTTAACTGATTTCTCTCATGCCGTCTTGCATGCTGACAACTTGTCATACTAAAAGAAAACAGGTAGCCTATCAACCCTGGGCTCAAACAGATGTCAGTTGGAAACAATGAAGAAAGAGGATTAAAGAGGACAGGTTTTTAGTCTACGCATTGATATAGATACAGAAAGAGCCTAAAGCCCATGTGCCTACAAGGAGCAATCAAGGGACTTCTAATAAAATGAACTCACATTTTTTATTATCCAACTGCCTTTAATGTGGACCCTAAGGGAATGTGCTGTCAAAAGAGATGGGAAAAATTAAATTTCAGAATCTGAACAGGAGACACTGAATGAAATGATGCAGCCTTTATGTTTTTAGAACTCCCACCTAAAGATAAATGTTAAAGATAAATCAGATTTGTTAGACTTAATCAGGGGATTGCAAAGTCTTTACATTTGAACACTCCCTCTTCTGGAATCTGAGGAATGTTCTCATGGTGGCCTACCACAAAGATTAAATTCTGCCTTTTGAAGAAAAAAATTTACTATTTTGATCACAGAACAAACAGATCCCCAGGAGAGAAGGACCACCCCACACAGAAGGACCCCTACAAGGAATGTGGCTTGGGAAGAAAATCTGCCTATAATTTTTGTTAATAAGACAAATCAAATGACATAAACTAACAGAAATATGAAGCTATAAAATAATTTCAATATTATAGCGAGACATTAGTTAGTAGTTTCTTATTGCTTTTAAGTAGCAACTACTTATCTTCGTGTGTTTCTGTACAGTTTACAAAGTACATTAATATTCACTATACCAAATTATTCTCAAGAAAACACTATACGGTATTATCTACATATCGTTGATAGAAAGACAGCCTCAGACAGTAAATGACATACTCAAGATTTGGCAGCAAAGTCAAGGTTCATATACAGATTCTGTTGTGTAGGCTGAGAACAGGGTTTAGAATATTTCCTGGAAAGGGCCAGACAGTGACAATCTTTAGCATTGCAGGCCACAGGTCTCTGTGGCTACAACTGAACTCTGCTATTGTAGTGCAAAGCAGTCATGAGCATGGCTGTGTTCCAATAAAACTTTATTTTCAAAAACATGGAGCAGGACAGATTTGACCCTTATGTCTGGCCACAAGAGTCCTCCCACTTGGTCTAGAGGAAAAAACGTGGACTTGTAAGTTAAACAGAACTGGAATAATTCACATCTACCACTTCATATCTGTGTAATAAAACACAAGTTATTTAACTTCACTAAGTCTCCTCTTTCTCATCAATAAACTGATGACAGTTGTATCTACTACACCAAGAAATTGTGAGCGTTAAATCAGGTAACATGTGGAAAGCACTCAACACCATGCCTGGCTCATTGTCAGTGTTCAGTACATGTTGATAGCTTCCTCACTTTCTTCCCATCCACATTTTATTTTTCTTGAAAAATATCTAATAAATATCTATCCTACTATATCTTTTAATCCACTGTAATATCATTGACTCTGTTTTTTGACTCCCCCCCTCTTTTTTTCTTCTCTTCTATATTCTTTTCAAAAGAAATGTTCCTATTGTATCATTTCATCAAGCTGCCATCAAGCCAAAAACAAAAGAAATTTAGTCTCTCATAGTTCCAAAGTCCAGAAGTCTGAAGTCAAGGTGTCAGCAGGCTCATGCTTTCTCTGAGACTTTGAGTAGACGCCATCTTTGCCTCTTCCTGGCCTCTGCTGGCAGCTGTCAAGCTTTGGCATTCTTGGCTTATAGCTGCGTCACTCCAGTCTCTGCATCTGTCATCACATGCTGTCCTCCTTGTGTGTCTCTGTCTTCACATGCCTTTTTCTCTTCTGGTAAGGACACCAGTTATATGGGATTAGGGCTCACCCTCATGATCTCATCTTAACTTGATGACCCTATTTCCAAATAAGATCACATTCACAGGTACTAAGGGTTAGAACTTCAACATATTTTTGATAAGGGTATCATTTAATCCATAACACATATCATTGCCATTATCTTCCTTGTATAGAATCTCTTGGTGGGTGCAAAAAAAGCAAGAGGGGTAGATACAATTCACACAGATCTTTGCAGCAACTCTTTGTGATTTTTATTAACTGATATCTCAAACACAATATTCAAAATTATAAACACATGTTATGTTTTGTTACTTAACTCTAATATTATTTCAGAAATGCCAAAATTAGATTCCATTTATTTTTAATCATTCATAAAATGAATTGTTTGCTAGTCACATCAGATAGAATATTTCTATTTTGTTCTTATTTAAATTTATGGTAATTAAGTAGGTATAGGTTTATTAAAATTTGATCATAGGTGTGTGACTGTTGTTTTTGTTTTGTTGTTAAAGTTTTTCTTTTTTATGGTTTGCATAAAATGAAAGGCTTTATTTATCCATCTTTGAACAAATTTCTGTGATTTACTCCAACTTTTAGATCATGGTTCAATTTGGTTAATGTCCCTCACCATGAGAAAGGAAGACAAAATGACTCTGATGAATATTAGAAAATATTTCTTGTGGTTTTATATGAAGATAAAATACAGCTTCAGACCAGAAAGGATCATGGGAAACCATTAGCCTCTCAGGGAGACTTCAGAGAACAGAATGCTTCTGTATGTCATAACTTAAAGGAGGTTGCACTACATCAGAACAAAAGCCATCCCATACTAGTTCATCAGAGTCCTTATACTGGCAAGTTATAAACGTTAACCAATTCAAAAATCTGTGTCCTACTGATGAACACAGAATTTCCTGCTGTCTATTTTGTTGTCTTAGTGTTTTCTTTTTTTAAAACAAACTGTCTTATTTGAACCTAAAAAGTATTTGTTAAAGATTGTTGTGCAAGTGCTTTCTGAAGCATGCTGTCATAGAAAAATGTGTGCACATCTTATAACAGGGCTTTGCTTGTCTTCAGAGCAAAAATTACAAACATGCCCCCTCTTTTAGGCCACAAATCAGGATTGGCAAAACTTAGAAAGTATTATAGTCACTAAGGCTCAAGATGAATCAATTGACAACCTCCTGATACAAAATATATGCATTTACTATACATCAAATGCAATATATGCATTTAATACAAAATGCTTAATAAATTTGGTTGTTCTATATCCCAGATGGCTCTATAATTTCTGGCTCATAACAAAGTAGTGGCTTTTTAATTGGCCTTTGAGGGAAACTGAAATTTTCACTTCATGGGTTGGCCATCTTAATGGCATCTGCGACTTTGCATGGCTCAAAATAGGAAGATAATATTTTGTTAGAATAGGCTAATAATCCCTTTCTATGGAAAAGTGAAAATGTGATTTGTCTGTTTGAAATATAGTTAGACTAACAATGATTGTACTTTTGAAAGATTCAGAGAATTTTCCTTCATTGTATATTTGTGACAATGGAACATAACTAAAAAAATACAAATAACTTAGAAACACAGGAACTAATGCCAAATCAAAATGTCAGATTTCCAATCTCAGCTATGATACGCACAGAGCTTGGAATTGTCACTCTTGCCCTTCCAAGAGGAAAGAGTTAGACAAACTGAAGATTAACACCTTTTCTTCTATTCATCAGGAAACCAAGGGTAAAGGGCAAGCCATCACCCTGAAGTCTGGAAATATAGTCACATCTAGAGAGACAGGGTAAACTAAGATCAGTTTACCTAGAACAAAAGCTACAGGAGCCCCAAACTGGTAGGAATGCTCATATGGTAACTGTGAGGAATTCCATGATGCTAAGTGTAGCCTTATAATGAGAGTGAGAGATGCCTGGGGATCAGAGTCTTAATGGAGCCCCCACATGGAAGCTTTCCCTACAGGAATCCCAATAGGTTCACATGGTAAAGATGTCCTCAAAGCCCTGGAAGGGGAAAGAGGAGAGTGATTATTATAAAATACACCCAAAGTCTTTGCCATAATATAGATCCGTGCTCCAAAGGAAAAAAACTACCAGGACCTTATCCCAGCTGGAGGAAGGGCATTCCTCTCAATCAAACCACCTAAAATTTTTGCGTCTCATCCTAGAGGAGGGAATTTGGTCAGAAGGGTTTAGGGATATAGATTGGAATCCTGTTACCACGAAAAGGAGTAGGGCACAAGGGGACAGAAATCTATACTATTAGAGAAACATTTGTGATGCTTACAGCCCTGAAACACAGGCCCACTAAAAAATGGTAGGTTTATTCAGAAGATTATAGACTACTTCCCCCCTTCACACCTGATCAACATACCAAAAAGACTCCAAGATAATAACCGTGGATTATAGCAGAAAGAGCTGAAAGACATAGACTTTCCACAAGAAGAATGACCTAAGAAAGACCAACATAAGAAAGGACACAAAAGCAAGCATACTTAGAGTATTTTGAAGCCAATGGCACCTATAACTATTTAGTTAAAACATCAAACAAAGCAGACTAAACTCCTAGCCACAGTAACATAAACCCTCACAATAAAGGTCTACTTACCTCAGTTTCTATTACCTGATTCAATCAATGTGTCTGGCATTCAACAACAACAACAAACCCATAAGGCAGGCCAAAAGGAAAAGCACAGTCTGAAGAGACAATACAATCATCAGAAATCGACTCAGTTATGACAGAGATGCTGGAATTATCAGGCAGAGATGTTAAATAGTTGTGATTACTAGTAATATGCTAAGAACTCTAATAGAAAAAGAAGACAACATGAAAAATAGGTAGTAATATAACCAAAGGAAAGGAGACTCTAAGAAAAAAAATAAAAAGAAAATTCTGGGTATTAAAAACCAATGTAACAAAAACAAACAAACAAACAAAAAACAATGTAACAGATATGAAAAATGCCTTCAGTGGGCTTATCAGTGAACTCAACAGGATCAAGGAAAAAATTACAGTGGACTTCTCAGAAATCATGGAAGTTAGAAGATAGTGTAGTAAAGTATTTGAAGTAACTTAGAATTCTATATGTAGCAAAATTACCTTTCAATAATAAAGGAGATGTAAAACCTCATTAGATAAACAAAAACTGAATGAATTCATCTTTTGCAGACATTCTATGAAAAAAAAGACAATGTTAAAAGAAGTTCTTCAGGCTGAGGATTATGACATATCAGAAAGTTTGATCTACATAAAGAAAGGAAAAGCATCAAGGAAAGAATAAATGAAAGTAAAATGAAATCTTTTATCTTAATGATATATATAAAACATAACTGTGTTTAAACTTAAATGTAATGATGACTCAGTTAGTTATAGCTAATATAAGTGAAATGAACAACAGTGATATCACAAAGGACAAGAGAAATTGTGCATACTCTGTTATAAACTATCCCTATTTCAAACTCTAGGAAAACCATGAAAATGTTTTAGTCATATAATTGATATGCAATGATATGAGTTAAAATGGAATAAAAATGTTCAATTCAAATCAGAGAAGGCCAAAAATGGAGCTGGGGAGAACAAAAACAACTAATTAAAAAATAGTTACCAACATGACAATTTCAACAATTATTTTACAACTGAATTATAATTAATACACCAATTAAAATACAATTAAAAATTAGATGGTCAGAATGGATTTTCTTTCAAAGACTCAATTATAGGTTGTCTACCGGAACCCTGCTTTAAAAATAAAGACATAAAGAATTAAAATTTAAAGATGTAGAAAAATATAACATACTTATACTAATAAAATAAGAACTGAAGTAGCTATATTTATTACAGACAAATCAGACTTCAAAACAAGAAAAGTCATTAAGACTTAAGAGAAGCACTAAAATATTATAAAGTGGTCAATCCTCCAAGGAGACATAAATACTCTCAACCTGCATACACCTAATTACAGAACATCAAAATATATGAACCCATTTCTTTGTGCTATGGTAAAAGAAAAGAGAGATAGAAGAAATGACTGTTGTTTTCTTTAAATAGAATTTTAGCCCTGGCTGGTGTGGCTCAGCTGGTTGGGCATCCACCCTGCACCAAGAAGTTGCCAGTTCCATTCCTGGTCAGGGCACATGCCCAGGTTGCTGGCTTGATCCCCAAGAGGGCATACAGGAAGCAGCTGATCAATGTTTCTATCTTTCTCTCCCTCTTCTTTCCTCTCTGTCTAAAATCAATAAAAATCTATTTAAAAAATAGATATATACAGGCCTAAACTTAACAGAACTGAAGAGGAATAGAAAAATCCACAGGTATATTTAGAGACTTTAAAACCCCTCTGACAGTATTAATAGGACAAGCAGGAAGAAAAAGAGTAACCAAGTAAAAGACCTGGGTAGCACAATCAATTAACTTGAATCTGTTGATATGTGTAGAATATTCCATTTAAAAATAAGCAGAACATAATTTTTTTCAAATTAAGCAAAATAGACTACATTTTAGGTTATAAAAATGTTTAAATCATAGAAATCATACACAGTATATTATCAGATATTAAACTAGAAATCAATAATAGTTGAAAAATTGCACATCTGAAAATTGAACCACACAGTAATAAATAAGCCATGTGTCAAAAAAGATCTCTCAACAGAAATTTAAAACTATTTTGAACTAGTTGAAAATGACAACACAATTTACAAAAACATGTGAAATGCAACATAAACAATATTTAGAGGGAAATTTATAGCATAATAATATATTTATATATTAGGAAAAAAAGAAAGATATGAACTCAATAATCTAAACTTCCACTTCAGGACACTGGAAGGAAAAGAGCAACTTCAGCCTAAACAAGTAAAATAAAAGAAATAATAAAAATTAGAGAAGAAATAAATAAAATTGAGAAAAAATAATTTTAAAAAGTCACTTGTATCAAAAGCTCATTCTTTGAAAGAAAAATATTTGGGGGGAAAAAACCTCCAGATGAGTTAACTAACAAAGAAAACATATAAATTACTAATATCAGAAGTAAAAGAGGTGTCATTACATTGATATGCTGGACATTCAAATGTTAAAAGAATACAACAAGCAATGCTATGGGCAGAAATTTGACAACTAGGTGAAATGGATCAATTTGTTAAAAGACACAACTACCAAATATGTACAAGAAGAAACAGATTAGCCCTAAACGGTTTGGCTCAGTGGATAGAGTGTCAGCCTGCGGACTGAAGGGTCCCGGGTTTGATTCCGGTCAAGGGCATGTACCTTGGTTGCGGGCACATCCCCAGTAGGGGGTGTGCAGGAGGCAGCTGATCGATGTTTCTCTCTCATTGATGTTTCTAACTCTCTATTCCTCTCCCTTCCTCACTGTAAAACATCAATAGAATATATTTTAGAAAAAAGAAGAAGAAATAGATTACCTGAATACCCTATGTCTATTAAAGAAAGTGAATCAATAATTAATGACCTTCCAGAAAAGAAAATATGACATTTGGACTGTATTACTTGTGAATTATAACAACCAAGGGGAAAAATACCAATTCTCATAGAAAAAGAAAATAGGAGTGAACACTTTCTAAGACATTCTATGAAGCCATCATTAATCTAATAACCCCCCCCAAAAGTTAGACATTACAAGATATTAAAAAATACAAACCAGTATCTCACAACAGTAAATTCAAAAACCTTCAAAAATATTAGCAAATAAAATCAAACAATGCATACAATATTACAATCTCCAACCACATGGGATTGATTACAAGTATACAAGGCTGGTTCAATAATCAAAAAGGACCTACATAAACCTCCATATTACTGAGCTAAAGAAGACCAGTCATCTGCTCAAATTAATTAAGGCAATAAAAGCACTTGATGTAATCCAAAAATTTTCTAGAAAAGAAGATGAAATTAAAGATCAGATTCAACAACGAATTCAAAGAGCAATGCCGTCCATACCACGTAGTAGTCCCCATATAACTTGGTCTCACTAGGAAGCACAGTTGCTACACAGGTATTTCTAGTCAATGATAACTATGCAACTAATTAGCTGGATCAATCAGACCAGTTGGAAATGCCAATATGATAGTCCAGATATCTCAATAATCCCTTCCACTACAGATATCCAGAATTGTTAAATAAAACATAGCAAATATTGTAAATGCACATTTAATAGCATTTATTAGAATATCTAAGCTCACAGGAGAGTAAGTGATGTGATCAAAGAAAAAAATAACATAAAACCAGATTGGTAAGCATTGAGTTGCTCTGGGGAATTGTCAATCCTAGTAACTTTTGTGCTTTCATGTTTACTTGAATATAAGAGACAAGGTCCTGGGGCCACACATATTGAGAAATTGAAATTGAAAGCTGGAGATATGTAACTAATACATATGCATACATGCACACACACAACCAAAGCCAAGTCCCTGGAGAACATACTTAAAAAAATTATATTCACTGAGCAGGAAATAAAAATAAAGTCTTTTTTTTTGCCAATGCTCTCAGAAAAATTGTATCTCTAGAAAATTAAAAAAAAAACATTCCCTTGACCCATGTGGCCCTCAGTTTTAGCCACAATTTCCCCATCATATGGGAACTTCATGCTTAAAATCTAAGAAAGACCTTTGTAGCAGGGTCCTGGCAGAAGCACACAAAAAACAAAACTGGAAGAAAGTTCACACAACCGAGAACACAGAATATATTTTTGTCTCTCCCTCTGTCTGTCTCTCTGACCCTGATTCTCTCCTTTCTCTCTCTCTCTCTCTCTCTCTCTCTCTCTCTCTCTTCCTTCTCTTTTTTTGTCTCTCTCAATCCAATTCAAGATGAGTTCACAATCCAAAATTGTAAAATATACAAAGATATAGTACATCCATCAATAATAAAAATTAATATACAAAACAGCAGAATGATAACTTCAACAGTTTTAAATTATAGAATAATATGAAAGGGAAAATGCATTTACTTAAATTAGTACAGAAAAAATTTGTACAAAGAAAATATGCAAATTTGAAAAAAAATATACTGAGAAGTTGAAATATTTAAAAGACATGTTAAAAGGCAAAACAAATGGCAATATTAAACTACAAATTTGACCCAGCTAAAATGGATTAAGTAAATTGAAATAAAAAAAAATGAGAAAAATACACATGTGAAACAAGGCGAAATGATACAGCACATATGAAAAAGAAGTTAAAATATATGCATGATAAAATGAGAAGACTCAACATACACCCAATAGAGAGAATAAAGACGAGGGGAACAAGGTACTAAAATCAAAGATAATGGCCAAAGACTGCCCAGGTATTATAAAAGTCTTACATTATCAACATCAAGAAAAACAAGTTTCAAAGCTGTTAAATGAAAACAATCCTATAATTAGACAAAGACAAGAGTTTTGATGAAACTCAAAATTAAAAAATAAGGGAGAAAATCTCAAAAGAAATAAAAAATATGTCTATAGCCTGAAACAGAATTCTCCACAGGAACAATAGATTCAATGTATTAGGATAAATTAATTTTGAACTAAAAATTCTATAACCATTTAAACCATAATTAAAAATTGAGACTAAATAAGAGGCATTTCTCAACAAAGATGGAATTTTTCAATGAAAAAAAAACTCTTGCTGAAAAATGTTAAGGCCTTATTTGAGGAAAAGGGGAATCGAACCATGGGAACTAAATGGAATTTAAAAAGCAATGAATATAAAAATATTGTATGCATGTAAAACAAGAGAAGGAGTATTGAGAGGGAGTTAATGATTATGGTTACCCGGTATTTGGATGAGGGAGTTCCTGCCTGTTTCTAGGTTGCTGAGAATTTAAATCATGATTTGGTTTTTAGGTTTGTTAAGTATTTAAAATGTCACCATTGAAATCATAATTTTTTTAAATTATATAACAATACTGATTTTTGAATGTTAAAACAACCATTTAATTCTAGGATAAACTATGTGGTCTTTATATCTTTTTACTTTTTAGTATTATCAAGTACTCTACTGCTTGATTCAAGTTTTAATATATTCCACCTGACTTGCTCATTTTTTGAAAAGATTCTGATCTGTAGTTTTTGTAGATTCTTTACTCATTGTAAGGCTTGTCTTGGTTTTGGTATCAATATAATGCTGGCCTCAATGAGTAAGCTGAGAAGTGTTACTTCTCTAGCTCGATATATCGCGATATTCAGGTTAGACTAGGTGTTATTTCTTTCATATTTGCTTAGAAGAATTCACCAGTCATTTCTTCAGCTATCTTCGCCTGAAGACTTATCTCGGGAAGAGAAAGACATCAGCGAGCTCTCCTCTTCCCGTGCGTGTGCACAGAAGGTCGTGTGAGGACCAGAGAGTAGACAGCTCTATGCAGGCCAGGAAGGGCGGTCTCACTAAAAACCAACCCTGGCACCTTCCACTCAGACTTCCAGCCTCCAGAACTGTGAATATAAATTTCTGTGGTCTAAGCCACTCACTCTATTATTTTGTTATGGCAGCCCAGGCAGACTCTTAGGCTAAACGGAACAGGCAGGGAAGTTTTATTTAAGAGGTGAGAATAGAGAAGAAAAACATTTGAATAAACTAAGAGAAAACTAATTTTCCAGGAACTGCTTTTCTGTGTTAAATGCAAAGTACTTGATCAATATTCTGTCAAGTAATGATCACTTGCGGCTGGGGGTGGGGTGGGGGGGGTTGGGGGTTGGGGGGTTGGGGGGGAGAAGAGCCTGCAGGTGCTGTATCTATAATTCTCATCTTCTTGGTTAGAAGGGGCTCATAATCCATCCTCCTTTTGCCTCAGTTGATACATACTTTGGTTGGCTTTTTTATTTAAGTACTTAGATTCTTGCAGAATTTTCAAATATTGTCTAAAGTACAACCAGTCGCTGTGTCTCTTCAAATAATAATAATAAAAATTTCCTGCTCAATTGAAATCTCCAGGAGTCCAGCAACTGTTTTATCTTGAAAATCTGACCCATGGAAGGCATTGATTAGATAGATATCCATTAAGTGAATGAAGGGGGGCAGAAAAGATCAAATGCACAAAGATTGGTTTAGTGTCAAGGGTACAACTAAACAATTATATCCACATGGAAAAATTGCTGATAAAAGAGCAAAATGCAAAACCAAGTAGCCATTTAAAATAGAAAGATAGAATTCCAGTATTGATATTATTAAAATTTAACCCTTCCTCTAAATTTAACACTAGTCAATAGGTTAACCTGCAGTTATAGTTTAAAGTCTACAACTGAAAAGAAGAAATACTTTTTAATAATTGGCATACAATTTTACAATTTAAGAATTACAGTATTCCAGAAATTGTGTTATAAAATATTTTGTGATTTATTACTGATAATTAAATTAGTTATTTTATTAAAAGATATCTTAAAATATCATTTAATAGATTTAATAAATATTAATATCCTCTAATCATATCCAACCATCAGTCATATCATCCTACATCCACATGACAATTCAATCTAGTTTAAAGCCTGTCCAGGAAAAGAGATTTCTCACTTCTTTAAGAAATCACTTTGATATCCAGCCTAGACCTCTAGATGACTTTTAAACTTTTTCAAATTCTCTAATTGCATTAATTAATTTCTTTTTTCAGAGAGGGGGGGAGAGAGAGAGGGGGAGAGAGAGAGAGAGAAAGAGAGAGAGAGAGAGAGAGAGAGATCAACGATGGGAGAGAATCATTGATCGGCTGCCTCCTGCATGCCCCCTCCTGGGGGATTGAGCCCACAACCCGGGCATCAGACCAGGAATCAGACTCTGACCTCCTGGTTCATGGGTCAATGCTCAACCACTGAGCCACACTGGCCATGCATATTAATTTAATTTTAAAAATAAAATTTTAAATAAGTTCCCTAAAGATAAAAAACAAATCAGCTTTATTTCTTAAACACCCTGCTTTGCTGTTTTTCCTACTTGCTGACTTCACCCCCAATCTATTCAAAACATTTTCAAAATGTAACTAGTGTTTTACACCTGGAAAATACAGGCATGTGTGGAAAGAGGGGGGGGCGGGCGGGGGCAGGGAATTGAGCTGACAGGATTTAAAATAGAGTTCTCAGTTGTAGAGGATTTTGTTGATGGAGGAAACCGGACTCTTCCCCTTCTGGTCAGCAAAGCAAATTAGGATGGTGTTGAAATGCTATCTGTCTTGTCATCTCCCTGGCAGGACACCTCTTGATAGGGCCTTCTGTTCCTCCATTTCTTGGCAACCTCTGCCTTTGGGATGTCTGGAAATAATGGAACTTTCAAGACTAAATAACAGAGCCTGGCAGAGCTTCTGTAGTTCTTGCTTAAAGATCTAAATCATATGTTTGCATCAGGTCATTTAAAGTAAACTTGAAGTACTTGAAGCTTGAACTGCAACTGCCTTGCAAATAGAATTCTGTTTTGTCAGCTCAGCCTGTGACTGCAACTTCACCTAGAAAACAAGGGACTGCAACATTTTGTTAAATGCATCCTGTTGCCTTTAAAGTGTATGACGCTTCACACTCTAGGTAAGAAAAGATAAAATGTCCAGGCAGACAATTTGGTGCTCATCATTGGAAGCAGATGCATGGTCTTCGAATGTGGCCAAGGATGAGGATCTGCCTGGATCTGGTTTTGCTCCATCCTTCACAGGCCTGATGTAAGCAGCAGCTCTCACTGACCTTGACTCTATGACTTTGACCCCAGAACAAACTCCCGTATGCAATTCCACAGAGCACAGAGCTAAACAGGAATACGTTGTGTAGGTTTCGGTGTCAGTATGATTCATGTAATATTCCCAAACACATGTTTGCCGAGTGCTCAGCTTCTTGAAGAACATTTCATAAATCCCTCGCTGAGGCCTAGATTTTATGACTGGAGTTTTTCTGAGGCAGCAGATTTAAAGCAACGCCACTTCCTTAAGCAGTGGACGACTTCATTAAAGGCTCGCTTTTGTTAGTTTCATTTTAATCTTGAAAAAAATCTGACTGTATAAACTGAATGTCAAAAATATGCCGAGTGAAAGAGGCCTTATACAAAAGAGAACATGTTGAATGAGTCCATTTATACAAAGTTCCAGAACAGGCTACACTAATCCACGGTAAAGTATTTGTAAGGCCTTAGGAGCGGGAATGAGATGCGCATTTTGATTCATTTCAAAATGTCTTCTTTGGCAAATTCACCTGAAGTAATCGCTGATATGCAAAAAAGATACCTATCAGTGGATAAAATGATATTTCTCAGCTAAGAGATAACAAGCAAGGCATTTTTAAGTTTAAAATTTTAAACATTTTTTAGTGTGGTAAAATACACATAACAAAATGTATCATTTGGAATCATTTTAAAGTACAAGATTCAGTGGCATTAAGATATTCACAATGTTGTGAAAACATCACACCTTTGTGTCTGGTTCCAGAAATTTCCATCAGTCCAAAGGGAGCTCTTGTACCCATGAGGCAGCCACTTCCCACCTTCCCCTCCTCCTAGAATCCTTTGTGAATGAATCTATTTTCTTTTGCTCATTCATATACTAAATGATGAGTTTTTAAGTGCCTACCATGTCCCGGCCCCGGAATAGGTAAGCAGATGCAGCCTTGCCCGTGATGGACACGCAGGTCCCTCCTTTTGAATGGCTCCTCCCCTGCCCTGCCCAAAGGTAGGACAGAAAATAAATACAGAGGATGGAAGCGAGAGGTAAGCAGCTGGCACTTGCAAAGGTAGCAATGGCGACAGAAAGCGGCGATCTTTGTTTTCTAGCAACACTTTAAAAAATATTCTTCCTTTAAGGCAAACTTTAGAAGCACAGACTTTCATGAAAAGTTTTCCGTTTACTTTGAAAGACATACTTTGAAGTGTTTTGACAAATTATTCGGTGGCATCAGCAAAGGAAAAGGAATCAGGAACTTTTTGATTCCATTCCTGTGTACTGGTGACTTCCTGTGTGGGTTTAGGCAAATCACTTAGCTGTTTGCTGTGTTACTTATTGGGGTGTTCTTCTTTCTCAGAATGAGTAAAACAGCTCAGTCTTCTAAATTAGAAGGGACGCGCAGTATATACACATTGCGGAATTTTATGCAACGAGGGTAATAACCCACTTTCTGAATGACTGAGAGGCTCAGTCTGCCTCAGCGTGACCTTTTGCCTGGCCTCATCGGCATCCATGCAAATCGTGTTTGAAAGAGCAACAGTAGACAAATAACTGATCCTAATCACACACCAAAAAAGATTCTACACATATTTTTAATAAGGAAGAGAATGGTCGCATTGTCAGGCATATTCATAGGATCAACACCTACACACACACACACACACACACACACACACACACAATTTTCTTCAGATTTTCCAGTTCAGTCCTGACTTCTATTATTAAGTGCCCCTGACTAACTAAGCATCACAGAAGTTTCTTCCTCTGAGCTACTTGTTCTCATATCTTCTATTTGTATCATAATAATATTCATATTTCTAGTTCGCTACAGTCTCTTTACAGGGCAATTTGGAAATATATAAAAAATACAATTTTAAATTTAAAAATGACTTATACTTGATCCTGAATATATGTTTTCAGCATTTATGCTAAAAATTTGCATACTGGTGAAAAAATAGGTTAAAATTTTTTTTACTGCAGCATATTTTAATAGAAAAACAAAAGAATAAAAGTAACTTACTATCATAATAATCTGTATATATCCACACAATCTATGGCACATTCATATAATTAAAAACCAAATAAGGTAGAGCTTACACATACTGATATAGAATGATCACCATATTCCATTAAATAATCCAATAATTATTGAGCACCTACTATAATCCAGGTACATTTTCTAATACTGGGCTATAGTGAGCAAAACAAAGTCCCTGCCTTCTAGGAGGGATACAAGACAATAAACAAATAAACAAACATGTCAGGTGATGGTAAGTGCTTTGGAGAGTCATGAAGAGCTTAAGGGAAATGGGGAGAAAGGTGGCAATGCACAAGCCAGGGTAAGTTAGGTTATGCTGTGATATCAAAGCCTGCAATCAATAATACATATCACTTCTTGCTCATATCATAGTCCAGTCATTTTCATTTGGAGATGCAGAGTTCTATGTAATTATCACTAAGGGATCCATACTGATGGGGGTGGGGGTGGGGGAGAGAGTCTCAAGAAGGTTGTCAAGGCAGGAAAGAGGAAGAATAGAGGATCACACACAGATTCTTCAGTGCTTCCACAGGTCACTTTCATTTAACTGTCTGTGACCCAGGTAAGTCGCATGTCCTCACCTGACTCCAAGGTGGAAAGGAAAAGCAAACTCTACACACACCATGTGCCAGAATGGAGTAGAAAATCCACAATCTGGTGAGCTGGGCTAATGTCTACACAGGCGGATGGTATTATTAACCAGGTCCTCTCTGATAAGGTGACATCTGAGCAGGGATGTGAAGGGATTGAGAAAAATCAGTCTGTGAATGTCTGAGTGAAGAGCATTCTGGGCAAATGAATCAGCAGGGCATAGGTATGAGGGAATCCTGCCTGGCTCTCTCAGGATAACAAGGAGGCTGGGCTGACTGAGTGAGTGTGGGGAATAATGATCATGTCATTAAGATAATGACATGGAAGTAACAGAGATCTCTGCCTCGGTGAACCTCTTGGGCTACTCACTCTAAGCATTTGGCTTTAGTCCAAAGTGAGATGGCCTAACAGCAAGCGCATGAGAAGATCTGTCTTATGTTTTCAAAAGACCATTCTGTCTGCTGTGAGGAACAGCAGGTAAAAGTGGGAGCAGGGAAACAAATTAGAAGGCAACGGCAATAATTCACAACAGATGATGGTGGCGTGGGACAGGACGACAGCACAAGAGGATTAGAAGTGGTCAGATTCCCCATATATTGTAAGGCACCATACATAATGAGAAGTAAAAAAAAAAAAGAAGAAGAAGATAAATAGCACAGGCACTAGGATATCATTTGTGTAACTTTTGGCTGTAGCTACTTCTGGGCAATAACTGG
This sequence comes from Myotis yumanensis, assembly GCF_028538775.1. Lineage (NCBI taxonomy): Eukaryota > Metazoa > Chordata > Mammalia > Chiroptera > Vespertilionidae > Myotis > Myotis yumanensis. The sequence continues at coordinate 32,924,327 of NW_027223766.1, read as the reverse complement.
CACTGGGAAGAAGGGAATCATTACTTCCATTTTATATGGTTCTATAAAATTGTATTTTCCTTTTTTTGCCACTAGCATTCATAATGTTTCATCACCTACAATAAACACACTAGAAATGTGGCCCTTGGATGAGCATATTGCAAAAACAAATAATTTCAAATATATTAAGAACTACAGGTTAGAACATTGAAGGAATAGATTCAAATTACATGCATAAAGATTTTTCAGTGAAATAGCATAGTGCATTCAGGTTATGGAGAGCTAGATCATGCTATCTAATTGGATGCTCCCAATAACCCACAAATAGCTCTCTGGAATTTATTCATTGGAACCCTGATTTCATTCATTCAACATACCCAATTATCGAATATTTTACTATATGCCATTAGACAATGGGGGACAGATTAGATGGAAACACAAAACAAGTATAGCACGCTCATAAGTACAGATAGTGTAAGAAATCACTGCTTTAGAAAATAAAAAAGAGTACTGCATTGAATCACATGAACAAGAGTAGACATAACAACTCAGAAGCAACTGGCCTACTATATTGAAAATTTACAATTCTTACTGGATTATTGTGTCCAGTTTGGGCCTCCAAACTACAGACAGATATGAAATCCTGGAGACTTTTCACAAGAGAGTCACAAAGAAAATGAAAGGAGTAGCAAATAAAGTTTATGAGGAAAAACTATAGAAAAGGGGATTATTTAACTTGCAAAAAAGAATGTGAATGGTGATTTAATATTGACCTTTAAAGTAGCCAACAGTTTTAAGGATCCTTACTAAATGTTCTCTACTTCAACTGGGGAGAAAAAAATAGGAAATGGTTTAAAGCTGCAATGTCAACTGAGACATAACCAAGAGTGAAGGTTGTCAGGCACGGGTACGGAGGCATGGCATTTCTTCCTCAGGGGGACTTGGTCTTTCAAAAGATCAATTTTCATCTGCCTGAATGACTTCCCAAATCCCCTTCATCTTTATGATTCTCTCTCTGGAGAAAGGGACTCCTTGACCTGGCTTAGCAATTCATTCCTATGCCAAATGGCCTTCAAGGTCAGGAAGCGCTCTAATATAATTCACCTAAATAGATCCGGCTTCAACTTGAATCCATTTCCTCTTGCTCTTCCTCTCTCTCAGTGGAGAGAAAGAAACATTTGTCATGGAGCTCCATTTCAGAACATTTCAAATAATTCAAGACAGCGTGCTCTAGCCTTCCTTCCTCTGGGCTAAAGGATTTCAATTCCTTCAATATTTCAAAAATGTTGCCCACTTTTTAATCTAGTTCGTTACAGCATCAATCATAGCACCTCGATTTATAGTAGGGAACTAGAAAAAAACTCTTTTGGAACCTCTCTGTTCTTCGCATCTCTTCTCTGCAATGGAACAAGCTTTGATTAAGAATCAAAATTCGATACCAGGAGATGCATAAGGGCATGATGTTGTTGTGCCTTGGAAGTTGAGTGATCTGTTCAGCTGAATATTCAGCTTCAATGATCCACAGCCAGGACATCAGATCTTGTATTGGATTGTCTCTTCTACTTCCTAAAACTTAAATGTTTGTGGTTCCTGGATATATTAGTCAAAAATATTTTTGCTGCAAATGCCAAAAACCCAATTTGGCCTAACTTATAATACAAAGTGAATCTATGTGTCCAAGCCACAGAGGCGGGGGTGCAGCTGGGCCTCAGAATTTAGGCAACAATATCAAACACACCAGAACTTTTTTCTTTTCGTCTTTTCACTCTACTTCTCTCTGCAATTCAGCTTCCATCTTTCCTCCCACTAAATTTGGGAAATTTTAACTCTTCAGTATTAGTTAAATTGATGCCCTCCTATCTATTCCGAATTCCAAATCCACCAATCTGTTCCTCATTATCTCTTCCCAAAATTGATGCAAGGCTCTCCTACCAAGAGACTCCCCTATTCTCAGCCTCTTTCCTTCTAACCCATTTTAAGTTACATCATGTCACTTCTCTGCTTATAAAATCCCCCAAATCCAAATTTCTACAATATTCAAGACCCTTAAAGATCTGCGTACTTCTAATTTCTTTAGCTTCAGTCTCTCCTTACAATTTAACTATTATGAACTACTTGCATCTTCCTGTTTCTGCCACAGCCTCTTAAATACCCATGACTATCTGTGCTAGCACTTCAGTCTGGATGCTCCTTTCTGCTTTGTCTACCAGATGATTTTTTAAAAAATCATCCTTCAAGATGCAACTCAAATTGGGTATGTGTTTTAATGCCTAGTCAGAGTTAATAACTCCTGTGGAAGGGGCGGTATTATGGTGTAATGGTAAGTACTATTATAGAGTTCATTCTCAAATTATTTACTTTATGTTACTTTATTATTCTGCTTATCTTTCCTGTGAGAGTATGAACTCTTTGTGAGGAAAGAGTTGATGTCTTTTGCATCCTTAAGCCCCACTCCATTACTAATAAGCTATGTGACCCCAGTGTCTTTACTTCTAAAGTGGGATGGTGATGACAACATCTACTCCATAGGCTTTATGTGAGGACTAAATGATCAACAAACATGAAGTGCTTAAAATATAAAATGCCTGACATGGAAAGCACCCAATGTCAGTTGTCCTTGTTACTATGGTTATTTGTTATATATCTATCATTGTGCTGGTTCACTGTAATATTCAGTAAATTTGAATTTTAAAAAAGAAATGATTAGACCAGTGTAAGAAGAAACAAGGGAATGAATATATCTGGCAGCATCTGAATCTCCAAACACTACTTTTTAAGCTTCATAATTTTCCTGAAGCTTTTTAATGCCAGTTGGGACTTGTTAGTAACCAAAATGTGTTATTAACAGGGAGATAGTGAACGATGTGTGAAAAGAGAGTCTGTGATGCCATTTAGATTTGCATTGGCCTGACATGGAGCCCTACACTCATAGCTGTGCTAGGTGACAGGTGAGTTCAGAAGGCTCAAGCAAGACCCTGCACATGCTAAAGACCTTCACTACCTTTCAGACTCTCATCTCTGATAAAACCAAGACCTACTGGAAAAGAAAACTGACATTCAGACTACATACGCTGAGCAATAGCATACCTTCCCCCATCCCCCAGTGTTCCCCATTCTACATTTCATCAGCACTGGGGGAAGATTTCCGTTTTTGATATAGTATATCCCAGTCTTTCTGTATTGAATGTTTCATGTGAGCTATATAACTGAATCTTCATAATAATCCTAGGTCTTGTTTTATCATTCTCAAATTACACAAGAAACTAATAAACCAAAACCTATGTCCTTTCCACTTTATTGTGCTACTTCTCTGAAATCTACTTTTAAGAGAACAAAGGACAAAGATAGGAAACATAGATGGAATTCATCTTACATGTTTATCCATCGAAAATGCCTTTGGAAAGAAGTAAATAACTGAGAAAGAGAGAGAAGGTAGCAGTACTGTATTTGTCATGAAAGAGCAATTCAATATAAACTTGAGAATAAAGATGACGTGACTTGGACTCATTGTTCCTAGCTATTTTCCATTCCTTTCTATTGATCCTCCAATATAACGTAAGTCAGAGATTTTGGAGTCAGATATTTAATTCTCAACTCTGCCTATGGCTATATGAATTTGTGCAAATATATGGTGTGCGTGTGCGTGTGTGTGTGTGTGTGTGTGTGTGTGTGTAAGAGAGACAGACATGGAGACAGAGAAGAAAATATGTGAGTATATGTAGTTCCTCCTTTCTCTCATAAATTTTCAAGATCTATCCATTTCATCACTGAGAAGAGAGGAAATAGCAGCATACTTATGGCATAGGCACTAGAAAATCTTATGGCATGGGCACTAGAAAATATGAGTATATGTAGTTCCTCTTTTCTCTCATAAATTTTCAAGATCTATTCATTTCATCACTGAGAAGAGAGGAAATAGCAACATACATATGTTGTAAATCTTGTGGCCTGGGCACTAGAAAATATCTGCATGATGATCTAGTCTCGTGTCCTCATTTTATAGAGTCAAAGTATTTAGAAAACAAATCTTACTCATCTAACTGTGTCTGTCTTCTCCCACTAAAACAATTTCAGAAAACTTTGCTTTCTTCCAAAATGTGATTAGGCATAAAATAGTTCATCTATAGATAGCACAGTTCTTTATATACATCCATAGACTTTATGTAAGAACAAGTGACATGATAAGCATCATTGCAAGCGAGAACACAGTCCCTTCCTATTTCTTCTCTCAGTAACCACAGCTTGTAACAAAACCATAATGGCAGATGTATTTCTGAAAGGGCTGAATGCTTGGGGCACAAAATAAGTAACAAGACAAGGCTCTGCCCAATATCTTCCTCATAACAGGCTTGCACTTAATGCATTATTGGTGGTGGTCTACCATCTACTGTGACAATACTTGTCTTCTGTTACTAAATGGCTTCTTGAGTAGGAACCTGAAATAGATATTTCTGTCCTGGTACCTTTTTATCCTATGAGGCTATAGCTTATTTTATTTCTTTACTTTGCTTTATGGAGTTGACGTGTCATAGTCATTGAGGGAAAAGAATAACCATTATATAATAGATTTTTCAGCAGAATGGTTGAGTTGGTCATAGAAATATGACTTCCTTATAGAAATTTCTCCTTGATCTTAAAAACACTATCATTTCTACCAGCCAACCCTTTAAAACACTTTCAAGATGAGTGAAAAATGTTGGTGTTTAACCAACACATGCCTCTAAAAATTATTTTAACCCTTTTCGGTCCAACGTGGAGGCTGACTCGACAGACCAGGAGCTAGGAGCAGGCCCAACGTCGAGCTGAGGTCTAGTGAGACAGATAACTTCAACATTCAACCCCGTCAATTAATTTGGACCAGACTGTTTGAATTCCAAAAATAAAATTGGGCCGCAAAGGGTTAAAGATTCAACAAACTATTTAGTTCCAGCCAAATGGCGGGGGGGGGGGGGGGGGGGGGGGGGGGGGGGGGGGGGGGGGGGCGGGGGGGGGGCGGTTCTAATTGTAAGTGGATTTCTTGATTTTTTTTCTCTTCTGAGTGTCATGATACAAAGAACACTGGTTTGGATATTAGGTGATCGGGTTTGAGTCACAACTGTGCCCATAGCCAATGTGCCTGAGTCACAACTGTGCCCATAGCAACTGTGCCCATAGACAATGTGCCTTAGGAAAAACATGAACCCGTTTTTGTCTACAAAATTAAGGGCAGTTCAACCAGATGGCATCTAGAGTTATTCCACTATTGGCATTCCACTCTCAAATTGCATCATCAACCTTTTCTGAAGAACAAATGCTAATCTAGTCACTTGCTCTCCCAACCCCAACTCCCAAAATGCCAAATAGTAACAGACGCTGGTTGTTATAATAATTATTCCTAAATTTATTTCTAAATAGCTATTGTCTGTATAATAAAGGCACAGAGGTAGAAGAGAGAGAGAGAGAGAGAGAATATTTAGAGTATTTTGAGGAAAATAGGAGGTATGATAGTCCATCAGAGGCAAAGGTGGCATTGATTTACAGGTTAACCCTACAGTGACTCTGTTCTGAGAGAACATGCTGGAAATGAGCCCTGGAGGCCTGATGGGATACGGAGCAATAGTACAACCTAGTAAGGTTATAGTCTCATCATCTGTGCACTTTTATTACCAAATGCAAAAACAAAATCTTTGGCCCAGGCATCAGGATGTTAAGCAGTGGTTTGAGCTGCTGCTCCACTGATGGCTTGCTCATGTGCACCTGTGACCTCCGCAGGGCACTGCTGGGTCTGAGGGGGAGGCAGGCAGGGCCCCAGACAGAGGAGGGCAGAAGCAGGACTCAGCAACCAAGCAGGGCCGCACCAGGCTTCGGTCCTCTCCCCGAGCCTGTTCCGTTTCTTGGCTTTGTTTTTGTGTTGTGCTTTGTCTTTCATTACGTAAGATATACTGACTTGGCTTCCGATCAATTTATTTTTTCTTTAGAAAATTCACTCTCTCCTCTACACTTTTACCCTCTCCTCAGATTCCCTTAGTCTTTCAATGGCGTCTCACTCTCAACCACATACAACTGCACTTCATTTTTCATGCTCCCCTTATAAATGAGCAGATTCAAACTTAGACCTGAAGAGTCAGTCTCCACTTTTCACTCTCCTATGACTTATCGGGCTTTGCAAAGTCTCCTCAAATTCTGACTTCACAGAATGAGGCCATGCAGGCTGAGAGGTGGGTTCCCAGAGAAGT